>NC_088284.1:73361920-73962689 GCF_036013445.1 Caloenas nicobarica | reverse complement strand
TACCTTGAGAAACTACAGGGCTAGCATTCTTTTATTTATCTGACACATGCTCCATTGTTCTGTCCTTGTCCAGAAAACATGCCAGAGAATGCGCTGGTTTTAAAATAGCAGTAATTTGAGTCAGTAGTTGCAGGCCACATGTACCAAAATGGCAAAATGGTTACAGTGTCAGAAGAATTTCAGTGTGTCATCCAATTTGTTTACTACAAAGAATGGGAAAGCAAAGTAAGATTAAAAAAACAGATTGCATCAGAGGAGACAGAGTACAGAATTGGCACATGCATTAGTTGCAGAGCACAGTGTTTGGCATAGTAATATTTTAATATGCCTCTGTTAAGAGGACTTTAACACTCTTGCACTGTTTAAAAGCTGTACATAAACATGCAGTTTTATGACTAAGATCCTGGTTTTGGTTTTGTTCCCCATTTCTGAGCCTCAGAAGATAATACACAAACTTGAAAGCTCTCCTTCATCCTAATATTCTAACCAACCAGTTTAATGAGGTGATTAGTCTTTGTAACACTAATGTTAGTGAAAAGAAACAGACTTAACCTGTGCTTTTTGTAGTAGTGCGCTGGACACATTTCCCTTCTGGATTTCCACAGGTATGTACGGTGATGTGCATCGTGTGAAGATCATGTTTAGGAAGAAAGAAAATGCTTTGATTCAGATGGCAGATGCAAACCAGGCTCAATTAGGTACTGATTTTTAGGGCACGGTTATGCTTCAAACTATCAGATGAGGAATTTGCCATCTGCGAGTAACAAGCATAAACAAATTAAATCCGTCATTGTGATGCTTTACTACATGCAAACTTTTCCTTGTGTACGTTGATAATCATCTGTCTGCTTTCATGTGAACAAATTATTTTCCTATAGTGCTTTAGAAAAAAAATCCTGTGAATCTTGATCTAGTAAATGTTAGAATTAAAACATCATAAATTTTTCCTGTAGTTTATCCTATATCTAGCTATTTAAGAATAATCAGCTACTCCTTATTGAAATACGAGTTTACGTTTTTGTTGCATTTGAACTGGATGTTATGTTACAACCTTATGTTTGTTTTAAATATAGTGTTATGGCATAGCCCACCTGCTGGACGTGGAAGTTGCAGTGTAAATTTAGAATGCTAAATCTGACACTAAATAGAAGACCATATTAGTATTCAAATAAACTTTTTTTCCTTCCCCTCCCTTCATTCCTGTTCAAATTATATTTCCACTGGTTAGCGATCTCCCATTTGGATGGACAGAGGCTTTATGGAAGGGTCCTCCATGCTACTTTTTCAAAACATCACACAGTTCAACTTCTTCGTGAGGGACAAGATGACCAAGGTCTGACAAAGGACTATAGCAATAGCCCTTTACATCGCTTTAAGATTCCTGGCTCTAAGAACTTCCAGAATATCTTCCCTCCATCTGACACCCTGCATCTCTCCAACATCCCGTGAGTATCTACATGTGTGATCTTCTTGGAAAGGCGGTATCTTTTTGGTCATATTCTTAAGTTACAAAGTCTGCCATAAGCTTTAAATTTCCTTGGCCTTTTAAAGTTTCCTGAGAATTAAGGTTGTTCTGTTCTGTAGTTAACAATAAGCGCATCCTTTAACTGTGACCTTTTTTTGTTAGCAAAGAGGATAACTGATTGAATGCTCTTCTTTGCAAGTGTTAATACAGTTTACATTTTCTGGAGAATGTGCTTTTGTTTTTCACTTAAGTCCTGTGTTACAAATTTTTGCAAAGATTGAGGACATGGTTTTTCAGATAATGTACTGGAGTTGTATGACATCAAATTAATCATTGGCATCATTATTTAATGTAGGTGCAGTTACTAATCATTCTAACACTTTTTGAAGAACACTTTCTACAGAATTCTGACCTTTTACATAGGGGGAAGTTGTTTTAAAAAAGACGTATTAAGACACATGTTTTTTTAAAACCAAAACAACCCTTTTTTTCTAGCTTGAATGTTGTCAACAATGTATGGAGTGACAGCCAAACATAACTTTTTACAGGCCTCTTTTATTTGTCAGCTGTGCAGGGAGGGAAAAGAGAAAATAATGGAATTTTGTCAACTTGAGGGGGGGAAAAAAGACACTTAAAACTGGCTTTATAGAAAACATTGAAAATATGGGGAGTGCATTAGCAGTAACTACGAAATGTTAAGATCTTAAGTGATTTTTATACAATCACAATTTAACTGAGGGAGGAATGGGGGAGGGTGAAAAGCTATGGAGATATATCTGAAATATTTTTGTAGCACACTTTTTGCTGAATTTAGTGTCAAAGCCAAGATGCTTGGGCTAAAGTGTTGCCATGGCTTGAGTTGATGGAAACAGTTTTTGTTGTTCAAATTTAATTTAGAAGCCAGAATTGAGATTTTGATACTATTACAGAACTCTCTGCTCTTTTACATATTGACGGTGGTTTGGTTTGTTTGTTTTTAATAGGTCTTTTATTACTGTTGATGATATGAAGAACCTTTTTGCAAGTACTGGATGTACTGTGAAAGCCTTCAAATTTTTCCAGTAAGTTCTCTTGTAAAAATGTTGAGCAAGCTTTCATCCTGGAAGACAGCTAGTTGCTTTTTTGGGAAATTCCATGTGTATATAACTACAGGCAAAATTCCATGTGCATACATCTACAGGCAAAAGCTGTACAGCTATGCCGATTTTTATGATAATTCTAATCTTGAAATGTTAAATGAGACTTTATGTTAGCATAATTGAATGAAGAATATTCAGCCTTTCGACAAATTCCATGTGTTCAAAGTAAGATAAGCTTAAGGGAAGTAAATACTTGCTTCTTTATATAGAAATACAAGCTGTGTGTATGTTAAATGTCATGTAAAAGATGACACCGAATCTGCTCTAACTTTAATGAAAGTTTCTTGGCAGTGTTATTTTAGCATGATCATATCTGCTAGAATAATCCCATATGTATGGACAATACAGGTGTTTCTTAGAGGTCTTCAAGCCTTATTTCAACCCTGGTTTTGTTTGAAGTGCAGGGTAATGGAAGAATGGCTTGGCTGTAGGCCTCCAAGCTGCAAAAATTGTATGGTTTTGTAATTTCATTTTAGCAGGTGCAAAACTAGTTCTGATTCTTTCAGTGTACAAGTGTTCAATATGTGCGATGTGGCTGAAAAAATACTTATGTCACTTTTCAGTGTTGCCTCTGCAATGAAAATTTGGTTAGGATTAATAATGGTTTTTATTGTACTTCAGGAATAATTGCAAAATGGCTCTTATTCAGCTGGGCTCTGTGGAAGAAGCAGTTCACGCTCTCATTGAGCTTCACAATCATGACCTTGGACAAAATCATCACCTCCGAGTTTCCTTCTCAAAATTTACAATCTGACACTTCTGTGAACTTTCCTTTTAAGACTGCATCGCAGTTGCAGTAAAATCTTCAAATAGAGAATGAAACAGCTGTGACCAGCTCTGTCTCTTGAAAGAGAAAGCTCATTCATATACAAAGAATCAAGTGGTGATATTTTCTGATATTATCTGCCAGTATGCAATCAAAGTTTAATATTCATTAACAGAAAGTTTCTTCTGTGAAACTGCTTTAGCAACAATATTTATCAAATTTCCTATTTAAAATTATATTTTGAGGACATCCTTTTTGCTTTTGTTCTATATCAGCCTTACTAAACATTTTAGAGTGCTTTTACTATATACCAAAAAAAAGTGTATTTCCAACAATGTGGTGAGTCTACACAGATTAAACACTAATTTGAATGTGAAATACTGCTTGAGTTTCTTGAAGAAAAGCAAGCACTGACTGCGAGTGTCTTCTAAATAGTATTTATGATACCAGGGGGTGAGTTCATACTTTGGCAAATATTTACAAATAACTTTTTTAAAAAACAGAGTCTATGTTGTTCATATGGGTTAAATTATTAGAGAAAAGGCAGTGCCTTCTTGCTGTGGAATAAAAGATATTTGAAAAGTTTCTTCAAGATGTGGTATCCGACTGATTTGACTTAATCATGGAATGGATGTTTGACATCTTATTTTTACTATGACATGACATTGTGTAATAGTACTTTAAGAAAATAAGACAAGAAAATAGTCCTGATTTAAAATAATTTCTTTAAAGAATAAAATGTTTACAAACTTGTGGAAAATATTCAGGTCTGTGATTGTTTGACAAATTTTTAAGAAGTTATTTTTGTTAAGGTCATCTTTGAGGCAAAAAGAAAATAACCTCGAGTTTTTTGTACCATCTAATGTCTAATACTTAAATTACTGTGTATTTACTTAATTTCTTATGTGCCTTACTGTGTGCTTATGATACAATAACTTAGAGTTTATCTGAAGTATCTTTTTTGCAGGCTTTGTCAAAATTCTCCTGTTTGTCTTTTTGGCAATGTTTTTCTTTGCTGCTTCAAAATATATTTTTTTCATTAAGTAATAGTCTGAGTTGTAGTCTCTTGTCCTTTGGTATAGAGATTGGATAGAGGTAGGAATGAGGTCTAGCTCATTGCATAATCGTGTAGGGATTCTTCAAATTTACCTGGTTGCAGTTGTTTGTTGTTCCAAACAACAAATTCACTCCACTTTCTGGACTTCATCTGACTTTTTGAGATACATTGGCTGTATCAGATATTTTCTTTTTGGTTCCTGCATTTTCTCTCAGTATTGAAATTGAAGTTATAAAAAGCTAGCATTCTTTCCTTTGTAAGTATGAGAAATGTTTGATACCGAATGTCCATTTCTCTTTGGAGAATGAGCTGAGATGCAGCTAGTTTTTGTGTTGAAAGTACACGTGCACTTTAGTGACTTCTGATTGCATTTAAAAAAAATGAAGTTCATTTTAAGAGATTTTTCTTTCTAGTATTTACTTAACCATTTGTAAAGAGGTATTCCTCTCAAAGGTAGCATTTATTTACTTCCAAATACTGCAGAAATTTGCTTCTGCTGTAATGTTTTGCCACACATTCATTTTGGTTTTTTATTAATTTGTATGAATTGTATGGCTTTTTTCTCTTTCTAGAAGAAAGGGCATGATTCTACCATGATCTTAATATTCTGGAGTAAGCTTTTTCAAATCTCTTCTCTTAATTATTTTTGCAAAATCGGCAAGATACTAGCTTTCCTTTCTTTAATGCATGTACATTAGTTAGAGGTGCAGCAGCCAATCATAGTAAAGGTGGTGCCAGCACTTTATAGGGCAAAAAAAGTGTGCTATTTGACAGTAGATAAAATGCTGACTAAATACTTATGTAGCTGTAATAAGTGCTGTACAACACAAATATTCAGAATGTACTGTTTACTGGAAAGTTAAATTGGCTTAGGCATAATAGACAATGTTATCTTTGGGATTTGAAATAGTCTTTCCGTTTTCTCCTTTCTGAAACAGATAATTCAGTTTGGAGAAGTTTGAAACTAATTTTTTTTTTTAATTTATGAAAATAAGAAATTGTGTGGTGCCAGAGCATCGTATTAAAAAGTTACACATTTATTATTTTAGCAAAGTGCAATTGTAAGCAGGCTCATTCATTTGCATAGGCCCTTTTTCACCAAGATACTTAATTCTAATTCCTGTTTGTTTTACCTTGCTAGCAGTCACATTGATATGAATTAGAGAGAAACATGCTGGACTGGGAATGTTCCTTGTTTACTGCACATAACTTGGTTTGATAACACTAGGCCATTATCCATAAAATATGCTTTGTCACTTTTCTTAAGAATTACAGCTACAGAGGAGAGGAATCATATTAGAGCTGAATGCAACGCTAAAGCAGGAAAAAAGGAACCTTAAATTTGAGAGCTAATATAAGGAGCAGTGTATGTGTATTGTCTGTGTAATATGTTATATGTGTATATAAACATGTGAATCACATGCATTTTAATTTATTGACTCAGAGCAGAAACTGAGGAGGCTTAACCAAACATAAATGGATCAGGGCCTCTGACATTCTCTCAAAAAGAGAAGGGAAAAATTTCACTGTTTTAACTTAGAGTGTTGATAATGTCAGCACATTTATAGATAATGTTTGCACTTTGAAACTTAGAAGCCTACAGTTTAAGTTAGCAGAGATTTACAATTTTTTAATTTAAGAAAAATCCACGTGGTGGATATTTATGATGTTTGCTTTTTTATTTTGTGACACATTTATCATCTATCTATTAAAAATTCTCCTTTGTTCTATTTCTGCAATTGAACTCCTCTTGTCAATTATTTTTAGATTTGTGTATATCTTAAAGATGCTGCCTCTTTGGGAGATCTTCTTTTACAAGAAGTGCAGACAAGCTTTAAAATTAACAGTACATCTTAATGTTTGCTTAGCAGAATGAAGGCACTAGTTAAGGCTAGGTTATCTCATGCAGTATTCTGCCTTGAATAATTACAAGCGAAAATGTAACCCTTAGTTTATCATAATGCATTGCTAGTAAAGTTTCAGGACAAAGAGAATAATTCTTATACTTTGTGTTTGACTCATTAGTGCCTGGCTGCAAAAGCACAGTTGCATCTCAGTTCTTGATTCTCTGAAGCATATATGAGCAGACCTCTTGATGTCCGTGAAAAGAGTGGGATTTGGGAAAGAATGGGATTATTTTACACATTCTTACAATGACGTATGTTGGAAAGGAACCTCTGGAGGCCCTAATCCTACCTCTCACCCAGATTAAGGCTAACTTGAAGCAGTTGCTCAGAGGATTGTCCAGTTAAGTTTTCAGTATTTCCAAAAATGGAGATTTCACAAATTCTCTATTCTTCTCACTGTTCCAATGCTTGACTGCCCTCATTGTGAATTTTTTCCCTAATGTGTAATTAGGCTCTAAACATACCGCGTCCTATATCTGTTGCCTTTTCCTGCTGACTGCGCTACTCCCAAGAAGATTCTGGGTCCATCTTCTCTATTCTGTGGCCTTAAGTTGTTAAAGATAGGTTCATAATTTCTTTAATATAGGTTCTCAGTTTTACAGAATCGCAGAATGGTTTGTATTGGAAGGGACCCTAAAGATCATCTAGTCCACCCCGGCCATGGGCAGGGACACCTTCCGCCAGACCAGGTTGCTCAGAGCCCCATCCAGCCTGGCTTTGAACACTGCCAGGGATGGGGCATCCACAGCTTCTCTGGATGGCCTGTTCCAGGGCCTCACCAGCCTCATGTTGAAGAATTTCCTCCTTATATCTATCTAAATCTATCCTCTTTCAGTTTAAAGCCATTACCCCTTGTCCTATCACTACATGCCCTTGTAAAAAGTCCCTCTCTAGCTTTCCTGTAGGCCCCCTTTAGGCACTGATTAAATCATTTGTGAAGTATATGGTAATGTGCATAGTATAACCCAGAACCTGCACTCTAAACCACTAGTGCTTATATCCTGACTACAGGTACTGGAAATGCTTGAGGGCGGAGTTCTCTGCCTAGGTATATGTCAAGACCACAAAAAAGCTCTGATTTACCTCCAGCTCCATTTTTTTTCGTGGATGCCCACTTGGTTCAAAGTGTAGTAAGGCCTTTCTAACAACCCAGGAGCAGCTTTGTGCCTTTGCAAATGACCTGTCATCTGTTGCATAGTCGTAAAACTTTTGCTGCTTTGAATTTCTTCAAATGTATTTGAACATCAGAACAAATTTCTGAAACTTTGATTCATAAGTTGACTCAGTTGCCTTGCCTGCTCGTTCTATCAAGTTGCACTTTTTTGTGCACTGATTTGATTAAAGTCCTTTTTTATGCCTCAGATACCCCACAGATCTGAGATTTGCCTATACGTGATATTTTCTGATTACAGATGGAAAACCTCTGTTTGTATGACAAGAACACTGTTCACCTTTGATAAAACTGCCAGTGTGGTTTGTGTGATCAAATATCTTGCCCTCCTCCGATTCATGTCAGAAGGAAAGTGATGATTTATTTTTTTATAAGGCATGTGGAGTTTTAACTTGTCACTGTATACTGTTGTACATACTGCTGGTTTTCAAATGAGAGGTCAAGTGCTTACAAAAAGCATTGCTTTGCCTTTACCTTTTGCCCTGGTATGTTTTAACTGGAGCAGAACTACCAGACTCAGTGTTGTTACTGTTGTGCTGAAAGGACACTGGTCAGATTGCACAGAACTTTTTTCTTTAAATTAACTTTATGTTCTAACTGTCTTTGGAAGATTTGTTTGCTATATACTGTTTGCCTGCTCTTTACAAAGCAAATCCTAATAGTTAGGAATTGTGAATTCTTTCAAGAAAGAATAGAAAAATTATGAGGTTTTATTGCAGTGGGATGGGGGATAGTGACAAAATTGGACCAACGTTTATGTGCCTTCAGTAGTTTTACATGTAGGGTTTTTTCATATCTATTGCTGTCTTAAGTATAATAAATACTCTTTCCCTCTGGACATTGTATATTTATATTGTTAAAAGTGAATATTCTCCACTGACTATACAAGAAGTGAATTAGAGCTCTTTCAATACAGATTTATTTATCCCTCTGCCTTTACTATTGCAGGTTTTTTTCTTTTTTACTGTAATATGCAGAAATACAAGCATAACCCACATTTCCAGTTTCAAATAGTAATAACATGCTGTGCCTGAAGCAGTCCCAAAGAAATGAAATGCTTGCATAGTTGAACGTCCTTGATGGATGAAGAAAGCGTTTACCGTAGCAGACTCACATCATCTCTGTAAGCAGTTTTTTGGTTCTTGGGAACTGTGCATTATTTATAAGTGGGAAGCTACCATCTATGTACTTAATTCATTTTAAGCACTTCCCAGTTGTTTTTGAATACGTTATCCACTTTCTGCAAATATTCATCTTAAAACCACAGCAGGACGAGACAAAGGTTCTTGCTAACCAAGCAGGTTCTTGGATCAGAACATCACCTCACTCTTTGACCAAAGACTGACCGTTCTGGTTTTACTGAGACATTTTGTGGAAAACCTGCATTTTCTCTCATGCTCCTTTCTGATGATAAGATGCAATGCAAAGTGGCCCTCACTTGGGACAGCTACCGGCAGATGAAACACAGTGGAAAATGAGATCATAATGTGAGCCAAATGGTGCGATATAAGGCAGAAGGTTAATGGACTACTTGACTACTTTTAGTACTGTATTCAAGATACAAAAAGCATGGCTAAGAATTTCTGACATTCCCTCATTGTACATGATCTATTCATAGAAGTTCCCCTTCGGTTTATAAAAAGGTTTATCTAACACAAGAACATGCTGTAAATATTTGTAACATCATGTTTTGGATTTTTTTTTTTAACTGAGCATAAAGTGTTTTGGGGAAAAATGAAAGTTTAAAATGTTTTAATATTAAAAAAATGTATATTTTAATAAGCAACAGCTTTAATTTGTAAAGCATCTTGTGCCATTGCAGAGAAAGGATTCCATGTCCATTGAAAACTTAAAACTGAAAAGATGTAATATTAAAGAAACATTTTCTGACTGTGTAGTCGTTTAGTTTATGCTGTGTAGTTTAGTGTATTTGCTGGTTACTTGATACCTATACCTAACTCTTTTCCTAACTCCAGTTGTTGTTGCCTGCCTTTCAATAAAGGTCATTACAGCTGTACCCACTACACTTTTCCTGTGTTGTTCTCTATTGGTTTGGTTTTTTCTTGTATTATAATTGTGCAGCTAATAATGTCTTATTTTCTGGTTTTGTTTGGGTTTGCCTTTTTTTTTCTTTAGCATACATGGCTATCAAAGCAAAAACTTTATACATCAAAAGTATTTTAAGAGAACCAATGCACATCTTCAACAACAGCTGAAGTTTAGCAGCACCCCAGGTTTCCCCTGGGCAGGGTAGAAAGTCTCATTTTCAGTAGGATGGAAATCTGTTCTACAACCCTAAGCCAATACAGCACTTGAAGACTGCTTCATTTTTTTGAGATGGGGATGAGAGACTTCAAGCTTTGGGGCTTCATCAATGAGAATACTTTTGTTTTCTCTTTTGACATGCTTTATGCCTTTCAAGCCTTATGATTCAATTCATATAACTTTCACAAAAATTTTTAAAAAATGTAAATAATAGCTGAAAAATATGGTCTGCTTTCACCTTCCTGTTTCTCAACTTTTTTGTTGGTTGCTTTTCTTTCATACTCTTCTGCTTGTCCTGTGTGTGACACAACACTAATTTAGAGCCTTTTATTGTTGCATCCAAAATTCAGGACTGATAGTAAACAGGCGGTAGTCTAAAGAAATAGATACAAATACGTGGGTGATATGGGGAGTGCAGTGCCTCTTTCTGAGCTAAAACTCTCAGCCAATCTGGTGAAGATTTAATTCTCTGCCACTGAGTCCAGATCTTCAAGAATCTGAAGTCTCATAGGACTGGAGCACACATCAAACCTCATGTAAACTATGCTGTTACCAATCTTTGCATGTAGATGCTTTTGTAGGGAGTAGAATCTAATTCAATTTAGACTGGATTGCAGCTTTCAGCAAAATGCTTAATCTCTGAAGGCTAGACAGGCAGTCCCTAACTGTAACTCTTGATTTTATCCTTGATACTTAAATACTTGATGAGTATTCTGGAGAAAATGATACATTTTGGTGGCCAAAATCTGGCTTCTTTTTTTTGTCAAAGTCTGCCTGAGGAAGTGTAGTAGAAGAGCAGAATTCCTACCTGGTGTCTTCTCCCCTACCTGCTTAACCAAAAAATAAATCCCATTTCAAATTCTTGTCTGCTGTTGTTGTAGCCCTGTAATATTGTAATTGCTTGTAATATGCAAGCAATTATTTTTCCCCAAGTAGTTACTAGGAGTGCCCATCCTGTAAAATGAAAAAATCACTCCTAAATAGCATGGTTATAAAATTTTTGATACCAGAATTTGTTCTGTTACTTGCAAGCTGAAACAGAAAGGGCAGTGACTAGTGAAATTTGCCAACAGATGAGATCTCATATGGTTTGGATTAGTCCCAAAAGATTACTCTACAACCGCAGTGCTCACCCATTTACAAATCTGGAAACAAATTCATGTATGTTTTAAAAAGAAAATAAAAATCCCCTCTTGGCATCTTCTTAAGTGCACTTGGATGTTTGGCCTGGAGTTCTTCAGAGTGTAGCAGGTGAGTACAAAGATGTCTAAACAAAAGAGATGAAATTGAAAGTTGTGGTAGAATATGTAGGTGAAAGGAAACGTGAGGTAGAGGCAGAGAAGAAAAGAGACCTCAGAGAAGTGAATGCCTCCAGAGACCATTTCCAGACCAATGGCTTTTCTGCTGGCCATAAACTCAGCTCAGATGCTGAAAAAAACCCCAACAACAACAAAATGAGAGAAATTGTCCATTGACAATGAGTATGAACCTCTTTAGGGTAGTGTAGGGTAGCAACATGGGTTGCCCGACTAAAAAGAGCTCTCAGGAGGAAAGTTAATACTTCAGTCTCAGGTTAGTGGTCATTCCCACTCCTTAATTATTGCTGCTTAGTCTAAGTCAGTTTGTCAGGGTAATGCTTTTAGGTCCTGATTTTTGTTTCCAGTCTGCTTCAAGTACAGCTAGTCAGTGTCCATCTGAGAGAGACTCTCAGGTTTTAATGCAATCATTAAAAATTATTTAGTTGAAAAGCAAAGGCATACCTTCTGTAGTACTTGTATAAAGTGTACTGTGTAGAGTGTTTTTCCATGTGTTGTTTAACTGGTTCTCATGTGTGTGCATATTACTTATATGATGAAGGGTTTATAAAAGTTTTTACTGAGCTTTTTGTTTGGTTGGTTTTGTTTTGTTTCCTCCCCCCCTCCCCTCCAGAGCACATCTCAGTCTGAAAAGCCACATTATTCTATGCTTGGAAACTTTCAAAAGAGGACTAACTGAAGAACATTGCATAATGCTGCAGGCTTGCAGCTCTGGTTGGACATTTCTACCCTGCTACGGTGGTACCTAGCACACACCTAGAGAATGTATTTATAGTGTTTTGTGAGTATCACTGCCTCTAAAAATAAAAATGAAGATTTTTTTTTTTTTTTAATATATGATCTTAACACAAAAAATGACACTTAGTGCTATCTCAAAAGCTAAAGATACCAGGATAACTCTTCTGTTCAGGACTATAAATTCTGTTGATGATCTGGAAAGAACTTTCTGTAGCTCCATGAACTATTTTAGTCACTGCAATGTGGGTAGGTGTTTGGAGGGAGGGTTGTGGGTTCTTTTCTAATTAAAAATTTTCAAGTCAAGAATTGACAAAATATTGAAATTGTCAGGTTTAGTTCTGTCCTGGTTTTGTTAAAAACAAGACCAGTTCTCTTTTAGTGAATTTTCCTTTTAGCTAAGTTCTTCTAAGTACCTTCCAAGTAACTGTACTTTTCTGAATTTAGCTACATGTTTTGTGAGACACTGTGCTCTAGACTGATAAGAATGACCAAAGGGATGCAGAAGAAGGCTTATGTTTACATTTACTGCTATAAAAACCAAGAATTCTGATAACAGGACATATTTGCAAGGAGAGGCAGAGAGAACAGGTGACTAAAACTGACCAACGGAGTATTCCATCCCATACATGTCATACACCCTATAAAAGAGGGAGATCACGAGGGTCTCGCTCTCTTCGACCATGGCAGGCATCTGAAGAGGATGCTGCCACCTGTGCCTGTGATCCAAGGCCTGACACCCTGCATCCCTGAAGCCAGTTCCGGTTTGCTGTGAAGTCCTGCCCAGGACTTCAGGGTGCCTGCCCTGCAGCTGCTGGAGCCACGCCAACTCCATCCACCACGGGAGGGGAAACAAGCAACCCTGCGCTACTCCGGGATATTCAGGATTGGTTTTGTATATTTTGTATTATTTTCTCTATTTTTTAGTAGCATTAGTAAAGCATTTAAAATCCTTTTTTTTCTAACTTGCAAGTCTAAGTCTCCCTCCCTTTTCCTTATCACCCTTTCCTATGCAGGGAGGGTAGAGGGTTAACAGAGAGCATCTGCCATGGTTTATTGTCGCCTTGCATTAAACTTTGTCAGATTTATTGGTGGCCCGTATGGGGAAAAGATAAGAGGAACCGTGACAAGTTCTTACCAAAGAACATGGTAATGTCACTGGCTGATTTTTCAGCATTTCTAACCTGTCCTTTCCTTCCCTCTCCTCTTATTTCCAATTCTCTCTCATGGACAAATTGCTCAAAAGCAGTATGAGATTTAATAGCAGCTGTACAGCACATTCAGCACAATGTTATTCCTGTATATGCAGAATTTGACTCATCTGCTCAACAGATTTGGAAATATCTTGTGAATTGTGTAACTAAGGTTCCTCATTTTACAAAGCTGTGAGAGTAGTTTTTCTATTTAAGAGCACAGTAGGTTTCTGAAAAGAGTTTGCTACCTGACTACTCTCTTCTGTCACATCTTTTAACTAAAAGTTGTTTCTACACCTTCCTTCATATATGAAGTTTGGCTGTGTGACATACTATTTTACTTTTTGTGTTTGTTCTCAGTGTCAGTGGATAGCTTCAAATTCTTTCTTGCTGGGGCTTTAATTATCTTGTCAAAAGCATACAGATTTCCTGTATGTGTTTCAACAAGCTTATCCTTTTTCTCAGAGCCTTCATTAGTCTATTAAATACTGAGGTGGTTAAAGATTTTTATAGGAGACATGTCCCAACAATTGAGTGCCTTCCGTCTCAACAGTAAAGAACAATGCATTATGCTATTTGAGTTCCTGGATTTCAGCATCTTCTAAGATAAGATCATTTGATTTTGATTCAACCACAGGGCTATAGAAGTTAATACACAACACAGTGCTTCTTGGTGCTAGGACTTACAATGGCTTAAATGCCTTTTTCTCTCTTTCTGCTCTGGGTTGGCACTGTTGATTACAGCCTGCCCGTCACAAGATGAGCTGGGCTAATTTCACTTTTGGGACATGCTATATATGCTTGTCAGAATCCCGAAGAACTTCCTGGAACTCTTTATGGAGCCCTTCGTTCAGCACTCAGTGCAGGACTATGACTGCTGCTTGTTAAAATTGCTTTTATTTGAGGATAGCATTCAATTACTATGTGCCTTTAGCTGTTATACAAGCTGCTTAATCTGTGGGGCTTAGGTTCTCTCAACTTTGTATTATGGGAAGATCGCATTTTTCACTTAGTTTTTATTTTGATGCATCAGACTTTAATCAAGGCCCCTGAAAAACATTTTCACTGTCATAATTGCCACTCATCAGGAGGAAAATAGGCAAGGAAGAAATTACTTCTGAAGGGTCTGACACAACCATAAGATGTTACCAACAATATCCTGTCTTGTCTGGGATATCTCAGTCACTTACTGTGTCATGTAATCTAACAGGAAAATTGTTAATAACTTTGCAGATCAATTGCATAGAAACAATGGGCTTGATTAAGATGCTGAATGCAAGTTGAAAAATCCCGCTGACTAATCTTCATTTTTTTTTTCTCCCAATTATGGGCCTGTACCTTCAGCCTAGCTTTAAAACACACCCCTTGGAGTTTTAAAGACTGGAAGCAAATGTAAAGTCACTTACCTGGATCTTAATGCTATGTTAATGCACGGTGTTACATTATTAAGACAGTTATATAGTCAGATATTTGATTTATGTAGCTGTATACTGTCACAGATGAAATAGTTGTACTTCAAATAGGTATGAAATAAAAAATACTGTAATTGTAATCAGACAGTGAGTTGATGTAGAACATAGCAAGAAAAAACTATTCAGCCTAGTGCAAGACTAAATAGGCAGTCATCATTTAGTTCCCACAGACTTACATGATTTGAATCTTAAGCTCTTCTGGTATGTAGAAAGTTCTCCAAGAAGGCAAAAAGAGGATTAAGTGTGGGATCAGCTCATTAACTACTCATTAGAGATGCACAGTAGCCATATGTTACCGACATCAAGTTTTGTTCTGGGGAGCGAGAGAGGGGGTTTTATCTGTTTGTTGGTTTTCCATACATTTTTCTAGATAAAGATTATATTTTTGTATGGACTTTTTTTGCCTACCGATTTAAAGGTTACAACTGATGTGCGCTGTGAAACAAACTTTCATTTCTTGTTCAGATTAATCTGTGGGTATTTTGTGGACTGAGACAAGTTTCATTTTTCTTAGTTTCCCTCTTTGTAATACTACACAGGAGTTTGGAGAAGAATATCACAGGAGACCAAAAACAATTGCAATGCGTCTTCTGCAACTCTAAAGTATATTTTAATTACAAGGTCAGAAAAGTAGTCTAGGAAGAGTAGTCACTAATGCATCATACGGTTATTGACGACCTTGTCCAGGTTACTTTTGGGAGAATATTCTAGAATGCAAGTTGGCCATGCATTCCTTAGGAAGATAAGCTGCAAGAAGTTTAAAACATACTGAAAATTTTTATTCTAGGTCTTAGATACTTACTATGGGTCCAAGTGTTCACTTCATGCATAATTGTCTTTAGAATCATAAATGTAGAAGGATCACTAAGTAGAAGTGAAAGTTGAACTTTTGAGGAAAAAAAAATTACTGTTTTGAGTAAAAAATATGGCCAGAAATCTGGATTTCTGTGGTCTGGAAAAGTTGCTGTTTGAGAAGAAAGGCTGTGCTGGACAAATCTATAATTCAGAGACTATTACAAAAGCACAGTTAATGTGTACCATATTTTAATTTTGTGAAAACCAACAATGAAACTCTCAAGTTTTCATTTAGGGGAGCTTTTTCTATATAATGAGGGAAAAAAAACAACTATGAAGGCAGAGCAGGTTATTTCTAAATTTAATTATTTCCAAGATGTAGCTGGTTTTGTTTAGGCACAAGATAAGTTACTAATGCCTAAAGGTGTTTCTACACTTCTAATACACAGATATCTCTGACTGTTTTTCTGCCAGTACTGCTTTGTTTCTTCAAACATTTCACTACACACTGATCACAATTAAGCAGCAGCCAAGATTCAAATATATTTTCCCTGTTCCTTAGCTATCGTACCATTACAGTGACACTTACCTGTCTAAATTGCCAGGTTAAAGCAGGGTTTATTAAATTTAAAGAACAGTTTCATTTTGGAAATATCTTAATTTGGAATTTCTTTTAATATTTGGAAACTTTTTTAATATTTGGAAATATTTTCATCCTAGACAGCGCTTTAAAAAAATCTCTTTAAAAGCCAACAAATACTTGTATGAAATACTTGTGTTTTTATGGTTTGACAAGCACTGTCCCAAAGCCAGCACATACAAAAATGCATTCTCACAGAGAAGTTTTTGTTATCAGAGATGTACAGTAATCTACCTGATTTGGGCTCTAGATAAAATGAAACAATCGTCCAGTCTAGTTGTCTGAGTTTTTAGCCCCAATTTTTTAGGACCCTTTAGAGCGTGAACACCTACCCCTGAAATACTTTCTTTTGCTTTTATAGAGAAGTTTCCGTCATCTTTCAGCATATCTCTCATTCCTAACATTTAGTTAGGTTGTACTGAGTAACACATACTCTGTTCCTGGTGGGAAGAAGCAGGTAGCATACAAAATCCCAGTAAAGGTCAATGATTTCTGTCATTTAGCTACTGCATCTTTGTGGTGCAATAACAAGCGTTCAGTACTAGACAGAATTCAGCCTTTAATTACTGTGGCAAATAGTCTCTTATTGCCAATCAACTTCTGGATAGCAGCATTACTGATAGTCTTGAGAGGTCTTGTGGGAATATTGTAAACTATTTGAAGATAAACAGGGCTCTCATCTTTGCAATTAATATATGAATAAAAAAGACTAAATGACCTTTTATTTCTCTAGAAATGTCAATCTTAGGTCTTTACTACAATTTATGACAACATATGAATGTCATCACCCAGGGTCTCTTTCTCTCCTGATTGCCAGTAAAGGTAGAAATAATAGACTTATACCTATTGAATTCTGAAAGACCAAAGAGCAGAGCTTGTGCTGGTTTTGTAACCAAACAAAAGCATGCTCTTTGTATGCCAAAAGTGAATGCATACTGTTACGAATCTGAAATCTAACTCATCCTCCTGGCTTCGTGTTCCCAGAGTCTAAAAATACAGTAACTTTGCATGCTTTCTAATTGACATAACTGTTTCTTTAAACTGGATAAACAGCATGTGAAAGCTGAATTGCTTACAAAACAACTCAGACCATGACAGTTAAGGTATTTATTATACTATGAAAGGTTTGGTTATTAAGATTCTGCCCCTCTTCTTTCCCAAATATGAGATTGCCAGGTGACAACATACATTTGGCCTGTAGGGAAAGAAGCCACAGGAAAAGAATGCCCAGCTGCCTGAACAGCTCGAGGAGAACTGTTGGGTTCATAGTCTCTAGTCAATATTTGGTTTTCCCTTCCCATAAGATGGGTGTATGGAATTTGACAAGTCGCCATATTCCCCATTTAATGATTATAGCACTTCTAGACTGATCTTGTCTCAAAATATGGCAAAGCTAATGGTGAGAGAAGGCTAATACAATGAGTGGGATTTGGTTTTCTTCCTGTACCTATCGAAGGAATTATCATTAATTGTTGCAATAGACATATGTTATTATTATGTTTTGTGCAGCTGCAATGGCAAGGCAAGCAACCCTGTGGATGAGCTCGGGAGCCTGGCAGAGAAGGAAGCGTTGAGATTGTTGCTCAGTTCTTTCTCTTCTTATTTTAGCAGGTATTCTAGCATCAGAAAGGAAAAGATGCCTATTCATCTGTCTGGAGACAAGAAAATCACACCACTACATTTTTTCTTTTTAAACTTTTTTCTTTTTATAATGTATAAAGGGGATGCTGTTACTTTTTCTTTTCTTTTCCTTTGTGACTCCCTGCCTGCCCTCTTAACTATTGCCTCCAGTTAGCATAACCCTCAAAATAATGACACAATTTGTATATAACAGCATGGAACAACTAGAAGCAATGACTAGTCAGCAGCCTTCTCACACGATATTCCAAGATCCAGTAACATTAGGACACTGGCCCATAAACCTATTGATGCCATGTCCTTGCGGTTTAAAAAAAACGGGGGCAGATTGTAGTGACATCAAAGCTTCTATCAGAGAAGTTTACATTGCATCATCTCATTCTTTCTTTTATGGTATTAAGCCTCAAAACACCTATGTAGGAATATTATCCTAGTTTCACAACTAAGTGGGAGGGAGAAGCTGAGAGAGGCAGAAAGGCGTTATCTTATCAAAGGTCACAGTGAGTTTGTGGCAAAGCTCAGTTTGGGCTCCTGCTCCTGTGCTAAAACCCACAGATAGCAGCCCTTTTGCTCTGTAGAGCTGCTTTTCTGATTAGCAGCAACTGTCAGCAGGCTTTATCACCTACCATGCTTTTGCTATGAGATGTATATGGCATGCTCTGGTGTCTTTTTCATCCAAAGCCTATCCTCCAGGGAAATTGTATACAAGCATTCAATATTTAAGGTTCAAATTCAAGTACCTCTCACTCTAATTCTTTTGCAGAAATTCCATTTCTTTTTTTTCATCTTGATTTCGTTTGCCAGGAGTTGAGACAGTGGCATAGGGGCACCTGGGAGTACAGACAGAAATGCTACTAACAATTTGAGTGGTAATATTTCCTTTGTAGCAAAATCCATTACAAGAGAATGCTTTTCTTCTGCGCAATACTTACTGAAGCATTTTCATTAGAGGCTGAGGAGGGTCAGGCAATTTTTCAGTTATTGCTGTTGCTTATTCTGGAAATTAAGTGAATGACGAAAAACCAGTCATTAATCTGATTCATTTTCAATAGGCAAGAGAGGCAGAATTCAGATGGAAGGAACCTGCCATCAGGTTACAGTTACTCTTTTCAGTGCCAGCTGGAAAGAGGAGCTTGATAGCAAGCTTGTTCAGGAGTGCAACTGCACTATGAATAGCTGAGTGATCTGTTAGCAAGGATGAATTACATTTATTCGGTCTGGCTGAAGATGTTTGCTGTGTTTTTAAAAATCTGTTTGATGAAAGAGCCATTAGTATGAAATATTTTGTGTTTATGTCAGAATAAGTAGTGTAATCTATGCCAAACATCCTTACCAAAAAATCCAAGTGATTTAGATGACATAGTGGCATTCACTGTCTGCAAAAGAGACAGAACAAATACAGAAAGCTGAGGAGATGTTTAATCGCCCTTGCTTTTCTGATTTTCAGTTATCTCCTTTTAGACAGCTACAGGGGAAGAAACTGCACAAGAAACTTCCAAATGTCTCTGGATGAATTCAATTACTTTGACCATCACAACTGTTTTCTTATCACAAAGAAGAAAAATGGAACCAAGTACTGCTACAGATGCCTTCTGAGTAGTGAGATCTAATGCTATTAGGAACAAATGAAACATTGTAATTACAAACTAGGGCTTTGAAGTTTGACAGTAAAAAGATTAAAAACCTTATCCAGAACAGAAAATCTAGATGGATGCTGGCCTATATTTTCATTAGACAGATTTTTGTATGAAATAAGTGTGTGTAAGGTGAAATAAATTTGTGTAAGGTGTAAGGATCAGCATGTTGGGACACTGATCTGTCTTACCCTCGTGAACCTTTAATTGTCTTTCCAAATAAGTTAACTCAGGAGTTGGGCAAGTGACCTCAGTGCAGAAGTGATCTGTGGCCTGTCTCAGTGGCTGATTCAAACTTGGGTACAGATCATGAAGGCTGTTGGCAGTCTGTGAACTGAACAAAGACTTAACAATTTAACTAAAAGTTAAGTTGAACCTTAGATTACCATTTTTAGGGAGCAAAGTACTGCAGCAGATCACTTGGGAATGCTCTGAATTCTATATCACAGTCACTATAAAGTGCAGGTTAGACAAGAATGTCAGGAATAATTTATGCAGAGTTGATGTTGTAATAAGAGCAGAAAAACACAGCAGATGACCTCCCAACTTCTTTTTGACACTAGGTTCCTATGACTGTGCTTTGAATTTAAATATGCAAACAACATATGTGTAATTTAAAGTAGCCTTTGTGTATAATTTAATTATTCAGTACTGAAGTATGTCTTAAACGGCAACTCATCAGATGTTTAGGACATACTGGACTGGAACAAAACAAGGAGGTTTGTTCCAGTCTAGGTCCTGTATTTTCTTCAACTGATACACTTCCTTGTTTCTTTAACAAATATTTATATTACATTTTTAAACTTGTTCTCTTTATAAATGTAGTGATGTATTAATATTTCTCCAGGTTTGCTGCCAAAAATATTTTCCTCTTTGCTGTGTGAGGTGTTTATGGTTACATACAGTTGCTCCCACTACTTTTTATGAAAGGAACAGTAGAAATTGCAGTGATTAGTGGGTCTGCAACTTAGTGGGCTTGCTAAGGGAGAGAAAAAATGTAATTTCCAGATAATTTCTAGCACATTGTGCACAACAATTTCTCTCTGAATAATTTCTTACCGTAATAAAGTACTTACCACCACTGAGAATACATGCCTCCAATTTCTGTAATTTCAGATATAAATAAGCAGGAGTGAGCATCAGGAGTGAGCTATCCCAAAAGCAGGGTCACTTGTGATGTAACTGGCCACTGCTGGAGAATCAGGTCACTTTGGATTCTGGTCAAAATGCATAAGGGTAGCAGAAGCTGGTTAAAAATATATGCATGCTTAAGTAGGCAGAGCAGTAATTAAAAAAGACTGGAACAGACCAACTTACATAAATAAATCAATAAAGCTGATAGTTTTATTTAACTGGGTTTTGTTGCCATTGAAATCAGACACAGATTATTTGGTCTTTGCTGTTATAACACAGCAGTAAAACATCAAATTATGTCACTTAAACGCAGTCGTGATGTAGGACTCGAGTGTGTTAGCATTAAAGGGCACTAATGTAAAGCCAATGTAGCATATGAGCAAAACTTCTCCAGGAGGCTCATTAGAGCACATGAAAGATGCCTAAATCTACTTCTGTGTTAGGCTTTCTCCATTCATCTCCGTGGCACTCCTCTGTTGTAGTTGTGACAACCAGGCAACTGCATTTGTAGATAAATACAAGTTTATGCAGCTTTATAAAAGTCAGGCTTGCAGACTGGAATGAGGACAGTGAGCTTTAGAAGGATTACCATTCTTCTACAGCAGAAAATGCTGGAGGCAGTGCTGCTGGTACTGATTGAAACGGAAGATTTGGGATTCACCTCTACTACGGTAAAGGCCTACAGTGAGAAAGTGCTACTTATTGTCAAGTACCAAGGGCTGGTGGCGTACCCTTATGCAATTTTCACACATTTGTGGAACTGATGTGCCAGCTTCAGGCAAGCTTGCAGAGGGGTCCAGCGGGGCTGTTGGGCTCCGACTCCCTCGTGCGCAGGGGGACACGGGCCCTTCAGCGTGGGGCTGCAGCACCGCCCTGCAGGCCGAACACTGGCCCGTGGCCACCATTCCCCAACCACATCAACCTGGAGGTGGCACTCGGTCCTGTCTGCTGCCGAGGCAGGAGGACCCCAGCACAGTTTATATGGAAGTGCTTATATAGGATGTCCTGAGTTGGAAGGGACCCACAAGGACCATCGAGTCCAACTCCTGTCCCTGCACAGGACAACCCCACAGTTCACACCGTGTGTCTGAGGACGTTGTCCAGTCTCTTCTTGAACACTGTCAGGCTTGGGGCCGTGACACCTCCCTGGGGAGCCTGTTCCAGTGTCCAGCACCCTCTAGGTGAAGAACCTTTTCCTAATGTCCAACCTGAACCTCCCCTGGCACATCTTCTGCCATTCCCTTGGTTTCTGTCACTGGTCACTAAAGAGAAGAGTTCGGCGCCTGCCCCTCCTCCTCCCCTTGTGCGGAAGCTGCAGCCGCCATGAGGTCTCCTCTCAGTCTCCTCTTCTCCAGGCCGAACAAACCAAGTGACTTTAGCTGCTCTTCATACGACTTCTGCTCTAAACCTTTCACCAACTTTGTAGCCTCCTCTGGACACTCTCCAGCAGCTTTATACCCTTTTTACCCTGTGTCCCCAGCCCTGCACACAGTGCTCCAGGTGAGGCCGCCCCAGTGCAGAGCAGAGCAGGACAATCCCCTCCCTGCCCGGCTGGCCATGCTGTGCTGGGTGCACCGACGACACCGGTCCCTCTTGGCTGCCAGGGACACTGTTGGCTCATGTTCAACTTGCCATTACACAGAGTTGTTATTACACAGAGGTGTAACTTCCCCGTCGCCTTTCCCAGGAATCATAAATAACCCTTCCCTCCCGCTCTGGGCTGCGGGCCGGTGGCTACAGGCAGCAACAGCCCTTATCGGCTCTGCCACTCGCCCGGCCGGGGCAGAGCGGGGGAAGGAAAGGGGTTGTGCCAGGGATGAGGGAAAGGAGGAAAAAAAAAAAGGGAAGAAATGCGAGGGTTTTGCGGGCAAGGGCTCTTCGGCCGGGAGAGGGGCCTCGCTGAGGAGAAAGCGGGGGCGGGCGGGCGCGGCGGCGGCGATAAGGGAGGCAGGCGCTGCGGGCAGCGCGACGCCCTCGGACTTCCCTCCCGCCCTCCGCCCGTGGGGAGGATGCGGAGGCACCGCGCAGCACCCAGAGGCGCGGCGGCCGCGGGGACATGAGCCAGGGGGGCGGCCGGGCGCTGGGGCCGCTCCTGCTGCTGCTGGCGCTGCTGCGCTGCGCGGGGCGGCGGGGTAAGTACGGCTCCTCCCCGGGTCCCTCCGGCGGGGCCGTGAGGGCGGCGCCCGTCGGCCGAGGCGGGAAGGGCGGGAAGGGGCTGGCGGCCCTGGGACGAGGGGAGCGGCGGCGGCGGCGGCAGCGGCAGGGTGGTGGGCTGGCGGCCGGCGCCTGCCCCAGCGGGAGGGCGAGGCGCGGCGGTGGTGGCGGGCAGGCCTGGGTGGGCGCAGGCGCCATGATCCGCACCGGCGGGTGCGTCTCCTCGCCCTCCGTAGCGGGCCAGAGGGAGCGCCCGGGCAGGGCTGGAACCGTGAGGTGACTTCATTGCTGGAGTGAAAGATTTCACGTTACTAAGGCTAAAGAAGTCGTAAAGTTTTACCCGTAGTAATAAAGGCGGGGGAGTGGGGGGTGTGTGTGGGGGAGAAACCGTTTTTTATCTCCCGGAGCAGCAATCTGAGGAGGACACTCCCATGTCTTATCAGAAGATTGAGGTATCATGAGAAAGTTCTTCCTGTGGCTGTTTTTAAATTTAATTTTTTTGATCTACGTTGGCTACCATCGCATGCTGATGGTTTTTGTTTTGTGGTCTTATTAGGAACACACACAAAAGGTATATAAAAGCATTGAGATTAGGAGTAGTAATCTATGATGCTTCGTGCCAGTTTTAAGGCATTTGGAAATGCACAGTGAGTAAAACTGAAACACTGTGCATGTGGAAGGGCAGTTCCATCACACCTATAAATTTGGTGCATAAAGCAAGCTGGCAAGAGTGTTTAGTTGCCTTCTCCTTCCAGTTACAGTTATGTATTGATACACCCTGTAAAGGCAGGCAGAATTTTGTCAGAGCTGCTGTATATACAGTAACATTCGTATTCTATAAGAATCACACCATCCTTATCAATCTTAGCTGTCTTAGAAGAGTAAAAAATTCTGTAGTGCTATGTCCAGCATCATGAGACAACTTCCCCTGTGCGTGTTAGTTATTTCTTTAAAAATACAAAAAAGTCGTAAGCTTATACATGGTTTGTCTACATTCAGGCCGTCCATTCTGAAGTTTATTTACAGTGAATTAGGTTGTGTGTCATACACTGCTAAACTGCTACTAGTATAAACTCAATTCTAAAATGACTTTTCTGTAAGTCGTCTTTCGGCTGGCAACGTTCTCAACATCATTTTTATGAATAACATTTATACCATGTACATGTTGATCATAGATTGGTAAATAGGCCAAATGTCTATGCATAAATGACAGAAACAAAATAATAGAATAAATGAGTAGACAAAAATCAAGACAAAAAGGAAAGTAAATTAATATAGAGAAGATTAATAATATTGGGTAGAGCTATTTATTATATGTCTCGTAAGCTTTGCTGCTTGCTGAAAAGCTGTTTTGTTTGTTGTCAAAGAATAGATGGTTGGAGAAAACTGTTCAGTGTAGTTTTATTTAATCCTTTCTGTTTTGTTTTATTTTTGGTCTCTGAATACTCTGGCAGTGGTTTTTCTGCGAGTTTGAAAATGCGATGGGAGGAGATGGGATATTGTTTGATGTGTTTTAATCTGCATTTTATCTCCACTTCAAATTCTGTGCCAGTTACTCATCCAAGACAACATTTATGTTCCTTCTTAAAAAAAAGGTAATTGCATCTTTTTGTTCTTAAAGCACTTGTGAACAGATCAGTTCCAGATGTCTGTGCAACTTGCCACATTCATGCTACATGTCATCAAATTGAAGGAAAAAGTGTCTGCATCTGTAACTATGGATTTGTAGGCAATGGAAGAACTCATTGTCAAGGTAGGCTGCCTGTTGGTGAAATGGCAAGAAACCGTGTACATTCCTAAAATGTTCCTTCTCAAGTAATATTACTAAATTATTCAAAACACAGTAGAACTTTGTCATTTCCTGGTAGAATTTCCAGAACCTAGAATATGTGTGGCTTGTGGTGGTGTTTTGTTTTTGTGGTTTGTTTGTTTGTTTTAACGGCTGGCCATGAGCTGTACTTTACTTGTACTTGGTGTAAGTATTGTTTTGTACTTAGTTGCTTAACTGTTTTACTCAGCTTCTGCTATATAATGAAGGATTTCAATTAATTTTGTCTTAGAAAATGTAGGGTTTTATCAAATATTTACTTAAAAATAAAATTTATTGGAATGGTTTATTTAATATTTTTAATCTTAGCTTCAGCAAAATAAATGAAATATACTGGGCTTCACTTTATTATTATTTTCTAGCTATGTACCAGTGAAATGAAAACTAGACAACAAAACTGACCATTAAAATCAGTCCCTTTGTGCTGATTTTGCAGTAATCTCAGATTACTGTGTAATTAAAAAATAATTTCATAAGTTAAACATCTGTTCTTAATAACAGTGTGCATATATACACAGATTTCTTAAGTGCAAATGTGTTATGTGAAAAGTGTTGTTTAGCGTTGTTTTATTACTGTAGCTGGTGGTGTCCTTTCAATACTATCTCACACATGACAAATCAATATGTGATTCAATGGATGATGTCAAATACTGTCTGATTGTATGTAATAGCTTACCACTGCTTAAAGGGGAAGGTCCTCCACCTCTGATCTCTTCCACTCCAATCTCCTTCCTTCAGAAGCACTGGCACCTGCTGGGGCCTGATGCAGTGATCTCATTATTGTGGGAGAAGACAAGCTGCGTATTTTACCATGTTAATTCTGTGCCAGTTGGGTCAACTGGGTAAGATCAGCTTCATCAAGTGCTGCAGCCAGTGGATGACCTAAGGAAGAGCAGAAGTGGAGTGCAGGACCCGCTTGTTTCAACAGCTCTTATATCAGCTCAAGCTGTGTCATGTTTATTCACAGTTTCATCCAGGGACAACAGCATCTGTTGGTCTAGGTACTCCAGCTTTCTAGCAGTGTCTACATCCCAAATAATATACAGAGAAAAACCGTAACAGGAGGTGTGGTTACACAAGAGTGAGTGAGGACAGAAGAATATTCTACTTTACCTGATCTCTCTCTGATGTGTTTTAAATGTGCTGACAGATAAAGATGAATGCCAGATTGGAGCCAGCAAGATCTGTGGAAATCATACACTCTGTCATAATACACACGGAAGTTTTTACTGTGTTTGCCTTGATGGATACCGAGCCTCCAACAACAACAAGACATTTATTCCCAATGATGGCACGAACTGTACAGGTAGACATCGCAAAGAATCTTGAGCACCAGCAATCCAGAACTTAATTTTCTACTGCACAGATGTTTTTTTTCAGTTGCTTTAGAACTTACTTTCTAATACTATATCAGAACTAGATTCTAACAGCTGTGAATTAGTTCCATTTTGCAATCTTTGCTGTGTTATGAATCATTGCTTCACAGTCACGTTCAAGCAATAATCTTTCCAGAAGAGGAAGCTAGATTAGAGAAAACAAGATTATACTTATCTTTATCCCAGAATGTCATACTTGTGTTTAGTGTAGAATATTAGCCAGTTCCTTGTTACAGTGATGAACTGTTGTAATTGATTAAGATATGTGCAGATATGGGATTTTTCTGGGATTGTTGTAGCAGGAGATAACATTGCAAACTATTTGTCAGGTAAACCAGAAGCAATTTGAAAGACAGCTAGGTACAAAACTGCAAGTCTCTTCCTTCCAGATGCTTGAACACCAGGCAGTGATAAGCTCCTTCATTTCCCAGGACAGCCATAAGAAACTGTGTAGAACCCATTCATGGAATGCTGCATTGGTTTTAAGCTTTGGTCCTACATTAACTAATTAGAAAATATTACAAAGTGCATACATTTTAATCTGAATTTTTAGATATAGATGAATGTGAGGAGTCTGGGCTGTGTGGTCGCAATGCAAGATGCGTGAATACTGAAGGAAGCTACGAGTGTCACTGCAATGATGGTTATAAATTAAAAAATGGAGAGCTTTCGTTTCATCCAGATGGGAACATAGTTTCATGCAAAGGTGAGAGTCTTTGAATGCTGTTTTTGCTAGCAGATAAAAGCAGATCTTATATGGCGTAGTAGTACCTGCTCTGACCTGTGCTTTTAAGTGTGCAGGGCAGAAGTCCTCTCTGTGGACTTTGTCTGCTGTATGATTTTCCTTCTTGGGTTCAGTTTGTTCCAGTAATGTCTGGGTGGTAGGGTCAACACTGCATGTGATTTTTACAGGCTTTCACCAGTGGTTCAGGTGTACAGGGTCAGAGAAGCTTAATACGATGAAGGTGGTGTAATTAGTTTCTGAATAGGAAGGAAGTGTGGTATAATCCACTTGCTTATGTAATCACACTGCGTGAAGGGGAAGGGAAGAGTGGAGAAATACCTGGTAAGAGAGGTCAAATGAATGAAACAAGCCTAGAGGACAGGAATTGTAAACCAATAGTTTAGTTATTTATTACATACTGTACCACCTGCATAAATAAACTGTTTATCTTGCCATTAAAAAAAAAAAAAATTGAAGCCTTGTTCCTTTCCTCTCTAGTACAAATTTTCACAGATGCAAAGTGCTAGCAGTGTAAGCTGTAGCTGCCAGAGTATGTAATCAACCCAGGCATCCCGGGTGGAAGGAAATGCCTCGATTATATCCAGCTCTCATTTCTGAATTATTGCAAGACCCATTAATAAAGCTCACTGCCTGTAGTTCATCTGTTTTTTTTCTGACTGGAGTGCTCAACTTCATTATGTCAGAAATGCTGATAAGCCTGCTTGTCTCACGAACTTCCCCCTCCACATGCTATGGCAAAGTAGTGTGTCTGTACTGACAGTGTCACTTGCAGAGCTGGACAAGGGAGACCTGTCAAGCAGCTGCGCAGAAGGAATGTAGCTTTTTTTGTGCAGGCTGGTTCAGTGGGGTGGAGGAATTGAGGGTCAGGCCGTTTCATTTCAGCCTATCTGCAGTGCTTCACCTTTCCCATGCACAGTGAAATAAAGCTGCAAATTGGGGCCTGAAATTTTCCTCTGGTGTTGAAGGATCATTCAGCCATTGCAGTAATGAGCCTGGCACATGCAAAGCACCATCACATTACAGTATCTCCTCTTTGGTGTTGTGAATGGCTTCAGCTGTATGCTAGTAAAGATGTAGCTCCATATCTGGATCACTGTGTTCCTCCAGCTGTGGCCACTACAACTCTTCAACTCTAATCTTATACCCCTTTGGCAACTCCTCAGATTCATCAGATTGGGTGTGTGTGACCACCTAGTCCAGCATCCCTTAAAGTGATTGTGTGTTGTGATTTTTGTATTGTGAAATCTTTTAACTGAATCTCTTTGCAGAAATTGGATGTGGGTCCCCTCCTGAAATGAAGCATGGCTACATTGTGGGGAACTACAGCTTGCTGCCAGGAAGTGTCGTTCATTATGAGTGTGAAGAAGGGTTTTACAGCAATGAGGGAAAGTTCTCATATTGCACAGCAAATGAAACTTGGGAGCCTGCCACTTTAAGCTGTAAAGGTGAAAAGAGTCTTAAATCTTTCTTAAATTCTTTATTAAGGGTGTTTATGCATGGGGGAGTGTGTTTGTGAAACACAGTAGACTGTTTCCTCAATCTGAAGGATAATTTTTCAAGATCTGGCTATTTGCAAAAAAGAAAAAAAAGATCCCACCTCTTCTTCTTAGTGTAATAACATTTTTGATGATGCTCCTTGCATTTTTACAGGCACTACAGCGTGTCCTTCTGCCTGTGAACCAGGGCCTAGAAAACAACAAGATTTCTGTAGCATTTCATGGGACAGGCCATTGAGTTAGAAGGTATTAGTTGACCTCTCATGAAAAGAACAATTTTTTGCACAGCTTGTGAAGTTTTTTCCTAAAATTGACTGTAGATGCAGAAGAGAGGCATCACACCACCCCTTGTCTCTGGATAGCCTTCATTTTTAAGAGCATTTGTGCAAGAGCAAACACGTTCACATCTCTGAAGTGTAAAGTCTCCTGTGAGGATCTTTAAAACTTGCACTTGCTTTGATGTTTTTTGCCCATCCTGTTGAAATATTGCTGCTTACAAGTGCAGGATTTTGTGTTCCTATGAGTAGTTAGAAAGTCTGTATATTAGTTAAATGACACTTGAAGTGCTAGCTAACAGAAGCTACACTGTGTGTAACAATGCTACAGGGGAGAATTGTAATTCTGAAAATTGTCACTTAGTGAGGAGAGTTCCTTCTGAAAAATATGAAAGCTCTCTTCTCTCTCTTTTTTCTCTTTTTTTTTTTTCCTTTGAGAGTGGGTAGAAGTGTAACATTTGTACATATGTCTATGGGAGGTGAATAAATTAGAATAAGGATGCTAAATCAGTATGGTTGGGAAAAGTGAAATATTAAATATCACCAGAAAATTCATGAGAAAGAAAACATAAGACAATTTGAGACCAAATTATTGGCATTAAAAAAAAAAGAAATAACATTTTTTCACCAAAATAAATAAAGGACAATGAATGTGAAAACAAAAAGGAAGTGCCCAAAATCTAAAGAGGTCCCTGAAGGCTTGTGGAATGCAGTCCTTGTGAGTTGTTTTGGTACACTTTGTACATTTGGTTTTTTTATATTTTTTTAGCGCTCGCTTTCTCATGTGATTTTTTAATTTCTACAATCAAACAGTAGGTCAGGTTGGAGTTTTTGAGCACATCTTTCGTGGTTAACTGAAATAAAATACATCAAACACCAAGAAACTGCCTATGAGTCTGAAATGACAAACTTATTTCACTTTGTATTGCAAGCTCTTTTCCTGGATTTCAGTTAAGACTTCCCTTTTTGTAAAACCAGCAAGTCTTGATTTTTTTTTTTTTAATATTAGTAAAGGCACCTTTAAATAGTTCTTTAAACTCTGAGAGTTTGCCTGATATGTCTTTATTGCTAATTTAAGAATTTCTCATGACCAGGTGTAATGTTTTATAATAATTTTCAGGAAAATGAATAAATTTGTCTTTTGTCTACCCTCCTATGGTAATTTAGGAGTTTATTTTTTGTAGTCATGATAAAACTGGTAATTGAAGGTAGATCAAACTTGGCAATGTATGTGACCTAACATCAGGTTACTGTAAGTGGAGCAGATCCCCCTTTTTTATTTAAACATCAGTATATGAATGTAACATGTCTTTAGAGAGTATAGCTTCCTTTGAATATTATTAAAAATTGTCTTGAGGTGAAAAGTCAGATAGTTTAGTGGGAAGATGTGATATATGTGACAAGGAGTAGTTAAACTATTGAACATGAGTGTTGTGTCATGCTAACATGAAAGCCTTTTCAATGGTACTGTACTTTAGAAAATAGACATCACATCAAAGAAACTGCTTTTTTGTGCTACTTGACTTATTTGTTTTATGCATTTGTAAATGACAACTCAGTATGTTTTTGAATAGAGCAACCGTTGCAACGTGTTTTGAACACCGTGTAGATGCTTTCTGTAGCAGGAAGCTTTTGTATTGTATGTTTCAGCCTTTTCTATGTTTCTGCATTTTCTAGTCCTTGTGCACTTTTAAAAATTTTGCTTCCTAAAGGCGATTTCTGCTTGTCTGCCTCCCTCTGGCTGTTGCTCACTGCAAATGGTATCAAACTAGCTTGCCACCTTTGTAAAAGCAGGAGAATCTTAAAGATTGAAAAAAAAACCAGGGTATTTTCTGTATACTAGCAGCTAGGCTGAGGAAGAAGTCACAGATCTACCACGGCATACTGAGAGAAAGGCAGAAGTCATTTTATTTGGAAGCAGCTGTGGAGTAGCTGTAACTCTCTCAGTCACGGTGAGGATGTCACAGAGGACATCAGGAGTGCTGGATTACCACAGGGAAGAGGGTCAGTTGATGATGGTGAAAGAAATTCTCATGCAAGTGCAGCCGTCATTACTTCTGCTGCTTGACAAACAAGTTTATCTTCCTCTTTCTTCCTTTCCATAGGTGTGGATTGTGGGCTTCCACCTTCTGTTTTACATGCACATCCAGCATCTGTAAGTGGGACCACATATGGAAGTGAAGTTACTTACCATTGTATTCATGGTTACTTTATTGCAAGCGGTAATCAGACTGCAGTCTGCAATGCAGAAGGACAGTGGGATGGTATTGATTTGGTGTGCAAAGGTAAATCAAATCTGCCTTCAGGTTTATTTAGCATAAATACTGTTTCAGCCACCATAATAAATAGGAGTCATCAGTTAGAGACTTTGTCTTTAGGCATTTAGTTATACGGTTTTCTGGCATATTAAGTTCAGTCGCAAACCAAAAGCCATATATTAAACAGCATTTTTTATCTGTGTTGCTAATGAAGTTGCAATAAATTGTTAAAAGTTAACATTCTAAGGACACAAGCCCAATGCATGTTAGGCGTTGGGATTTCCCTGAGTTGAAAATTCAGCCTAAATGGCTGCCATTTTCCAACTCAGTATCTACTCTGTGGTTGAAGCCATTACTCAGGATTTGAACCACTCTTAGCAGTTAGCATCCTCTTAAAATTCTGATATTCAGACAGTTTCCAGTTTCAAACTATCATTGCTTAAGCATGCTACTGTTACTTGAGAGGAGTTATACATTCCTTTTGTTATTATGAATGGGAAGAATGTAGCCTAAGAAGTTCTTTGGTAAGAAGAAACATAAAGGTACATTTAAAAAAAAGTATTTTGGCCAACAAAATTTCTAGTGTATTATTACTCTGAGTTCATAATTATTAATTAATGTGACCTCAGGATAATTAAAGTCTTTAGTCAGTTTTTACATTGGCACAACTTCATTTTCCGTTCACTGGATAATATCTTTTGGGCTTGATCCAGAGGGGTTGAGTGTTGTGTTCATTGCAATCAAACGTAGTAATTTTTTTGCATATGCCGTGTCTACATTACAACCACTCTCTACTTTTAGAATATTTAATATTCTGGGTTACTAGTGTAAATAGCAGGTTCACTACTTCTGCATTTTTACTTTTCAATCTGATTACAGGGTGACTGTGGGCAGATAGCTCAAGTCAAGTAGCAGTATTTTTTTAATCTCATTACATACTGTCCTTCTATAAATTAAACGTACTGTTTTCATGTGCATTAGTAATTCTAAAGCTTGTTCTCGATGTAATAGGTACATACAGTCATACACACTGGGATATGAAAATGAAGGTAGTCATGATGGTGGGTTTATTGCCTGTTGCAAGACATATGTTTAAGAGTTGTACAGGTCATGATTGTATACACTTTGTTTTTTACTTCTTTGTTTTCCTTTTTTTGAGTAGAATTTCAGAATTGCTTAAGACTATTCATTAAACAGTTTTAAAAGCACTTTTTTCTGCATATAAGCTTTAGTAAAGGTAAGATTTTAATTATTATGTAGTTTGCTTCTTATAAATGAAGTGATGAATAATCTTTTATTGGGATATAATGTTGATTGTGGGTTTGAAAAGAAATTTTAACCCTAATAGTATTCTTCCATTGATTTGATCTTTACTCTTTATTCTTTTTTGTTACCTGATTTTATTATGAAGCTCCAGAAAACAACGGAGCAAATGAATTCATTTCTAAGTGCATTATCTCAGCTTTCTAATTAAGTCTAAAGTGGTCTGAAGAATCCATCTTATTTTCCCCTAGAAGTGCTGCTTGTCCATAGCAGCCTCTCCTTTTTTTTCAAAGCTTGAATTAAATCCACTAGCAAAGGAATATAACCTTCATGCTGTTCTTCCATGCTTGGACCATGTGTTGTTTTTCAGGTCTGTTGTTACTAATAACAGGTATAGATCCACTTGTGAAAATTTGCATAGAGATCCTTGTTCTTCATTTTTAAACAAGACACTATTTTCTTTATCATCTTGAAGGATAAATGCTCCACCCTGCTAGAAAGTGTCCAGTCAAAAAATTCTCATTTCTAAATGGCTGACCTGACTATGAAGTGAAAAAAAGTGGAGTGTTAGTTGCTGGAAAATTTAACTCTCTTAAACACTTTGATACACCTTGCCCGTTTTCATTTTCAGGTTTTGCTATCCTGTTTTTTCCATTTCAGAAATAGACTGTGGCAGACCTTTGCTGATTCCACACACAGAAATGATCTGGGACAACTCTACCACTCTATGGAGCAAAGTATACTATCAGTGTAAAGAAGGATATTATTTTAATGGAGACAAGAATTTTTCAGAATGCAGAACAGATCAATCATGGGAGAATATTACATACATATGTAAAGGTAAATATTACTGTAGGAAGTTACTGTGGGGTGCGCTATTTAAATAGTTTGTCATTCCTGTTGTGAAGGTAGGAACAGGAGGAAGGATGAAGGCAAGAAATCTCTAATTTATGATGTAGGGAACATGGTGGTGGTTTTGGATGGAAGAGTGATGGAAGAGAATGTTAGCCATGCAACAATTTCTATTGGATGCCTCAGATCTTTCTACAGCTGTCTTGCTTTTTATTTCAAAAAGAAAGGGACTAATGAAGTTAGAGTTTCCTTGCTGCACTGAGAACCTCCAGCTTTAAAAGCCAGGGGAACATCACCAGATGAGTAGAAGGCATTTAATGACATCTTGTTGTTGTGGGGCCAGTACTGTAAAGTGCAGTGTGATGAAAGTAGGTGCAATGGAATTCAAAACTCCTTTTCCTTTTTTTTTAATGCTCTCACAATGCCCAAAGTAAAATTTGTTCATGGTTGCCTTTCTAGACTGGATCTAGTTGTCTGAATTTCAGTCCAGAGGATTTTCTTATGAAAGAGTGAGTCCTGTGAAAGGAGGTCTCTAATGAAGGTGTTGTCATACTGTGAGCCTGGAGACAGGATGTACTGACATTCTAATAATAGCAAAAAACTAGCATATGTTATGGACTATGGCTGTTGTGCTCCTTCATGTTCTTGGGTGTCCTTAGAAAGTGGTGTCACAAGATCGTTCTATGACTATGCATCTCTTATTCTTAAGTAGCACTGCTGTCTTTTGCAGATGGTAATGTTCCTGTAGCTTCGCGACATCCATGTGTTTTTCAAAAGGACTGAAAGTGTGTCTTTGACTGCTACCACTTCACAGACCAAGCCTTTACACAAAGAGTTGCCACTTGATGCCTGTCTGCCTCACTTGATGTCTTGAGCATTCACTGTGAATATAAAACATGTGACATAATATGAAATGAGCAGCAGATAAGCAGTTCTCTCACTTTTTATAGTGCCCTGATAAAAATGGAACTGCTGTCCTTAGAAGTCACAATTCATATTTCATTTAGGCAATTTGCATAGCTGTACTTTCTGAGTTGGTTTTGAAGCTGGCATTGTGTAGAGTGGCTAAGTTAATCAGGTATGTCAGTCTTTGCAGTGCTGAGACTTCTGTCTTGAGCACTCTGAAGCTTTGAAGGGCTTGAACCTGCAGCGTGCACTCACAGGATTACCATGGATTTCAGCCAAGCGCTTTGCCAGAGGCAAAAACGTAGACTCCAGCTCTAGCTGTTGGATCAGAGGGCCAAAAATGTCAGAGCTACAGTAAAGTATAATGGAAAGAAGCTTTTAAAAATAGCTTAACTAGTCCAGGCCCCTTTTGAAAAAATAAAAAAGAATAGGAAATTAATACAAGGGTCTTCAGCTTCTTAGCTTCTGCATTTTTCACACCAATGTAACAAATTCATTTCAAATGAAATGAAATTTCAGTTTCAGTAATACCTTTCAGATGTGTATGATCTTTAAGGTGTGTGTGATTAATCAGTAATTCCCCAGTAATTCCCCTTAAAATGAAAGAAAATCATGTAGCATTCCAAAATAACTTGATAGAAGTCAGAAAACCATTCGTCTTTTCCTACGTGCTGATAAACCTCATTAGAAGTAAGGAAGCTAAGAATTTCCCCTGAGCATGTTCCCTTTGGCCAGTAATCATTTCTGTATTTCTTAGGCAGTGATTGCTATGGAATGTTCTTTATTTGCATTGTCTGTTGGAGTATATGGTAAATGTGTGTGTGTGTATGTAAGTACATTTAATAGTAGTTGGTTTAAATAACAAAATTAATTTTACTGAGAGATATTGATTGGATTAAGCTGTCAGCACTGAGGTCTGGCAATAGTCATCTGGATAAGTCTTGCTTTCCCAACCCCTGATTTGTATACATAAACTCAAGAGGCTAAAGTGCAGAGAACATACAGCAATTTCATACCTGCTGTCCAGTATACTCAATATGTGAGTCAGGACATCCTGTGCAGCTTGTCCTGGAAGAACTTCTTTTTCCCCTGTGGAGCAGGAATGTGTGGTTTCATTTATTATCATTGCAGTGCTGTTATCCCAGGGACACATTGTGTTGAGCTCTGGTGGGATTTCATGGTACATTTGCGAAGTTTTTTTCAGAGTGAAAACAAGATCCCTTTGTGGGAATAATGTTTCAGTTCGTTTCAGGGAAGGGCTTTGGCTATAAAGCATTATAGCTTGCAGTGGTGGAATACAAGACAGTCTGAAACAAAAAGCTTGGTTTTCCCATTGCGAGTTTCAGAGGAGAAATTGTCAACCTGAGCTTTTTTGGTAGCAATATTTTCCTGAGAGAGGTTGTTCTCTGTGTGGGCTCAAAATGGGACATAAGGTAACATAAGACTTAGGGTTGGATATTTTATTAAAGTGAAAAGTCTAAAATGAAGCCTTCCCACTCTTATTTTAATTCTTGAATGGATTCCACAGATCAGGGTTTTTTTTTTTAATTTATTGTGTCTGTAAGAGGGCCAGAAAAAAGGCGATTTGTGTTTTTGCTATCTATCCAAGATTGCTTGCTCCTAAATCTGCACTTGCAAATGGCACATCATGCAACGTATATTGTGAGCCTTTACCAAATCCATGAAGAGCATCACTTTGAGAAGGGCAGGGAGAGGAACTGGAGGGTGTCTGAAATGAAAATGTGTGAATTAGTTGGTTTCATCTTTCATTGAGCTTGGATACAAGTGTTTTGAAAGTAAAAGGTCAGAAGGGCTAACATAAATGCTTCAGGAAAATCTTTTTCCCTTGTAATATGTGTAGGTTGTGTATGTGCATGCATATACACAGAGAGAGAGAGGGAGAGCTTAACATCTGAGAGCTTCTTTCTTGGGCATCCAGGGAAAGTTACAATAAATTAGGGTGAATTGAGTGCTTATGAAGTTGCCTTGCCTATTAATACCATGTGCAGCTCTAAAACTTTTTTTGGTACTTTTTCCAATCTTCTTCACAGTTGTGAAGGGGTCAGTTAGTGCACAGAAGGGACAGTGTCTGATGCAGTTTTTAATGTTAAATGGATAATTGTTAGGTAGATTTTGGAGGGAAATAGTCCCTTTACCTACTGCAGCTCTCTTCATCCTGTTTGCAGAATACTTGCTTCTACTATTCATCAAGGTTTTTTTCAATTTCCCAGGCTCAAGTCGTAGAGATATCCTCCTTTATGTCTGTTTTCTTTGGAGATTGTTAGTATTCAGTGTGTTTAGCATCTCTTGGTGTGGGTAGGAACAGTATTTTGTCTTAAGAAAGACAGTTTGTCCAGTTTTCTTATTTTTATCCAAAGCAAATACAAATCTGCATTAAAGAATTAGTGTTTAAGTAAGTCTCCAGTACCATTCTTCTCTATATTATTACAAATTCTTTTTTTTTTTTTTGATGTATTAAATGAAATATTGTCCTCGCGAGAGAAGCACCTGCAGCATAGGTGTGGGAAAAGTTCATGGATATGTGAAAAGGCTGGAGGAGTGAGTGAATCTGGCCTGCATGGAAAAGTAATGCACATTATTGGTAAAGTATTTCAAAACTCCTGCAGTGGGAAAGGGAAAATTGACCTCTGTGTGCCTTTAATGGTGGGCCTGACAGCACAGCAATCTTACCAGTTGGTTGTGAGAGGCTTCCCAAATAGTGTTAGGCAGTAAGGGCTGTCAGCACATTGCAGGCTTCATGTACATGGTGTACAGAAGAGATGATGATCCAGTCCCAATGTATTGCGAATCTGGAACTCAAGTAAGGAAAAATAATCATTCTTCACACCAGTGCCTGTTCCATCTGATTCTCAGCTTGGAGCTTCTGTGTCCTAACTTCTTGTGTGCATCCTCTTTTTTATGTTACCTCTTACGAAATGCAGTGTGAACTCTCCATCTTTCACTAAAGGTTAATTCTCTATTTCAGAATGCTTCATTTTTCTGTGTTGTGACTCCCCATCCACAAATAGGGTTTAGCTGCATACCTTGACACCTTGATACTTTTTTGAGATAATAATGTGAAACTTCGTTATTGTGGTAGTGAGGAATACCTTCAAAGCATCAAGAAAATAAGGCGTTAGTAGGTTTTGAGCTTTTTCCCGGAAAATTGATGTTTTATGCCAGCACTGAAAATCGTAATGGATGAAGAGGTCAGAGGATACTTGCTTCAGACATTTGAAGGTTTAGAAGGTAGACTGGTTTGATGAATAGGTCCAGAGAAGGCATAGCAGATTGTTCACACTGTGCACTTTAAAACATTGCAGCGGAAGAAAATAATTCTGTCATAATGCAAAAGAAAACAACTTGAAAAAATTCAAAAGCAAAATCTTGATCTCGTCTAGAATAAACAGAGCAGGATCATCCTTCAGGTGTAATTTAACTGTAGATTTATAATGAAGATAATTTCCCTGCAACTGCGAGTGTCTATATAGTTAGTCTCTCTTTATTTAGAGTTGTTTTCCCTTTGCTTTCGCTTTCCGTTCTTCCTCTATGCTTTGTCCATATTCCCAATGACTTATTTCCCCTCTAGCTGGAATCCTCTGGGATGTCAGTTTTTACATCCTCACTTGTACAATACGAGGAGATACAGAAAGGCAGCTGGAATGTGTTTATGGTGGCAGCACTGTCCTAATTTTTATTCACATCCATGAGTAAATAATTCATGTCAACCGTGATGAGCTTGATAGAAAAGGTGTCACTCACATTTGTGGGCATTGATTCAAAACCCATGGTTCTGTAAGAATAAGAACCCCATCAAACAGTTAAGATAATTGTAGTAATAAATGACAAGGATCTGATGGGCCTTAGTTTTTGTAAAGGCCTAATTTGGTACATAAATCCAGATATCTGGTAATTTCTTTAACTGCCTGGAAAAACACAGGTGGAGTCTGTGTTAAGAGGGATGCTACTTAAATTGAAGTGACGCAACACAGTGACAGTTAAACAAATGTGTAGCTTTTTGCAGGCTATTTAGGTGTTTGTTTTGAAACCAAATTAATAGTCAGTTTGTGACGGCAAATACCAGTCTTGAAACCTCTTTCAGCTGCAGAGTAGATCATGTGCATTTCTGATCTCAGCCCATCTAATCCTTTCTAGTCTGACACCCTTTATTGATAGATCTTTCCTTTGTAAGTACGCTCACAATTACATCTCATGTTTTTGTCAGTCTGGTTCAATACATGAATTACTGTGCTCCTGATTGTCTCCTAGTAACACTGCTAGACCAAAGGAAGTAGTAAATTATTAGCTTTCTGTTTGCTCCTTCGTGCACGACTGTCTCTGCCTGCAGCTTTGCTGTTTCCTTGTGGATTTTCTATGTGTAAAGTTTGGGGCTGAAGGTGAAAACCTGCTGAAATTTTGCAATGCTAGTTGAACTGGAAGCAAGTATGTGACTCAAAATGTGAAAAACCGTGCTACCCTCAAAGATACGTCTTTGTAAAATAAATTCCATATATACTTCAGAAAGCTATTGTGCAAGAGGACTTTGCCTGTATGCTATGGAGCAGGTGCCTTGAAACAGTTTGAGCAGAAGTTCTCTTCGAAATGTTGTTTGCTGTCATTTAATTTCTGTATCTGAACATATGTGTGGTGCATGTTAGTAGCAGATGGCATTTGCTGCATCATTCACAGTTTACACAGAATTGAGCAGGCAAAACATACCAAAAAAAAGGTAATTTGGGGATTTTTCTTTCCCCTAAATTGCATGTATATGTGGGGATTGGTAGGAAGAGGCCAGCAAGTGGGTTTGCAGATGTGGGTGCTCTTTCAGCTACTTGCAGAAGATGAAATGTCAGATTGGAGCTTGTTCTATCTGCTTTCTGGTAAATGCTGGTTTTTCATGCAAGTTCAAAAATACTTCACTGATAAGACATATCTCAAGTTGAGGTCAGTGGTAGTCAGGTGCTCTTTCAGCTGAGGACAAGTGGATTGTATATGTGGAAAACGTCATTGGCTTTAATAACTGTTTAGACATAGAGTTGTTGGTGTGTTATTTTTTTCCTGAATCAGCAAATAATGAGTACTTGGGCCTGAACTCACGGAGAATGATAAGTGAAGGACTAAGGCTGCACAGCCCAGCGCTAAGGCAGAAGAGCATGGCAGTATAGGCATTTCCGCACTGCCAGTGATTACTCTGAGGATTTTCCCACACACTCAAGCACAGAGAGTGGCCCTCCTTTCTAGCAGAGCTTTTGAAAGTGGAGTAAAGAAGACTGAGACCTTCACTTGTTTTCCTTGTTAGAATTAATTTATTTGGCTTTTCTAGCATTATTTCTCCCCCTCCAACGCTCGTTGGCGCTGTTGAATCACTTTGTTACTTGCTTTTTGTGTTTTCCCATTTCTGTTGTGTTTACCAGCACCTGTTTTTCCTGGCTAACAGCCAGGTGCTATTTGCATCTCTCTACCCCCTCCCAGATTTGCCTTTCAGTATTTGACTTCTCCAGGATCTTTTTCCACCTGTCTGCTCTGGTTTCCAGGCATTTACACATTCATCATTTCTAGGACCCCTTCCCTTAGGACGGGAGGGAGATTGTGAGGGTGGTGACGTGGAGGTCAGCGGAGCAGCAGTGGCATCCAGTGGCCTTCTCGGTTAATCACAAATCGAAATTTCTAGTGCTGAAGTGTGATGAAGTTGAGGGTCTTCACTTCTCCCACTTCATTTGTGAGTCAATGAAAGCTGTTGATCAAAATCAGGTATGTTGAAGATCTGGCTGACGCTGTCTGCCAAGACATCCCACTGAGGCCACGTGTGTATAGTGCATTTGACGCTGGGAGTTCCCAAGCTCTGGAAGTCACTGGCACCATTAGATTTTACAGGAGAAATAATCTGTCAGGGAACTTGTTTCTCTTTATGTGCGAGAATAGTTTTTTCAGAGATACCTTTGTGCTGTTATTGGATACTGTATTTGTGCTACAGAGATTAATGTTAAACGAAGCACATACCGTATGTTATCCAAACAGATCAGTGAGGGAGGAAAATTAGACTCCTCAGGAAGCCCAGGACTTTGCTGTGGTGTTCGCTTTGTGCATGTTACAGCTCTTCAGCCTCTCACTCCTGCCCCTTTAGAGTGAAAACTTGTAAGAAAAAGTCTGCCAGCTATTCTTTGGATGTATGGTAACTGCATGGTGGCCTTGTCCTTCTGGAAGTTCAGAAAGTATGACAGAAAAATTGATGTTGTTAGAGAAAAAAATACTACTAGTTTTGCCTTCTTCCCTCCAAGGAGGCCACTGTATAAGATTTCTTTCCTTGGCTGAATACATGGCATAATAACTTTCTTGTTGTTTGCTGCTTTATTTTGCTTTATTTTTTTACTGAGTATTTTATGAACTTACGAATCAAGTGCCTGATTTTCTTGCTAAGCAATCTGAGCAATGACTTTTTTTTTCCTTTCTTGCTACTCATTTTAATTCAGATTTCATGGATTTGCAAACATTTTCCCTCTGGCCTTGCTCTAATGAGTCGTTTTTGCCATCTGGTCTTTTAATAAAAATGTGTCTGATTTGAAGAATACAACAACTGAAGATACTCTTTTGCTCTGTGTTTGTACAGAAGTCAATACCGTGGAGTTTTTAGACATTGTTGTGAAACAAATAATGAATACAATTAATCACAGAGCCATTTGTAAGGACATTTGTTTTAGAGGACATGCAAATTAATCTGTTCTTCTGTGGGAGAGGAAGCTTTCAGTATAATTTCCATATTTAATGGTAGTTTGGAATAGAGGATTTAAAATTAGTTGGGAGTTAAACAGGTCTAGTAAGTGAGGCATCAGTTTGTTGAATATGTGGAGAGGGAGATACTGGAAACGTTTTATGATAGTTTTACTAATCAGAAGAAAGGAAAAAGAAAATACAGTGCTTCAAAATGCAGAAACAGGTACAATTTAATTCTAAATAACTGCCTACATGTAGGAATTTTAGAGACTATCAAGGTACTCATATATTTCAGTGACAGTGTCATGTTCACGTGCTACAATGGGGCCTCTGTGGAATGGTTAATAATGTTTACATGTGGAGGAAGAGCACTCGGATATGCCAAAAAGTCATTAGAATTAAAAGAATTAAAATTGTTCTACATTAAAATGCAAGCCTAGCAAAGTATTTTGTTTTCATTAGGCATAGCAGTGTATGTAATGCTGGCTGTGTGTTTAAGGACTTCACAGTCATTAGCTCAGAACATGCTTCAGGGGGCCTTTTATTTTAATTTCAGGACCCAACACAGTTAAGGGAAAACTTACTAACTTCTGCCTACCTTGTTTTATTTTTTCCTGTTTGAAACAAAAACAGCAAAAACCAACACCAAAACAGAGAAAGAAGAAGAAACAGGCAAGTGCTCCAAACATACTAAGATTTGCACAAGAAATAGTAACTGTTTTCATTCTATGTTTATATTTTTGCTCACAGAGGAGGAATTATTCAGTAATTTGTCCATATTCAATGAAACATGTGTGAAGTGGCAAAGGAAAACTGGAAGACGGGGAGTTCAGGAAATGTACACAGTAAGTAGAACTGTATTTGAGGTTGAGACTAGCTTTATCCTGGTTAATTTGGGTGAGTGAGCAGTGGAGATTTGTTTTGTGGGTTTTATTTGTATGGTAATTTGTCTCCCTCTTCCCAGTGAACTGCCTAGAAACCTAAAGGTAGCTGGGTTAGAAAAGAAACAAATCCAAGTCCTATAGTTGAGTGAAAAACTTAAAAGCTATTGGGTTCCCATTCCAGTAAACACAGGAACATCAACTAAACATCTGCTTGAAACCATAACAAGCATTTCAGCACAAGTTTATGTTTTAGTGAAGTTTTGTGGTAAAGCTAAGGTCCCATTGACATAGAAAACATTGCAAAACTTGGGCTTTGTCCCTATCTGTGATACAAACATTTCAAGTAAACAGCGTATTATTTGCAGATACTGGATGTGACTTGTTTTAGAAATACAAGGTCTTGCTCAAGACATTTAACCATCTTATATTTGAACATTTCAGAACTGTTTTTCATAGCAGTTGAAAGCCACCTTGGTAACTACTTTTTCCTCCTTTTTTTTTTTTTCCTCTATAAACATAAGAGTCAAGATATAAATTCTCAGCAATTAATAGTTCAGTCAGTGTTACTGAAAGCCAAAACAATATGATAAGTGTTTGCATGTTTGGAGAATGACAGCATCCCAAGAAAGGTCATTTTTTAATTATGTACAAATAGGGAAAAAATAAAAAAGGGGTTTTTTTAGGATCTCCAGGGTGGATAGTTTAATGTGGAAAATATGTTTCAAGGTTGTGTGATAATTTGGGAAAACAGCCTGTCTTTCTTCTCCTTTGTTATAAACCGATGTATTTTTAGTGTGACTGCTTTTATTGAACACTGCCGAGATAGCAAAACCAAGTTCTCAGTTAGCCAAACAGTTCAAAACCAGTGCTTTTCATGTACCCAGTCATAACTGGCAAGCTATGGATCTCTGGTGTAGTGTGCTCTGTGCATGTGTTTTTGCCTGAATTCAGCTATCTGCAAGATACTTCAGAATAGTGAAAACAGAGGGTAATGTAGGTATAGAGTACATGCAGAAAAGTTCAGAACACAGTCTGGACTGTTTTGAGCTCAACTGGATGAGTTTTGTCTGTCCATCTCATGCAAACAACAGGTTTCTGTTTCACTGCACTGGGACAATCTTAGGGAAGCTTGTCTTTTCGTTTGGCATTCAGTCTTAGGACTGCTTCTGTAGGGGAAGGAAGAAAAACTAGAAAAAAAGAACAAAGTAGCAAGCAGATGTAGTTTCCATCTGTGTGCTATAAACAAGAAAGAATATTTACTTACACCTTACTATTTGTGTTGGACTTGTTTGTGGAGTCCACGTTATAGATTCCTTCTGTTCATTGTTGAAATACATGAAAAAATATTAATAATTTTAACAGCCACAATAAATTAAAGATCTAGTTTATTAAACCATCTTGTTGCACCAAAACAGTCAGTCACAAGCCTATTTTCTTGATTGAGATGACATTCTAAAAAAGATGTAATCCTAGGTTTTTAAGGCTTAATTGAACTAGTATTCTGAATTTTGGAGAGCCACAACCAATTGCACCATAATTTTTCTTAATCCTTCCATAGTTTCACATACTGAGCCAAAGATGGGATGACAAGATGTTCTCAGAAGACGTGATATTTAACATCACTACAAGTGAAGATAATCCAGAGGTGTGTTTAGATCTCAGCTCTGGCATTAACTACATGGTGAATATTACTACCATCTCTTCCACAAACATCACTGTTTCAGTTACAGTAGCAGTTCAAACAAAGGGTAGGTTGTGTTTTGTATTCTATATGCTTATAGAATAACTTACTGTGCTGCATAGTTCACCGTTTTGAGTCTAGCAGACAGGATAACAGGGTGTCTCCTGGACTATGTCATTCTTTATGCTGATTTACACACATGTAGCCACCATCAGCACTCTCTCTGTCTGAAAGATGTTTTACTTTCTGCTCCCTGTGAGTGTATATGCAAACAGAGCAGTGGCAGTAAGTGCCCTTCAGAAAGATTTGGCAAACTTGCTTCTTCAGGATTTGTCTCCTGGCTGAGGCAGGATTGGTGCAGTGGCATTCCTGGCTACGTGCTGGAATTTCAGTCTGTGGTAGTGTTACTGGTTTCTATTGCTTGCCTTGAAAACTGGTTCTCTGCCTGTGGGAGAATTCCCTGTTGCTGGGCTGTGTGGTACTAATCTTAAGTGATGTGAGTGTTATACATAATGTTCCTATGTTTAGCAGTGATGAGCAATATTCTGACAATTAATAGTTGTGGAAAAGGCATGTTCCAGCAGCAGGCTTCTGTGGTAATTTGGTCATGGAAACTCTTAAGCTTGCTTTGTGACATACTAATTCCGATGAGACAGACCTTGAGAAGTAATTGCCTTTGCAATCCACAAATATGCTTTTTCTCACGTGCTGTTTCCTAAGGGGCATCAATTGTGACAAACGGTTCTCTGATAATTTTATTTCTGTCAGAAGCTCTGAAGCCCTGGACCTTGTCATTGTAACCTTCCTAGGTCTGGACAAATAAGTCCTGTCTTGATTTGCTGAATAGTGTGCTTACATTTTTCCAAAATACATTTTCTCTGAAAAATGTTCATGTTTTATTAACTGTTTGTGTTCATTCAGAAATAAATAAGATTCTACCTCCTTCTCAGAAGAAAATAAAACAGTTTTTAAAATTTTCAGTTACTCTAGTTCAATTAAGTTGAAGAAGCTGAAGTTTCGTAGTAAGTTTTTCCCTTTTTTATTGTCTCTACAGTAAAGGAAGCTTTCAATAACGTATTAATTTTTAATGATACCTGCTTGAAATGGCGGAGAAATGTCAGGGGAACTGGTGTGGAAGACAGATACTCAGTAAGTGACAATCTGTATTTTGAATCCAGAAAGCAATTTATATCAGTCGCCTATGTGAAAAAAAACTGTAATTTTTCAAACACGCACTGCTAGCAGCGTTCCTCATTATAATAATGTCTCTCATAAAAACCCAGGGTGTAAGCTTGCATAGCAACCTTCAGGAAAGAAAGACACCACTATGCTCTTTTGTACAAGTCTCCTGTTTCTTGCTTACTTTTTTCCCATGTTGTACTCTATTTTGCGTTCCCTGTCTATACTTTCAACTCTGTGATGTTCGGGCCTCAGACAACTCTGTTCCAATTCTATGGAATCAGTCCACTCTGCCTTGTGATGTACCTTCGATCTTCCCTCCTCCCAGCAGGGCATTCTTGCGTGAACTGTCTCTGCCAGGACTCGTGACCACCTGCTGTTGTCTCGTGTCTCCATGTGCTAAGAGGTGCTCCGAGACTATCTATAGGCATAGGATCTATTTAAAGGAAAATTAGCACATGATTAAAATCCAGCAAGCATTTTAGTTTTCATTAACAGAGGCCTTAAGTTAATAACTTTGTTGTAATTTGGGACATCAACAACAAAACAAGCACACATAAAATCCAACTGCAACAAACAAAAAAAGCCCACGGGTCTGTAAATTCACCTGGAAACATGTCTGTCTGTGGCAGATCCTGGAGGGTACTTTGCATTTTGACATAGGTCAGAATGACTAGATTTTGATTTGATCCTCAGAGTCAAACCGGAGAGGTGTTCATGTAAGCTTCCTTGTGTAACTCATCACTTTGCATGCACCATGAGGGCATACTACAATGAAAGTGCACTATTACTGGAAGCCTATATGTTAGCAGGAAATCAAGACTTGAAGGAAATTATAGTACTAATAATGAAGAGGATAGACTAGGAGGAGAAGTGAAAGAACTAGGACAATGTCATTGCTGATCAAGAGGGTCTGCCATTCCTGTCAAATTTTGGAAGCATTTGAATGTGAGTTAACTGTCAGTGCCAACATTTTTGGCACTCTGTGTGCAGCGATGGTTTCTTCTGCTGTTTCTTCTAATTTAGAGCATGACATGACTGAATGCAAGTGATAATATTAAAACATTTCCATTTCCATGCCATGATTGTTTCGTTACAGTTTCATGTACAAGGCCAGCGTTGGTATCAGAAGGAGTTCTCTCATGAAATGACCTTCAACCTTACCACACACAAGCAGGCTCCAGAAGTTTGTTTTGATTTGCAGCCAGGCACCAATTACTCTGTTAATATTTCCATGGTAGCACTGAATTTTTCACTGCTCGTTTCCATGACAACACAAATCACAGGTGGGTCCTGCTGTTTATTTTATGTATTTACAAAAGCACCTGTTGGGGGCAAGAAGCTGAAGTGAAACAACATTGTGGATCTCAGTGCTGTATGCTGGGTTGTCAGAGTTTCTCTTTGCATGCTCAAAATTTTTCATTGTTTATTTTCAAAGATCTCATAGAATCGACAGTTCAGCAGCAGAAGGGGGAGAGAAATGGGTGTGCTGTGTTTTGAAGTGTCATTTTGGTGCATCAGGGAAAAAATAATTTGATGAGCTAGACATGAGACTGGTGTCTAGGGAAGCTGGGTTAAATTCCCTGCCCAGTTAGAAGCTAAGTCACTTTTTCAGTACAAGTTCCCACTGTGAAGTGGAGTATAGCACAACTGTACTTTGTATGAGTATTTGTGACAACATATATCAGTAAAGTCTGCAAGGACCCAAAGAGGGTCCTGCAAGTACCTCAGACAGACACCTTCATGTCTCATTGGTGGAGTGCAAAATATAAAAGGCATTTGAGCAAATAAGGTTCTGTAAGGAGAGTCTTGGCTTCTCTGTTTAGCAAGATATTTGTATCGCACTAAAACGCTATGATAAAAAAAAATCTGTCATTTTTTTAGCCCATTTTTTGTTCAGAGCAGTCTTGCACCATCCCTGTACTGTCAGACTTTCTGTATTAGGTTATTAGTGTTACGCTGTGAAGTGCAGCGTTTGGTGCTGGTATCACTCTTCCCGTTGGGGCCACAAATTGGAATAGGTAAGAAATGTGAAAGCTCTCTGAGTGTCTGTAACTGTTCAGCCACTAGATGGAACCGGTTCTCTTCTAACTGCTTATGAAGAACTGGGGATTTCTGGTGGTTTTGAAATTGATAGTATTACAGTATTTTTAACAGTAAATCTAGGGGTTTTAAGCTTCACAAAGGCAAAACATATCTTATACCCTAAACAGCATCTTTAGGAAACACAATTACCTGGATTTATGTTAAATGACAGCAATCATTTCATAATTCCTTTCCAGGAGTTTCCTAGCTTTCACTTGAAATTAGCCACCGTGAGTACATGTAGCTTTGTAAAAACTAATAAGCTGTCTCAGAATTTGGTTGACTGAAGTAATTTTTGAATACATATCCAGAGTAAAGCCATAGCTCCTTACTCTATCATCCTGTGATATTTCCTAAAGTCTGCAGGATTGCGTCAGGTCACTTACTCAGCTGAGCTCTAGAGAACACTTTGCAGCAGGTGCTATGTGAAGTGGTATTTGTGCCTTGGCAGCTGGTGTGTTTCCCTCTCTGCTGAGTTAGTGCTTAACAAATGCCCTGGAAAAGGTCTTCGTGTAAAAGTTAGGTCATTTCCATTGTGAAAAAAGATTCTGTAACACAAGCCATTTTATATCTGGTAGTTAATCTTTTCAATGAGAAATAAAAGGTATGTGTTGCTCTGTCATTAGGAATCTTGAACTAAAATCTGCCATGCAAACACTCTATATTGTGTTGTGGTTTGTTGTTTGGGTTTTTTTTTAATGGAAGCAAAAAAAAAAGTAGGTCTTCTTGCAGTTGAAATTGAGTGAAAATTAAAAAGCCAAGAGTGATCACGCTCCAAAGCTCACTAAATAATGATAATCTAAATAAGATATTATATTTGTTGCTATTTCAGCTTATCCAAGACGAAAAAGATACATTTGAAATAATTCTTCTGAGAGTGTCTCTTTGACTTCTGTGCCTTATGTTTCAGGAATTGCATTATCTGTACAAGCAACTTAATTTATATAAAAACTATTTATAATTTTAGAGTGGATGTATAATTTGCTTCTTAATTTGTCCAGTTATTTTGTAATCATGTATGTCGTTAAACCATACAGTTGTGGTTTGGTGGTTGAAATGATCTCTGTTTTATCTGCCAGCTTAAGTCTGAAAAGTGTTTTCTCGCTCCGGTCGTTTTCTGGCTAAATGGTACTGTAGAAATGTGAGATATGGCTTAATCACAGAGGCTTTAAGGAATCTGAGACTTACAAAAGTGTTTTACTGTTAATGTACTGGAGGTGGCCTCATTTGTTGTCTAAGGTTTCATATCGCACCCTTTAACAAATGTACAGTCAGTTGGTCTATTTGCCCAGTTATGGGCAAGTTCAGATGTTGTATCTCCTTGACTTGCACATGCCTCCTGCATTTTGAGTTAGGGAAATCTTAACAGTCGAGTTTCAAGTACTGTGAAGAGACGTGTCCCAGATGGTTGGATGAGTACTGCGTAACAGACTTAATTTCCTGACAACAGATTAGTCATCCATGTAAATTCTTAAAGACTGTTTCAGAATACAATAAGCATGTAAATCCTGGAGATAAGGCTGGGTCTTTTTTCAAAGAGGAAGATTTGTAAATGCTTGTTACGAAAGCTACTTCTATATTCTGAGTATCTATATATCTCCTGAATGAGGATATATTATATTCATAGTATTTCTAAAGAAAAAAACCCTAAAACTTAGGATTTAGAAGCCTGCTTTTCTCCCTGGCAAGTAGCATCCTTTAAAAATAGTTCTGTGGTGAGCACAAACTTGATTTTGCCTGTCATCTTGTGGATGGTAAATAAAGTCTAGTACATGCTTCGTGGATGATTGAAATTCTGCTCCTTTCATACTTCCAGTAACAGACATATTGCAAGGTCTTTTGTGTCGTCTTAGCTTATTTCAGACATGCTCTCAGCACATGTCTATTTGAGATAGGAACTTGAGTCAATTATGAAAAATGATTAGGCAGTAATTATATTACAGTTGTAAAAATATGGTAGCAACATTGTCTTTTAAGCAAGAAGGGCGTTCATATCTGTTTATAAGGAAAGAGTCTCTTGCGGGTATACTTTCTCATTCATTATTTCTGTTGTAAACATGGCTCTGTTTCTTTCCCTTTTTGAAGATCATTTATTAAGGCATGCTTAGGCAAAGTATAGTTAATTTCATTATCTGTTTTCACATATGAATTTAAGAAGGCTGAATTTTGTAACCACTTAAAAGTGTTTGAAAAACAGAATAATAAAGAGCTAATGCTTTTGGTTTTGCTTCTAGTGTCATAAATCAGAGTAATTTCTTCAGTTGAGGTGCATAAAAATACTGTTGATATTTGAATCTCTTTGCAAGTTCTGCTTTGGCATAGATTCTGTATAATGGATGTGACAAAATTGTGGTCCTTGGGAACTTCATGAATGCCTACTTATTTACAGTGGCTGCCTAGCATTTTTTAGTTTGGAGCAGAACATTGTGACCTAAGACATCATAAGACAGAAATTTTTCTCCACACTAGAAACAGATCTTTTGTGACTGAATTACTGGATTACATTTCCTTCTTGTAAAATAGTTCATATTAGATTCAATGATGATTTCTGATTACTCTTCCTACTCTCAATTTTTAGCTTAGAATCAAGGTGTATTTTGAGTTGGTTCTATGCTTACTGGTTCCACATGCTGCCATTTCTTACATACTTGTACATGCAATTTCCAGTGGGTTTGGGTAGCTTTGACCTCGAGCCTGTGTACCTCAGACTGTTGTAATAGTTCCCATGTTTCTTAGCAGCTGTTCTTTTTGGTTTAGTCCAGGGTATCCCTGCAGGCCACATACTCTTGAGTGTGTATCATCTCTCTCTTTGTATGAACACGTAAGTCAGAAAGTAGACTCATAAGCAGGGAGTCTAGAATGTGACTTGAATTAGAAGAATTAGTTCCATCACATAATGAGTATAATCTTGTAGAGCTCTGCACTTTTGTCTCAGTATGTGAAAAATGTATGACATTACAGATCTGTTTGTGATCCCACCCATGGATGTAGACACACACACAAAAGACACGTCGTTCTTCTCTATTGTATGATGGAAAAGGTTTACACTGATTTTTTCATAAAGGGACTGCTTTAAGGTCTGAGAAAAAGAGCAAAAAACTAAATCTACTTCTTAGTGAGGAAATGAAAGGCTGTTGGAGATGTGGTGCTCTGACAGCACGTCATGTACCTGCAGAGGGACAGTCCATTACAGTGTGCAGCCTCAGAGCACAAGTATTGCAAAGAAGGGAGTTTCTGATTTGTCTAGTGGGGAAAGGGGAGTGATTTTAAACCTGAACATGATTTTTTTTTTTTTAAAGTAGGTAGGAAATTAGCTGAGAATCCTGTAAAGACTTTCATACACATGTTCATGCACCCACTTTTAATTTTCATGTAGAGACTATTCAAATGCATGATATTTAATTTTATGTGAACTCCACCTCTCTGTTATTTTTCTGGCCTCCTTCATATAAAGAATTTTTTCATAAATATTTGTGAAGTCATGATCATTCTGATCACATCTGTTAATCTGTTTACAAAACACTTGATAGATGTGGCATAGTTTATAGCCACTGCTCTACATGCTGAACAAAGTTATTTGCTTTTTCAGTCTTTTCTGTCTGTGTGAACTGGGAGTTCTTTCATATTGCTTCAGCTTTAAGTAGTTATAGTGATGTATGTGCATCAGCCTTTTTGTTTTCCTCAACAGGTTAGTGTAATTAGCATTAAGTAAAATAGATGAAATGCAAACTAGAAAAAAACAATACAAGTATAGGCTAAAATGGGGAGGAAGATAGATTGTAAGCTCTTTTTGCTATGAATTTATACATGAAAATGTCACACGTACACTCTGCTAGTATTTCCATTTTTAAGATACAATCTTTAAAGATTTAAATAATTATTTTCTGTAGATGTGTTCTTGACTTATTTAACATTCTTCCTTCTCTCCCTTTTTAAAGTAATGTCTTTCTCCAAGTTAAAAATTTATTCTTAGTTTTTGTTAAAGCAATTAATCTGTAATATGTAAACTTAATTACTCTTCAGACAGTAATACAAATGGTAAAAAAAAGCTTTTCGATTGCATCAATACCTCTGCCTTAAAAAAAAAAATACAGCAGTGTTTATGACTTCCTTGTTTTAAAATGAAGTAATAAAATTTTTGGACATAAAGCCCTCAAGTAACCATTGTTTGCAGGAAATGAAGATCACACAAATCACATTATTTCAGGAAAGGGTTATATCAATTAGAACTTGGCCTTAAGAGAAATCTTCTATTTGACTTCCCTGAACTTGGGAAAAGTTACCATCTGGTTTTGGACTTTGAGGTTCAATTCCATTATTCTATTTTTAAAGCTTTATCATTAGCACAAAATGATGAAAGGGTGCTGCAGAGAGGGCTATGCTGGCACCAAGCTAAAGTTTTTTTTTAGTAAGGCAGAAATCATTCAGTTTAACAGGTTTTGTGCATATCCATATACAGGGTGGGACAGAAATGGATTTGTGCATTCATTTTTGACTCGTCTGTGTATAGGAAACTTGGAACCTTTCTTGCCAGCATTATATGTGCAAAGGTAAGTAGCACAGTGTTGTCCCAGAGTTACAGCTCCAGAGCTTTACAAAGGATGAGACAACAAGAAAGGCTTTAAATATTCCAGTTATCACTACTGGAGAATATCATAAAAGGGTCATGTTCCTTGTATTGCGACAGTTTGCGTGTGTGGTCCTTGGTTATTGGCAAAAACCAGGGCTTTAAAACAAGAAGTAAACAGCATATTTCCAGGATTAAAGAAATAAATGTAGCTGTTCCATTGCGAAATGCTGTCATGATAAGTAATAGTGAAGTGATCCCAATGTGATAGCTTTTTCTGAAGCGCGTGATTACAGTATAACACTGAGCAAGCGTTTGCTCCAGCGTTGAGCCATGTGCTGTTTGCAATCATAGGCACCTCCTGGCCTGCGCTTCTTTCCTGCAGCCTGACCTTGAGTTCAGAGGGAGACTGAGCGCATGGATTCTTATTGCAGAAAATGAGCCTCAGTATGAAATGTCCAAGTGTTAGTAACATAGCACTGCTATGACAGTGGAGTGCTTTGAGTGGGACTATCTCTGAATGTGCTTGCATTTCTTGCTATGTTCTTCTGTGTATTCCTGGTGCTGCTACAGATATGTTAGTCTGTTCTACTAGTGAAGAGTAAAAAAACCAACCAAACCAAACTGAGAAACTACCCTGCCTCTGACAGAGGGAAGCCACTGCAGAACATTAAGGATTTGCTAGATACAAGTCTTATTTCAATCCTAAGCATTCATGGCTGGTTTCTTCACTGGTAGTTCACTCATAGCCTGATTTTGAAGAGGACCTGGTGAGGGGAACTACCAGAGCAATTCATTTGGCTAGGTAAGCTTTCAGGAGGTTCACTGGAGGATGATTTTTGCCAAGGTCAAGGTGGAGTTTTTCATGCTAGGGATGCTTGTATGGCCTCTTGTCTTTATTTCAGGCATACCGTGCTTAAGTTGTTCCTTTTCCATGTTTCATGGTTTAAAGCAGAGATCATGTTGGCTTTCAAATTTATTTTTCATAGGCTAAAAAGACAAGTTTTTGGATCCCTGATATAAGACAATTTCTGCTTTGTTTGGATCTTTCTTTTAGTCATCCCGTGCACTGATTTCACTTAGCTCTGCTGGACTGGTGACTGGAACTTTAGACACTGAAATGATCACTCTTGGGCCTTCTGTACCTCTAGTGGTACTATTCTAGAGTTACAGAAATCTTGTTTCGCAGCCTTTTTGGTTTGTTTTTGTTCTCTGTTATGATTTTGGTGACTAACACTCATTTTGAGATGTACTAATATACTCTTCCAACTACTCAAAGGAGCTTACAATATATAGCAAACAAATCTTGTTAGTAGCCCCAGGTGTATCACCTTGTATTTTCTAGTGGTGGGTTCATCCTGGTTCTGCAAAATAACAGCTACAAAGGTGATTCAGTTCTTCTTGTGTAATGTCTCCATACTTCTTTTATTGTACACTAACACTGAGCAGCAAAATTCATCTGTACACACCTGGATTTTGCACGATGATTGTTAACAAAATGCCAGACTTAGTACTTAAATTGTTTGGTCTTGGAGGAACTCCTCTAATAACCTTCCTGCACCCTGGTACTTCTGCTTCCAGCATGCTGTATTTTGCTAGCTCCCTATTTACCAGTTATTTACCAGTTATTTGCCCACTTCAGAGTTTTTCTACCAAGCCTCATTTTCTCCTGCTGAACTAATGATTTCCTATGTTTCAACATATATGTGCAGCTGTCTGTATTCCAGCTGTTTTAAAAATACGTGCATCTCAGCAAGCAATACCTGATGCGACCTAACTGCGGCAAATTGGCATCGATTTTGTTTGGTTTGTCTCCATGGCACTTATTCTTTCTAACGGTGCTCTCTAGCCTTGGTTTTCTGTATATGAGCACTGCATTTGCTACTGCAGATATCACATCAGGAGCTTGGTAGACCAGTCTCCAAACAGCCGTACCTGTAAATATCTCTGCTAGTTCTTTCGGACTTCTGGGGTAGGTAGTATCTGTGCTTTGCACTCTGCCCCCTCGGTTGTACACACTGAAGTTCTTTTTGTTTTTTTTCTTCCAGGCTGGTAGTAGTAATTTCCATTACCAAAGCACTGGTCTCTGTCAGCGTGCAGCTGCTGTCATTGCAATTGAAATTAGAGGCAGAAGTGTTTGTTCAGTTTTGGTGTTGATGCAAATTCTCACTAAAACAAATTAGAGCTGTGTACCCATATTTAAATCCAGTTTAAGGGGTGGATATTGCTAGCAGACTGTGAGCAGTAACTAAGGAAGTTGCCTTCTTGAAAGTGTTTTTGGCGTTAATTCTCCTTTATTCATACTATTTTATTTCTTGCAGTGGGCTGTGTGATCACAGTTTCATCTTTTTCTTCTTGACCATTTCAGTTAGTGTAATAAACAGTACTGCTTCTTCCAACAAATCATTCCTGTCTTGTTTCTTTGCGGTCTGTCATCATTTTGGGGCATATCTGTTTTCCCAAGCTGGCAGATAAACTCCAATACAGGGGTTCGAGTTGGGGTTGCCATACCATCATGCTCTTATTTGTTTTATTTTAGTTTTTCTTGACCAGACTATATTGCCTGCAGACTGTAAAAGTCAGGAATTTGAGGCTCAGTTGACAGAAGAAGTTTTGGGGAAAAAAATAGCTAGGAACCCTCATGCCTGAAATATTTCTGAAACCTCTCTGAAGCACTGGTATTTGTTTACCTTTTAGATCCCCCTTTCCCAGATGTAGAATTTGTGGCAGTAAAAGGTTCTTCACCCTTGCTCAGACTTCGGAAAGCAGAAGATCGAAATGGACCGATCAGGTTTGTCTCTGTGCACTCTTCACCCTTTCAAGAAAGATTCTGCAGATTTATGCTACTTATATACTGGAATTTTTTCTGGGGGTTAGATTATTTTTGTTAGAGATTAAAGAAAACTTAAGCTGTAACTCCCAGTTTCTTGTCCCTTAGCGGAGCAATATTTGGCTTCAGACTCTTCCCTACTTTCTGGAACAAAATTCTGTTTTGGATAATTCTGAGTTTTCGCTGCTGGTTTTATTTTTTTTTTCTTTTTTATTTTTTCCTTTGTTCACAGTGAAGCCACAGTAGGTTGTTATTGATAGATCCAAGCACAGCTCTAAGCATGTAATTTTTCTTTTCCAACAAACTCATGCAGGCAGTACATTTTTTTTAAATAAGAGCCAGAGGCAGTGTGAACCATGTTTGTATTTATGCATATTCTGAAGTAGTGTTTTCATATTAAGTGTATTACTACCAAAATGTGTTTCTAGAGAAAAAGGATTTACATCTTACTAAGTGCTGTTCGTGATAGAAGGAAAAGGTAATTGTAACTCAACATTGCACTAAAGCAGAAAATATTTGAAAGCTAGTAATGTTTCAGGAATTGAGTTGTGTAACAGCACGAGTAATTACTCTTTCTGTGGCTGGATACCGTAGACTAAAAATTGATTTGAGAGGTCTGAAGACAGATTTGATTAATTGTTTACAAATTCTGTCGTCTCCTTCTTTAAAGAGAAACATCTTGTTTCTGGGAAACTATGAATTGTTTTTAGAGACCAATGATGTAGTTTCACAGGTGAACTTAAGTGTTAGATGAGAGGAGCAAGAACTAGCCTGCAATAACTCAGTTTGCTCTTCTGAGCAACATGAATGAACATGTGAAGTTAGTGTCCATTTAATGAGAACAATCGGCTCTAAGCTGTGCATGCAGTGCTTGTGTTTCAAAATGCAGTGGAACACACAAATATTTTAGTGTAAGATGAGTTCATATTGGACATTGAGAATAAAAAGCAGTTAAGAGGTTACAAGTAGAAAAGACAATGTGAACTAATGAATGTCTGATGCATAGTACATTGAAATGAAGGCTAATATTTACTTTTTTTTGTTTCACTCTAGTCGTTATCAAGTCATTGTGCTTCCTCTGGGTTTGCAAAGCACTTTTATTTGTGACTCCTTTGGTGCTGCAACTTTCTTTAGTAACACCACTGACGCTAAAGGATATGTGGCAGCTGAATTTCGGGCGAAGGATGTTGCTGATAACCTGTCAATTGCTCTTGGAGACAGACGTTACTATGGGAAGTTTTATAATGCTCCTTTAAAGCTGGGAGAAGAGTATTGTGTTGTTTTGAGAATAATAAGTGAGTGGAATAAGGTAATGGATGTTTTAAAACCTTTTCTTTATACCTGTCAAATGAAATGTTGCTGGGGAAAAAAGAGGAAAATGTTCACCTTGTGTTAAATTTTTTATGATGTTGTAAGGATCTGTTAGTTGACAGAATTAGATTAGGTCTGAAGCTCTTTAAATAACTCTTCTAATTCTTCACAGATATTTGTGTCATTGTAATGTTGGAGCAACTTAGGATGCCAGAAGGCAAACACTGGAAAAACTGAAAATGAAGCGCCATCACTGTCCTCAGTAACTGAGAGTGTCTTTATTGAGCCAGAAGTTAATGAAAGAGATTAGTATGAGAATATGAAAATTGCTCCTTAGCAATGAAAAACTCCGCCATTTTTTAATTTAATGTTTTATAGCGAAGTATTCTGGTTCTCCAAATGACAAGGAAAAATACATTTTATTGTGTGTCTTACCTTCCAAGTAGCAATGAATCTCAACTCCAGCTCTCTTGGGAAGGCCTTCTGGAAAAAAAGCATATCACTAGCATTATTTTTTGTAATTTTAAAGTAAATACGTATTTTAATTAGAAACAAAAATACATCTCACCTGTTTAGTGCTCCAGTGTTTCGCCTCCCATTATGTCGTTATGCCAGTAGTTTTCTAGCCATTATCTATCTCAGGGGTCAACAGCTTGTAATTTTTTATAACATAAGTCTCAGCAGTGGGAAGTTTTTCTCATGTGGGCCAGGTGGTAGATTTTTCATGTGCATACAGTTCCTGAATGTCAAAAATAGAAACAGAACAAAGCAACCTATACTAAATTAAAACACGCTTAAACAGCGCCTCACCCTGCCACCGCAAAAAAATAAAATAGAGTTTTGCGCTTTATGTATAGAGCACAAAGTAGGGAGGCATGCAAAAAGTCATCTGTGAGTCACTTGTAAATAATTCTCTACAATCTTGGAAGCCTACACCCAAATCTCAGTAAGTGAAAACAACTTCTATTAAGAAATGTAACTCTGCTTCAGTCCAAAGTGAGTGAAGTAAAACAAGTACATGTAATAGCTGTTACTGGTATCTGCTGGTCTGTGCAGTGTATGTTTTCTGTGATATCTACTTTAACAATAGTGTAAGAAGCTTTTATAGCACAGATAAGGTGTTTTCTGATCCTGATACAAGTCTGTTGTCATAAATTTTTAATTGTGTGAGTGAATAAGTAGGGAAATGACATTTGAAAGCATTCAGTTCATAAATAATGTTAAGTTAGCCCAAAATATCCTGGAATTTGGACAACTGTAAATTTTAGAGAAATTTACTCTGTGGAGCAGGATTGTTAATCAGTCAAATGTATACAAGTTTAGCCTCTTCAGGCACTCCGAAATACATCCTTGGGCTCAGTTTATGTATACTTGGGCTTTATGCACTGGTTTCCCTAGCTCTTTCCCTTCAATATTTCCTGATACTGAGGAACATTTCCTATTGTTACTTGTGCTGAGGCTTTTCTTGCTCAGAACAGTGCAGATTGCTTATGCATCTCTGACAGCTCTTTGTTAAACTGCTTCTAGATTACATTATTCTTTCTGTTTCATATAAATTATTTCCTGATGTTTCATCTCCAGCATTGCCAGATATCTTTTCTAGGCCACTGATTTAATGGAATATTATTACTGTTATTTGCAGAAGTCACTCTTTGCTTCCTTCCATTTAAAATGCATCAGCTTCTTGGTATACACTTTTCTGTGTGACTTTCATTACTTGACGAAGTACACAAAGTTACATACAACATTTATAAATAATTGTAAGGATTGCAAATACCAAACAGCTTTGGTTCCCAGCTATTCTTTGAAATAGGACTTAGACATGTGGCTCAGAACTACTGGTTTATCTTCAATTATCATGCCCTTGTATTTTGTGTCATTGTTGGTACTAAGAAGTTAAAGAAATTCTGATCTATAAGTTGAGGGTTGTTGAGTTCTGAGAATTTCCGAAAATCTGATTACTTAGGTAACTGAATTTGTATTCAAGAGTTAATACTTAAAAGTCTACTTTAAAAAAAAAACCAAACTGCTCTTTAATTGGCCCTCAATTATTAACACATGTGAAATCAGCATTTCCGTAGTGTATTTTACTTGTGAACACATTTCCACTTGAATACAGACACATTAGAAATATAGGTCATAACCTCCTAACTCATCTTGCCTTTATTGTACTTTTATGTTCTGTCATCCTTCAGAGCCTCTTCTGGCTCCAGACCCCTTCATGCTGAGAATGGTGTGATTTCTACAATACATGCTGCAAAATCATGGCTTGGTTGTGACTTTTTATTGCCATTATTCCTCAGTAGAACTGACTTTTTTTTTTTTTGTGGTGAGGGTGGGCAATCGGATACAATTGTGTGGACACAGTTGAGACAAGTAAGCTGTCCCGTTTCACTGAAAACATGTACATTAATCCCCGTCTCAGATTTGGAGGACCTAAGAAAGGTGTCTGCTGTGTGGTTTTTTTATTTTCAGTTTATTTTTCAAGGTAGAGGATTTAAAACGCGTATTTAATTTGTACAGGATGTTCACATGTGTTAAAAGGCTGATCTGAGGAGATCGTTGAGGATGTAGAAGGAAAGCAGTTAGGAAGTTGGAGATAATGGAAATTACCATTTTCCATATTACTGAATTTGGCAGTTGGACTATGGGGATAATGGAGACCAAGGGAGGATTTGGGAACAAACAAGAATTTACTGTCATTATCATGAAAACCTTACTGAAGTGGAACAAATTGTCCACCCTTGGAGGTGTCCTGCTCCATGAGGGATACTGCTAATTAAATAACTCAGACCCATCTGGTACCTATTTTAATCTCCAATTATTACTTTGTGGATTCCATGCTGAGCAGAGAACCAAGGCTCATACTGAAGGACAAGAACTAAACAAGAAATGTTAGGAGTTTAAACTTATTTGACATCAATTTCTTTAGCTAAACTTATTTGAGATTAATTTATTTAGCATACATTTTGTTTAGTGTCAGCATCAGCTTTTTTGGATCAAACAATTTATGCATGCAACAGGAGTAAGAGCAGGCCTGTGAAAGTTGAAAATGACACACAGTCTTCTCAGGAAAAATGCTGTAAGCTTTTTGAAAAATTGGAATCAAAATGACCCTGATTGTGAGAAGAGTATGTTAAAATTAGCCTAATAAAAAATCAGATGAGAAATGTGTATATGCATGGCAAAAACTTTTTCTCTTTTCTCCAGAACTCTTTTTAAGTATGTGGCTGTGGAAGGGGTTTCTATCTCCACTTTAGCTACCTGTGAATATCCAGGTTGAAATATGGACTTTGAGATCTATGGACATTCAAGTATTTGGAGGAGTAATTTCACTGATAACTTTCTGGGAAGGTGCTAATTCATCAGAGGAAGGGATTTATGATTTAGTACAAGGTGCAGATCAGTGCGATGCTGAGATTCCTGGGACCTCTGTAACTTCTCAGATATGCAGGAGATGACTGATTTCCTGCAAACTGCAGCATGCCACAGAGGTAGCTATTTCAAGATGATGGCACTCACAACCTTGCCTCCAGAATTTGGCATTTGGTTGAGTTTTTATATCCACCCCTTGTTCCTTTTTCTCCCTCTCCTAAGAGGATTTTCTTTGTCAGTGTTTTGTCTTTTTAAATAACCAAAAACATCTTATAAAAAATTAGTTTAAGAAACACTGAGATTCCACAATTCAGCATGCAGACACACAAAAGTAAGATTAAGCTTATAAATCTGCCTTTGTCCTTTTGTGCAAATGCCTCAAAATGTAGCCTTCAATCTTATGGAAACATGTTATCCAGAGGAACATAATACACATTTTGCCAAAACATGAAAAATATATGTGTATGTATTCTATGAATGTCTGTGAAAGTCATTTAGGAGGAAAGTACGCATAGAAGCAGTACAAAAATAGACTTCTCAGTAATTATACAATAGACAATAGAACTTAGAATAGAACTTCTTGTCTATGTATGAGTGCGAAGTGCTGGAGAGGAAAAGCTCTGCAGTGGCCAAAGCTTACTGTGAAAAACCCACAAACTTGTTAAACAAATGCAAAGATATTGCTGATAAACTTTTATTCAACTATTGTGAACGTTAACTACTATAAGTATTCAATACAAATTGTTAAAAATCACCAAGCAAGTTGTCATAACTGAAGAAACCCTCCATCTAATGTTTGAAAAAAATGCCATTAAGTACCATATTTTAACATGTGTTCTAAATGGAGATAGAGTTAATACATCATATTCACCCTTATCTTAGCATTTAATAAATTCTGAATTCTTATCCAAGCAGCTTCAAAGATCCTTTCACGTTACTTGTGTGCCTAGGTTGTAGAAAGAAAGGAAGAGTGATGATCTAAAAGACTAGAGCCCAACTTTCGTCAAAGCTCTGTTTCAAATCTTATCTTTATATTTTATAATCTTTTCAGACAAGCCAGAGGCTGCTACCAGGGAAATAACAAACTCCATTTCCAGTAGTAATAAAATACATTATGTTGTGGATGGCTGCTCTTGCAAAGGGTGATAGTGTTAATAAATTTCTCTTATGAGAAACAGTGATTTTTATATTTTCTTTTTCAGGTGAGAACACAGTCCTGTGCTGTTTGGGCACAAATTAAAAGTAAGTCAGTTTTTCCTTCAATGAGACAACAGAAGTTTCGTGGCTTTGCTTGGCAGCATGAATTAATAATTGCTGTGGCTGTTTCCATTTGGTATTCCATTCTAATTGATTCAGTAATCCATTCTAAAGCGGATTCTCTGGTTTATCCCTCATTTTCAGTATTGCTCTTTCTATGCATCACTTCTAAATCTTTACAGCAATTTTTGTGTACAAAGGGTCTGTAGCACTGATGTGAAATTTTAGAGGTCTGTTTTAAGATAGTTCCGTATTGATACAAAGATATTTTTGTAAACAAAAAAAAATTCTAGGTTTTAGAAGCCACATGATTTATTTTGGTATGTTTGGTCCTTGGAGAATTAAGTCCTTTTATGAACTAAAGAAAATAAGAGATGCTATGCAAAAACGACTAATTTTTGTGCTTGGTAGTACAGTTTCTTAGAAGTATACTGCCATAACTGTAAAAGCCAATTAATTTCTCAGGATGGTTTTATCCTTGTTTTTCTTTTTGACTATAAAATGTTGCCTGTGAATGAGTTTACCTCAGAGGAGTTTGGAATCCACTAGACATTAAGTTTCCATCCTTTCCACCATGATAGAAAGTACTCTGTTCACTCTCTCTTTGCAAAATGCAAACATTAGTTTCTCCTGACAAAGTAGAACCACTGGAGTCCCCTACAAACTCTAAATTCTGCCTTTGAGTTGAAATACTCACAAATTGGTGTTAGAAAATGCAGTCACTCTGGAAGCAATACTTTGGAATGATAATAAATCATGTGGTGCCTGGAGCACCTGAGGTGCATCTCCTCTACTGTTCACAAAACCTCGTGTGACTGTTGCTATTACTGATCTTCTGGTGACAGCTGTATGTTTATTTCTAGGTTGCGTTTTGTTGTTTACTCTTGTGACATGTTTCATTTACTTAGAATAACTAATTTGGGCAGTTTGTGGTTGTGGATGCTTGGCTTAGTATCAAGGATTCCCTAGATATGAGGGCTCCATTGCTAGAACTGTACAGGCAAGAGCTGTAAAATAACTCTGGAAAGACAGAAAACTGTCCTCTTCTGAATTTGTCATTTATGAGCTTACAGAGCATCATCAGAGACTGTCTTACATATTTGGCGGATTTTGGTCTTGGGATTGAAAGAATGGGCATTGGAAGACGGGAATAGGACAGGTCAGGCCTTTGGCTTTCTGTTGTAAATCTGTTTGCCTTCATATTGAATGAACTTCCAGCCAAAAGGCATCTGTGACCTGATGTACTTCTGCAGCTGGAGAGGCTAAGAGTATTTTTGGCTCACTGAATCCATTGAGGAGTGTTTCTTAATTCAACTTGTGTGGAAGGCAAATCTGTAAATTGAATCTAAAGTAAATTGGCCTGTTTCACATGCTGTCTAGACAAAGCTACGCATTGCATGATAAATCATTGCCATAAAAAGTGGTAGAAAGCTGTTAAAAGCACACTTCCTTCTGTCACAAATAAGTAAAAGGAATTTTGAGGATGTTTCACCAAATATACTCTACAATTTATAGGGAAGACAGTTCTGTCACTTCTATGGAAGGCTCTCATCTGGCCTACAGATGCATAATTTGCTTATGGAAACTGGTGTTACAGTGCTATAAGGACAGGGATAACTTTAACCAAAACTGAACATTCTTGTAGGTTGAACAGATTTTCCTTGTAGAGTCCCTGTTTGAAATTCTTTATTTTGCCAGACTGACAGCAAGTTTACTAGGTGAGGGGTGCTGCACAGATATGAGTGGTGCTTCATCAAGCAGTATTACGCAAAGATGGTAAACTGGCCAGGTTCTTTTTATGACTTTGTATGATTTTTTGTGCTTCAGATCAATTGTCGAGGATGTTTTGAGTGAATGCCCAGCCAGCTTTGTGCCTGTGCATTCAGATGAGCCAAAAAAGGGTTCAGTTTAAGTAAAAGAAGTAGCTTTTCTGGTGTTCAGGCACTTGGATTCTCATCATGGACATACACAGTATTTTTACTGAATAAGTGCCATTTTTACAAAAGTTAAAACTTTTGCTAAAACATTAAATACTCGTGCTTGCAATATTTGACAGCAAGCAGAGTTGCAGAATGTTGCATCCTAGATGCCTGTGAGAAATCCACTAAGAAATACAGGGTATTTCAAAAATATGGACCCCAATATACTGCTTTGAAACTGGGTCCATCTTTTTGAAACACCATGTAGGTAACCTTTGACTAATGCTGAAGATGCAGTGGAGGTGGTGGGAAGCAATTGAGTTTCTATTTTCTCAGGTTATCTTCACCAGTAGTTCTCAGTAATTCTGGGTTTGACAGCAAATCACTGTAAGCCTTCTGTTCTGTCCCTGGGTGGGTTTCAGTATTATGGGCTTGGGTAAGGCTGTAATTGCCAGGCTTATGTCTGTCACTTGCTGGGGTCAGGGGTAGAAAAAAAAAGAATGGGGAAGAGCAGTCATGCCCAGATCATAAAAAAATTGAAGGAGATGCATCAAGTCGTTTAATAAAGCACTAGGATTTTCTGGCAGCAGAGATGACCTTGGCGTATGATTTGGATTGAAATTGCCAGTGGTGAGCAGCAGAAATGTTGACATTGAGTATCTGAATTTAAAAAAAAAAAAAAAAAAGGCAGAGTACTCTGGAATGGAGAAGTATAATTAAATTTTTGAGATATACACCACTTAATGTTCCTCAACTGGACAGTAACTACTAGATAGTAAGTTCCATTACTACTTAACTGAGCAGTAAGTCCAGCATTTGAGTTTTGTTACAGAACTTTAGCTTTGAGCAGACTTAATTGGTCAGCCACCAGACTGAAGCTATACTATTTGATGTTCATTCGTTTGAATTGTTTGATATTTTATTTCAGATTTATCACCCACTCTGCAATATATGACTGCTGTTGGATTAGGGTCAGTTGCTGCTGTCTGCCTTATACTGTTCCTGTCGTTCTCAGCAGCACGGTATGTATCGTTATTAACTCCAGTTTTGCAGTCCTCCAGCACAAAGCTTATGTGTTTGTCTTTTCAGATTTTTTTTTTTTGCCAACCTGCTTGGTTTAGGCCTCTTAGGTGGTTAGAAACTATTATCAAAAATTCCTTCAGTGACCATTAATGCTGTCCATTGCTTGAACTGATGCCCTCTATGTCTATGCAATCACTGGCAAAACATCTGAAATGTATGGGGCTCATCTTAATGAAGGATTCTGACAGTAGGTAGCACCAGGAATTTAGTTCAAAGGTGTTTTGATTTAATGATAACTAAATAAGCAAAGTTTATATCCTGTGCTACTCTAAAAGTGAATTCTTTTCAACAGAAACATTGATGTACTTTTCTTAGGTGAGGAGCCAATTCCCAACTTTATTCAAAAGGTCTAGAAGGATTGTTTTTCACTAGCAGTTGATCTTTAGCTAAAGGCCACAACAAAAACCTGTTAGAATTTCGTAAGAAATTGATTTCTTTCTGTTTCATGATCCATCATGCAGGGGCAGTAACTTTATAACTGTCCTCCTTTCAAAGGTAAAAAAAAGTGTGCCTTTAAATAATTGTGAATGTCTATGTATGTGTAAAATCAGACTAAAATATGTCTTTGTTGTTGGTTTAATATGTTTATCTCTAAGAATAGTCTTGTGACTTACGTCCCTGGAATGGTTGGGAACCTCCAACTTGGGGGCTGTGAAGCTGAGCATTGATCTGTTAAGCTGCTTATTTGGCATTCAGAAATAGAAGGAGCTAGTCTTATACAGGGCTGGAGAAATTAGGATCATTTGTAGTTGTCTAAATTTCAAATCTGTTCTTACAATCTAAATTCCAAATTAAAGATTCCACAGTGTCTTTCTTTAAGTAATTAAAGAAAGGGATCTCAGGGTTCCCTTGGCAATAGGATGCAGTGGTAAACTTGAGCTTGCAGTCTTGATTGTTCTGAAAAGCGTTGTCATAGTCAGCTTTGATGTTTGAGGCAGAAGGGGCTATAACTGTCTTGGTGTCAGAACTAGCACTCCTGGCAGAGGGCTCGTTGCAGGAGGAAGGGCATCCCTGGGCTGCCATAGTGTGAAAGGCTTCTCCATTATTTCATTTTCTCTGGTGAAAATGTGACAGAGGGATATAAATACTTTTTAAAACTATGTCAAATCAATTAGCATAATGGTGATAGGAGAACTGTTTAAGATAATAGGCAGTACTGGAAGAATCATGTGTGAATATGAACCAGTTGTGAATGAGTGTAGAGATTAGATCCTGAACTTCCATTTCAGTCTTCTTTTAAAAGGAGTGAGACAGAATCCTTGGCAGAAATTAAAGCTGCCCCATCCCAGTAGGAGACAGAGAAGGGAAAACCCAGATGTCATTTGTGATAAGACTCATCACAGTGCTCACAAGACATAGCTGTAATGTTCATTAATAACAAATACTCTTTTAGTTTTAAATAATCATCAGCTTAATGCATTTCTGAGTAAGAATGTAATTCGAAAAAACGCGAAATCAGTCTTCTGCCCTGTACAGTTGTAAAGCCATGGTGCTGTTTTAGGCACTGTGCTCCAAGAAAGATGTGGCTCATCAGGAAAAAGAGACAGAGGAACTTGACAAGAGAGACATGAGACCTGGCTGATCCAACTGCGAGTAGGATTAATCTGCTGGTAGGTTCCTTAGCCTGGCAGAGAAGAAACTGTGAAGAAGCATGATATACAAATACACAGAGCACCATTATAGGAAGACCAGCTTCCTCCTGTCCATAGTACCCATGGTACATGGACCATCCACCGGCAGTATACCCCTGTGCTTCCGAACAGTAGGAAAGGGAAGCATGGGAACAGATTTCTGCGAACGCTGTAAAACCATGGCTTCTGGGTGGTCTGCAAGAGCAGGTTAAACTTTTGTCAGGAATTACACAGCTACAGCTGATCCTGCCGTGGTGTGGGGTGAATGGTGTTAGATTATTTCTTGGGGTCCCTGTAAGCTTTCCTGTTTTGCAGCTTCCGTCACAAAGAACCACTGTATTCAAGTGCTCACCAGCTTGCCACATGTCTGCTTCCTCAAATATTATGTTACTGTAGTGGGACAGATTGTGAATTCCCACTAGCTTGGTTGCTGACAGCAGCTTTAACTGTTCCTCAGTTAGTAAAAGCCTGACACTGGATTCACAAAACACACAGCCTGACTGACTGCTGATGTCCTTAGATATTATCAGGTTTTTTTCATTTTAAAAATGCATTACCCCATAGTTGTTATTATTAAGGTGCCTTGTCACACACTGACCTGTCTTCATTCCTTCTAATCCTTTGCTTCATTTAATATGTGATGCCCATTCAGATGCATAAGGACAGTGTCAGAACTTCAGCTTTCTGAAGGTCTGTATTGGGCATGAGTTGTCAATGCCAAGGTTTACATAGGTCAGGTCGTCCTCAGACCCTATTGGAATGCTTCCTACCCATCTTGCACTGGCTGCAATCTTCAGAATTTGTACCAGCACCTCAGGTCTTCAAAAAACTTTAGAAACTCTGTCATTTATTCCATCACATGTATGATGCACGTTTTCTGTCAGGTTCACACTTGAGTCTTGACTGGTTTTTGAAGTATTTTTTTTTTAACTGGAATTTTTTCTTTCCACAGCTCTTATCTCCACAGCACAGTGCACTCCCCGCCTGCAGCCTTAGCCTGCGAGGCTGTACATCTATCTGCTACAATGGACGTGGCACAAACAGGGATTACATCGTCATTCATAGAGACTGAAAACGCCTCTCTTCTCTGATGTGTTATCCTCTGAAGTCAGCATAGAGAAAATGCACTTTTCTTACCAAAGCCAACATCTATTGGTTATGGATGTATCTGCACGACACATATGTACTGTAGCATGGGCAACTGGAATGTGTTTGTAACTGGGAGTGAGATGTTTGTTGTCTCCCCTTGTTTCCAGATGGCGTAATATATAAAGGAAAACCTTCCTTAACAAACAGGTTTGTGTTAGAGACATTAACATGTGTCCTGTGTGTTGGCCACCAACTTTCAGCTAGTCCAGCCACGTGAATGCCTGATGATAAGTGTCTGTATTGTACTTTATTACACGAATAATCCTCTGATTCAGTTGAGACTGTCTGAGGATGAACTGCTACTTTAGGTACCTTAGGACAAAGAAACTGGCCCATTATGAGAGAAAATGCACACCAGCCCTTATATCAGATAAAGTGCTTATTGTACTTCCGAAGTATCAACGTTGAAGACTTTAATCAGTCATGGGTAATGGTACTTCAGTAACAAGTACAGAATCGTTAGCCATGAAATTGTCACATTTAAATAGTGTCAGCAACAGATGTGTTCCAGAGATACTGCAGTCATTGCTCATAGCAATTAGCAGTAATTGCAAATAATATACCAATCTATAAAATGGCAGGGTTTTTTTGCCAAAAAGCTGAGTAGTTTTAATGGCATGTGAAACTAATCGAAATAAGGAACTATCTGTGTTAAGTGCAGTTTTGTTAATTTCTGTTCTATAATTACAGCTGAATAAAGCCATTAAATCATTGTCTGGTTAATGAGCTGGTGCGTAACATCTGGTTAGAGTCAATAAAGTACAATTAATCAATTTCCTATGGCATACTCCCAGTTAATATTTTTCTTCTGTAAGAAAGAATCAAGTGTCTTAGTTCCACTCCTGCTCAGAAGTTGCTTTGAGATATATTAGCAAAATCATTTTCTGTTAACTGTTGAAATAAAGAACAAGAGTTTTTTGTAATTTTTTCCAAGTTATGTTTTGTGTTTTAGCATTTTTAATATATTACGCACCTTCTTGGAATTTTAAATGTTTCTGATTCCCGCTGGCTTTATAATTTTAGATGTTCTGTCTCTCTAGGTGGTGTAACTCCTTTTTTGGTATTTAAAAAGGGTATTTTAAAGTGTAACAGCAGACTTCATAGTTGGTAGCAGGGAGGAATTACAGTCAGAGTTACATGAGAGAGTTTTTAGCTGTTGCATCTACCTGGGATGCTTTTTTCAAATCTGAGCAGATACCATTTCTGTTACCCAGCATTTCCACTGCTCACTAAATCTGCCCTTCAAGTTAAGTTTTCAGTAGTTAAGAGCTGAGTAAGAACTCCTTTGTCTACATTAGTGATTAAGAGTTGGTAATGTTTTCCTTCGCTGGTGAAAGAGCAACTGTTCATGCTGGGTTACTCGTACTTGATTTTTTTCTGCTGTGGAATGCATTCTCACACATTCTGCTCGTAATTCCCTTTCTCAATGGAACAGGTTGCCAGGGTTTGGCACAGCAGTATATACTTCTGCATTCCGGTTCATTTTCCAGCAGCTCTGGTCCTGTGGAGTTCATGAGCAGCTGTTTGTGAGTAAGGGAGAGCTGGAGAGACAGGAAATTATTTAAAGGGACAGAGGTGCCATCCTCTGAAAGAAAAAATCGTCCACCTTTTATTAAACCAGTTCCAGTACGTTATGCAAGACCAGGAACATGAAGTCCATCGTGTGAGTGGGTATAGTCGGAAAGTTGGAGGTCTACATGTAACCTTCATCAAGTAGTTTCTTTTCTGTGTGCCTCTTCCTTACCTAGCTTGTCTCTTCTTAATGTTTTCAGACCAAGGTTTCTTTTCACCAAATATCCACATAGTGTATTTAACTGACTCATTTGGACATCTCTGCGTAGCAGAGCAGTGCAGCTTATTAATACCCAGGAACAGACCGGTGACAGAGAAGCCATCAGGCAGGACTCCTTGCCATCTTAAGTTCTCCAAGACAGCTACAGTCCTGCAAGTTTCCCTCTTCGCCTCCTTGCTTACTCTTGGCAGCCTGACCTCTGGCTGTGAGCCTGGCTTCATCTGTTGTGTACTTATCTTCCTTCCATCTACATCTGTTTCAGTTTAATGTGGGAAGCATAGAGAAATAATTTAGCCTTGCCCTCCTCAGAGAATTGTGCAAATGTTAACAGTTCTTTTGTTACAGCCTCTGTCTTTCAAAAATATTGCTCTATTGCTCTCAGGCTTTCCAGTTATATTTTTAAAATTATTTTTTAGGGAAAGTAAAAAGTTTTAAACAGTAGGAAATTCAGAAGTAGCTAGAATAGAAGAAGGTTATTAAAAGTTCTACTGAGAACAGCTATTGTAGGACCGGACAAAAGAGCAACATGAAATTACAGTGCCTGTACTTACTTACGTCTGTTAGAGAAACAAGCTTGTACGGTGAAATGTGTCAAGAGTACTGCTAATGAAGGCCTGTTCGCTGACATTTCATTAGAAGGAAATATGCCATTATGCTAGAAAGGGTTTCACTGCAAAATGTTTAGACTTCTGATCAGCAGATTTACAAAAATAGTTCATAGGACAAGATACTCCTAACAGGTCCCATTTTGACTGGGGCTTTGGAGTTAGAAGTGTGTGTCTGTAGGGGTGCATTTGTTACTCAGATTTGTAATCCTTGTAGTCGAATTTATGGAATGACCTAGCAGCTCTGTATTTTATACATAGCGTTCTGCCAGACTAACTGCAACATTGGTGTAATCACACCCTCATGGTGTGAGAAATTCTAGAGACATTTCTAATGATCCGTTACTGCTGTTCCTTCAGTTAACACTGAAATTCTAGTTTTTCCTCCAATGTTTTTTGTTCTGCTTCCTCTGATATGTGTTGCACACCCAGGCCAAGTAGGGTAAAGCCAACTGAAGCTGCTCTGCTTTTACTGCTGGTGTGTACCCATTCATGGTGCCATACTGAGATGTGCTATATTGAGAAACTGTTTAGTTTAGATACATACCACTGTCTGCGTTATTTTTGAAAGGTTTTTGTCTGTAGAGGAAACAGGAAGTTCCTAGCCCTGGATAAACAATTCCATATAAGCTTAAGTTAAACTATTTTTTGACTTTTTTCTGTAATAGTGAGATAACGTGCAGATTACTGTAAAAATCCAGCATTTATGAATGTAATTTTGATGGTGGGTCAAATGCAAAACCATTTTATTGTAAAATAAACTTTCTACTACGTGTCACTGATGGGTCCTTTAAATCTTTTGGTGGGATGTCTTTGATAGAGACAGCCAGAAGCCATTCAGGCTTCTTTGTTTGTTTGGGTGGTTATAGTCTCAATCAATTGTACATACAAGGCCAGGTATGTGGCCCAGTGTGCTCCTTATTTCTGCATATGATCTCAGATTTAACTGTTCTCAATCAGCATTCTTGCTTCCCAGGTCTTGTACTATTTTGCAGGGCCATTTCCTATTCAGCAGAGTTCAGCCAGAGTCCATCCTGAGCTGGCAGACCCACGATCTCTCGCACAGATGGAAGTACTTCTGTTCTAGTGACAGCATCGCTGGGAAGTTACAAAAGCCTCCAAAGAATCCAACTGTTGCGTTGCTTGGAAGGACAGAGGTGGTGCCTTTGGATGACGCTCTGAGGAGACTGTGAAATCAGCTGGTGATCTCAGAGCTGAGTTCTAGCGGAAAGGAACAAGTGTCAGAATTGCCACAGCACCTCCACGGCTGCCGTTCCTGGCAGCAGAAGAAATGTCTCTATGGACAGCTCAGACGCTTGTTTCTTTTGGCTCTGACAGAGGTGAGGTCTGAGGAGGCAGAGGGTCATGACAGTGTTCGTGGTATGGTTATTATGGAGCTATTTCCACTTTGAGGTTAACAAAAATGGTACCTTTATGGTCACAAAAAAAGGGAGACTTGCTCTGAAGTTGTTATTCCGCATCTTCCCTTTCCTCAAATGTCTATGTGTATTTTTTCCTAGAAATACTACCTTTGTTCCTGCAGCCTCACAGCTGAATAAGGAAGAGTGACCTTTTATTGGTGTTTTCCCACCTTGAGGCAGCACAATTGATGTATTTCAGTTGCAGTTAATGTTTTATGTTCCCTGGTGTCCTCGTTGGGTCACCACTTAGTGGAAAACTGTATACATTATACATGTGCAATATATACGTATGTGTATATATATATATATATATATATGTAGTTTGTTCTGTTTTTTCCATTCATTTAAGAAGTAACTGAAGATATAGTCAGAATTTTGCAGCAAGGTTGGGGAAGTTCAGTTTCTGCCCCCAGGAGTATGAAAAATATTAATAGTAGTGGGGAGCAACAGAGGAAGGATGACAGAAATAATGTCAGTTCTTAATAGTAGGCAATTTCCACAGGCCCAGAATTTCCTAAGCAGCTTTTAGGCTGGAATGTTTTAGCTTGACTTTGATGACAGTTCCTGTAAGAGTCTCTCCTGCAGCCATCCTGGGAGAAGTGAAAAGAGAGCAAAATGGATTGGAGTAGTTTGTTGAAGATGTTTCAAGATAACGGGCAGAAATCAGCTGTGCCACTGTATTGGAAAAAGCCTGATGTAACAAAAATGTAGAGGCGGTACAAGCCGGTTCCCGGCTTTACCTTTCAGCTATGTAAAATTGCTTAATCAATTTTGCTCTCGGCTAATGAAGATGTCCAGAAGTTCCATTTTGTTTTGCATTCCTCTGAATTCTGACCCATTCTAGGTATTTTATTTCCATGTGTACAGTTGGCCAGTTCTTTCCTGTAACCTGGGATGTTCATTCAGGCACACAGAGGCAGGTGAATGTGGAATTTCCAGATGACTAGCAATTGTAAATATCTGCTGAGAGGCAGATAAATAGTGCTTCAACAGCAGTTCTGCGTGTTTGCAGTATACCAGTGTGTTACTGGCAAAAGAATAAGATGATTATTGTGGGATTATGCAGCATGTTTCAGAATGTTTTGTGGCTAAATGAAATGTCTCCTTCCAGTTCTGTTAAATATTACCTTGCTCCATTTATTTCTCATGGCTTTAAGCTGCCAGATGTTAATTTTTACTACAACAAAACAGACTCAAAATTGGACAGACATCCAGCTATTCTGTGGAATTCAACTTTCTTCCCCAGATTTTCATGAAATTCCCTTGAAATTATGGAATTATCCAGGCTCTCACTTCATGCCATTTGACATTGGTCTTTCTAAATTTAGGGCAATGATACATATTTACATTAGTTTAGAATCTACTCTTATGTTTTAACTCAAGACAGACAGAGGAGACCAGACAGATGAGTACACTGTGCGTTTTCACGAGAAGATTGAAAGCAGTAGCTGTAAGAATGTTTCCTAGTATGGCCACAGCAGTACTTTAAGAATCTTCAGCAGTAATGTTATTTATCCACTGCTTTTCTGCACAGGAGGTCAGTGTGAAGCAAGGTAGAGGGGAATTTCCAGCTGCACTTTGCTTTTGTGGCTATTCCATTTGTTGTTTGAAGATGCAATTTCATCCTATTTTTTTTTTTCCTTCTTAAAAGATTTTTCTGTTGGTCAGTTCAGCAACATTTGAGATTAAACAGGATCGTTTGAGTTCGTTTAGGATCCTGTTGATCTGTTCTGCTTTCTGCTGGGACTCCTGGGAGTTTGTTTTCTCATCCTCCATCCTAATAATCACCACAGCAGAACTGATGTGTATTTTTCAAACAGACTACATTGACTGGACAAATTTTCATGTAGTGGCTTTGGTCTTTTGCAATGAAAAGCCATGCTGTCTTTGACAAGGTATAACAAGTATTTCTTATGTGATAATTTGACTTAATGCAAGCATCCGTTCTGGCTTTGCTCAGGTTCACCCTCCAAAATAAAAGGCAGAGTTTGTGCATTGAAACGGGATTGCATTTAGAGTGACAAAGTAAGGCTTAAGTGACAGTGACTTTGTAATCACAGGAGAGATGAACCAAAGTACTTGGTAGAGTACCAGCAAGCAAGAATTCTGCCTTAATACGAGAAATGATCCAATTTAATCCCATTTAGATGTCACTCTGGTTTGCGTTTATCCATAAACGTGTCCCAGCAGATGATAGTAAATCAGTGTGATAGTGAAATACATTTGTCTCCAGTCATCTTATCTGGTACCTGGAATTTCCCTTTCCAGATATTTTCCTCATAAGTCTGCCTTGGGTATTGAGTAATTGCTTCCTGTGTTTAGTCATATCTTAAAATGCTCTTTCTGTAAGGTTAAAGCCTCTGCAGTCAGGATATGCTCCTTCACAGAATCCACTAGAATCCAGTTAAATTTTTGTCAGATACCAGAGAATCCACTGTACAAGTAAACGATGTTACAAGTGTTCTATCTGTGCTTAAGGAAACGTACGATACAGTCAAATCTCTCTGTCTCTTGCATGCAGTGGAAATGACTTTACTGCTTAGTATATGATTAGTCTCCTGTGCTGCTAAGAGCCGAGCTCATTTAACAGCATGCTCAAGTTCTGTTAGAAATTCAGGTCAATCACAAGATACAAATACAAGGAAACCCAGGCTTGGCTGGGCCCAGTGTTCACAGATCTGCTTGTTATCTGAACTCTTTCAGCATGCCTGCAGGCTGTTTTCTGCAACCAATTATAGAGCACTGGTTTTTTTCAATACTCATTTGCAGTCTGTTAATTCTTAAAACCTATTATGAGAATCTGAAAATCAGTGGAGCTGAAGGCAGCTGTCATAGAGAATCATGTGTTTTTTACTAGAAAAGAGCAGTGGCATTGTCTAAACTTGTGTCTCTGAATTGAAGAAAAAACCAATGTGAGTGCAGGCTTCCTTAAGCAGGTCTTATCCAGTAGCTGCTGGTCCAGAATGATGACACGTAAGCAGAAGACGGAGATTACAGGCAGACTCGGGCTTCCTCAAGGAACAGGTTTTCCAAGTGCTCCGGTGTTCTGGGAAAGGTGGATGCAGCACAAACAATATCCAGGGAACGTGCAGTGCATAGAAGAAGGTTTACAAGCGAAATCTTGGTGTTTGTATGAGTAGAGGAAGCAAAGTGTAGAAGGCTTTAAATGTGAAGCGAGGAAATTATTAGATTCATTCAAGTAACAAAGGCTTCTCAGTCTTCTGAGTCTCAGACTTCTACAGAGGTCTTTTAATGGTGGCCTCTAAAACCATTCTCTTCATGGCATATTCATGTTCTTACACATTTAGGTTCTTTCTGGGAGCTATGCTGAATTTGCAGGTACCTACGTCTCAGACTCTGTATTAGAGGCTACTGACCATAGGTCCTTGTGTGTGTTAGCTCCAACTTATTATGATTTTTGCAGCTTGTAGTTTATGTGCTAATTCTCCTATTGCCTGGCTCTGCAAAAGTTTGCTGCTTTTTAATGAAATTTAATGAAATATAACAAGGGGAAATGTAGAGTCTTGCATCTGGGCAGGAACAACCCCAGGTTCCAGTACAGGTTGGGGAATGACCTATTAGAGAGCAGTGTAGGGGAAAGGGACCTGGGGGTCCTGGTGGGCAGCAGGATGACCACGAGCCAGCACTGTGCCCTTGTGGCCAAGAAGGCCAATGGCATCCTGGGGTGTATTAGAAGGGGGGTGGTTAGTAGGTCCAGAGAGGTTCTCCTTCCCCTCTACTCTGCCCTGGTGAGACCTCATCTGGAATATTGTGTCCAGTTCTGGGCCCCTCAGTTCCAGAAGGACAGGGAACTGCTGGAGAGAGTCCAGTGCAGGGCCACAAAGATGATTAAGGGAGTGGAGCATCTCCCTTATGAGGAAAGGCTGAGGGAGCTGGGGCTCTTTAGCTTGGAGAAGAGGAGACTGAGGGGTGACCTCATCAATGTTTATAAATATATAAAGGGTGGGTGTCACGAGGATGGAGCCAGGCTCTTCTCGGTGACAACCAACAGTAAGACAAGGGGTAATGGGTTCAAGCTGGAACACAAGAGGTTCCACTTAAATGTGAGAAGAAACTTCTTCTCAGTGAGGGTGACGGAACACTGGAACAGGCTGCCCAGGGAGGTTGTGGAGTCTCCTTCTCTGGAGACATTCAAAACCCGCCTGGACACCTTCCTGTGTAACCTCATCTGGGTGTTCCTGCTCTGGCAGGGGGATTGGACTAGATGATCTTTCGAGGTCCCTTCCAATCCCTAACATTCTGTGATTCTGTGATTTTTAGTGAGAAATGAGTAATCTGGGAGAAGTGTCCACTTCAGTCTCAGTCTTTCTCAAAGCCATAGAAATCCAGCTACCGGCTGCTGGGAAATCACAGGCTACGGATAAGAGTCTTGAAGCTGCAGAAGCAGCAGGTTTCTTTCCAGCCATCCTCGAGTGCAAATCACTACAGTAAGTCCTTGTTTTTCCAAGTAAATGAGCAGCTTTCAAAACCAATATGAATCTTTCTTTTCCTGCCCTTGACATCCTTAAGCAAACATACTGTTCTTTGATTTTCACTTTGTTACCTTTTTATCTTGTATTCATTTTCTCCTACATTGTAAGTTACATTCGTTTCCCTTTGTCTTTTTTCCCAATGGAGTCAACATCCCGTGGGAGCATATGACTGCATTTTTTTCCCTCTTTGTAGGGAGGGGACAGTGATGGCTCTTTTCTGTTGGGGGAAAAACAAAACCAAACAAAACCAAACAAAAACATAACCAAAAGAAAACAGAAACCACAACAAACCAAACAAACCCAACCAACCAAACAAAAAACAAAGAAACAAAAAAAAACCCCCACAAAACAAATCACAGCAGTTAAACCCCTAGGAAATAACATTGTATTTAAAAGGTCTTCCAGCCTGAGGGAGAGATGAGGATTTCAAATGTTCTTGCTGTGACTCTTTCGCACTGTTCCTTTCAGATTCCAAATCAAGGCAGAAAGGGTACATGGGTACACTTGGAACTCTCTGTCCAGCAGCAGGAAAACCAGGGAGAGAGGAAGAAGTGCATGTTAACTTATTATAATTTCAATCCTTGCCTTGCAATCTGACACCGACAAAACTTTGCTGATTCTTCACGATAAATGACTGATGTAAGAAAAAAATGCTAGGGGGAGTTAATATTTTAAAAGTACAGTAAAGAGGCAAACTGTCCCAAGCTGCCTGGGAACACCATACCGAGAGGAATTGCCTATTTTGCTGCTGGAATTTTGCGAAGGCATTGCTTCCTCTGCTACCAGTCACTGGAGCTGCCTTTATCGTGGTTCTGTGCAGACTCTTGGGATGCTTGCCACCATATTTTTCAGACTCACAGGATCTGCTGCTTATGTAGCCTTTGCATTTCTCCATGGCACTCCTTAACAGACCGTTTTTGACTCAAGACTGGGACTTGTGGCTGTCGATCTTTCTATCATGTTTGGCAGTTACTAGACACTTGCTTTTGAGATAATCTTTACCAATAGATTTTAAATCAAGGGGTCAGCAAATGAAATGTGGAGCAAATGACAGAACCACTCTATTCACTCCGATTTGCTTATGCTGCTCTGGGTGACTGGGGCACTGTCGCCCCTTTGAATCATTTATGGATTCAGCCACTTGAAAAATATTGATAAAAAACACATATTGTGAGAGTTTTTTTAAAAACCAATATGCAGATCTGTTTAAAAACATTATTAAATAACTCAGTTTTGCTTAAAACCAAATCAAACTAAACCAAAACAAGTAGATGTTATGGACAAACTGCATTTTTAGGCATTGCTGTATTCACTTCTTTATTTTTTTTTAAACTGCTGCCTCTCCTTTGTACTTGGGAAAAATCTTGTCAGTACCCAATGCTCTTTCTTCCCTTTGTACAACAGAACATTTATAATGTTTCCTCTGCTGGCTAGCTGGGGTAAATTATCTTAGAATGCATCTCACTGGGATGAAGAACCTTGCCTCTCATTCTGAATGTAGATCATCTCACCCCCTGCCTGTCAGTTCCTGCCTTCATTACCTCTTCTTTATACATCTTTTTTCCTGAAGAACTCAAAGCACTTTACCATAAGAAAGCGTGCGCAACAGAGAAGTTGGGGGTTGTACTGTCCGCCACAGAGTGAATTGGTGAAAACATAAACCTAGGACTACTGTAGTTTGACTGTCAGGTTTGTATCGTGAATACTGATTTAGACAATGCTATCCCTTTCTCTTCTGATAACCATCTTTTATGGCTTTGAAGGCGGTTCTGCCACACGTACCTGTCTGTGGTCATGACCTGTTTTTCATTTGGTTTACATTACTTTGGTGAATGAGAATGTTACACACGGTGCTTGCTAAAGTAGGGGTATTTCATATGGATTTTTAGCCACCTTGTGCTTCTGAGTAGAGCAATACATTTTTAAAGTAGGTGGAAAATAATATTCCATGCTGTAGGAATGCATGCATTATTTATTTTTTATGTGTTTGGTGAAAATGATATGTGTGAATGCTACACTGAGGGATATTGTATCTATTAAAAAATATTGAAATATTGTATACTCTGTAGCTATGTGCCTGATACTGGTTCTGGGTAAGACGAGGGAGCCATAGGCCTCTGCTAGATCTGTTTGTTAGCTTACTCACATAAAGAAACTACGAGTAGAGCAACCTGTCTGTTCTGTAACTGCGCTGTCAGCAGCGGGCAGTGTTACCCGTGCAGTTCCCCTCAGCCACGACGTGGTCTTCGCAGTTTCTGCTGCTTTACGTCAGATACCAGCTAAACCCACAGTGTCCTGGTTTCCTCAGCTCCAAAAGGGTGGTGACAGACAGGACAGGACTTGTTGTGGGGCTGCAGTGGGGTTATCTGCTCTCTCGGATACTCTTCGTCTGCCAGTGTCTGGTCCAGGCTGACAGATGCAGAGACTGGAAACATCAGAAGCAGCTACTGTAATAGCAGGGGCTTGGGCTTCGAGCATTCGGTTCTGATCTGAACACTGGCTACTGCATGACAAACATCTGAAACTCCTTTGGGCCTGAGGAGGAGTTAGAACAATAAATGCAGCCAACTTTAGTAAAACTTTAATTTTTCCTTTCTCCCACTTTATGAGAAACACCTCATTGACAACTGCAGAACAGTGCTAAGCTGTGGCTGGCAATCAGAGTCACAGAACTATTTTGGTTGGAAGATACTCTCAAGATCATAGAGTCCAACCATAACCTAACTCTGGCACTAAACCATGTCCCTAAGAACCTCATCTACGCATCTTTTAAACCCCTCCAGTGATGGTGACTGCACCACTGCCCTGGGCAGCCTGTTCCAATGCCTGACAACCCTTTTCGTGAAGAAATTTTCCCTCATATCCACTCTGAACCTTTCCTGGTGCAACTTGAGGCCATTTCCTCTTGTCCTATCACTTGTTACCTGGGAGAAGAGACCAACCCCCTCCATGCTACAACCTCCTTTCAGGCAGTTGCAGACAGCGATCAGGTCTCCCCTCAGCCTCCTTTTCCCCAGGCTGAACAGCCCCAGTTCCCTCAGCTGCTCCTCATCAGACTTGTGCTCCAGGCCCCTCACCAGCTTCGTTGCCCTTCTCTGAACTTGCTCCACAACCTCAATGAACTTTCATCTAGCACCTCACCTTTCTTTTCGGTTCACACTAAAGTCGCTGGTGGAACACACAGACATTTTCTAGGGGAAAGGACTGTTACCACTGCATGAAACTTTGGAGAGAGGCCAGGGAAAAGCAACTCAGTCACAAGAACATGAGTAAGGAGGGGAGTGACTTGCCAGCCAAGACAATTTGGGGGGGCAACCAGACAGGACATTTGCAAGTCAGCAGCATGCACATAGCAATTGCAACATCATGGTCACTCTGGGTGTGCTGGTGGGGGGAAGCAAGAGAAATTGTATTTCCTCAACAAAATGTTTACCTGTGGAGAAAAAAATGGTGCAATAGGAGGAGTGGGGACAGCTGAAGCTGCAGGGTTAGACATCAGATCATAGTTTTCCCTGGAAACACTGGGATTTTTTTTCCCTTCCAGAAGTATGGAAAGTTTCCCCCTGACTTAAAGTTTGCAAAGCTCAAGGGGAAGCGGGCACCATTTGTAGCCTGGTTGTTCAGGCATCCATCAGAAGTCACATCTTCTCCTTGTCCCATTGAGAGGAGGAGCTTCTACTTGAATCTGTCCCCTTGCAGAAGGCCCTGAATACCGTAATCCTAGACACTTGCATAGTAACTGTAGAAAGTGCATCCCCATCCAGCCAGAAAATCATGTTCCAATGCTTTCCATGCTAAGCTTCCTGCCATCCCTTCAAGGAAACAAGGCTTTCCGCTGCTTTCCTTTTTTTATCTTTTTTTTTGTATTTTTTTTTTCCAAATTTTTTTTTTCCAATTTTTTTTTTCCTTTTTCTTCTTTCTTTTTTTTTCTTATTTTCTTCTTTCTTTTTTCCTTTTTTTCTCCTCTCCCCTCCCCTCTCCCCTCTCCCCTCCCCTCCCCTCTTTCTTTTCTCCTTCTCTTCTCCTTCTCTTCTCCTTCTCTTCTCCTTCTCTTCTCCGTCTCTTCTCTTCCCTCTGCTCCATCCTTTTTCCTTTCAAGAGTAGCGTGTTTGTACCGTTTTTACACCCAAGCATACAGCCAGTCCTTATGCTTCAGCAGCCTGCAGGTATAAACACATTCACGATCTGAACTGGGGCAGAAGCTGCACCCCAGCTGCATGGTTGGGTCTGTGCTGTGTAGCGCGGGAGGACTGGCCGCAACCTCAGATGCTCATGGGACCAGTGTCTCATTGTGTTTCCATATGGAACTCCACCATGCCTCATCCCTTTTGTGTCTGGCACTGTAGCCCCCCTCCCTTTCACAACTTACATTTTTTTCAGTAAAAAAGAGGTTCAAAACATTGAAAGTTAAAATAAAGTATCTCCTTTTTGTTGTTGTTGTTGGGTTTTGTTTGTTTGGTTGGTTGGTTGTTTTGTTTTGCTTTGTTTGAGAGATGCCAGTGAACTGAAAAAGCAGCTCCTGTTTGGCACTACTGACCTGTAGCAGCCTTGCTCCCATCACACAGGTTCTCCCTGAGACCGTGACTTTGATTTATCCAAGTGCTGCCCTAAGTGAGAAATGTGGATTATTGAAATCTGGTAAAGCTGGGTTTCACAGCCTCATGTTATTTTCCCAGCTTTTAAACTGTTGTTGGTAGTTACATACCCAAGGGCTTCTACTGGCTTTGGAATTTTTGTCAAGCATGGTGGTAATTTTGTAAGCAAAAATACTCCTTTTCTTAGGGAGGAACACAGTTTTACAGAAAGGTTGCTGAAATAATTAAACAGACATTTTGTCAGGTATGAACTTTATGGAAGTCCAGTTATTTAAAACCACCTTTTCACAGGGTTCCCTTGTAAGGGAACAGCTGGAGAGAGGAAGGTGTCTCTCCAGAACTTCATAGTACCCCTTCCATCTCTGTGTTCACCTGAGCTTTAATCTTCACATCCAAAGGCAAGCCCTCAGCACGAGCTGCTCTGTTGGGCTTTTTATCTGCGAGATATTCTCTAAGGTGCTAGCAGTTCTTCGGGGGGATAGGCAAATGCCCATAAGCATCTAATTGGGTACCTACACCCTTACAAAATTAGGTTTCCTGCAGATGGAGGTGTCTGGAGCTGTTCTGGATGGAGAGGCAAGGGCAATAGATGCTCTTGCTGACTGTGACCTGTGGATGAGACAAAGGTGGTTCTGGTGAGAAACAGCAGAGTGGCATCAGTGGCATCTGTCACTGCTGGAGCCCCACCAGTAAAAGTGAATGTAACAGTAATTGGAGAGGCACTTCTGGTCTGGGGTGACGCTCCAGTAACACTCGCCCTAGGAAGTTCAGAGAAGGGCAATGAAGCTGGTGAGGGGTCTGGAGCACAAGTCTGATGAGGAGCAGCTGAGGGAACTGGGGCTGTTCAGCCTGGGGAAAAGCAGGCTGAGGGGAGACCTGATTGCTGTCTGCAACCACCTGAAAGGAGGTTGTAGCATGGAGGGGGTTGGTCTCTTCTCCCAGGTAACAAGTGGTAGGGCAAGAGGAAATGGCCTCAAGTTGCGCCAGGAAAGGTTCAGATTGGATAGGAGGGAAAATTTCTTCACGAAAAGGGTTGTCAGGCATTGGAACAGGCTGCCCAGGGCAGCTGGGGAGTCACCATCCCTGGAGGTGTTTAAAAGACGAGAAGACGAGGTTCTTAGGGACATGGTTTAGTGCCAGTGTTGCATTAACGGTTGGACTCTATGATCTTGAGAGTCTCTTCCAACCGAAATGATTCTATGATTCTATGTGGAGGTGGTGAAAAGCTGGACTAAGCCAACCAAGAGTTCAGGTTTCACCAGCATCAAACTGTGAGATGCAGGGAAGTGGTTGAGGAATATTTGATTAATGAGCGTTTGTGCTGGCAGATGAGTAATCCTTTATAGCCACAGGCACTGAGAAAATGGGTGTTTGACAGCCTCTGTGAGTTGCATATATAAATATACATTTGTATATATATATTGATGCTGCATTTCCTCGATTTTGATAAAAGGCTTTCCTGTTGCAAAAACAGGCTTTTGACTGCATAAAATACTTTCCACCCCTAACATCATCTAAATTGTAGCAAAAGAAGGGGCAGTTTTGCTTTCTTAACTCCTCCATTGGTGTTTTTACCAGCACGTCACATCACCACACCCCTAAGAACAGAGCTGCGCTGCGGGAAGCCCATTGAGAGGGCTGGGTGCGTACCCGTGCTGCCAAGGAGGTGCAGTTGTAGCCAGGAGAGCTCCGGGTTCCATATGCCTCCGGGTCATTGCCTGCTGAACCGATCCGATGTCCTTCAATGCAAATTTCTCAGAGAGGTGGGAGATACTTCATGTTTTGTTCTGCCCCACCAAGGGTTGTCAAGGGGAGACTTTGTGTCTTGCCAGAAAATCCCTGAAGGTGCCCCCTGCAAATTCAAAGCCCGCCCCTTGTTTGATATAGCACTTGCTGAGGAAAACGAGGCCTTTCCACTCCAGTTTGCCATGGCACAGCCTTTGCTTGATCACCTCTGGACCACTTTGGAGTCTGCTTTTCCCAATGCAGTTGTGAAAGTCGCAATGGTATTTACGAAGATGAGAAAGACTTACAGGAACTGGAAACAACAGTGACTGGTACAGCCACTGCAGCCAAGGCATAAAATTGAAAGCCTAGAAAGTTCTGGCATTACAAGTGAGTGACTTACTACTTACTCTCGAGCAGGAAAGGGCAAAGCAAAGCAAGAACAGCCCAAAGTGTGTGAACCAAAGGACATTCATAAAAAGTGCAATTCCCTTTAGCTCAGATGGAATGGTGCTGAAACCACAGAAATATTTGCTCAGGGGCAATTTTTTTAAAAAAAATTTGTTTCTTGACGATTAGCCTTCCGGTGTCCCTTTAATATACATCCATCCACATGGAGAAGGATTGAATGGTGAATACAATCACAGACCTGTGTCCTGCATTAGGCTTGCATGTAATGTATTTATATGACTTTGTTTGCCTTGTGTTTGATTGCACAGCACCTGTAGTTTAATTTTCATTGCAACACCTCTGTATGATGCAGAACTGCACTTAGTAATGCTCTCTTACTACAGGGAGGATGGTAGAGTGAATACAGGAGCTTAGTTGCTGAGATACTTTTAGCTATTGTCTCACAAGTGACCACTAAAAAGGGTGAACCGAAGAGGACAGGCATTGTTAAAGCACATAGTAGAGAGAGGTAATTGTGAGTCCCATGCCAGCAGAGCAGTCACAGAGCTGTTCCACGAGTCTTCAGCTTTCACCTCCTTATATAAATATGCATTTATATATGTCCTGTCCCTGTTCCCCCTCTGTGCAATGTGGGCAAAAGTGGCTGTTATTGCACTGAGACCCTGGCAGGGTTAAGGCATCCCCATATACGTAGCTTTTTTCACAGACTAAATGCTAGCCTGAGAACATTAACATCATCTTCATTGTTTCAGTGCTATTGGTCTGGCAACAATACAAGCAGGTGGACCAACCCACTGCCTGTGGTGGACCAACTCTAAAATAGGACACAGCTTGAGGTGGGGTATGTGGAGAAAACCTCTGTCAAACACAGCACTGCAGACCCTCTGGATTAGGATACACAGCCTTATCACATAGGCGCATGTTTTGCCATTTAGAAACACAGAGAGACCATTGAATTTTCTGCACCCAGCAAAGTGAAGATTTTTTTAGGAAAACCCTATTAGTAGTAACAAGCTATGCTGTACACATGTTAAGACTATCGAAGCCTTTTTTCTGAAACAGACCCTTGCCAAAGAAATGCCCAAGAAATTTTTCTTTTGAGAAATGTATTTTTTCTTTTTAAAATGCATTTTTTCTTTTGACCCTAGTGAAAGTTCAGGTCCAAAAAATGCATCCCAGCAGGCTCACAGGAGAGTCCTACATTTTCTTCACATGGTAAGAATGCCTGGAAATACCTGTGAAGACTGGTGGAGCCTGATCACCCCTGTCAGCCTTGCTGCAAAGTAGCTGTACTAGAAGAGGGTCAGTTCTTCCACATGGCCCTCACGTCTTGTAGCTGGGCTCCCTGCTCATTCCAGCTGCTCCCCCTGAACTGTCAGGGACCAGGCACATCTTTATGGTTTGGTCTGGCAGAAACAGTTTTCCAACAAATGTGCACACATGTTCCAAGCTCTTTTGAAGCTGTAGGAAGCTGAATTCGCGTTCTCGCTTACACTGCCTGTAGTTTTATCCCAGGACCAGCAAATTTTCCATAAAATTAAAAATCGATATCTTTGAGATTTCTATTCTGCCTTTTAAAAATTCTATTATTATTTCATTTGGTTCAGGAAATACCACCGGGTGACAATATCCAAGGGATCTGCAGACAGACTGACTGCTTAATCCTGAGTACAGATGAAAAAGGGTTTTAGCTAAAGCCATCAAGACAGGAGGAGACTTGGTCCTCTCCAAACTGCAGCCAGTCTCTTTACAGCATCAGGGCTAAGGGCACACTTGTCTCATCTTCATCAGTTCATCCAGCATAACGTAGAAGTTGCTAACTCCTTTTCAGTAATCTGAAAACAAAACCCAGTATGAGTTTGGCTTGCTTGGGCCTTTTTGTTTAATTTTTTTAGAGCTCAGCCCACATTCGGTTTTATCTGGCAACAGAACCGGTCATCTCTGGAAATCCCACTCATGTGATTCACTCTGCTGACTGCGGCCTTTGTTCTCCTGATCTGCAGCTGAATGTCACACCACCCCGTTCATCACAGGAAAGGTATGAATTCAATGTGGCAGACAGTGAAAATGGAAAGGGAACCAGCACCCGGTGCTGCGCCACCAGCTCTGCTGGCAGTGGTGGGCTTTGCGTCCTCGGGTTTGGCTCCTGTGCTGTGTCAGACTGAGCTCTCCTTTACAAAAAGTCCTTTCTCTTGGGGAAAATACTCCTCAGGCCAGGATGTCTTTGAAGTAAAATGGTCCTAGGGAAGGAGGGAAAGACGAAAGCAGGGAGATGTGGTTCAGGGGACCGTGACTGGGGCCTCTCTGTCTTTAACATACTGTCAAGTGACCTGCCACCATGCTCACAGGTTAGTGTAAATCACAGCCACGTGACAAACGTGAAGCCAGTTTGTGCACCATCACATATTTTCTGTGTCAGAGCAAGGATCTGAAATGGTATTGATTCAAGCTGCAAACCACATCTGGGCATCAAGGAGAAATAAGAAAGGGTGCTGGACAGGGAAGCTCTCTGAGAACAGCTTTGTGGGCTCTTTCCTCTGCAAAGTCCCAGAGGCTGCAGTAAGGCTGACAAGGGTGGAGACTCCTGCATAGCATCACAGGTAGCATAAACAGGGGGTTCATTTTGGGGCTGCAGTGTCTCCCTTGCTCAGATTGTGAGGACTGAGAAATGTTTTGAAGTAAAAAAACGAGCCACAGCAAAAGCATCTTGCAGATGCCTCGGTTTCATGTACCCCTCAGCAGCTCCGTTTTCATTTTCTGACCTGCAGCAACATTAATAAGCTCTGGGAAGATGTTCCTCAGAAATCCCATCACAGTAATTTTGTGCGGTATTTGCCAAAGGTGTTTTCCCGATTTGTGCAAAGACAACATTTTCATGCGTGGCTCTCGTAAGGCGAAGCAGAACGGAGCCTCTTTGGGTCCATTGGTAGAAGTAAACTCTGTGTCCCAGGGAAATCCCAGGGCAGCATCAGTGCCCTGTCAAATCGTGTTCTTCTTCAGCCTAGTTTAACTCCTACGTCACCAGGCTGAATTAATGGGAGCACCTGCAGGCATGATGCAACTGAAAAGAACATTTATTTAACCATCTGAGGAAAAAGCAATCTAGATTATGGTAAGAGCAGCTACATTTAGTCCAGTTTCCAAGTCAAGGCTAACCCCTGTGCCTGTAATGCAAGAACTTTTGATTTACATCTGCAAAACTGAAGCTGGGCCCACAGCTTCATGTGGATGTTTATGTGTCCAGGATACCAAAATACCTGGTGTCCACCTGCGGTCGGGGTTTGCCATGGGCAGGCAGAGCCAGGGCAGTGTTAGGGCTTGGCAGAGGGGGGACCGGGGGACCATCAGCTGTAGCCACCTGGCTGGGCTGGCTTGTGTCAGGGAAAGGGATTGCACAGGGTACAAGGTGCTTTGCACACAGAAGCTGACCCTGCCTGCAGCAGCGTATATTGATTGGTGTATATTGTTTGGGGTTTATTAACACAGAAGGTCATGGGCTAATGCAGGTGGTGTCCCAAGAGGTTAGGAATAACCTAAAATTACTCAGAGACGGAGCTGGTCGGCATGTCTCAGCAGCAAGCCTTTAAACGTGTATTTTCTGGGAACCTTTCAAAACCCAAATGTCTGTGCACTTACTACACTTGGTGTGTGCTAGCAGGCAGCAAGGGGATGAGCTTTCCTGTGAAAGGAAGTCTGACAGTATTGAACAGTGAGAATATATGAGCGTATGAGGAAAAAAAAAAAAAAAAAGAAAGAGAAGATAAATGAACTGCTGAATTGTTCATGTCACAATAATTACACGAAGGCGTTAGAACCTCCTTAGCAGTTTCTCTAAAAACAGTGTGACTTGCTGAGCCTCCCCAGAGTTTCCCCAGGGGAGCAGACACCGGGCGGCCACAGCTGCAGCTTTGCAGCCGTGAGGTCCCAGATCACGGCCAGCATGGGGGGGGTCACCCGGAACTGCCGAAAACTAGCGCATCCCTCGAGGGGACAAACCCCCTTGGCCACACGTGGATTTTCATCCCCCAACTCTTAACCAGGGAGCTACGGGACAGCTTCAGATGGTGGGCAGGTGTAGGGGGCAGCTGGGTGGGATGCGAGGCTGGGGACAGGGTCGCAGAGGAGCCCGTGGGTGCCTCATCGGACCCAAGTCCTGCACAGAGCCTGAGGGCCTGTGTTGCAGCAAGCCTTGAAAGCTTGTGCCTAGCACATGGGGGAGGATGAGTCAGAGAGCGTTCAGCTGCCACAGTACCGCTGCTGACCGTGTCACGAATTTAAGCAGCTCTCTGGAGTCTGCTAACATTGCTTAGCCTTCCAAAGACTCCTCCCTTACAAAGTAAATCTGCCTGCATCTTGCTTTTTCTTGCACAGGCCATTTGTAGGTTGCGTTACGGTTGTGTGTCGCCCTTGAGGCAGAAGAGGAGCAGGCACAGCAATGCTTCGAGGTTTCCAAGGGAGGAGGGGTTTTGCAGCGAGCCTGGGAAAAGCAGAACAAGATCAAGAGCCAGACTGCACCAGCCACCGACTGCCCCAAGGTGATAAGAAACACTAACAGATGGCGAGGCAGGGATAAGTCTGGCTCCTGCTTTTGACATTCAGCTGCGAAACAGAAAAAATAGGAAAATGTAGAGTGTCCTGCCCAGCCCACAGAAACACCTGGTCTGTGACAGAGAGGCACAGGACAGGGCAGTCCCAGGACAGGACTGGAAAGCAGGTGCATGGCTAGCTTGTCATCCCGTTTCTGTTCACTCTACACCTGATTTTTTAATCTAAATTTGCTGCTATGTGTTTATGTGAGCCAGTTTGATCCATATCTCCTAGCTCATCTCTACCTGAACATTTCTATGGCTTGTCATTTGCTGTCATGTCCTCTGATTCTTCCTGTGGCAACTTTTGGGGTGTTTTTTGGTTGGTTTGTTTGTTTGTTTTTTATTTTGCTTTGGTTTTGTTGTTGTTGTTGTTGGGGTTTTTTGTTTGGTTGTGTGGTTTTTTTGTGTTTCATTTGTTCGTTTGGGGGTTTTTTTTGGTTGTTGGTTTTTTTTTGTTTGGTTGGGGTTTTTTTGTGTGGGGGGGCGGGTTTTTGTTTCTTTTTTGTTTTTTCTGTGAAACATCCACCCAAAGTAAACACTATGGAAATCAATTTAATTCCTTGTCATAGCAAGTTGTGGAAGATCTGGCTGGCTGCAGCTTTAACGCCGACAGAGAGGCACTCACCGGCGTGAGCTTTTTCATAGAGCAAGAGCTGCAAGACCTGGAGCTCCAAGCACAGTGACGCTGGGACAAGGAGCAAGGAGTGCGCCTTGCACCTGGGAGTAGGCTGCAGGGGGGAAAAAACACAGTGCACTGCTCCACAATGGGGCGGGCAGGTCATGAGGGCGAGCAGGCCGGCGACATCTACCACATGGGAACGGCAACAACTGTCCGGCCGTTTTGCTCCTTCCCTGCTGAGGACTCAAATCCCATCTCTGCTCCTCCGTGGTGAGAAACAACACGTTTCAAAGCTTCCTGAGTGAATATCAGTTTTTATAGCAAGGCAGAGTGTAAACAGAAAGTGTTTCCCTGCTTCCTCACAAAGGAACATGTTTTTTAGAGGTATTAGTATTATTCACTGCTTTAATAAGCCTTACTGTATTACACAGGTAACATTAAAAACAACGCAAGACAGCACTATCAGCAGCTTAGCAAAGCAGAAAGTGTAACTGTAAGCAACTTAGCTTTAGTAAACCCTTGGGATGTAAGTCATCAGCTTGATGACGCCCAGCTGAGTGGTGCAGCTGACACACCTGAGGGACGGGATGCCATCCAGAGAGACCTGGACAAGCTCAAGAAGTGGGTCCATGCGAACCTCATGAGGTTCAACAAGGCCAAGTACAAAGTCCTGCACCTGGGTCAGGGCAACCCCTGCTATCAATACGGGCTGGGGATGGAGGGACTGAGAGCAGCCCTGCTGAGAAGCACTTGGGGGAACTGGTGGATTGGACATGAGCCAGCAATGTGTGCTTGCAGCCCAGAAGGCCAGATATATCTTGGGCTGCACCAAAAGCAGCGTGGCCAGCAGGTGCAGGGAGGTGATTCTGCCCCTCTGCTCCGCTCTGGTGAGACCCCACCTGGAGTCCTGTGTCCAGCTCTGGAGCCCTCAGCACAGGACAGACATGGACCTGTTGGAGAGGGGCCAGAGGAGCCACCAAGATGATCAGAGGGCTGGAGCAGCTCTGCTGGGAGGACAGGCTGGGAGAGTTGGGGTTGTTCAGCCTGGAGAAGAGAAGGCTCCGGGGAGACCTTATTGCGACCTTTCAGTACTTAAAAGGGGCCTGTAAGAAAGATGGGGACAGACATTTAGCAGGGAGTGTTGTGACAGGACAAGGGTTGGTGGTTTTGAACTAAAAGAGGGAAGACTTAGACTAGATATAAGGGAGAATTTTTTTTGTGAGGTTGGTAGAACACCTGCCCAGATTGTCCAGAGAGGTGGTAGAACCTTAACTCTTCTGAAATAATAATTAAAAAAAACCTAGTAGGCACTCGAGTCAGATTTTGGCTATTTAAAGATTCTAGACTGTTTCTGAAAGCAAGAAGATCCAACTCAAAGTGTTAAGACTCTTTTAGCAATTTTCTTCAAAACACTCAGCCTTTTTCTGCTAATAAGATTTCCTTGGTGTTAGGAAACCTGTACCGTGGATGTTGCTAGCAGAGTAAAGAGTGCTTTTTTTTTTTTTCCTTTCCCCTTGAGAATAATACAGGAGTTCAGGTACAGCAAACAGATATAAAGAGAAACTATGTGTTTTTCACCTGAAATTTACTCTGTCTGAAACATTATTAAAAAAAAGGGCTCTGAGACATCCTCAGAAAAAGTAGGAGGTTGACCCTAAAGATACTGTGCCATCAGAAGACCTAAAATGTCCCTTTAGGGGATGAAGCAATGTGGCCCTAAGTGAGGACAGCTACCATTGCAGCTCACAAGCAAGTCACACATCTTTCGACTTTCAGATCCTGTTCCTAATTTCTATTATTTTGCTAGCTCTAGTGCCATCGCACGTGGCTTGACCAAGCTATGAAGTTCAAGCCCTAGCTCAGGAGCAGGAGCACTTTTTGCTTAATTCCCACACCATTATTACTTCTGCATTTTTCCCCCCTAACCTCCTCCATTTGACAACCTTCCATCTGCTCCAGTTTGCTCTGTCGTTGGAGAGGCTGAAAGGCAGATAATGCATGAGCACATAGAGATGGAACCAAGGGAAGAAAGTCCAGTGTGTAGCTCCCACGTCCCCTGGGCACAGTGCCTGGCTGAGACAGCAACGCGCTTCCTCCCTGCATCAGGAATTAGGCAAAAGCCATGGTGTCACCAGCTGCTTCTCATCACATAATGCTCTAGCTTATGGTAAATAAAAATAGAAGTATTTTCCTACATCTTTTCTTAAACATATTCGTCCTTAGAAGGAAAGCTCTTAATCATAAGGAAAAACACACAGCTCAAACGAAAACTTGATTAGTTCCTGGAATGGTAACATTATTTTGCATTCCTTCTTACTGAAACAAAATATTACTTATTAAAATGTTATATTAGAAAGGACCAAACCTTGCCTCTGTTACTTTGTTAACAGGAAGATACAGAACTCAGAGAAAAAAGTGCACCTTTAAATCAAATAATTTCTTAAAACAATTGTGTTGGAAAAATTAATTCCCTCTTATATATTAGATCGTGTTTACTTAAAATTTTATTATTTTTGATTATTAAGTACAGATACGAAACCTGCACCAAATACAGTTTCCATTTCTAAAAGTCTGCATCTAGGCCTTAAGGTAAATACAAGATTTGCCAAGTGAAGACATATATCACCCAAGCCTATAAATAAGTACATATTTATAAACAAATAAAACAGATTTGATTTTCACTCCTTTTTCTGCAGTTTTAATAAAGAATTTTTTTTTCCTCCGTTATTCTAAATTCACATTCACTAGACCATCGATATTTTTCCTTATTGTAAGGACATCAAGGTGGATTTATTTCAAAGGTTATTGAGGTATTTTCTTCTGACAGAAAATGCAGAAATGAAATGCAAGTGAAGAGGACATTGGGGAAAACCCCATGCAGAGCTGGAAAGCTCCTGATTAACAAGGAGATACGAACAAATTAGTAAATCTCATAACTTCAGGAACAGAAATAATAGCTCGAGAAAAATGTTTCTGTATTTAATATCCAACCATTTGCTAAGTAACTTAATGATAACCAGCATAAAATAAATCAATGACTTGATTTCCATTCTCTTTGGAGGTAAATTCTAGAAAACAATGGACAAAATTTGCTGGATGTCAGTTTAGGGAGCAGCCCCAGGCAAAACCCAGCAGGTTTCCAGGCAGCTCAAGCTCAGGCTCAAGCTCAGGCTCAAGCTGGGCACTGGGGTGCTTATAAATTCCTAAGTTCTGCAATGCACTGGTCACGGAGGAGGCAGCAGCCCCAGCTCCAAAGCTGGCCTGCCTTTGCTAGCAGGTTTCCAAACAACATTGAGCATAGAATGACCTCAGGATCAGCAGTTTTCTCCCAGGAGGGGCATCCCTGCAGTGCACCATGCTGTATTTTGGGCAGGCTTCCCTGTCTGCAGACAGTCAAGTGATTCAACCACCCACGTGTCTTCTGAGGATAAAGAGAGAAATGTGCTGAGAAAAAGAGAAAGTCGCTTATGTTCAGGACAGCTTGAGGTCTGTGGCTGCTAACAGAAAGTAACTTCTTACGCTAGAACAAGCTGTTAAGAGTCCCGTAACATTTTTTTTTTGCTTTAAAACGCAGTGTTAGCAGCCAAGCTCACATGTTATCTCACGTAGAGAATCAATACTCCCAGCAAAATCAAAGAAGCTGTTCCAACCCTCAGCTGCTGTCCCTACATTAGATTTAGAATTAAAAAAATATAAATCCTGTCTTATAAGAATTTGGTTTAATATGGGGACCAGACAAACCTTAAGGCACCCACTGAATAATCAAGGTAAAACAAAAAAATTCCCCTCTGCAGAAATAATAGAGATTTAAAGCATAAATAATTGCTGAGGCAGTTATAATACTCCTTGTGATGTCTTTTCAGTGCTGTTTATATTAAAAGACTAACAAATTATCACCTCATAGCCATCAGCAGACCAAGCATTAGCATAGAATATGTGAAGTATATAATTTACTTTGTGAAGCATCTATGATGGATATGAGATTTCAGCTCTGTAAACAGCTGAAAAATGCCCAGGGTTTCCTATTTCATTGAACTGCCTGAAGGGAAAAGTCAGCAGATCTGCTGTTTAACCTTCATTTCTAAGTATTACATTGTGTAAGAATAAAATAGGAATTTCAGCGTGGCAAGGCAGCAACCCTGGCAGTGGCTCAGCAGCCCTTGTGTGCTGTCAACATCCAGCTCGTTGGCTGAAGATACTCTCATGTTCCTGGTGGGACGATGTCCCCAAGTGTGTATTTAATATAAGAACTATTCAGTGCCGGTTCAGCTGCAGTGTGCAGCCACAGCATGCGAGCTGTTAATCGAGGAGGAGCCTTGGCTTGGAGGGATGGTTTTGGTTTTTCCACTCTGGCTTTCCTATGACTGCCTACGTTCCTGTGTCCCGCCAGCATCTCAGCGCTGCTGGTATTGGTTCCTGCAGTGTGGGACCGAGGTGTCTCAGCATTTTTGATGCTTCCACATTAAATAGCCTTTTCTTTTTTCATTTCCTGACAGGAATGCAAGATTGTGACGCCTGCACCATTGAAAAGTGTTGGCTCAACATCTTGCCTGCCAGTGATGCATCCTGTTATTTCAGTCCTTGTCTGCTTCCATCTTACACCAGCTGATCTGCTGTGCTGGGTTTATTTCAGCAGTGTTATTCCCAGCACCCGGTAGCACAGCAGATGTTGCCTTACCCTGCTGGTTCCCAGCTGATATTTCCACTTTTCTAGCCATCACTTCAGTTTTTCTCTCCTCCTGACACAAGCTGTGTATCCACTTCTAGCTCGATCACGTTTTGCTATTTGGGGACTGCATGCACTCGTACTTATATTAGGAGTAAAAGCTGTGACTTGTAGAAAGGACTAAGGAGGACTGAACCAGGGCAGCACGTGGTGACGTTGCTAAATATTTCACGAGAGGGCACGTGCAGCTCTGAGCACCCACAAGAGGAGGCAAAGTCACTGTGTCTTGGTGGCTGCAAAGTATGTGCATTCCTGGAAGATAACAGTGGTTTTGTCCCTGCCAACCAGGCTGCAGGAGGTGGGTTTGTGGTGCTGGAAACAGAGGCAGTGCATGGGACGGAGCAGGAGGTGCCCTTGGAACACTGATACAGCATCATGGCCAGGCAGAAACATGCCTTGGTCTTTTCTCTGATTCAGCCTCTAAGCCATGCAAAACAAACTCCTTAAAAATGAACAAACAAACACCCCAACCCCCCCAAACAAACAAAACCGAACAGAAACCCAAACAACCAACCAAAACAATTTAAAAAACCCCCCACACCAAACAAACAAAACAAACAAAAAGCCACCACAACAGAAAAATAGCTAGTTATTACTTTTCAGATGGGAAGAGCAGCTGCCAGGGCAGCAGCGAGTTGGGATATTCTCCCTCCCTCTTTCGAATAAAGCTCTGAAAACTTCCCAAAGATCCCTTTGACAGAGGCCATGATAATAATGTGATCACCTCCTGAAAATAATATTAAAATACTTACAGAGCTCCAGCAACTTGCTGTTGCATCTTTAGTTGTTGTGCAAAAAACTGTGTGTAAGAGTGGATTTACAGCAAGATGGATTTTCTGCATAAAATCCTAAGGGAGACAAGGCAAAAACAATTTTAATTTTAAATAGAAAGGTGAAAATAACATCCTTCTCTTGGAGAAAAGCACTATCCATAAAAGCTACAGAAGTCCAGATGCAGCTGCTAAAGAACTCCTGCAGGAAGAAGGAAATTGTTTTTTTTTTTCTTATATGTGGAACTTTTTGTGTGTTTCTGGGAAAAGGGTAGAATTCAATCCGTGTGCTCCATTGCTTCTAGCATCTTCCAGATGTCGAGTGAACTAGCAGTACTGGAATAGAATGATATGAAAAGGAGAAGCGGACTTGAAAGGGGAAGGACACCACACTTTCCAGGCTCTTTTTTCTCAATTTATTCTTCTTTGAGAGCATCTGACAAAGCCTTGGGAGAACAAGGTCTTTGAAAAAAACTGCCGACCACAGCCTGACGATAAGGCTTACATGTGTTCTGTATCTTTGTAATGATCCTCTCCGGAGACTTGCAAAGAAGAGAACAAACAAAACAAAAGTATCAGGGAGGAGAAGGGACCTTGAGAGGTCTCTAGAACAATGTAACGCTCCAAGCAGGGTCAGACATGAGATCAGGTGAGGTTGCTCAGGGTTTTATCCAGCAGAGATCTGGAAATCTCCAAGGACACAGGTGGCATCACCTCCCTGTGCTGTCTGTGTGGGGAAAAAGCCTTTCACTTACTGCCAGCCCTTCTGGCACTGCTGAGCTCACTGCATGCCAGGACACAGAGCTGCCTGCAGCCCCACCGGCATCGCTGCTGTGGCTCTTATTTGGAAATTTGAAAGGAAATAAGAAAAGAAAAAGAAAAAAAAAGGCAAAAAGGGGAGGAAAGGAAAAAAAAAGGAAAAAAGGGCGTGTGGGATGGAAAGAAGGGAAGGGAAGGGAAGGGAAGGGAAGGGAAGGGAAGGGAGGGAAGGGGAGGGGAGGGGAGAGGAGAAAAAGATAATCGCTCCCTTTAAAACTTTGTGCAGGACCAGTTGGCTGATAACGACTGTGGTGGAGGACTTCTGAAACCTTGTGTGTTTTGGACAGAATATAGGCAAGCCATCTTGCAAAAAAGCCCGAGGGGCCAGATCTCTACCCCCAATAAACTAAAGGCAGCTGGGTTATGTTGAAATTGTAGATGCTATGGAAATTGCCCCAAGAACTCTGATAAATTTTGGACATTTTTTTTCTTCTTCTAAACAAACAAATCTGCTTGCTGTAAGCTGACATTTCCAGTTTAAAATCATCATTCCTGACAAGCCTCTCTCCCAGTCTGAGAGATCTAATGAGAGGAGTTATTGCAGCTATTTAGAATTTCAGGAGGGAAAAAAATGCAGGCACAGACTAGTCTGGGCAGAAAGTGATCACCAGAAACCTCTCATCCAGCCTCCTGTACAAGGCTGGGTTACCTTCAGTGAAAGGTCAGGTTGACCAAGGCTTCATTCAGCCCAGTTTTGAAAGCTCCCAAGGAGGGAAATCACACTGCCTCTCTCAGCATTGTGCTCCGCTGCTTCACTGTCCCCATGGCAAATTGTTTTGCCTTTGTGTCTACCCAGAACTTCCTTTACTGTGTCTTTTTAGAGTTGCCTTTGCTGTGCTCTGCTGAAGAGTCTGGCTCCATCTTCTTCATAATCCTCCTTCAGGTTTAGCAGAAAAGGCTTTAATCACTGCCCTTGGCCCTCTGGCTGTATTCCTGCCTGTACAGCCCTCACACAGCCACAGAACTGTTGAAGATACTCAAGGGAAAGCTCAGCTGAAAGTCCAGGTAGCAACATTATGCATACAGAAATCACTCCTGCCCGGCAAATGCAAGAGGTTTCACACAGAACAGGAGGAAAAAGCCCTCAAATCGTTGGCAGTCCCAGCTCAGGTGCCTCACTTCTTTCATCACTGTGCTCCTGTTAGAGCAGGTTTGGGAACTGGCCACAGTGCTTTGCAATTGCTGGAAGCTGGGGTTCAGTCGTATGGTCAGCTCTTGGACAAAACTCCTTTAGAGCTCAGGAAGGGTTTGTTCCTAGGGAAGGAATGCAGCACAGGGCATTTGTTAGTGCTGTTTCTGTGCCAGAGAAAGGAGGCTCAGTACCTTCAATTTTTGACTAGCAAGAAGCATAGAAATCCATGCATTCCCTTGCATTTCACACAGTTTTTGAGTTTTCCTCAAAGCCACAAACAGAGGCAACATCAAAGGACCTCTGTCTCCATGATCCAAGGACCACCATGGACTCCATGGACTCCATGAGTCCATACCTATGTGCTGTGATCTAGTATGTCTGGGAGGATATCCCGTCTATCATTGTTATCCCAGGACAAAATGGCTTTTTTTACAGCTTTAACATTCCAGGTGTGAACATCCACTTGGTGATGCCTGTGTAAGGTGGGTACCCTTCTGCTATTCAGAAGCGACCGCTCATGCGGATTGAACTTGGTTGGGTCTTTGGAGGAAGTAGTACAGCAGCTCAGCTACACTAGCTCCATGCCAAATGTATGATAAATAAGGCTGACAGGCTTTGTTGGGGATTAACCAAATTCTCAGCAGGAGTGGTCCGCTTTCAAGCAAGCAATGTCATCAAGGAAGGTGGTGTTAGGTTGATAGAAGCGTTGTTCTTTTTTCCATTTCAGGTACTTGAGTTCATCTTGTTACGTACCTTATTCAGGTATTTTTGTCCTCAGCCAGCTGTGATTTCAATTTGTAAGGTAATCGTGGCACTGCGGGCATCACCCTGTTGTGCAGCCCTTGCCATTACAGCTACCTATGGCAGGCAAAGCTCTTGCACTGATGTGGCGATGGCCCTCAGGTGAAGGCACTAGTGAGAGGGAAGGGAAGATGCCATACGGTGGTCATGGTTTCCCCTTGCACTGGTCATATCCGAGACAACCTGCGAGGAAGCGTTCACGCACCCTTCGAGGAGACACCTCCTCTGCTTGGCTGTGTTGGGTAGCCTGGGGCAGCATCTTCCCAGAGGAGGGTGAGTGTCCAGGTTTGATTGCAGGGTGACAATAAAACCGTGGCAGATGTCTTGTTAGCCCACTCTTCCCCACTCTCCCCCTTCAGCCCCTCCCTCTCCCCCCTTCCCACTAAGGACAGGCGATTGGGAGGGAAAGAAGGACAGAGAGAAGAGAGTTGGAAAAATTAAAAATGTTTTACTAATGCTACTAATAAAAATAGAGAAAACCATACACAATATACAAAACCAATCTTGAAAGTCCCGGCAGCTGCTCCGGCAGATGTAGGGCCGGCACCCGAAGTCCTGGACTGGACTCTGCAGCCAACCGGAACTGGAGTCAGTCTGTCACCAGGCCTCAGTTCGCAGGGACAACTCGCAAGGTCCTCTCCCAATGCCACCCATAAGGAAAAGCGATGAGATCCTCGTGATCTCCTGCTTTTATATGAAGTATCACATGAATGGGACGGAATACTTAGTTGGTCAATTTTCAGTTCACCTCCTGCTCGCACATCTCGCGGGATGCATCGTTATCAAATGACCTTGCATTCCATTGCTATGTCCACCAAAACATGTATCTAGCTTTTCAGAAAACTGCAGTTAGTAAAAATACTTTAGCTGACAGGGAAATTCACTAAAAGAGAAACTTGTTTTTAACAAAACCAGGACAGTGAGCTTTTCCAAAAGTAAAAATGGAAATACAGAAACTGAACAACTTGAACAAAGCCACAGATCGACTAGAATAACTGAGGAATAGAACTGAGACTACCAGTTTACAAACCCCAGCCACCACACCACCCCATTTACTACTAGTAGCACCAGCAGAGACATACAGATCTCTTGAAGGTGTGTACTTGAGATGAACAGCTGTTTCCCAAAGGTTTTCTGAGGGAATTACTAAGGGAGCTACCCACTGTTGTGGTGTTATGGGTGAAATTGCCCTATTTCAAAGGCAGTAGCACATGGTGCCCTGGAAAGCAGTGGTCCTTACCTCAGCTGACACCTCTGTCTTGCTCCTGACTTGCCAAGGTGAATTGCTAGATTGTAATACAGGTGAGGAACCTGCGTTAGCCTCAGTTCGCACACAAGGATGTGAAGCCCCAGGGGTATCAGCTGTTGGCTGGTGGTCACACTGTGTGGCGATGCAACTAGCTGAGCTCCAGCTGAGGGTAAATAGGCAAGAGAGACATGGGGCTGAAAACCCTGTCTCAGGCAGCAAAGACTTGCTCTGCTTCCATTTATGAGGCTGATGCAAAGCTTTGGATGTTGGTTTCAGCTGCATGGGATGACCTGAGTGACCAGGAAATCCAAACACACATTGGGTATGTAGAGTATTCTCTTGAAAAAAAATATCCCATTTTTATATTTACAATAAAAAGCCTGAGCTATAAAAATCCCGTCTTTCCCGAAAGTGTTTACTAATGCTTGTAAATAAGCCTACCCTTCCCATAGGCTTTTTTTGGTTAGTTTTCCTCCCTTAAAAAAACAACTTAGTGAAGGTTTGGGAGTGGGGAAGAGGGTGTTCTTCTACTGCACTGTATAACTTGAGTACTAACTTAGACCAAAGTAAATCTGGCTGTGGAGGAATTTGGGGCCAGTCTCAGTAGTAGGGCAACATCTCTAAGTTAGGGGAATTTACATCACTAGGGATGAACTTGGCCCCAGGTAGAATTTCCTCAGGATTTTGTAAAGAAAACCAAGCACCCACCCCAAGCAGACCTTACCAGAGGCACAGCTAGATGAATGCAAACTCCTAATGCTGCAACAGCCAGAGGTGGGGAGGATTTCCCTGCAGTTCTACCAGGGAGGGAAAATCATGGTGTTTGGGTGCACCCCATGAGGGGACAGTGTGTTTCAGTCCTCTGAGCTGTCCCAGCCCTGATCACTTTGCTAGGAGCTCATCCAGTGACTACCAGAATTAATACAGAATTATAATATGCTGGTGCAGAATGAGCACCCACAGTTCGGTGATACCTGTGTGCCTATAAAGGCATATTAGATTAATGCAAATACACCTCGAATATTAGCTCCCGGCACATTTTGCTTCCTCTGAGGTGGGTGAGTATTCTTCTTAAAGGCAACATACTAAACACCTTACCAGAAAGTTGTTGCATGTGAGTGTGTTCATGTTCCCTGATTTTTTGTTCAAATGGTGGTGCCCATTGTGGTTTTCATTTATATATCTTGATGATTTACCTGCAAAAATGGATTCACAGGAGGTCCCAGACATCCCCTTCAGCATTTGTGTTAGCAGTCAGCTCCGTCTGTCTGTGCTGCCTTTTGTGTTATTTGGAAAATAAGGAAAAAATTTTTTCACCCGTCTCTTCATGTTTCTCTTTTACTTCATCACTCTTACTTGCCAAAATTCTGTCAGTTGAACTGCTGTGCTTTCTCTTGAATCAGCAAGTGTATTTGAGCAAATCCTCCAAAGGCTTTTTGTCTGAGCTTTCATGAAATGACCCCCAGCCCTATTCTCACCTTGTTTTTCAAACAGATCAATCAGTGTTTTGCGTATAGCCATACCAATCCTTGGTGCCAGGACTTAGCTAACAAAAAGAAATCTGGTGCCTATAGATCAGTGACAGTGCTTATCTTTAATGGAAAAAGCTTTTATGTTTGACCTTATATCCCCAGGAAAATTATAATACATGTTGTCAGATGGACATCATTCATGCTTGGTGCACAAAATTACCCTTGGTACTAATCAGACAATCACTGGATGCAAACTGTGTATACATTTGCCAAATCTGATCAATTTTCCTACTGTCCTATGTGCACCATGCAGATGAGGGGGTTTTTTTAAGGCCCTTATGAGCTGTTTTATGGAGAATTAAACTATCTTAAAAAATATGCATGCAAAGCAATATTCCAGTCTTACTTTGTTTCTGTTTTCAGCATGTTAAATAATACATATTATTTCTTTCCTTCTTTTACTTAAAGCTCCTCAGACATCGAACTATCTCTTAGTGGGAGGTCCAGATGTAGAAAACTGCAAAAGAAATATCTCTCGCTGTTTGAGTGCTTTGCCCTCTGAACTGATTTTGCCTCAGGCATGCTCCCTTCAAAAGCGCAACTTGGCCTTGTTGATCAGCAGCACTGCAGTAAACTGGTTTGGTTTTAAGTTATTACAGGCACATTTTATGGTGGAGTAGTCACACTTCAGTCCAAACTGGAGATGCCATGTTTCCCTGCCTCTGCCCTGGGCAAGTTACTGTACATATGATCACTGCTCAAAAGAGCCAGGCTGATAGAGGAAAAGGAGCAAAGTGTCATGACCAGGGACATCTGAACATAGGTGTCACAGCCAGCGTATTTTCCTAGCCACTTGCATTTGGCACGTTAGCAGCAGGAAATGTATCAGAGAACAAAATTGCTGGCCCAAAATCCAAGGGAGACCACCTGTTAAGAAGTATTCACTTCTGATCAGTTTTGAGGCAGATCCAAAGCAGGCTGTAGATTTGGTCGTGTCTGTCTGCACCTCTCTGCTTTCAGTGTCCCTGGGGGCAGGCTGTGGTGACATTGAGCTGGGGACAGTGCATGTATCCTTGGAGCTGGGAATAAGAAACAGTGAGGCACTACATACAGGCACTGTTTGGTGTAGAAAGGCCTGGTCTTAACGAATAGATAACAAAAACAACAATAAAAGATATGATTGTGGACAATCAGAACAAGCCATGAAAATCAGCTCTTCTTGAAGCCAAAGCTCACTCTGCCTTTGGTTCAGATGTAAGAAGGATCACTGAATCTTAAAAGCAGGCAGATGAGGACCAAAATCCCATCTGCCATTTGTTCTGCTTTCGATGCCAAGTTATGACCAAAACCCTTTTTTGGACTCCGTGGCAAAAAGAAAATTGTTACATTCTGGCTATTTTCCAGTCTTACCACGTAGCCAAGCCTCGCTTCTTAAACATCAAAGCTTTTTACTAACTTCCTCACTGTTCTTGTCAAGTGAGTCAGAAACATTACATTCTTTCTCCCTTCATCTTTTTCTCTCCTCTCTATTATTTTTTGTTTGCCTGTTTGGGGTTTTATTTGACAGCAAATAAGAGAATAAACAAATTTCTGCTTGCCATATTAATGTAATTCCACTACCCAAATGCTGGCTGCTATGACCTTTCCCCCAACCTTTTTCACAGTTGCCTGTTTGTTTTCTCTCCTCCTGTGCACAAGAAAATTATTCTGAGAGAGCAAAAGACTCGATTTCCCCAGCTCAATCAGTATCAGCTCCCCAGAGATTCATTTTTCCTTGCTAGAGTACAAGATCTTACTGTGCCACTGACTTATGGAGGTGACACCAACACCAAGGTTCAGCGGTGCAGTGATGCCCTGGTGTGAACTGGAAAGGAACCTCTGAGCAAAAGGATGCTGTGGGCGGGGAAGGTCCAAAGTCTCACCGACGCTTCTGAAAGGAAATGGTGTTGTTCACTTCATGGCATTGCAACTCGCTCCTGCTTTCTGTTCCGAAGCACCACACTAATAATTGTGGTGAAGTGGGAAGCATTTAATTTTGTCCGATAGCATAATCCTTCTCGAGGTGGCATTTGCTTTTTTTACCTAACAAAGTTTAAGAAGGGTCTCCTGGGGGATTTCTACATATTCACAGGGGTCCCTCCTCGCCTGCTCCTTTCTCCCCATGCCTACCAGGGCTGTGAGGGCTGCAGGGCAGTCACAGGCTGCTCAGCTCCTCCAGCTCCCACAGCACAAACACCTCTGCACTCAGGTAATTGCACCTGGACTGAAAGGTATTTCTTGCAGCTAGCAACCACAAAAGCTCAGATTTTGAAAGCCATTACACGCAACCCGCCTTTCTCTTGCAGCATATCTCTGGAGCTGCTGGAAGGCTGTTTGCTCCTTTTTCACCCAGGGAGTTAGCCACTTCCCGGGGCTGAGCTGTCGGAGACCTGGTATATGTGCTGTGTCTGTACACGGAGACAGGATCAGCTATATTTCAACATGGAAAGATTAAAAGAAGACCAAGATATTTCTCCCCAGAAGGATTTCTTTGCTGTCTTTGTGCACGAGAGCCTGGGATTTACTCTAAGTGCAATCTGCTCTGGTGAACCTGCTTTAGCAGGTGGGTTGGACTAGATGGTCTCCAGAGGTCCCTTCCAACCCCAACCATCCTGTGATTGTCTGACCTGGCTGGGTTACAAAACACAGCTGTAACAGGACCAGCGGCAAGGAAGACACTGCAATGAGATAACAGAGAGCAAAACCCCAGTGTCTGGAAAGGGATTTTGGGGCAGGGGTGAGGCGAGTGTTAAAAAGGTTTTCTAACTAACATTGTGACCAAGGGACAGCAACCCAGCTGCAGAGGTCCATTTAAACAGTGTAAGGGCTCAAGGGCCCTCAGAGAACGGGGCAAGCAATTTCCACTCAAGGGGAGCTCGGCTGTCCCTAATGCCTGGCTTCAGCTCTACGACACCCTTCAGGTGGTCCCAGGCTGCAGCTGAAAGCAGGGGCTCTGAGGACACACCTCCCCTCCACACTTACCAGGGGTGCTGCTGCCTCCCTGCACCAGTTCCGGTGCACAGAGCCCATTCGTCCTGCTAACACTGCAGAAAACTACCCACTTGTGGCTTAGTGTCCTTCAGGAGTACCCAGCAAGCAAAGATCAAACATCTTCCCTGACAAGACCAGCTCTGGGGCAGGAATGTCTTTTTAGGAACATGCAGAAGCTTTGTTTTGAGTGGGGGAAAAAAAAAGCTTTAATTTGTTTAGATAAGTGCCTTCTCACTTTTATTCTGGTCATCTTACTGCCTTACTTTTCAAACAAAACAGTTTTGAGTGATGGGAAGTATATGCTGTTGGAGTTCATGATTATTTTGGGACATGCACAACCACATGGATGTTATGCAGTTAAGACCTGGTGCTTTCAGGGAAGGTGGGATGGTCTGAGCTTCCCCTTCTCCTATATTGAACATCTGGAGAGCTAATAGCCATAGGACAGTGATGATATGGTTTGGGAACAAATTTTTTGTGGGTCGCCCACAAGAGCAATGCATGCACAGTGAGTGCCCTGCATGCACTTCTCTCTGGGGCAAGCAAGGGCAAACAAATGCAGATAGAAGGAGAGCCCCTGAGAATTCACTCGCTGTGATGGTAACTCACCAGGGTGCCAACATGCACCATCAGCGTCCTCTGGGATCTCTCGCCTTTCCTCTGTTGACAGGGGGTCTCACTGACAGCAGGTGTCGGTGACGGATGCTGAACGACGGCTGCTGACTTTTCCTTGACTCTCCATGAACCCATTGTCTTTCCCAGTGCAACAGCATGCAATGTGTTTGCACAGCCCTCCTATAACTTAATTAGCAGGCTGGGACAATTCACAGTTAGGATGTAATTTTGCCCTGCTTCCTGTACTTGAGCCCAAGTAACACAGCCCAGGTGGCAGGACAGATGTCTCCCTGGCTTCACAATAATTAGCAAGTTGAATCAATGAAGCCTGTTTTAACTCGTTAATCTGTCTAGTGGCTGAGCTGCTCTGTGAATGTTGTGACAGCTAAGATGGGCTGAACAGATTGTAAAGTGGGGACTGTGTGGAGAAGAAGTACCCTATTAAAGTGTTTCTTTTCATGGAAATGGTAATAACTGGTAGTGCTTGGGACCTCAGCGTCTTGATCAAATGCAGTTAACACTGGCAAAATGTGTTTGAGAAGGGAGAAGCATCAATAGATCTTTGCTGTTTGGTTCATCCAATGGTAGATAATAAAATTAACACTCTCCTCTTTTCGCTCCCCCTTCCCCAAATGGGAAGCTAACAGAATTATTTTGCTTTTCATGCTCTTAATTGCAGGTTTACTCCCTGGTGTGCCTGGAGCCATTAACAACCCCCCAGGGCATTTGGATGAGATTATCTGTACAGGTTTGCATCGCTTTTCTTGCACAGGCAAGTGGGACTGTCTCTCTGGCATGATTTATCTACAGAGTATTCATAACTTTAACTACATCTGACTCATCACGAGTCCCTTCCCAAGCCTGTACCAGACAAGAAGAGAAATGCTGGCCAGGAGGTGGGTTTGCTTCCCATTTGTGGCCAGATCACCTTCGTGTAGAGCAGGTTGAGCAGCACGTGCTCCATGTACTTCTGCAAATACCGTGACTGCTGAGAGGGTGGGTGCTGAGCAATACCCTCTCTCTTCTTGCTTTTATGGGCAAAGTAATCGCAGGATCTCCTCTAATGAGTTGCTGAAACAAAAGTGTCGGGATGATATGCTTGCAAAAGACTGTTCTGCAATGATCAGTAGGTCGGGTGATTCTTTTTTGTAGGTTTCCACATAGGAGGAGGTGTGGGCTGTCTTGTGTTTTTCTCAGAAAAACTCTGTGTGTGGTGGCAGAGACTTTGTGATGTAGGCCATGCTTTCTCCATTTTGGGGGTTTTCCTGGGTTTTGAAATGCACAGGAATCAAAGGGCAGACTGGAATACATTCTGGCGTTCAAGTGCTTGCTGGGAAAACAGAAGCTCCTTCAGAACAAAATAAACAGGAATAAATCATAGAGAAATGATGACCTTAGGGGAACAATCTGAAAGCTGTTGCCCTGCAGACCCTCCTGGTCCTGGCACCTTTGACATATCGGTTGGGTTTCCAACACAGGGAGAGTCGAAAGACAGTTTGTACCAAAACCCGCCCTGTGACAGGACCCTTTCCTGAGCCCCATCCCAGCCATCTCCCTGGTCTTACAAAGCTTCTGCAGCTCCCACCGGCGTCTCCTGGCAAACCACAGAACTGTGGCGGGCATCAGAGCGCAATGTGGGGGATGGATGGTCCAGCTGCTCCTGTCATGGTACTGACCTCCCTTGCCTGTCAGTTACCCACATGGGAATCTCGTCTGCTTTCCTCTCTGCTTCACTGGTAACCACTTAAAAAGGAAAGCACACCTCCAAACAAACCATTTGCTCCACGCCACAGTAAACAGTCTTTGGCTGCTGAGTCAATTTTTTTTTTTTTTTTCCCAGCAGCTACAGAAGCAAAAGAGAAATTCATTCGTAGTGAAAGTGCAGGTCTATAAATAGCTGAGTTCGGGGAACAGAGGACCAATTTTCTGGAAGCTGTTTCTTCTCCGTGGGAGGATCGTGCCCTAAGCATGGCAGAGAGCTTACTACCCTTCCCTGGAGCTCCCCAGGAGGCCACCAAACTCAGTCTGTTTGCAGCTGGGTTTCTCCAACACCTTTGGGACGTACATTTTGAGACGATGTGCTCAGGACAGCAATGGGAATGCCTGGTGGCCAGTAGCAGCCAGCTTCTCTTGTCCCATGTCCCCAGCACTGTAGGGGAACATTGAACAAATGGTTGCTATTTCTGCTTTCCCCAACCTTCCTCCAGTTCTGCTTGTCTCCTGTCACATATAGGAGGCGGTGGTCTTGCTTGGGTGAGGGCTGACTGCTGCTTGGTGCTATACAGCTTTATTTCTTGTCCAGAGGCTCCAGCTATCATCACAGAGTGGTTCAACAACATTGTAGAGCCAGCACATTTAGTTGCTGACCCTGCTTGTCCCCTATAAGCTATTTTCTAACCTCTAAACTCATGAGCAGATGCAAGGGGAAAGTTTCCCTCAAACTATTCAAACCCCACGGAAGGTGCGAGCCATTAATCAAAGGGGGCTGAGGAGAAAAAAAAAATGGAGGGGCTTGCAGGTGCTTGGAAATGGATAAAAAGGGCACAGGCTGTGGAAGGCCAGTGCAATCAGTCAGTCAATGTCTTATTGACTGGCTTGTCTTCATCTCAGCAGACGAACTGCACCAACAGTGTCACTAGGACCATAGCCACAGTCAGCAGGATGAAAAGCAAGAGAAGCAAAACTGCATGGTGCCTGGAAAAGAAACCAAACACACCTATGGGAACTGAGCAGAGAGTATTCACATAGCAGCATGGGAGCAGTGGGTGGAGGGAAAGCAACAGACACTGAAGGTATTAGCAGGGTGGTGCTGCTGCAAAAAGGGGTTGAGGAGTGGATGATAAAAGGCATGCCCCAGCCAAGCAAGGTCATTTTCACTTTAGAAGTGTGTAGGTCTCAGATGCAGTGAGACATGCACATATGAGAGATGTGGCACTTAACAGAAGCAGCTAGCTGAAAGCAGAAACACTATACAGAAGCTTTAGAAGCATACAGGTAGGCTTTCAGACAGAAAGGCTGAAAGAAGTCATCATTTGCCAAGGAGAGAGAAGATCAGCACCATTTTCACTTGGCTTTCAGTTACATATGAGAACACAGATCTGTTTTTCCCAGGGCCTGTTAGAAATCAGACAAGTAACCAGCCTCATTTGCTGCGAGACCCGTGATAGCAAGCGTAGAAATGCCTTCTGCAACAGCATGGCAGGCAAGTACTGCCGAGAGCTGCCCAGGCCACCAAGGAATCTCCTTCTCTGGCAGCTTTTGTGTGCGTTTAGATCAACTTCTGTCTGATGCGGTCTAAGGATGTTGCATTTCTGCTCAATGCTGACCTTTTTTTTTATTGTCTTGTCCAGCCATATATTCCTACGATTGCATTGGCCCTAGCTGAAAATGAGAAAGGAGAGCATTGTTATGAAGTCTGGTCTCTAATCACAAGCACTTTTATTGAATAAAAAAATAGGCAGAAGGGGCTTGCCCAGCATGAGGGAGTGTTTGAGGAGCTGTTGCCCGCAGGCTTTTTCCTTCCCTGTGCCGTGCATCTGGGCTCTGATGCCAGCGCCTGTGAAGGATGGTCCCAGTCCCTGCGTGCGCAAGCGCCGCACCGCAGAGCTTTCTCCATGCGGTGGAAGGATGTCCTCAGTCCTCATAAACCCTGGCTGCCTGCCCTGAGAAGGTACACCTGCATTTGCCTTTTGAGGGGAAGCCCCAACATCGGTGATCTGCGAATGACGAGGGACTGCTGAACACTCCCTTGCAATAAATCAAAGCAATAAGGAAGACGGAGACAGCAGAAAAGGCTTTTCCCCAAGTCTTTAATCCCACAGGGGACCAACCCACACCTGCCCCCTTCCCAGAACAGAAGCTCATGTTCAGTTGAATGAATCCCTGCTTTCTAAGGCCAGATACCCTGGGAGACTCTAATCAATGCTACAGAAATCTGCTGCTCTCTTCGACAGCAGGCTGAATATGATCCCTCTAAGTGTCACCTTGGCTGAGGACTTGCTTCTGCTGAAGGGATGGTGCAAACAAATAGCGGGCATCTTGCAGCACACTGCAGAAAATGCCTGCAGCTTTGGGGAAAAAAGCATATCCTGAAACAGAGTGCCAAGATGAGTGAGAATTTCTCAATCCCTTTATATTTAACTGTTCAGAGGCAGTCCTCATCCATGCTAACATCAAGCCACACTGCAGCTTAATCCTGGTCACCAGCATGTGAGCATACTTGAAGAGCAATCCTGTCAAAGCCAGCAGAACTGCTCTGGAGGTCAGACCAGTGTAGATGACACATTGTCACCTTGCATTGCATGCTCTTGAAACAAGCTGTTATGTTGGCTTTACCGCATTCCTGTGCTAGATTATGCAGTGTCCTCGCTTGAGGCATTCCTTCTTTGAACACAGGAGATAAATCCGTTTCTGGAATGCATTTCACAGGAGGTCTCAGAGGGAGCAACAACCAAACCAGGGAAGGAAACCAGAGATGGAAGATGAGCTGGTTCCTGGGAAGCTGGGCAGAAACCAGCTCTCATGGGGAGAGGATGGGTGAGCGAATGAGAGCACCTTGGAGGTGCGTGCTGGACTGGTTCTTCCAGCTGTGCTCCAGAAAACCTTTGCTCGTCCTGCTTTTTGTGCTTAGCACCCACCTGTGCCCACAGTTGCCAGTTGCAGGTGAAGCCCCTCTTTTAATTTGCACGTTGTTGTAAATGCAGGCACTGGGAAGAGCGGCACTGGGAAGAGCAGCACTGAATTTGCACTGAACCTGGGCAAAACAGGCTCTGCATGGAGTGAAAACCAGTCAAACTAAAAATTACTTGAGAGTACAGTGCTAAAGCATCAAAAAAGAATTGTAAGCATTCAGATTGGTATGTTTCGTATTAAAAAAATATATGTACAGGTTGAGATCCATTTACATTTTAACAAAATCCCGTGTTACTTAACCCCTGACTGTAATTAAACATTACATATGATGATGATGATGTTTCCCACTGGGCTGGACTTTTTCTAGCCTGCAGAAGGAAATCGGTAAATACTTGCTAAGCTACCTAACCTCAGGACCCAGGCTTCAGATCTTCAGCAGAAAAAGATACCCAGTTTTGCCTTGAGATAGAAGTCTTCAAGGTGTTCTGGCTTCCAGAGGGGAAAGGATAGAATCAGTGCACAAATCAATCCTGACTTAACTTACTGTAAATATAGCCTAAGAGATCTAAATCAGTCCGGCTCCATTCTATTTGTTAATCACTTTCATGCACCTCCACAGTGCTATTTGGAAATTCGTTTTTGTCAAATTGTTGTTTCAGCTGTGAAAGTGTGTGTCAAGAATGGAAAGCACCTACATCAGACACTGGAAGCAGTTTAATTCCTTACATTGACAAAGTGTTTCTTTAATGTAATTTAGGAAATTGTTTCCTTTCGGAAAAGCCTGGTCCAATACATAGCAAAAGAGTGCTAAGTTGCAAATGTTTTCAACAAAGACAGCTGAAAACTTAATGTACAAGCACATAAATATTCATCTTTGCGCCAGTGTGTACATACTAAACCAGTGTTTTTATGCAAAATAAATGTACAAATGCATATATTCGGGTTCCATCATGTTTTTCTTTTGCAAAGAAATATTTTGTTTTGTAGTGTAGTAGTTAGGGAAGTGCTTGAGGTTTACTGTCTGTGCACAAAGCCATTGCAAGGGCCTGCTAACTGTAGCCATTTCTGAGGGAAGATTAACCGACTAAGACTGGGGAAATAATGTGTATTCTATGCTTTTATCAGAGAGGTGTCACTACCTTTGGTTTTTTTCACTTGCTTCCTTTCTCATAACCCAAATCAAAAATGATTCAGACTTAAAATTCAGGTCTTACAAATCTCCTTGCTATGATTTCTCGGCACCGGAAATTGCATAGCTTTTCTGTGGTTTTGTGCTCCTTCCGCGTATTTCTGCATTTTTGATCGTCGTCCTCTAATTTTGGCCCAGGCACCCCTGAGCTTGTGTTACCTTGGCACAGCGGCAGCCCCGTGCAGAGGGTAACGGAGGCTCTGCAATAAAGCTGTTTAACCTGCCCCAGTTCTTGTCAGATTGGATCGAATCTGGCACCTGTAAATAGTGACGCAAAACTGCCGAACGCTGCAATGGCGGCATGACTACTGTCGCAATCCTTCCTTCAACCGAAAAAAACCTGAAGTACACAACTTGGGCATCATCCTGCACGTGTTTGTGTCTCATACGAATTCGGTTGGTTTATTTATCTTGTTTATATCTGGTGAATAATGTGGAGATAGGGCACAGACCACAAAAAAATCCTCACTGAGGTCACAGAAAACAACCCGTGTCCAGTTCTTGAACTTTTGATGAGCTTTTCTCTCATGGGTGGGTAGGTGGGTCTGGAAGACACCTGTCCAGGCAAGGAATCATAGAATAGGTTGGGTTGGAAGAGTTGAATATGGAAAACAGGAACAGTTTTCTTGCTGATTTTTTTAGAAATATAAACCTTACTAGGGTTTGCTAATAAGATCTCTCATGAGTGTGATAAGGTCAGCTGGAGTCCTCTGGCCATTGCCGTTGTCCCATGGTGCCTGACACCAGCTGTCACGTTTGGCCAAACCGTGACCTGTTACAATTTGGTGTTGCCCCATCACTTCAGTGGACATAAATGACCTCCACCAGCAGACTGCTAGAGTTTGCCCTTTCCCTGTAAATCAAAGGCTTGCCCTGTGTTGTTGGATCGGCTCTCAGAAAACAGGCAAGAAGGCTGAACACAGCTTCCATGAGGCCCTTTTGTGTTTCACCCCTTGCACTGCTACCTCTCCAGCGGGTGCACTGCACACACCAGTGCATGACGTGAATGCAGGGTGGACTTAAAGCGGCATGTTCCAGCGCGCAGGTTTCTTTGGAAGAGGCAGATCACAGGCTCACAGGGCAATTCGGCTTGGGAAATCCTCACAACACAGCAATAGTGTTCCTCTGTGACCTGGCTGAGCATAAACAAATTCCAGTGTGGTCCTGGCGGGCTCTCACTTCCAGGAGGGCTGTAACCCAGCGTCACACAAGCACTTTTTGTGTAGTCTGGGCTAAAACAGAGCTGGATTTCACACAGCCTTTGCTCAGCACAGGGGATTCCCTGCTCTGCCAGGTTGCCTCATGCTCCAGAGACCTGCTAACCACTCTTCTTCATGCTGCCCAAGTGGAGGTGGGTTTTCTGCAGCCCTGTCCAGCCCCAGACAGCACCGGATGAGTTTAATGCCATGCCACACAGCGAAGGGGTGGCAGAAACCGGGTCTCTGTCAGGCCTGTGCTCCCTGAGCAGCAGTCACAGGCCATCAGGATGGTGAGGTTAATTGTTGCTGTTCTCTCCGTTTCTCCGTGCTGGAAATATTAGAAGCAGATGGACAATGTGGGTGGGCTTCCAGACCTGTCCATGCTCTGACTGATCCTCAGGCTCTTGCAGGTTCTACTGGAAACATGAGAAGTAAAATGCGCATCTCAAAACCATCCAGAAGAAAGGCAGGAGCCTCTCTAAGGCAGCCAGTGTGAGCCTGTGGAGCCCCATGTGCCAAGTGGCCCTGCTCTTTGCACTTGTTTGCCTTACAGATTTCACCAGAAAGATGCTGCACAGGGCTGACCAGTTTGGATGCTACTGGAATACTGGGAGTGCTGGGTCTGTTTTCAGCAGGAAAACTGGGCTTGCTGCCTCCTTGGGTTGCCTGCAGCCGCTGCCCAGTTGCATCTCCCTGTGGCTGTGGCCACATCCAGCAATGGTCTTCCCAGCCCAGGGGAGAGAACCTCAGTATGGAGCCCTGGCTTGCTCTGGGCTGGATGAAGAGCGCTGCTCTGGAGCTGACAGGGCCATTCCCACTTCTCTGAGCCTTTCATTCCCCTCCGATCCCACAATCACCCAGCTGTGAACCTCCTTCTTGCAGTACAGTCCTGTGGGAGGAACAAGCGTGTGCTCATGGAGCACATTACTTTTGCCTTCCTCCATTGCTATTTTTCAGCAATCAGCCAGCTGCAGATATGCTGGGGGGGACAAAGAAAAAAAAATACTTTTTTTACGCCAGCACATTTGGTTTTATTTCTAAATATTTAAGTACCAACTTAAAATCAAGAGGATGACTAAGGTAGCAGCACACTAATGCAGCTCTCATGAACTCTGTTGTCCATGCTGGGCTTCAAAGCCTGAAATCTTGAAGTATTATAAGACAAAGAAAATTAACTGCAATCATAATGTCCGAGGACAGGAGTGTCCTCTGCTTGTTTATGCGGTTTGGCTTGCCAGTTAGTAAGATGAACTGAACCCATTGGTTGCATTCCTCATACTTCCACAAACACCCACTGTATTTGGCAGGTCACTGTTGTTATCCTTCATCCCAAGTTTCAAAATGATGAGCTTCTCCTCCAGTACTAAAAGCAGCAGCTTTTCGGGGGAATCGAAAAGAAAAACATTGCAAGAGAACCCCTGGGTGCTTGTCTCCACTGGAGGCAGGTCCCTGCAAGCCTGTGGGTGAGACGTACCCATGTCCTCGGGTGTTGGTGGCGGGGAAGGGAGCAGGCAGGACACCTCCCCATCGTGCTCACTGTGCGGAAAGTCTTCAGAGAAACAGAAAGTAGTAACAGAGCAATTAAAAGAAGCAGCCAAGTGAGCAAAGTCATCAGGGAGAAAAGAAAGTGAGAGAAGCAAATCAGCGATCGGAAAACTGCAGCAACCACATGCTGGTGCTCACAGCCTCCCAGGCCAGGGTGCGTCGGCTGCAAAGGTTGGCTTCCAGCCTCAAAAAAAGCAACGTTATTGGCAGGTCTAGAAAAGTAACTGAGAGTGGAAGTCCCAAGACGATGAAAACCTTGTTTACTGGCACATTTAAATAAAAGACAGATCTTGGTAATGGCAGCTGGCTTAGCAGAGCAATTTATGGATTCAATGTTGAGCGTGTGGTCAGATGTTTTGCTGAACTGAGACCAGTGCTAACCTCTCCCCCTGCACAGAGATGGCTGTTACCTCTAGTGAGGTCTCAGCCACAGCAGTGTAGGCAGTTTGGAGATGACTGTTCTGTCCCTTCCTGTGATATATTAGTTCTGTGGCTGAAGTAGGGACTTCCCTCCTGCAGGGCCAGCAGCTGCAATAAGCAGTAATACACAGATGTAACACACATTAGCTGCTGTAAGCATGAAAGAGCACTCAAAATAAATCAACATGACCGTTTGTGAGGACCACAGATACTCCTGGTCACTGCTCTGCTTTGCTCAGCTCGACATAATTTGGCATAAAGTATTTCAAAAGCCATGCAAGGTAACCTGCTTACACAGGCAAGTTAAGGAAAGGCAGGATCTGGAGTTCCCCGGGGTTTTCATGCAGCAGATGAAAGCAGAAGTGAGTCCTGCCGAATTCCTTTTGATTAAAATGGTTCAGCCATTAACTCCTTTTTTTGTTGTCCAGCACTGATAATGGAAATGGATCTCTAGTGTTTACAGGGACTGGGTTTATTCAGCTGTTGCTCAAGCTGTTCAGAAAGTGATACCCTTTACATACAAAACGCCATACCACCCCAGCAAAAGGCGGGCTGTGTGGAAGCCCATGGGGCATTTTTCATGGAGGTGGTCTCCACCTGAAGTTCACAGCAGGTCTAACTAAATACAAAGATGCCTTTGACAGACCTTGGTCCCAGACTGAGCCTTGCATTGCAGGAGCATGCCCTAGTGGCTTGCTGGGAATGGGGAAAGCACATGCTCAGTGAGAAATATGGGTGCAGAGAAGGCTGCTGCTTTGCTTCAGGTGGGCAAGGGCACCAAGGCTGTGTGCCAGGCAGGAGAAGGGGCCGTTTGGGTGGGCAAGGTTGTCCAGGGGCTGCACATGTGCCCCCACCCGTGTGTATCCGTGCACCTCTGCGAGCAGCCATGGGAGGGGGTTTCCAGCTGTATTTGTGCTCTGGGCTCCCTGCAGAACTTTGCTTACTGTCAGGAGAGAGCAATGAGGTTCTGTACCACATTGCTACCTGAGAGAGGGAAAGTCTCACCAGAAAGCAGCCCTGCCAGGCAAACGGCTGAGCCCAACAGGCGCAGCAGAGATGGAGAAATCCAAACACGCCCTTCACCCAGGGAGACCTTATTGTGGCATTTCAGTACTCAAAATGGGCCTATAAGAAAATAGGGACATACTTTTTAGCAGAGCATGTTGTTATAGGACAAGGGGTGATGGTTTAAACTAAAAGAGGAGAGATTCGGGCCAGACGTGAAGAGGAAATTTTTTACAGTGAGGGTGGTGAAATACTGGCCCAGGTTGGCCAGAGAGGTGGTGGATGCCCCATCCCTGGAGACATCCCAGGCCAGGCTGGACGGGGCTCTGAGCAACCTGATCTGGGTGAAGATGTCCCTGCTCATGGCAGGGGTTTGACTAGATGAGCTTTGAAGGTCCCTTACAACCCAAACTGTTCTATGGTTCTGTGATTCCCAAAGGCAGCTATTTGTGCCTGTGCTGTGGGCTGTAAAGAGCCTCAGGGCTCAGACTGACATAGTTTTCCCTGTGCCATGCATACCATGGTGACCAGGTACTGCTGTCCTGTACTAGCAGCCACCAAATGCTCGACAGGGATAACAGTGTTGGGCTCTGCAGGCTTACTATCACACAGCAGAGTCTGGGCTGGTATCCTCACAAGGAAAATAAAAGTTTTTGTTCTAGTCTGTGCTCTGTGGGAGGGAGGGCATCCTGCCTCACTGAGGATAGGAAGGTGCATGTTTCCTGAGATGCTGCATCCCCCATTCCACCAAACTCACCTGCAAAACCACCATCTCCATTGCCTTGGAGCATTGCTGAGGATCAGGGCCAGGATACCAGGGAGCTGCTGTCTTCTGGTAGTGTCACAAGGGAACCTCGGGGAGCTGGCGTTGCTCCTGCCATCCCTTTCACCTTCCTCCTCCTCCACTGGTTGGGAATCCCAGCCAGCAAAGCCTGTCACCCTCCCTGGATCCCATTCCCCACCCTCCAGCCATCAGGGAGGAAATGCACAATGAGAAACGGAGGTCCAAAAAGTGCTTAAGTATGTACATGAAATAGCTCAAGTGAATCCTGAAATCATGAAGATTTATTTCCAGGTTTCTCTCCCTTTATTTTTTTAACCTTGCTCCCTCACTAGTGTAAATCAGGCACTTTATATTTGTACTTCTGAAGAAAAAGCCTGATCTTACCCTCCCAACCCAGTTTTCAAACACAACATCATAATGAAAAAAAAAAAAAAAAATCTCTTGTGTTTGTCCTGAGACATATGTTTGTGAAGGGAGGTGTCTGTGGGTGACAAGCAAAGCAAATAAGTACAAAAGGAGAGAGAGCAGGAGGCAGGAAAATGTGTGGTAAGCTGTTTCCTCTCAGTTCCCTCACAAGTCCTTTCTTTTTTATTTTTCTGTCCCTTATAATTTGAAAAATGTCATCACAATAATGAATTGGAGCTTAGTCAAGAAAAGGGGCATTTCAAGAAACAATAAGCCCTTTTAGACAGATCAGATCTTTCCTCTTAAGACAATAGTTCACATTTCTGGGGCTAATAAACTCCCAAACTTTTGGCATCAAAATCTGTTTCGTACTGAATTACTTATAAATAGAATTTAAAATTTTGGCAAAAACATATGGGTAGGAAAATCAGAAATATTGCAGGCACAAAGGTTTGCTTGCCAATCCAGGGTATACCTCAGGATGGAGTTCTAAATACTTAGCACTGTCTAGACCAGCTGCAATAAAACTTGTGTGCTTTAAAGAATGAAAGGGCATTTGCTACCCTAAAAGAAATTAGAAACCTGGTGCAAGCTAACCCCTGACTGAGTAACTACGGAAAATGACACGGTTGCTAAGCTTGTAAGCCTCTCCCTGTTTTTGTCAGCACTTATGTTTCCTTTGAGTTATGCCCACAACTCACAGGGAAGCATCTACCTGCTCATGAATCACAGCAATAAAAATAAATAACTCAGAAGAAGAATTACCGATGAAGCATGGCCACCAGCATCGACATGGAAAACGGTCTATTCTCTGAAGGGTAAGCTCACAGGGTGCTTTGAAATCCCTGTGGATGTACCAGAGCTGTTTGACCTCACTGCAAGAAATCCCTGCTCGTTCTCCGGTGCCTGGCGAGTGCTGTGCATGAAGGCGATGTGGGGACAGGGCGGTCACAGCCCGGTGGAGCAGAGCGGGTGCACCCTCGTCCCAAACCCCCAAACATTGTCCCGCTGGGGTCTTCTTTTCAAAACTCCAGCCACAGTCCCTCTCTGCAGCTCAAACGCTTCCCTGGCAGACTGTGTGGTGTCAAAAACCTTGTGGGGATGTGGCATTGCCCCTTCGCATCTGTAAAACTGCTACCTTGCTGTTCAGTGCTGGCAAAGGCTGCCTGATAACCTCCCTGTGGAGGTTCCAGTTCTTGGGAGCTCCACACACGGCAACACAGCTAATTTCCTCAAACTGCCTGGGGCAGTGTTTACATACCACATCAGAATGATTTGAGCAAGACTCCTCATGTGTTTGAAAGTCACATAGTTTCATTTCATAACACTTGTCATTTTATATAAATAGAATTGATTACCAAGTAGTAATACGTATTTTTTTCTCCCCCTCTTTGAATGCTCTTCAGCAAAGGTATGGACAACTTGGTGCTCCCCAAACAAGGTAGCTGGCTGATGGACAGCACTAGAAACAATTTTTCAGCAGCAATCTGGCAGATAAAGCTCATGTCTCACTTTGGAAAGATGATGCACACAACAGAGGCAGCCTAGGAAGCTGGTACCAGGAAACCGTGAATGTCACCGATGTGCCCAGCACACACTGCAAATCCAGAGGCCCAAGGCTGTTCTCCTTGGTATGGAGCATGAAGTCCTAGGTTTCTGGCAGCATCAGGGATGGACCAAGTGCAGCAGACCACGTATCTTGGGCTGCGTCAAAAGGAGCATGGCCAGAAGGTCGAAGGAGGTGATTCTGCCCCTCTGCTCCGCTCTGGTGAGACCCCACCTGGAGTCCTGTGTCCAGCTCTGGAGCCCTCGGTACAGGACAGACATGGACCTGTTGGAGAGGGGCCAGAGGAGCCACCAACATGATCAGAGGGCTGGAGCAGCTCTGCTGTGAGGACAGGCTGGGAGAGTTGGGGTTGTTCAGCTGGCGAAGAGAAGACTCTGGGGAGATCTTATTGCAGCCTTTAAATACTTAAAGGGGACTTGTAAGAAAGATGGGGACAGACTTTTTAGCAGGGCTTGTTAAACTGTTCTATGAGTCTATGTTGCACAGCCTATGCTTACATGTCTGTGTAAATAACTTCACGCAACTCCTTGCTGTCACCATCAAGCCAGGCTGACAGTTTTGCTATGCTCTCTGGGGGATGCTTCCTGCTGGACCAGTCATGCTCTCCTTATCAGGTGGCTTTGCCCCAGATGGGGAAGCTCATCTTTCCTCTCTCCCCTTGAACAGTTCCATCCTCTCGGGACACTACCGTGGGGCACTTCTGCCCTGCTGCATGGTGGAGCTTTCCCCGCAGAGATCTGCCCATCTCAGGGATGCTGCCCCATGCCAGGCAGCCAACAGCAGAGCTGGTTGGTGGCAATGTGCTTGCTTACTCTGCATCAGCTGCTGCAGTTTGCATTTCTTTTCCACAGTTCTGAATACACATTCACTGAAATCCTTGCTGAAAACATTGTTTGCCAGTGGAAGATGCTCGTGCTTATTTTGACATATTTTCTGACAAAACTGCTGACAAATACAGGCAGGGAGAGGCTTTCTCTTTCATACATGTGAAATTCTTATATTTCAGCCCACTCCTAAAAATGTTACAGGTGGCAGAATGGGGACAGGGGCAATGGACATCCCATGCCTCTGTTTGCCAGCACCAACGAACATGTGTGGACAAGTGTAGTGAGTCAAGCTCACTATAGCTTACACTGTGCAACTGCTAAACATACAAGTGTTGCACGCTGTCATGGCATGTCCATAACCCTTGCTATGACTGGACAGCCATTTTTATTTTAGCTGCTTCTTTAAGATAAATTTTAAACATCCTCACCTCTACTGTGTTGGTACAGAAAGCAGCTCTGCAAAATCCTAGTGCTTCATAGAAGCAGCTATGCTGTTACTTCTGTGAAATGCTGAGGAAGATTAATGGGGCAGACCCTGAGTTGTTTATTAAAGGGCCTGACGCTTCTCCTAAGATTTAGGTATCATTTTGAGATCTCCTATGTATGCAATGTTTGTGTATTTTAACAAAATCATTGAACAATGGGGAGGGGTGGAAGATTTGCAAGTAATTGTTTTCTGAACACACTCCATCAGGGTTGTCTAAATAACTGTATTTGTGGTGAGCTGTCAGTGAGCATTCTGCCCCTCAATCTAAAACTCAGCTTACTACTGACATCAGAGAAGGAGGAGGGTACAATGCAATAGTCATAGTTAGGAATGACAAAGGTTATTGAGCTTTTTTCCTTCCTCTGCCTCTCCCTCCTTCCATTTTTCCCAACTTGCAGGAACCTGCTAGGTGAAAACAACCAAAATCTGAACCAGTCCTGGCAGAGAAACTTCTGGTCTCCATCACTGCCACTGCAGGCACCAAAGAGGTGGAAAATATCCTCAGTGACTAATCAAAGGATTGACAGAAGAAGCAATCACAAATGGGAAGATCAGAAGCCAGGCTGGGATGGGTCCCTCCAGCTCAGTAAATCTCCAACAAAACAAGAGAGTGGCCTGTTTGGTTTTTGTTTTGTTGGTTGTTTTTCTTTTTTTTCTTTCCTTCTTTCTCTTTTTTCTCCTAGTACTTTGAATCAAAGACAGGCTTGACTTATGTGGAGAAATTTGTCTCTCTGTTTTATTTCAAGCTCCTGGTTTTGAAGCAACAGTAACATAGAGTGTTCCTGCAACAAGACCGCACGGTCTAGTACTTATTTTTCTAAGTGGTAACCGCTGAGACTTACTATGTTCTTGGCACTGCTTTATGCACAAAGTCAACACTGAAGTTCTTGTTGGCCAAAGTCCCTGTTTCCAAGCGTGATTTTAGTTCTTTAATATAATCACGCTGAGCAAAAAGCCCAGCAGTAGGATTCTGTCATACGTTCAGAAGACACTTTGTGGGTCAAAAGAAAAAGGTTTCCAAAAAGATTTTGAATGAAGACAAGTGGAGGCCACAAGGTAAGTGCTCGGTGCCCTGGTGCTAGCAAGGAAGCAGTGGTGTGAGAGTAGGCACAGGGGTGCAGGAATCGGTGTACCTCCTTTTCTAGGATTTGCTGTATCAGAGAAAGCCCTGCCCATCCATCCAAAACTACCAGTATCTCTCTTGGGAAAGAAGGGCAACACCTGGGAGCTCACTAATGGGAGCCAGGACAAGCCTCTGTCCCGATTGCCAGAGCCCCGAGCCCTGACTCTTCCCAACCCGATCACCAGCTGAGTAGGTGTTTGAAGTCTGCACTTCACAGTAGTAAGGGGCAGGTAAGGGGTTTTCCTACTGACACAGAAATATCCGTGTATGTGATAAAACGCCGGTGCTCATCTGACGCTGTTCCAGCGTGGGAGTTACTGCGCAACTCTGACATGGTGCTATCTGCCTGCCAAGGTGATGATTTTTCAGGATTGCTGCTGTTCGTGGCTTTGCTGGAAAAGCACTTAAGCCCATTTTAGGGAAGGAACTGAAAAAAGAGCTATGTTTGTTCAGCCAGCATGACAGGAAAGATGAGCAAAGAGCGTGACAGAGAGAGCCAGGAAAACTCCTTGCTTGGACAAGAGTGTCAGTGCAATTAGTCTTTCTTATTTCATCTACAAAATTGTCCTTTTTTCTTACAATGTGCCTTTTTTTTTCTCTCCCTCACACTCCTGCTGACATGTGATATTCCTGCTTCAGCAGAGCTACTGTGATTTCAGCTGCTGCCTCTGAGCTGATTTGAGTCATGAGGCCTTTATCTTGTGGCGTGCCATAACCGTCCTGCATTCTTCATCCTTTTGCAGACTGCAGGCGCCACACCAGCTCAAAGCACAAGCTGGAGCAGCCCTGTGGTCGCTCTAACTCACACTGGTGAAAGCATCCCACCAAAATGCACTGCGCTGCTGGGGCACACAGCCCTGCCTGGCCCCAGGACACAAACAGCAGGATGGTCAGGGAGAAGAGGCAGACAACCCACAGCGATGTATCGGGAGCCTTTGAGAATGCTGAAACACCAGCAAATTCCTGCCTTGATACTTAAAACCACTTCCAGACACTTTCCCTCTGCACCACACTTCTCTTAAGCCTCCAGTACTTAAGCACACAAAAGGGGAAGTCTAACAAAAAACCCACCAAAATCTGCAAAAAATTCACCATGTGAACATCAACGTTTCACAACGGATACTAGGAAATATTTGCCTCATGAGAAGACTAAACAAAGCCATGGTAAGGCCTCCAGGATTGATTTAGGGAGCATTTTTTAGGCTCTTCTCGGTGACAACCAACAGTAAGACAAGGGGTAATGGGTTCAAGCTGGAACACAAGAGGTTCCACTTAAATTTGAGAAGAAACTTCTTCTCAGTGAGGGTGACAGACACTGGAACAGGCTGCCCAGGGGGGTTGTGGAGTCTTCTTCTCTGGAGACATTCAAAACCCGCCTGGACGCCTCCTGTGTAACCTCATCTGGGTGTTCCTGCTCCGGCAGGGGGATTGGACTAGATGATCTTTTGAGGTCCCTTCTAATCCCTAACATTCTGTGATTCTGTGATTCTGTGATTTTTAATTAAGCCGTTTTACTGACAACCACACACAGGCCTCTAGACTTGGATCTGCCATGCTTTTTTGTAGGAACTGGCTACAAGCCCAGGGTGCTGCACTTATGCAAGGGACAGGTTTCTGTCCCTGCACAGGCACCAAAGCCGGAGCTTATGGTTTGCCTGAGGCAGGGAGCCCTCCGGTGAGCAGACCCAAAACAAACAGGCAGGTGAGACTCCAAGAAGATTTGTCGCCAAAGGACAGGCAAAGGAGGCATCGTTTTTACGGGGAAGCTTGCTCTTGTTACTGCTTCTCAAATGGTTTATTGGTAAGGATGGGAAAGGATGTATGGGAAAGGATGCATGTTGTCCCCCCCAGCAGCAACGCTGGAACACAGGTTGGGCACACTCTGGCTTTGGTCCCAGTTGCAAGGGGGCTGCAGGGGTGGGTGCAGGAGGCTGCTGAGAGACAGCCCACACCCACCTCTGGTGCAGTGAGCTGCCCCCCTGCAAACAGCCAAAACCCCATTGTACCCTGTGGCTTTTCTCCCTGATCATCTGCTTCTCGTGCTTCCACATCACTGCAGTGACACGAGTTTCCCGTGTGTGGAAGGGAGGTCATTGGGGAAAACTGTTCATGCACAGTGCCCAAAGCCCAGACATGGCAAAAATGGTTGCTGAAGACTGGGGTTGGGGAGGAATGCATCGATGCATCGTACAGCCAAGTGCCATATGCCTTCAAAGCATGGCACGGGTGTTCCCTGCTGCTTAGCCTCCTGCAGTCTGATCCCCAAAGGAAATCATCTGAGCATTGATGGTCTTCCACAAGAGTCGAAATGAAGGCAGCATGGGACCCCAGCATTGCCATTGGCCATTGCAGATTGGTGATGCTGTATGAGCGGTGTGGCCAGTAACAGTCCTTATTTCTTAGTGCTGAAAGAGACTCTGCTGACCTCCAGTCTCCCCCATCCATCCAGTACACCAGGGCCCACCTGGAAATGTGCACAATATCATGGCTATCTCAGGGAATCTCAAAGGATTAATTTTTGCTGCTGTTCCTGAAGGGATCTTCAAGCTGTCATTCTTTCTTTGGTGACCCAGTGCTGGCAGCAAAACAGAGTATTTCTTGTGCTGTAGACACCAAGGACTAAAAATGGGTGGCAATACCTGTCTTGCTTCTGCCAAGGCTGCATCATCCCACTTCCATCATATTGAGCCATGCTGGGGAGGTGTTAAACCAGTACAGAGGTTGTGCCACTGATAATCTCTTCTTGTGAGAGAGGTATCCAGGGGCACACGCAAAATGCTGATACTGAAAAAAAACCAAGTGAGGAGGAAGGGGTATTGTCAAAGTGCAGCAACCCCCTTTTCAATTAAGTCGACTAGTTTGAGCCAGGTAAGTCCTTTTTCCAGGTGGGACTTTCCTGCAGTGTACCAACAAGTAACTGTGCGTCTACTGAGTGGCGTCAGTTCAAGCAGTGGGGACATGGGTGTCTACAAAGGGTTCTACCAAAGTAACAGAAAAAAAGTATTGTTATCAGGAGTTTTAGGCAAAATCGTTATCCATGGTAGGAAGTTAAGTGATGTTGTCTGGATAGAAGAAATAGGGATTTATACATATTTTCAGACTGGTTTTAAATGTTTTGCCTGCTTCTGCCACAGTGCAAGCTGTGAATGAATCTTGGAGCTTATAAACCTTATTTATGTGCCTATTTCCACCACTTTGACAGCATAAGGACATGGCAAACTGGGCATGTACGTGGTGAATATCCACTGTGGGTGAACATGGACCAGACAAGTAGCAGAAGGAGGAATGGATGCTCATGCAAGTGTAACGGTGGTCCCACAGAACCTCCTCAAAGCAAATCCACCTCAGTTTCAGAGTCCCTGTTCGTCTCACCACGGCACTGGTGAAACAGAGATGGTGGGGCCTCTCAGGGAGAGGGACTAGGGGAAATCTACGGATGTTGCTCAGCCCTCTGGGTCCGTATGGGTCCTGCGGAGGCTGGACTTTGGCTGAGAGATGTGTTCAGGGACAGATGCTCCTATGCCACCAGGAACCTGTAATGCTAAAGACACTTGTTGGTACAAAAATCACTTGCATGACTTACAGGGTGACCATCACTCTCACAGCCCCTGCTGCAGAGCTCCAGCCCTGTTTCCCAACCAAGATGTAGAATCAGGCCAAGAAGGAGAAGGACATGGCATTAAGGGGAAGAGCTGGACAAGGGGATCCTGTGTGAGGTTGGAAAGGTGGAAGGAGGTACAGTGTGCAAGAAGGGCAGGGGAGCAGTGAGATCTACAGCAGGGTCCTGGTTTGTATGGAGACCAACAGGGGGAAAGTGAGGATGCTGTGACACAGAGGAACCACGGCTGGGGTGGAGGTGGGGACAAGCCTTTCCTTTCCACCTCCGTGGATGTGGTCACCCAAGCCCATTGCTATCACTCACCTTCCTCCTCTGCCACAGATGCCAGGGCATGGGGCACCGCAGCCCTTCCCTGAGTGCCACCAGCTTGTGGGTGCTCCTCTTCCACCCAGCTCCAGGTGCTTTAACAGCTAAGATGAAGTGGGTCTTCTGGCTACAAACACCCAGACTCAGGGATCTATTTTCTCTTCTGTTTTATTTCTACTGTTTATTTCCACTGCCTTACTGCTTAGAAGGAAACCTTTTTGTTCATTAAAAAAAAAAAAAAAAAAAGCCTGCGCTTTAGAGGTCCTTAGATTGCTTCTGCATGCTGAAAAAAGAAAACAGGAGAAAAAACTCATTTATTTTCTCAGTGGTCCCTTTTCTTCAGTTCCAAGGAGCTCCTTATGCAAACAAGTACGCAGTGTGAGAAGAGGAAGAACTGATGAGCTCCTGAATTGCTGAGATTCATCATTGTTGCAGCTGAGAGGTATCATGAGCTGTGAATAACTCCTAGATGCTGTAAGTCCAATTTTCATTTGCATTAAGTATACTCAAAGCCATTTTGTCTGCATGTACATTTTTTTCCTGTGGATATTCATCACGTACATGCCCAGTTTGCCATGTCCTTATGCTGTCGAAGTGGTAGAAATAGGCACATAAATAAGGTTTATAAGCTCCAAGATTCATTCACAGCTTGCACTGTGGCAGAAGCTATGTGGACTGATCAATGCACTAACTCCTTGATCAAAAATGAAAAAATAAAAGGATAACCTAATTTGTCTTCACTCACCTCTGGAGTTTTGTCAGAGAGGAAAGAAAAAGTCAGACTGCTCCAAAGACTGCACCTTGCTTCCCAGGGCAAGTGCCAATGTTTTTTATACCAGTGGGTATAAAATTCTCACCCTAAACGTGGTGGCCCTGTTTCCAGTGGAAAAGGCTCATCCTTGGTCGTTAGCTCAGAGGTGGTTTGGGGTGAGCGGTCTTCCTCCATTTGTGGAGGTCTCTGGCTGTGCAAAAGGGCAGTCTTGGAAACAAAAATGAAAGACATTTTTCTCCAGATTTCCTCAGGCTCAGATCTTCTCCCACACCCATGTGCACCCTGGCATGGTGAGATGTCAGGCCACTAAAACAGATCTAAGAAATCAAAGAGCAGAGAATTAATACTTTAAAATACTCTGTTTACAGCTTCTCCTGCCTGCTAGGCAGAATGAGGCAGAAGCTGATCTGAAACCGATTTTAATGTTGTGCTGTAAGTACTCCTAATTTCAAAGCCCATTAAGCTGTTTGTAAGTAACACAGTGTTGCCAGGAGAGCACAATAGGTTTGGTACTTCCTCCTGTAAGGCCAAGTCAAATCAGGTAGAGCTGCTGTGAAAGCTGCTCTCCACCTCCAGAGAGCAGTTGTTTAGACTGAAGGCCAGATGGGATCACACTGCAGGGCAGTAGCAGTCTGTGAGCATGTGTTTAGCTGATGGAAATGTGAGATAATCTGTTATTAGCTTGGCCTGTAATAAAAGGACATTACACAATGTTGTTCTTATCACAATCAGAGTGTGTTCTCTGACATTCACAGCGGCTTGGCTTATGCTCCGCAGTTTCATACAAATGTTGGTAATTAACATCTTTCATTCTTGTCCTCAGTCTCAGAAACAGCAAGAGGGCTTGATGAACTTGTACAGGGTCCAGGTTCATGCTATCCCGGCTCCTGGCATGGCTGTTCTTATTAGTAAAAGCATTACTTTTGTAAGGACAACACCATTAAGTTAGGCACAAAATGCTCTAAAGTGTGCCACCTGTGATACAGCCATGAAGTAATAGATGTATCCTGCCTCCAAAACACATCAAAGTGAAAAGATAGCAGGGAAATGCTATAGTGGAAGAGAGGATCTGCAGAATGAAGTGTACTTAGGGTTGTCCAAAAGTGGGAGAAATAAAGCAGCAGGCACTGAGGTCTAGAGAGGCAGAAAAGAACTGTTTATCCAGAGCAACACAAGGTTATGCCTGCTGATAATACAGTAAAGGTCTATCCAGCTGGAGTTTCTCTGAAGTCACGGGACATCCTAGGAAAAAAATAGGGATTATTGCACAGGGCAGAAGTCTCAAACAAAACCCACCAGAGATCCCGGAGGTCCAGAGTAGCCTGACAAGACAGTCTTATGTTGTACACAGCCACTGCAGTAGTCTGAGTCTCTCCCTCCTAGATCTGGTCTGTGTGCCCTTGTCCAGAGCTACCACAGCTGCAGACTTGGCTGCATTTTCACAATGGCTCCTGTCTACTATCTGAGATTTTGTTGAAACAGCCAGTGGATTGAGTCAAGTTCATCTCAAGGACTGTCTCAGGTCTGGTCTGGCTGGAGGTTTGAGAAGTGGAAGAAGAGTTGTGAAAAACTGCTATCTAAGCAAAAGCTGGTTTTGGAGCAAGACTTCCATTAGCCCAAAAGAGCAAGTTTGTTTTCCCAGGTACGGGAAATGCTCAGAGGATGGTGTTGGTTTGATATGGCAATAATTTCACTTTGTGCTCATTTGATGTCAAAACAGGTGAGGTAAAATTCTACCTTGTTCAGACTGATAATGGTCTCTTATAATTTCAATCAATAATTCATTCTTGAGAGCTTTATAAATATTAGCTATTTTAGTCTCAGTTCACCTCAGAAGACATATCTCCAGCACTACAGAGTTTGAATTCATGACCATTTGCTTTAGATGCATAGGGATATTTTCGCTTAGCATTTTGCCCTCAACTAAAAAGCCCTCCCTCCTGAAGCTCCAGAAGGTCATGGGCAAAAAGCAAACACTTTCATGCAATATTTATCACACCTGCATTCCTTCTGGTGTGCTCTAATGGTTTTGCCTGTTAGCTGTAACTGGACACTTCTGTCTCTCTGTGTGCAGACCTTCATCCCTGCCTGCCGGGAGAGAGACATGCTCAGAGAAATACTACATAACCTGAGCTGCTAGGACTGTTTCGTTTCCAAAGCCAGTGCTACGTGAACAATAAATGCAGGTGCCTGTTTCTGCAGGGGCTGATGATCCTTCTTGTGGTCATTGAAGCATCTTCATGGAAGCATCACCTTGCTTTTCCGTGCTCCTGGCACCCTCTGCACAGGTGGGTTGCAGAAGCAGCAGAAAGCCGTCCTGCAGAAGGCAGATGCTGGCAGCTGGCAAGGTGTGGGGAGGATAAAGGCTATCCAAGCTCAATGTTAACAAAGGAGAAGAAATGTAACCATAGTAAACATGGCCTTGCCTGTAAAAAAAAAAAAAAAAAAAGTCTGCACAGCACAGTTGCTAAAGGTCACACATCAGGTGTTGTTCTTTCCTCACAATCAGAGGAGCTGGCAAGCCCCGAAGGACAGAAGGGCGAGTGCTGAATGGGACATTGATAACGGTATGATGGCAGGGTTGGTTAATTGCTTCAGTAATGAGGCCCACAGCTGCATGAGAAGAGATCCTGAAGCATGCACCAACAGCTGCATGTCCATCACCAGGCTCCACACAGGGCTGTGCTCGCTGCTGCCTGTCTGTGGGTAGCACTGCCCTGCTGCTTGCACCCGTCCCCATGGAGAGGAGGATGCAGTCCGCGCGGGGACATGCAGTGAGGTTAGTCTCTCAAAGCCAGCACCGTGTGGTGGGCAGAAGATCCTGGAAGAAGTAGAGGTGGGGTGAGGTGACTTGCAAAGCCAAAGCCCATGGCCTTGCACATGCTGTTAAAACTAGTAAAGCAGCTCCACTGTCAACCTGTCTCTCTTGGGGATGGCTCTCCAGTGATGGACGTAACTCCAAAGCTCACTCTGTGCCTGTCTCATGTCCTCCTCCTTCTGCTTCAGCACACACTTGCTGCCTGCACCCACCATGAGATGCCAAGGGATCCCCTGCCCAGAAACCCTGGGCTTAATTTCCCCAGTAAGCTGGACCAGAACCTCTATTTCCATTAATTGACAGTAACTCATCACTCAGGGCAGAAAAATCTGTGTGGAACCGTGATGACGGTTCAAAAGTCCATGACTGAAGTGGTGACTTGTTATGGAAAGTCCAAGATTACTTTGTGGAAATTCAAACTTTCCATCGATTGCCAGCTGAAAAAAACCTGTGATTCTCCTCTGAAGTGCAGCAATACCTAAACAGCAGATGGGTCAGATAAGGCCTAAACCTTGTAACTTCATTTGAACAATATTAACCTTTGCCATCTCTACATGAATGATATTAACCTTTGCCAGCTGTATGGAAAGGAGCTGCACACCCGTCAGTGATATGTGACAATGTTATCATCACTTAGAGGAAAAAAACTAACTGGCTGACTTACACTGAATGAATCTTGTTGAAATAAAAATGTCTTTTAACAGAAGATACAAGATTTCTATCATAATGAATAAAACACCCAGTTTGAATCTTGAGGTCACCAAGCCAATGTCTCTCTGTCCTGGAGCTGGATCCTCAAAGGAGCAGCAGGCAAACATAAGCAGTGGTATTTTCAGGGCTCCACAGTAAAATCAGCAGAGAACAAGGGAGCACAGGAACACCAGGGAGACCACAGCACAGGGGAGACAAAAGTCCCTGCCAAAACAGAAGAAAAGCCTGCAGGGGTGTGAGCATCCATCACACTGCAAAAGGCTATGGTGACAGTCATTGCCTGGATCACGTCAAAGGTTAGAGGAGGCGGCCCTGGGAATAAAAATTACTTGAGTGCAATCACTGTCATTGCTTAATCACATCAGGGCATGTGATCTTAGAGGTGAAGATAAGGTTTAATTAAACTGCAAAGTGCACGAATCTGAATAGTTGCATGATCTAACCATGGTAATAAGGAAAGCTGCAGCCTGTGCAAGCATTATATGACATTTCTATAATCTCTCCTGTCCCAAGCACATAACGAGTACAACACCCCATTCGAGTCTTAAGGTCACCAAGCATCTAGAGCTAAGTTATCTCCAAGGTAAGTTCTTCTTGTTTCAAAACACAGCTCCCCCCAAATTACGTGGCTACTTGGCCAATGAAGTTCAGCTACACTCATGATAACATCACAGCTTCTGGTTGCTCCACCTTCACCACTGAACCTTCCATCCCAGTCCACCTGTTTCAAATATTTTTTCCTTTTTGCCCCTTACACACCAACTTCCCTCCATTTTCCCTCTTGACATCCACTTTGCAACCCTCTTCTGCTTACTCTCCAGTGTTAATTCCCTCCAAGGAGTATCAGACCCAGCTATCACGTTTCCTTGCAACTACAGAATAAATAATCTTGAAACACTAACATATAGAAAAAAATAAAGGAAAACAGAATACTACTGAACCATAAACTCAACAGGAACACAACACAATCATGCAGAATATCAGTGGGCTGGATCCTGGCATTGTTGGTGTTGTGTACAGCAGGGCCAAACCCAATACTACGGAAGTGTCAGAGAACTGGAGTAAATAAAAGGAAAATCAGACCTTCCTCTACATTCCTATGAGCAAGGGCTCATTTCCTCATCCTTGGAGCTACCTCCCACCATGCGAACAGAAGAAAAGAGATAGTTGAATGCTCTTGCCTTTCTCTGGCCAAGACTCAAGTAAACCCTCCAGATCAGATCCTTTTGCTGAGAGGAGGAATTCAAGAAATTGCTATGCTCACTGAACTAAAATACACACACACACATGTACGGGCACATACATACATGTATGTATATATCTATGCCTTTCTGTGCTGCTGCGGGTCTAACACCCAAAGATTACTTTTCGAGGTGTTTAACGTGACCCATCAAGTACCAAATGATGTTGTTCAAAATCTGAAGTTTAAAACAGCTGTCATGGATTACCCTGGTGTAAATGGCAGTGGAACATTGCCACTGCCGAGCAGATAAGGCAGCCCCATCGGCCTCCAGTGGGTGCATTTAGACAAGCAAAATGCAGTTCAGCATGTAGCCCAAGCTGGATTCACTGACAGCCTCTGTTGTGAGGTGAGTTTGTTGTTGTTGTTGTTTTGTTTGTTTTGTTTTTTTCAAAAGCTAATCCAGCACAAATGTGAGGAACATAATGAAAATGTGTAAATTCTGCTTAGACAAAACAGCTGTTCTTGAATCATACAAAGGGCAGTCATTTAAACCATTGTTGCAGCAGCCTGCAAATACATTCCTTACCGTTTAAAGGCAAAATGTGAAGCACTGAGCACTTTCCCGAAATGAACCAAATGACATCTGTGGTCACAAAATTAGCAAATTATCTACCACCCTGTGAATTTTGTGAGGCACATGTTAGTCACTATGCCCAGAGACAGAATTGCAAACTGGGACATCAGTTGAAAAGGATAGATTTTCCTGAGGCTTTTTTTTTTTTTTCCACAAGGAGATTGCACTTTCTATAGCCCTGCGTGTTGCACATTTCCAGATATCAGATGTGGCATTTTCGGTTTGCTCTTTGGATTTTCATCACAGAAGATCTAAGCTCTCCAAGACACTGCAGACTTGAAAAAGGTGTGATTTAAAAATCATGTCATTATATCAGTGCAAAACTCCCAAACTGACATTGTGAAACAGATATCAAACTTTCTTAAACCCATGAAACCAAAATGAGATTAAATCCTGGCTTTGACTGAGCTCAGAGCATTCAGCTTCTTACCCACTCTCAAGTACCTTACAGCAATCTTGAGCAGAATGGGTCCAAGCCTGTAAGTGTGGGATGTAGCTTTTGACCGGAGGATATTTGGTGTGCATCTCAGCAACATGGTCAGGGACCATAGCAACAGCCTTGCTGCTCCTGGCAGCCCTGTTCTGGAGCACAGGAGACACTTCAAAAGGGAATAACTGGCTGCAATAAAGTGAATTGAAACCAATCCCTTTAAGCACAAAATTGGCTACACCTGCACAGATGTGTCCCAAGTTAGGCGAGCTGTGATAATCCTCGCAAGTGGCTTATACCTTCAGCCAGTAGCTGTGTCAATACAGCTGCATCAGCTAATTGTAAAAATAATATTTGTTTCAGCTGCACATTCTACAGGAGCTTCTCAAAAGCGAGTGGCTACATTTGAGCAGCACCTGCAGAGCGTGCACATGAAAGAAAATGCCTGAGTTTCACCCCAGATGCCCATTTGTCCTGGGTTTGCTCAGTGCCGAGCACTCAAAAGGCCAGATCCATGAGTAGAACTCCCCACTGTGTGCTGAGATAATAAAACAAGCCGTAAGTCAAACTACTCCTCTCACACAGTAAGCCACAACTTCCTCCAGCCCAAAAAAGGTCTGCATTTCAGATGTGTTCCAGGATGTCAGACAACCAAACATACCATGCATTTACACATCTTTTTCAGTTCTATATCCAGGGGCACAGCCCCTGTCCCAGGCGTGGGATGCTGCTGGTGCCCCCCATAGTGCTCTGCTGAGAATGAAGTTCCTCACACCAGGATGGCCTCGCTAAGCAAAGGTGTTTCTTTGTTTAGTATTTTGATGAGCACCTTCACCAAGGAGTATCATTACGCCCCAGCACAAGACTTGAGTGCTGGTACTTGGATCTAACAGCATTCAGTTTATTTGGAATTATACTAGCTACATTACAGCAGTTGTTTTCAACTTGTTTTTAATTTGCAAATCTTACGAGTTTTCTGACAGAGGCCGAAACTTATGTCCAGCGAGTGAAAACATTTAGCAATAGATTTCTTCCATTGATTTATTTCCTGCTGGCCTGCAGGCTGAAAACCACCAACCCAGTGTAGAGTGATGCAGAAACCACAACCTGAAATTTACGGGCAAATGCTACATCGAAAGTTCTCTGAGAGTGAATCTCTCCGAGATGGAAGGTTTGACTGAATTCAGCAGAGAGGCAGGCTGAAATCAAAACCAAAAACTCACACAGCTGAAACCCTTTCACCGGACCGAAAGGAGAAAAGAAAAAGTCGTGGCTGCTGTCTTAGTTGGTTTGTGCTTTTGGTAGTTTCCCACACAGGTTTCTTGATCTTCCCTTTCCCAGTACAAGAGGGACATGGACATTCTGGAGAGAGTCCAGGAAGATGATGAAGGACCTGGAGCATCTCATCTATAAGGAAGGGCTGAGAGACTTGAGGCTGTTCATCCTGGAGAAGAGCAAGCTCAGGCAAGATCTTAGCAATGCATATAAATAGCTGCATGGGTTGCAAAGAGGATGGAGCCTGGCTCTTTCCAGCAGTGCCCAGTGACAGGATGAGAGGCAATGAGCACAGACTGATACACAGGAGGTTCAGCCTGAGCATTGGTAAACACTTTTTCACTGGGAGGGTGACCGAGCACTGGCACAGGTTGCTCAGAGAAGTGGTGGAGTCTCCATCCTTGGAGGTATTCAAAAGCTGTCTGGATACAGTCCTTGCAGTGGGCTTTAGGTTGGCCCTGCTTGGGCAGGGGGGTTTGGCTGAGGTGATATCCAGAGGCCCTTTCCAACCTCAGCCATTCTGTGAACACCCATTAAGAAGGAAGATGGTAAAGCTCATGTCCCTGGACAGTCATGTAACATTGTCCATCCACAGAAAACTTCGTAACTGAAAGGATGGACCACTGGTTTTATGAAAAGAGCGTAGGAAAGGGATTGATTTTCACCTTTCCAAACCCTTTCTTACACCTCCATGAGACATGGCTATGCGAGCTGCCAGTGCAGAGATGACCCTGGAAGGGGCACCATTGCTGGAGAGGACATGTACATGCAATGTAGCTGTGCTGGGTGATCTCAGGCCCTGGCCACCCTGCTGCCCAACAGGCCATACCAGAACGGGACTGTGCAAGAATTAACTGGTCCACTGACTCCATGCCCTGAGGACATATCGGACCTTCTGGAGTAGACAGGTCAGACAAGGGTGTATCTCAGGGCCTCACACAGACCATAGGGCAGGTGAGATGCTGTGAAACAGGGCAAAGGGAAGCCTCGAAAGAGGTGGTGATTAGGATCAATATACATAGATGAAGCAGGAGTCTGAGGCTGATATAGCTGTGAAGGAAACCTGGGAGTTCGCCAGCCACCATGACCCCTCACCTGCCCTGAACTGGCATATTACTTCTGTAACATGGGGGGCCCAAGGGCAAAACAAACAAAGGTCCCACTCTCCCCTGACAGTGCTTCACAGGTAATAAATTATCTCTGAACTGCTGCTGTGCCCATGGAAGAGGAAGCATCTGCAAAGATCAAGGAGAAAAGAAAGAGGAAGAGAAGAGGGAAGTTACAAGAGATGGGGACCAGTGCTCGGTGATGTATTCAAATAAACACTCAGGAGCTGTGTGAGCTGCTCTAAGGAAACCAGAGTCAGTTTTCAACTTTTACTTGCTCCCCTCTCTCCTGCTGTTCTCTGTAGGCAGTACCACAGCCTGAGCTGCAGGAGGACAGGGGAGATTCTCCTGGGAGCTCCAGTACAGGATTGGAGAATACTCTCGTTTTAAATAGGTAACATTGAGCACTGTCCTGCACCCTGCCTTTGAGTGGTCTCCCATGGGTGGGAGAATGGGGACTGGTGTGGTAGGGGGACTGCACGGCCACCCATGGGGCACCATCACCCCAGCTACTGCTGCTCCTCAAATCCCTGCACACAAAAGGAAAATAAAGGCCCGTCAAGACTTTTACCCTTTCCTCTGCTGAGACTATGGGGGCATCGGAGGACAGCAGTCTCCTCACCAGCGCTTTGCGTAGGGGAGATGAGGGGAGCAAAGTAACCCTGAGTACAACCGGTTCATAACCCTATACCAGATATTTCCCTGTGCAATCGCTTGGGCTCCTGCACACACATGCACATTGACATGAGCAAATACACACCTTCACAATGCCTGCAGTCGTAAATACCACATACAGTTACTGAGCTTCCGCTTGAACTTGGTGCTAACCTTTTGAAGGGAAAAAGTTGAGAAAACATGACAAAAATCTGATTTCATATCAGCCAGTAATAACACGGACTGCTTTGTCAGACAATTTGGAGCACTAGGAAGAGATATGTCTCTTTTTAGAGACACAGTTTACATTACTAGTGCTTCCTCTGTTCTTAAAGTACCAAAACTACATACAGATATACATATGCATTTGGCTTTATATAAAGTTAGAATGTATATTCTCTCCACGATCTTAAGATGTTAAAGGTGTTAAGATGTTAAACCGTTCGATGATCTGAAATAGTCTCAAAATTCAGAATAAACATTGTAACGCAGGAAGAAGAAATAAAAAGAAAATTCAATAATCAGGCAAAAGTGGTAAACCCAGCATAAGAACGGGCAGCTCCTGGCAGAAACCAGACCGTATCCCTCAGTCAGCCAAGCCAGGGTTGAGCTCCCAGTAACAGACGGCAGCAGCGAGTGCTCTGAAGTCCCGTTGTGTTTCTGAGCACTTCTAGCACCTGCCTGCAGATGAATCAGTAAGTCTGAGACCACACTGGACACATGCAAGGACCAACCTCTAAAGGCTGGGGCAGGGGACAACCATTTCATGCTGTTCGTTTGTAATTACCAAACACCACAGGACGACAAACACCCCAGTATTTTTATTCAACTAAACCCATGAAACCACAGCATAAGCTCCTAGTAGATCCAAAACATGAAGAAGCAGTTCAGGGAGACAAGTGCACATGTCCTAGCTACCTTCCTCTAGGATGTGCCACCTCCATGTGATGTTGTATGACAACATACAGTGTCACACGCCCTGGACCTCCGTATGAGCCAGATGACGAGCAGAGGGTGCCAAAGCTGGAGGTTCTTCCTCCCTCTGATGCTGCTGTGCATGGTGTTCCCAGTCCCCTGCTGATCAGAGTGACTTCCAGCCATCCTGGCCACCTGGCTCCATGGCACCGAGGCCTCTGGTTAGCCTTAGAAAGCCTCATCCAGGACAAAAAAAAAAATATTTTTTTCAGCATTTACCAGAAAACACGATGACACCAAGGCAGGAGGTCTGGAAGTCGGCAGTGAAAGGGCATGAAGGTCTTTGCAGCCTGGGTTTGAAGGTTGCAGCCTGCTTCTCCCTTCTCCTGGGGACGCAGGGTGCAGGGCTGCACGGCAGGATGTGCTCCCCAGGATGGTGCTCCTTCCTGATGGCTTTGTCCGCCCTGTGAGATCCACTCTCTGCACGTCACTCTTACTCCCCATACCAGCCATCCTCAGCCAGCACATCTCCATTGTCTTTCCGGAACTGTGATTTTCTCCACTTTGTTAACTCAAATTCTGACTGTATCTAAACAGATCTTTCCAGCTCTCCTTTTTTTTAACTTGTCAGGGCCAGAAAGATACCCTAAGTGCTTTGCCTTTACTTGGACTTTTGGAGGGAGGTGAGGGAAAGAGGGAATTTCAAGACTTCTGCAAAATAGCAACTTTACCAACTCCTCTCCAAAATCAGTGTTGTTTTGTTTATTTTTTTAAGTGAAACCATTCGTTAAATTACTCACTGCAGTGAATTTTAGGCGTGCTCATTTCTTCATAGGAAGAAATCCCAGGAGGAAAAACCATAAGGCATTTCCTCTCTTACAAACCAGCAAAATCCCAATTGTGCTTCAACGTGCAGATAAAAACATTAGTACTCCATTTTTTTATGCTAAGCGATCTTAAGACACCAACATTATGATGGTTACACCATCAGAAAACTGCACTACCTACAAATTTTTCTGTAGCCACTGCACACAAGCAAACTATGACACATGGAAGGAACATGTCTGAGTGGTTTGCAAAGATGTTCTAATGCAGCAAAGGGCAGCCTGTCCTCGTGCAGCCCATCCGGTGCTGCAGAGGCTTTCCTGCAAACCAAAACTCAGCTGTTTGATGCAGCCTGGCATCTGTCTGCCTGAAGTATCCTGGGCTGCACCAAAAGCAGCGTGGCCAGCAGGTGGAGGGAGGTGATTCTGCCCCTCTGCTCCGCTCTGGTGAGACCCCACCTGGAGTCCTGTGTCCAGCTCTGGAGCCCTCAGCACAGGACAGACATGGACCTGTTGGAGAGGGGCCAGAGGAGCCACCAAGATGATCAGAGGGCTGGAACAGCTCTGCTGTGAGGACAGGCTGAGAGAGTTGGGGTTGTTCAGCCTGGAGAAGAGAAGGCTCCAGGGAGACCTTATTGAGGCCTTTCAGTGCTTAAAAGGGGCCTGTAAGAAAGATGGGGACAGACATTTAGCAGGGAGTGTTGTGGCACGACAAGGGGTGATGGTTTTGAACTAAAGGAGGGGAGATGCAGGCTAGACATGAGGAAGAAATTTTTTACAGTGAGGGTGGTGAAACCCCGGCCCAGGTTTCCCAGAGAGGTGGTGGATGCCCCATCCCTGGAGACATCCCAGGCCAGGCTGGACGGGGCTCTGAGCAACCTGAGCTGGGTGAAGATGTCCCTGCTCATGGCAGGGGTTTGACTAGATGAGCTTTGAAGCTCCCTTCCAACCCAAACTATTCTATGATTCTATGAAGTGATCTCGTCTGTAGCAGGCTGTCAAGAGAAAATGAGCTTCCATCACCATTTGCAGCACAAAATAAAGCACCATTTTGCATGTGGCTGATACAGCAGCCATAACTGCCAACAGTTCAGGAGAGATGGGAGCAAGAAGCCCCAAGATCTGCCTGCAGTGTGCCCAGGTTTTCCCCGTAGTAAATGCTGAACAAAATCCACAGCACAACCACAGGTAGTGATATTCCGTGTCAAGCTGTGGCTTTTTTCAGGATTTTTTAAATGAAATCCCCTTCTACCACATGGAATTGTTAAGCATTGTTCCACAGGTTTGTCCCAGGCTAGAGCCACGCTTTGGCGTGCAAGAGTTTCCTTTTGGGCTGCAATCCAAAGGTTTTTCAGAGATCTGATTTCATGTGGAAGTTTCAGGATTCTGCAGCTATTTATGCCTGGGTTTTTTTGTGCATTAGTAGAAACATTTATTTGAAACAATTTCCTTGTACAATCACCTCAGCTCGAGGTTTCATGCTGCAGGTAGCATCCGTGCCCGTATATCCCACATACTTCCTACTCCCATGCCGTGCACAAAGCTGTCCTTTGCACCTCACCGCACTGTAAAACTGCAGTAGGAAAAGGAGCATTTCAGGACAAAATGCACTAAAGATGCAGACATGCAGGCTGCTTCCTTTCTCAGGCAGACTATGTTGTTGCCTTTCTCTGTCTTTTCTTTCTACTCTATTTGGCAAGGTGAAATCAATCAGTGCTCCCAGAAAAACAGAAATCCAGCAGGCAATAGTGATGACCAGCCATGGAGTTGCATCAGTTTACATTAGCCAGGCTCACTGCTTAGAGAGCTATTTTACTCTATACTGGAGCCTCAGATCTGAGCTCCCTCTCCTTTCTCAGGCATTTGCAATGGAGGGGATCTGAGCTTAGCATTTTTGCAGTTTTGTGCAGCTGAAGTAGGAGGGCAGCTCTGTGACAGTGAAAAGCTTGTAGATAATGCTGATAGTGAGCAGTTACTGGTCTGGTTGTCCTGGCTGACTGTCATGAGGGTTGGAAAGCTTATCACTGTTTCCCTAGCCCCTCTTGCTACTGTTCAGAAGGTAACATCAGTGATGGGCCAGCAACCCATCTGCCACCGACAGAAGGTCTGTACCACAACATTGCTGCCAGGGCAGCACTCAGCTGGTGTGTGCAGCTGGCTGCGGGATGCTGCTCATATGCCTGCGAGTTTGCCAGGCTCTAACTCTTTCCTGGTAACCCTCGGTTTCCTGGGATGTGAGGTGTTGCCCTCCAGGTGCCAGTGCAACAGACACTCTGGGAAACCACACCTGGAACACATTTGCTTCACACAGCTATACCTGACCTCCAGGCTGTGGTCAGATGCTGTCTTAGTGCTGATAACATCCTATTTCTTCTGGCATTTGCAAACAGTTTTCATGCTCCAAAATGCAAGCCTATAATGTCCAAGAAATCTTGAAGCCGATCAGCAGCTCCCAAGAGGTGCGAGCCTTCTCCCCAGCTGCAGTGATTAAAGGCTCTTGGCATGTCTCTGGAGACACACAGAGCTTTAGAGAAACGTGGCTCAAACAACACAGTTGTGCCATTTAGCAGTGGGTTGGATGAACTCTGCTGAACGTTGCTATTTCCTGTGCAGATTTCAAGGAGGAGGCGAGTTATGTGCACATTACACAAGCCGCTGGGAGGTAGAATGTTGTTTGCGTGCTTCCCCTGAATGGCAGAATGGCCAGGTCTTGCGTTACCGCCACAAACGTCACTCTCTTCCGTATGCTTCAGAAAGCCACATTTTCTGGAAATGGAATTACCTTCTTTCTTTTTGAAAAACAGGAAAAATCAAACCAGAACTTTGTGGTAATTGGTGTGCGCCAGTTAAACACTTAGCACTGCTGTGATTTCTCTGAAATAAACAATTTGTGGAAAAGGCTGTGCAATGCCATGACATCATTTGCTGCAAGGATAGGTCACTCATTTCCCCTACCTGACCTCGCAGGAGAGACCTCCAAGAGCATAAAAAAAAGTAAGGAGCGCTTTGATGAGGGTGACTAACAAATGGACTCGCCCCCCTCCCTAGGAGGCTGCCTGTTCTCCAAGGCCTCCAGAGAGAGGGCAGCTGGTTTTGGGGAGCACGCTGCACCACAAATGGTACCCCAGGCTGTGCAGCACCACAGGTGGCTATGAAGGCTGCAAAGGTCCCTGTTCCATGTCCGCATGTGATCAGAGCAAGCAACAGGGTAGCTATGGGCACAGAATAAGGGAGAGGGTACGCTGCGATACAGGTGTACAGGTGGCTCCCAACATTTAGGCCCAGGATCCTGCCCCCTGCATGAGTACAAGGCTTCTGCCTCTGTGTGCAGCCCAGATTTAGCAAAATTTTTAGGCAGCAGCTCATCTTACAACTGTTGCCCACAACTCCTGCAGGCTGCTCCAAACCTCCTGAAGGTGATGCGTGGTGCCGACAGGGACAAGTGGGACTCCCGGAGGTATCTCCCATCCCCACTGCCCAGGCCATGGGGACCTGGTGCTGTGCCAGCAGCTCTTGGGTGGCAAACTGACTCTCAAGGCAGCGTATTCTTGGAGACATGGAAACCTAATTAAGCAGTCCTGCCCCTGGGGGTCCCGAGGGCACAAACAGGGCTGGCAGCACCTCCTACACAGGCAGGAGCAGCTGCACAGAGGGACCATGCCAGCTCTGTCACTTTCTTCTGCCTCTTCATACTCTCTCCTCCAGTGTGAGAGCCCAGCAGCAAAATCCACACCATGTGCCACAGCAGAGGTTCCACCTGTGCAGCACCACGGGGCAAAATGGGCTGTGCTGACTACTTGCTTTCAGTCGCATTGCTGACGGACAGGGGCGATGTGGGGAGCCACTCACCTCCATTTCCCTGTGCAGCGATAACTGAGGCAGGGTTGAGTGAGGACTCATCAGGACATCCCTCCAAATTACTTCCTCCCAGCCTCAGGCAGGGGAAGAGGCACATGTGATTTTCAGGTGAGAAAATGTCCCTCCTGGCTCAATCCACCCTCACCGTCTTTCTCTGAATTTGCCATAAAGCCCATTCTCCCCAACTTCTGCCTGCAGATGCTACCTTTCTGTCACGGTAGGAGGTTTGCAGCTTGCTGTGAGTATGATGTTGTGCCGTCCCTCCTGGCTCGCACAGAAGTGGGACAAGTAGTCACACCGCCTCTAAGCAAAGGCATTATTTCCGTAGTTATTTCCCGATCCCAGCGCCCAGCCAAGCCCATTCGCTGGCAGCGGTGGGAGCCGCATTCATGCACAGCAGCCATGTTTGCTCCGAAATCGGGCAGGATGAATAACTTCAAACAGCAGAAGGCACCCTCACACCTTTCCCTCGCTCAGTCTAACAGGCACAGTTGACAGGTTTGCACAACCTGTCCCTGTCATTTCTCGCTTCCCAGGTTTTCAAGGCTCACGTTACAGTTGGATGTCGAAGTGGCACACCTTGAGGAATGGCTGTTTGCCTGGGGCTGCCAAAGCCACGCACCCTGTCACCAGTGCCCATGTCCCCAGCACCACACTGGCCACGGCGCTGTGTGTCCCCACAGGCTCCACTCCTCTGGGTCAGCTCTCGCCCCCCCAAACTCGGCTCTTAGCAAAACCACAGGCCCAACGACAGGGCTGTGCTCTCGGCTGAACAGGAAAAGGGCTGTTAATGATAAAAACAATGGTATGCAGTTGTCCAGTAATAGAGCGGGCTTTCAGAAAACCTTCCCCTATTAAATAACTGTTCAGCTATCAAAGAAACAGTGTAAGAAACTGGCAAGAGAACGGTGCTATCTGCAAACCTCATCAAAGTCCAAAAGCTAATTCAAAGTCCTTTCACGGGGATTACCAGTAAATACCTAGAATAAATATAATACTAAAGGCAGCCTAGAAGAAGAACAACATGGTATGTGGGTTTGGTCGAAAGTGCTCTGTTTCAGTCTGCCTCTGCTCAGGTCACAGCTCGGAGGTTGTGGAGAGCAAGTTACACCACACGGGTCAACACGACGTGCGGCAGAGGCTGTGGCTGCTCACGGCATTTACTTGCACGTCGATGAAGCCTGGAAGTCCTGAGCCTGGTCCGCGCTCTCGCACGATGCAGCCACCTCTGTAGGCACACAGCAAATACCACAGCTCGCTTTTCTCACCATCCCGTGTACTAGGCGTGAGTGCAGTGCCGCGGTAGATATGCAGGCATTTGCCACGTGTTTCCAAGAAAAAAAAAAAACAACCCACACATTCATCTCCCCCTGTGATCGTGTCCAGGGGCTTTGTCTGACTTCATCGACATACAGCACTTTCTGTGCATTGTTTTCATGGGAGGGCAGCCACAAAACTTTGTGCTCCTTCCTGAGCTTGTAACGTGGCCCGACAGAGCAAGTCCAAGGACTTATATCGGGAGGAGACATTGCAAACACAGACACGTGAGAAATGCTAGTTTTAATAAAGGCAATGGTTAGGAAATAGCAATTAGAGATAAAAAAGAGTAATTTGAAACAACACGGCTGGCAAATACCAGTGTAACAACTCAAATGAGACATAAGGAGGACACATCCACTGCCTTATGTGTCATTATGTCAGTCAAACCAGAATAAAGAGGATGTAGGATATTAGATTTCAAACTGGCAGCATTTTATATTTTTCTCCTCTCTTTTGCATTGGAACAAACGAACACAGGGAGGAATCCAGCCCTGTGGCTGCTAGATAAATACTGCAGCTTCTCAGGAATAGGATGTACCACCTTGTGGAACAATTCAAAGCTAAGATCTCGGCTTGCTTGTGTTTCTGTAACATCTGGTACCCTGCTGAAAGAGTAATGTGTTTGAACAAAACGTGTTTCTGGTAAGTAGGAATGCAAAATCTCCAGAGAGCAGAAAGGCAAGAATGCAAATCAAAAGCTTTTTTTCATTTACTAATATAGAAATGTTATGTATTTATTGGAAAATAAAGGGGAAGAGGTTTATGAACAGCAAGATTTCCGTTGTGGTTTTTTTAATTTGTTTTCTATTTACATGCACAGACAAGCATGCCTTATCTTTATTTAAAATTACATAAAATATATCCTCCTAAAGAAAAAATTAGGAGTCAATATGAAAGTCAACATACTTAGTTTGACAGTGAAGATATTGCAAATAAATACAATATGCACATGGTTAATGTTGCTTAGCTGGCTTAACGCTAAAGCTAATCCAATATGCACCTCAAATTCCCACAGCTTAATGCATTTTTATGAAGAAGCTGTGTGCTTTAATGGCCATTCATAAAACCTAAATCCCTTAGCCCAACATCCCAAAGCCAGCGTATGCACTGAAACTTAGGCTAAGCCAGAAAAAGCATCACTGTCTGAGGGTATGAGCCCACTGCAGCTTGTACCGGTGTTTGCTGCAGTGATTGCCAAACCCTTTGCAAAGCTGTTCCCAGCAAACTAAATCCAGTTGCAAAGCAGGGGAAGTAGTCGAGGTTGGGTTTGGGGGATTTTGGGGTGGATTTTTTTTGTTTGTTTGTTGCTTTAGGAGTGGAAGAGCTCAGGGAAGGGTTGGGTGGCTCGCAGGAGGAGGGGAATCAGAGCAGCCAGCACCAAAGAGGGGCATTTGGAAACCGTCCGACTCCCACGGCCTCTGCCCGGCTGTGCTCATGCGTTGGAGCTGGCAGGTGCCCAAGTTTCTGCAGCTAAGGGTCTATTTCAGGGAATGCTTACAACTTGTACAGTCCTGTCAAGCCCAGGAGCCCACGCCCTGTGCCTCAGCTTGCTGGAGGACCAGCAGCACGTTTGTCTAAAACAAGAGAGTTGCATGTCTAAGGGACGCACAGCAACTCTTTGCACCAGGTCTCTGAATGCCAGAAGAGTCAGACAAAAGCACAAGGCAGTAGACACACAAACAGCACCTGAGCCCTATGTTTTATTCCCTAACTTGCCTTTCTCACCATTCCGAAGCAGCTCCAGAGCATCCAGAATCCTACTCCTGCAGCCCCTAGCCCTGCTTGCCAGGTTTCAGGCAGCGGGCTCCGGAGCAGAGGCTGGACATACCCTGAACCCAGCAGAAAGACATGCTGCACCCACCACATATGGTGCCTGTTCCCACCACGCATGGGACCAGCAGGACCAGCTGGTGGTCAGTGTGATCGTGGCCATCAAGTCACCACAGCTGCCTCTCCATTTGTATTCCAGCAAGCAGCAGGCTCTTCCCACATGCAGGTCCTTCAGGAGGGTGCACACCAGCGGCACATGCACAATTGGCTTCTGCGTGAGCTGGTACCTCCTGGAAACCAGAGGGAAGAGCAACGGCAGTCCCTACACCAGGCACTAGGAAAAGGACGTGCACCTCATTCCCACAGACGTGCCCTTGGGCAGGGAGCAGCAGCCTGCATCCGCACTTGGCTTGGAGGGAAGAAATGGGAAGCAAAAGGGGAGAAAGCAAACCTAGAGGTAAGATGATGGTGGTGGGAACACTGAGCAGTGGAAGGGTGAAGGCTGGCAGAGGGACGGGGGCACAAGGGCAAAGAGGAATGCTTGAGATGAAGGACAGTTTTTTGATTCCCTCACCCAGAAAAGATCACTCTTATCTAAAATGCAATGAATGCACACAGAATCTGTGCCCAGAAGCACACATCAGGGATATACAAAACCCACTTATTTTCTTTTTTCACCTAGTTATTTCATGAATGAGTGATGGAGCCAGCAGTCACAGCCAATGATTACAATCAGCAATCCATTTATATCATTTCTGTTTCAGACTGAGAAGGAGATAATTTCCTCTTGGTTCAGGCAACAGAATGTTTTTTCTCTATTTATACTGAAGTAAAATAATTTCAGATTCATAATCTGAATGCTCTGAGAGGGACTCAAACACTGCTCCCTGGCTAAATGCATCTATTTTTTCATCAACACATAATGCAGACATGAAGACTTGGCAGCCCTGACTGTGTTACACTGGTGAAATGAACATTTTCCTTACTTGCAGTCTGGCTGTAGGCAGTAGAGCCTTATTAAGGCAGCCGAGTGATGCCTAGAGTACTTTCAGATCTAGTTCACATCAACAGAAGTTGGAAGTCTTCAAAAGCCTAAGTCCAGTCAGACCCTCAAACTGTACACAATAGCCAGAAATGAAGTGTGTGAAATCCAGACTTGGAGTTCTTAGAGTTCAGAGAAGGGCAACAATGCTGGTGAAGGGTCTGGAGCACAAGTCTGATGAGGAGCAGCTGAGGGAACTGGGGCTGTTCAGCCTGGAGAAAAGGAGGCTGAGGGGAGACCTGATCGCTGTCTGCAACCACCTGAAAGGAGGTTGTAGCATGGAGGGGGTTGGTCTCTTCTCCCAGTGACAGGAGATAAGATGAGAGGAAACGGCCTCAGGTTGAATCGGGGGAGGTTTAGATTGGATATTAGGAAAAAATTATTCATGGAAAGGGTTTTCAGACACTGGAACAGGCTGCCCAGGGAAGTGGTGAAGTCACCATCCCTGGAGGTGCTAAAAGGCATTTAGACGAGGTTCTTGGGGACATGGTTTAGTGTTAAGAGTTAGGTTATGGTTGAAGTTGATGACCTTGAGGGTGTCTTCCAACCAAAATGATTCTGTGATTCACTGATGAATGAATGGGAGAATCTCACATGTGAGGAGAAGCTGAGAGAGCTGGGACTGCTCTGCCTGAAGAAGAGAAATCTTGAGAGGATCTTATCCATGTGTATGAATACCTGATGAGGGTGCGGAAAAGGAGGTGGAGTCAGACTTTTCCCAGTGGTGTCCAGCAGCAATGCGCACAAACTGAAACACTAGAGGTTGCCTCTGACCAGGAAACACTTTCGCTATGACAGTGACTGAACAGATTGCCCGTAGAGTTTGTGGAGTCTTCATCCTTGGAGATGCTCAAAACTCAACTGGATGCAGTCCTGAGCAGCCTGCTCTTGTTGACCCTGCTTTGAGCAGGGGGACTGGACTAGGTCTCCAGAAGTCCCTTCCAACCTTGCCGTGCAAATCTGAGATTCATACTCTACTCTTTGTGGGGAGAACTGCACTGTGGCTCCCTGACAGCAGCACATACATCTAATCTTGGATGGACACGGGAGGAAGAAGACCCTGCACTACAAGGACGCTCACGGTGGCTATTTAGTGTTCTTTGCAGCAGCAGTGACTGTCTGTCTTCCACTGAAGAAGAATCCGATTCCCAGTTTTACCGAGAGGATACCTAAGGCAACATGGACCTTCTCTGGTGGGGAGTAGAAATTTCTTCATCACACAAAGTTTTCTTAGACTGGTGTCTTCTAATTCATTGCCTTGTGGAAATGTGTAGAGTACTTCTAAAGGACACATAGAAAGTAACTAAGCAAAGTGAACCTGTCACAGAAAGCTTTCAACAGACCACCCATGAAAAAATGTTTAAGGGTCTATCAATTGGGTGAACAGCAGAAAAACGATGGCTGTGTTTTAGTCAATCTGATCAAACTCAAGTGGGCAGTGATACACTTTTCTCCTCCCCAAAACAATAGGTTTCAGCTAAGTATGGAGGAAATTTCAGGAACCTGAAACATTGCTAAGGAGCTGGGTGGCAAGGACTGCTGTCTTTCACAGGAATGCTACAGTGAGACTCTCCGAACAACCTATGTACCTCTGAATAAATGCTAAGTGAAGGCTTACCTTCTTTTTTTTCTCTCCTTTTTTTTTTTTTTTTTAAATTTCTGTTTCTATTACCACCTTGGCAGGAACTAGTTCCAAGCAATGGAGTGCCAGGCATCAGCTGTGTCAGACTTACACCATCTGCACACTGTGGTACATGGAGACAACATCCACCAGCCAGGACTCAAGTGTGCCCTTTAGTGCCCTCTGATTTTCATCCCTTGCTAACAGCAGGGAGGGGGTGGTAATTTTCCTCTGCTTAAGTGAAACACATTAATTCACCAATTGCAGTGTTGCAGTGGGGGCAAATGTCTGTCACAGATGCAGCAGACATCAGAAGTAGCTGCAGTGCAAACTCGGTGAAGGCAACACAGCAGGGAAGTTCTGGTGCACAGCGATGAAACAGCAGAGCTTCGGTCCCTCCAGACACCTTGCCACCTCCAGCAGCCTGGAAAAATGTGTCCAGACAATTTATGATGACAACAACAACAACTTCCCAGAGAGCGAGACGCTCAAAACAATTCACAGCCAAGAGGGGGGGAAAAAACAACAATGTGTTGTTAGGGCTAATAAATTGGCTAATTCCACAATGCTTTTTAGAGGGGAAAAGCTAATGGGTTTTGGAGATGGAGGAAAGAGGTTAGTAAAAAGGACCTCCTTTAGTTTGTAAAGTACTTCCCTTTAGGACATGATCTGTGTTTAGACTTAAAGCAACATCAGGAAATGCTACTCTTGCGATGTAAAATGGCATGATTTCGTGGCCAGCAAACTGGCCTCTGTGGTCCTGCAAAACAACAGACACCACCATCCCTGGAGGTGTTTAAAAGACAGATGAGGTTCTTAGAGACATGGTTTAGTGCTAGAGTAAGGTTATGGTTGGACTCCATGATCTTAAGGGTCTCTTCCAACTGAAATGATTCTATGATTCTAACAGATGTCACCACCCATGCCATTGAAGGGTCATTTCCCCCAGGACAGCTGTAACACTTTTACTTTGAACTGCTCTATGGTACGTGGCCTCTGGGCATAACTCCGCTGCTGAGCTCAGGCTGCTTCGCTGAGGTTGCGAAACCAGCCTGGAGACAGACCCTATGCGTAAGTGCAGTCTGTTGTGTTTTATGGACTTCGTTTTATTACTTTTGTCCTGGTTTTGTTAAAAACAAGACCAGTTCTCTTTTAGTGATTTTTCCTTTCAGCTAAGTTCTTCTAAGTAACTGCACTTTCCTGAAGTTAGCTGCCTATTTTTTGAGACACTGTTTGCTCCGGGACTGATAAGATGATCTACGCTACCCCGGGACATTCAAGATTGGCTTTGTATATTTTGTAGCATTTTCTCTATTTATTACTAGCATCAGTAAAGCCTTTAAAACCTTTCCAACTTGAAGTCTCTCTTCCTTTCTCCTTATCACTTGGGTAACAGAGAGCATCTACCACGGTTTATTGTCACCTTGCAATTAAACCTTGACAGATTTAATTGGTGGCCCGTACGTGGAAAGAGAAACCATACAGGGAAAGAGAAGTGAAACCATGACAACTTTATATGTCGATAAAAAATGGGTCCACTGTTCAACAGCAGCAGCAGACTGACAGGCAGAAATGCACCAGCTTCTCTGTTCATCATAGCACAGAGGGCTGGAAATGCCAAATTTCACTTCTGGTGCTCATTTCAGCTATGGCTTTAAGCAAAATGAAATCATCTCTTGAGCCATCACCTGCTGCATACAAAAGCAATCTGTTTGACAGAAAAAACATGAAAATATTATGCAGTTGTATTCTGGCTGCACAAAGACTGTCTTCATGAAAGTACCACTGGATGTCAAATATGACCGTTCACTCCTAGCACAGTTAGCATATTGCTGACTCATTATGATGAGATCATTGTTTATGTCAGTCTGCATACAGACAAGTTACACTTTATATTCACATGCAGTCATCATTGGCCATGTGCTACACAACTCAGCTTGTCATCATAATTGTGGGGCATGCCTGAAACACACCGACAATTTAGGTCTGTGCTACTCTAGTATCTGAAAAAAAGAGGGTTTGTAGTCCACACCACCAGGGTTAGACAGGTTGAACTCACAGGACAACACTCCTAACATCTGCTGACACCCTTCTCCCTCCCTGCTACACCATCTGCTTTGGACAAACAGAGTCCTCAGGTCCCACAGCATCAGCAGGGACCCTTCACAGTAGGGAAATTTGCCAGCGGCAATTTCAAGAGTAACCCACTGGCACCTCAAATAAAGCCCGAGGCTGCAGACACTCCCAGACTTGGAGAAGATCCAGATTTGTAGCCCACTCCCTGCTCAGCCAAGGGGCCAACAGTGACAAGCCATCCTTATCCTACAAGTCATCTGCAGAAGCTGGCATGTGACCACACGCTCCACGACGTGGGGAGCCAAACTGAGAAGGTCTCAGAGTGGTCTGTAAGCAGGAGAAAACAGCTGCAGGTTCTCATGTCTTGCTAACCAGGTGCAGGGTGGACAGACACCCCTGTTGACCTGCCTTCCTCTGTTGCCAGCCACACAACATAACCCTATAGCAGATCCTGCTGAAAGCCCCGTGCAATTCAAGGAAAACAGGCCTCTTCTAGAGAGCTGGCCTTGAGAACACCTCAAAGGTCTGTCTCTCTCTAAGCAAGAACCCTCAGAAACATTTCTAAGGTTTCACCTGTGCGATACTCTTTCCTATTACCAAACTTGTTGCAAAAGAACCCAGATTTGATGGTATTCCTGCATTCTGGAGCATTAGTCACAGGCAAATTTAACTCTGCATTCACTACAGTTCTGTCCATCTTTCTGTTCTTTCTTCTTCCCACAGGTTTCTGTCCAAGAAGAAAGCTCCTTCTATGAAGAACTTCAGGGGCAAAACAGTCATCCCAAGAGGAAAGAGCAGAAGCCAGTGAAACTGAACAGAAAGGTTATAAGTGACAAAACTATGTGCCTTGCCTTGCTCAGATTTTGGGGGGCTGCCAGGTAAGTAAGCAGAGTTTCTGAGTTCTCCCTTAGTGGGGACTTACTGAGATGACCCAACAGGCTAGACAAATAAAACATTGTTCAGGCTTATGACTATGGAGTCCAGAAAAAAGCCTCTGACATTCTTTTGAGCCCTCCTCTGTCTGCTCACTGAGAGATGAAATGAAACTGGATACGAGCCTCAGTGGTTCATGATTTATTTAACTTTGAGCTGCTGGCTTTTTATATTAGAAAAATGTTATTTTACCTGTCTGGTCCACCCACAGAAAAGAATGGGCTTTTCAAATTCAAGTCATCTTGCAAGGTTTTGTTTTCGTATTAGTACAGATACAATTATATATAAAAGTTCATTAAAAAATTTATGTACTTAAAAATTTTTATATATAATTTTATGTATATGCAAATAGAAAAATAAACATAATTATCTATACTGACAGACTCCCCCAAACTTTCATAGTTTCTCTATATTTCCTTATTTGCACAGGGCTGGGGGGCTCACTTTTGAATATGTTACTGCATTTTATATGTGTGCTCTATGGGTCTTCTGTTATCAGAGAAAGGAAGGAGCCATTACCACCAAAAATAAGTTACTGTTGAATACATAAAATACACCCTTCCAGGCAACAGACGAGCCTTAGAAAAGCTACGCCTCATACAGTAAGGGTGGAGGGGAAGGCTATCACAGCTTTAGATTCATTTGAGCTCACTGCAACCCTCTGAACAGATCTAAGTTTAACACAGGCCCAGAGGATGCAAAGCCCAAATCAAGAACAATAACCCGCTTCATGTGAAAGCCCAGTGACAAGATTTCTTTCGACAGCTCCTGTTTCCTGCTCCCAGTGAGCTGGCTCACTTCCTGCACCAGAACACGAGCCTGACCTCTCCCAGTCACCCACAAGTTGGCTGCCTATAAAATGGCCATTAATTCCAGCTGGCACATGGGTTTGGCGGGGGCCCTTCCTTCCTGTCAGCTACAGGGAAAACGAGCTGGGGTGATGCATGGAGAGATGAGACGGAAACAAGCAGCAATCCACAGACTTCCACTGCCAGCTGCCTGGTCTGCACCTCTTAATTGACCATCTACAGTCACACCAACAGGCAAAAATACTTAGAGCTGATTAAGATCAAGAAGAGGAAGCACATTCCTCCCAGAAGCACAAACCACAATGAAGTAGCAGCCCACTCTTGATCTGATGAGAAATTAAGAAATAAAGCACTTCAAAAACTGTGTTGGAAAGTATTAAAAATACTTTTTTTTTTAGTCTTAGTTTACAGGAATAACCTGATTAGTTATTTTTGCCTAAGCAAAGTGAAGACAAGAACCACAAACATTCCACTGAAAAGGGCAGTCAGACACACTTGTTTCCATACACAGACTGCAGGGCTTCAGCATAGAGGAACATCTACAAGACACTAACCTTTATCTGTTTTTGAAAAGGAAACACACTGGACATCATGTTGCAAAGTTATAGCTGAACATTGACAAAGCCTTAGGATCCCCAAGACTGGCTGGTTTGCTTGTAGCTGAACAAGATGGATTTAAAGGGAGAACTGGACACTGATCTGCATACAGGACTTAAAACTGAACACAGAGCCAGCTGTCAGTAGAAACTCCCACCAAAAAAAAAAAAAAAAAAACCAAAACCCAAAAAAACCAAAACCAAACAAAAAACAGCAAAGATTTGCAATATAGTCAACAGGAACCTTCTACATGAAACAGGTAACCAGACTCTTAACACAAATATGGCAAGTGGCTAAACTGGCATGAAGTGATTCAATACACTTTGCTTCCTTAGTGAAAGGTTCATTCTCTAAGCAGCAGACAAATAAGCACTGAAAGCAGAATGTGGGGAATCTAACCGTAAGAATTATAACTTCTTCTCAGTTGTCTGATAGCTGGCAATGGAAGTCCATTTATGCAGTGCAGAAGTAACAACCTTTAAAGCAGTCAGACTCCAAATGCTCAGCATCTATAGGATACACAAAGCCAGTGGGGTTTGCTTCTGTGTTTTGTGGTGGTGTTGGTTTGTTTGTGTTTGTTTGGGTTTTGTTGTTGTTTTTTTGTTTGGTTGGGTTTGGGTTTTTTTGAGCACAGGGTGTGTATTTTTTTTAATATAAGTTTTTGTTAAAAGCACATCCCAGATCTCTCACTTGAGCTGCAGTGCAGTTCTACAACACTAGAGATAGAAATCATACATGCCTTCTCCAAAGCCAACACGAAGGCAGAGATGACTTTCCCGAGGGAGGTTCTCATCTACCCAGATATGCAGCACTTATTGTTATGGAGCAGTTTATTTGGAGAGCTAAGAAAACACCTTTAAATAAACTTGTGCATTCACCCTGAATGTCCAAGTAGTAGACCAAAGCAGTATGATCTGACAGTTAGAAACTTCAGTTTATGCATTTTCAGACCCAAAAGCTGGACCAAGTTTGACGTTATTACCATTCTTTACACTGCTATCCTTTCTTCCACGTATTACTTAGACAAGCCTGGAGAGTATTGAAGCAGAAGTCACTTTGTATAACTGTAAAAAGTTCATCTATTGCCATACAAGGCTTCAGGTTTCCTCAGCCTCAATAGCCAGAATTCATGTCATAGCTGTTGGGGGACCAGTTCAACCCAAGAATAACTGAAGCTGAAACCTACCTTAGAATTAGATAATCAGGAATTAGGTGTGAGGATTAAGAGCAGCCCTTAAGATGAATGGAACAGCTTTCATAAGTGAAAGCAGGTGGTTGGAAGGAGAGAAAACTTTCCAGCTGACAGGACAGAAGAAATGCAGGTAATCAGCTGTCAGTATCAGGAGATAGAAGCGTGGCAACAAAAGGAATTCTAGTGGGAAAGATTTCATTTGAAAGCACAGAATAAAATCAAAACATCATTTAATATCAGGCAGGAAAATAATAAAAGGACTCAGGAAAGGGGACTTTAGTGTTGTGCTGTGTGGCTGCAAATGTATTGAGCACAAAACACACTCAGGAATATTTAAGTTTCTATAACTAGTTCTCAAGCAATTCCAGTGGTGTTTGTTTCTGATATGCCTCCCAGACTCCAACAACTATCTCTTATTAAGTTCTGCATGAAAATATTAATAGGTGTTAGGAACGATATAAGAAAAAGACAAGTCAGATGATAGAGCAAGCACAGAGTGCTTTCTTCATGGAGTACCTCAAAGCAAAGTATCAACACTACTCCTCAACTTCAAGATGTTTTGTGGCAAAGATATCCATCCATCTCTATAATCCAAATTCAGGCTGACCAGGTACAATACACAGGGAATCATCTGTTCAGTTGTAAGGTTTTCATACACTGAAGTTATTCTAAATAATGAGGATAACTCAAAATCAGATTTAGGCACATGAGTTAACTTCGGCAAAACATAAAATCCAAAACAGACAGCCCAAGTTTAAAAAAACAACTCAAAAGAAAGCCACATCCATTTATTGCTGTGAAGATTAACTAGAAATCAAATCTATTAACACTCTATAAATACTTAAAGCTGTCATGTTATAGCATTGAACAAAGGGCAAAAAACACCTGTATTCCAAACAGATTGTATTCTAAATTTATTTCTAAATACAAGAAGAAACAAGACAATGATTTTAAATAAACATGGTATATTCTACACATCCGTAGATGAACACAACTTTACATTAGCCACTTTTAGAAGTTCTGTTGCAGCATCTTCTACAACATTTGACAGTGTTGGTTTCCATTTCATCATCAACTGAACAATACCCAAATGAAACTATTTGCTTAAGTGAAGCTTTATTTTTCATGACCAAAGATGGTTCTACTAATACAAAAGCACCTCTTAAACAATTATCCCCATCTATTTTTTTTTCAAATGAAGTCTGTTCAGTTTTTTGTTGTTGTTTTGTTTGTTTGTTTTTGGTTCTGTTCCATTGCCTGCATAGAAATCAGCATAAAGCTAAGTTGCAAGCTAAGCTTCACTTTAGCAGTGCAATGAATAGCAAACTTCATGAAACAAACAAAGATACAAACGTCAGCAAAATTCAGTATCAAAACCAGAATGTTTTTGTGGGTCACAACTAGACTAGTTTTCAGTGTGCAACCTTCCTCAGGAAAAGTGCTTCTTCCTGATTCACATGAAAAGAATGAAGCATGCAGCAAAAGCCTTTGTTCATACATAAATGCCCATTAAAACTGTTCCATGGTATCATAAGGCAAAGACATATTAAGGTGGATGAACCATTTTGGCCCAGAGTAGGTTTTATGACACATACATACGCATTACACCCGTGTAGCATATGACATGTAAGGGATTGGCTCAGTAGGGTAAAATGTCCGTTTCTTATAAACACATGTCATTATTGCTAATACGCTACACGTCATCATCCAACTTTTAAAGCCGCTTTGTTGGCATTAGCCTTGTAACTAGCAGCTCACATTCATGGTGACAATATGCTATTCCATATGAAGAAAAGTAAAGCAGCATAAATACAATTATGAAAACAAAAGCCTTATGCAACATCCCTCTTGAGCTTTGCTGTGTTTTTTAACTAAAAACTGTTCAAAGAAGAAAAGTCCAGTTCACCACAATTTAGGAAGTCTCACAATGAGGTTGGCAACCAAGCTACAGGGAGCAGAGAGGGGAAAAACACGGCATGCATTATAATCTAGTCCTTTTAGTCATACCACTGGAATATAAAAGTCCAATTTAAAGGCTCGACCAATGGTAGAGGCAAAAGCCAAGAGCAGACTTAGTTTGATATTTAAATTAAGATTACAATTTTAATAGTAACAGCAAACTCACCCGGCCCTTTAATACAATCACAATATCTACTGCAATTGAATACGTAATTATGACTAGTATAGGTATGTATGTTTACTTTAAAAAGATATTAAATACCTGCATCATGAAGTTACATTCTTAAGACATTGTGTAAGAAAATAGCTCATGTGTGAAATGTTCCCAAAATGTGTTTCTGCTCCCTTCTATCCCCTACTATGTCCCCCATACAACCACATCCCCCCTCCCCCAAAGCATTCACTCACAGGGGAAAACAAACACCCCTTAAAAAAGGATGGAAATATTGAAGGGGACCAGCTTGGCTAGTTACAGCACAGTGCTTAACAAGGTTCAAGACAGAACCAGATCAGAGTTGGCCAAAAGATGCCCACAATACATGCCTGACCAGTAATTCCTTCCAACTCATTCTATCAAACTCGGTCCACTTTTGGTTCATTGCAATGACTACAGTATTTCATATATACATTAGATAACCGCAACACTTCAGCTTTACTTTAGTTTGTTTTTGCAAAGCATTTTCACCCTTCCATTCATTTGTTCTGCAGCAACTACAAGAGGTAGGCATAAAGCATTTAAGAGCTTCTTTCCCAAGGTCCTGTTACTAGCTCAATTTAGTGGGATGAAACAGAAATCAGCTGTACTTCTGTGATTTTACTAGGTACAGCCTTGCACAATCCAGACACAAAATAGCTATATGAACCCCAGATTTGCTAGGCTAGCATACCATGGAGTAAGAAGCTGTTCATATCCAGGAGGATACTTTTGTTGTTGTTGGTGGTTTTTTTTGAAGAGTTTACTGCAGAGTATTCCTACAGAAAGTACGTGGTGTTTCAAAAAGATGGACCCAATTTGAAATCAATATATTTGAAATTGGGTCCATCTTTTTGAAACACCCTGTAGATGTCAGGACCAATTCTCTCCATTTCTATTTGTACATAGGAGCAAGGTACCATTTGGCCAAGACTACAGATGTATTTTCACAGATGCAAGTGCCATGCAAAAATAAATTAAAGAACGGATACCAAAACATACAAGTAATAAAACTACTGAAGGTAGATCATCTTTTCAGTATTTGTATAAACAATTTATAGTACTTTTCTTCTCCCCCTTCTCTTTTTGACATTCACAGTTAAAGCTGGGGCTATACGTCAAGGATTTCTTCTGCAGTGCCTCCACAACGTAATCTGTAGCGTCCTGTCCTCCAGCTAATAGTGGGGTCCCACAAAGCAGATAGGAAAATATAAATTGTCATGGATTCTCTGATGAACCAAGCTACTGCATAATCAAGTTTTGAAAAACACAGAGCGCCACCCTAGGAATACAAAAAACAAATATTTAAAATACTGATTATTCAAAAGCAATTTTAAAGTAACTTAAAACATTTGTATTACAGATAAATCTATGCTAAAGCTTATTATACAGATTTACATATCAATAGCATATTTTTTATAAGCCAATGACATTTTCCTGGTCAAGATAGGATTACCCATATTAAAAATGAGGAGCTTGGCAGAACGATCCAGGTTTGAAAAGACACTTGTATGTAGAGTAAAAGGCAAGGAAGAGTGTCACAATTTCACTTTTTTCTTTTTTGTTCAAGCAGACACTGGGTTTTTGCCACAGACCCCAGAAGAACAGCACCTTGATAAAAACATTCCTGCATATTCCCAGAGGAGTGAAATTCAAATCAATAAGCCTTTGGGCTATTGCATAGCAGAAGTGAGACCAAGAAAAAAAAAAAAACACCACACACACCAAAAAACCCAAACTTATATCCTCTCTAATTTTCCGCTCCTTTGAGAACTTCCAGCTATAGGCAGAGCTGGAAATTGAAGAGGTTTCCAAAGAGGAAGAATAGTCACAAAGCGCTTTTACACACTGCACATGGTAAGAGGAGTAATCGTAAAGGTGACAGTTGAACTGACCTTCTGGAGTCCTACAGAATCAACAAAAGGCTGACTTTTTTTTTAGTATATGTTAAAACTACCAAAAGAATACTTTTCAGTATGATGAGAACTATTTGATTGAATATACAAGTAATTATAGATCAGATTTGGATGGAATATGGTCACAGCAGAATGTAGTCTAAATAGTTCCTACAGCATTAGAAAAAGAAATGCTGTTCTGATTCGTGACAGAAACAAAATTAGAACCAAGCACACTTACTCCTTTTTATGCTACTTTAATTGAAGCTGGAAGACTGAGAAGTAATGGGATCTGAACTGTTATTTCCTTGATGTCAAGAGAATTTTTTTGTTATAATTAGGCTTTGCCTTTTACTGAAGTAGGTGGCACTACTAACTTTAATAACCTCCAAGAAATTGAAGCTACATACCTGAACACCTTTTAGTTGAATGTAGTCAAATATAAACCACGCCAAGCAGTGACACATGAAAAATACCATTATATCCCATCTAAACACATGATGAGCTGCCCATCCAATAACGAGACTGGCAACAAAGCACTCTGAGATTGGCTCACAAATTATGGTGGCAGGCAACATATTAATTCGCAGTTTGGCCCACCTAGAAAAGACAAACAAATCAGTTCTGACTATGCATTAGTCTTTATGCCCTTCCCCAACCCACCTCAAACGATGAGCCACCATGGTCTTTTCTGACAACATTAGTTCAGTTTCATTTAATTTAGACCTCTGAATAAAATATTGCAAAATTTTCCTTTTCAAGGATACTGCACATAGTATTTAAAAGATACTAAGGAGGGTTTTTTTACTTTTTTTTTTTTTTTAATACTTAGCAGTCATACTTCTGTGGAAAGTCAGTACCTCCCCCTCAACACTAATGAGAAGCGTGCCTCAAGCTGTACATTGGAACTTCAGAATTCTGGACATTAGATAAATTAGCTTGGAAAATGTATTCCCTCTCATTATCAGGTTATCTACATCAGAGGCAGGTGACAAGGGTAGGTGGGAGAGGAAGATTAAAATTTTACCTGATCATTCTGGACTGAAACTGAGAAATAGAATATGAACCAGAGTTTTGCATTGCAACTTGTGTGGCCATTGCAAATTTCCAGCCCCTGAAAAATGAATTATTATAAAAAAATGTGCAAATAAGAGATGCAAAAAACTAGTTAGAACACCCAAAAATTTTATTAGGCTTCAAGAGTTTTTTTGGCATAGGTGCCATATTATTACAATGGGTATAAGCGAGGAAAAAAAAAAAAAAAAACCAACAAAACGCAGCTGTATATAATACTTAAACAAAGTTCTCAGAAATCTTTTTTTAAAACGAATCAACAATGATCTGGCTTTATTTCTAAAAGACTATATTGATAGGACAAAGCACATATCATAAGCATGTTTGCTGTATACATGGGAAGCTGACCTGAACACATCATGTGATTAAAAAAAAATTAAACTACACTTAAAGCAATAAGCTTGCTTCAGAGTCAACTTACCGGTCAGCTATAGCTTTAGCCATAAAGTAATCTTCAGCAATATACTGTGCAAAAGCTATCAGTCCTCCAGCTTGGTCCAAGACATCCTTCCTCATCAAGCATGACATTCCTGTTACACACTTAAAGCCAGTTAAGTTGGCTGAAATATATGACCTTGGATGTGAAGTTCCAAAATAAACCTGCCAAAACAAGATAAGGCATTTAAAACTCCATATGTATTTATGCAAGTACTACTCACTGACAAGTTTTTCTCCAAGAATATTTGGAAGGGAAAAAGTGCTAGACATAGCCACTTATAATGGTGTATCTGAAAAGATCTTTACCACCAACTTAAGAAATGTAGTCTACCACCAAATCTGATAAATCTAGTATGATATAGGCCATGTTTTTACAGGTTTTAAATCCACGTATTAAACTACTGCATCACTGAGGTTGTTCTCAGGGAATACATACATTAAAATCCATTAAGTAACTTACTAATCACTAGGATTAATACATTATTTGGTGACAGCTGACAGGGATGCTGTCACCCTTCCTCTTTTAAAGATGAGTGCATTACCGCATGCACGTTCTTAGAAACTTACTACATGGTTGTACAGGAGCAGGGGAATTTTCTTTACTTAATGTACTTGCAAACAGAAATAGTAAAGAAAAAATTCAGATTGCAAGTGAGTCTTTTTACAGAATTCAATAACTTTAAACCAGGAGGGTCCTATAAAGGGACAATAGGATGAAGTGCTAGTGCTTGTCACTATTATTCTTCCTACATATGACCTTCACACTACTAGTACCAATGCAGTAACTCACTCAAGAAAAGGCATGCTCATCTTGCAGTATACTGGGAGCAAAAACCTATTCCAGGAATACAGTAGCAGGAATTGTAATTCTTGCTACTTTAGCACATGGCAGTATTATAGCTTTGTGCTATAGCTGCTTGCTCTTCTTTTGTAAGAGGAAATTCAGACTTTGTGTCACCAAAAAAAACCCACCACACACCACACGAGCTACCCTCTCTCCATACAGTGAAGGATTAATGAATTTCACTGCACTTTCGTCTCCCATTTCTGCTTTGACACACATTAGTTAGCCATGGGGCGAAAATACCTTATACATGCCAGCTTAGAATAAAAGATGGCTGATTAAATTACATGCCTTGAGATACAGGGAACAAACAAGAAAACTCAGCCTCTTCATTCTACGAAAGAGAACTTACTGAGAAAGAAGAGAGGGAAGAATAGGATAGAATGAGTGATAAGTGGACAGAAATCAACTGTTCACCTTCTCTTCCGAAACAAGTATTAGAAGACATGAAATAGTACTATAGAAGAACAAAGGTCAGAGTGAACAAGGTGGTGGTTCCTTTAACAGAGAGTAGATCTATGGAACTTCCTGGTACAGGCAGTTACGGATGTTCAAAATCTATATGGACTTAAAGAAAGAAAGGAAAAGTTCACATAAGAAATTTGTTCTTACTAAAATACTAATATATTGAGGATTAGTAAATATACAAGTCTACTTCCTGCTCAGGAAGTCTCTCAGCTGAAAATTGCAAAAAGTTGAGACGGTATTACAGGAAAACAGGATAAAAGACTTGTTTGTGTCCTACTCTCTTCAAAGACTCTGCTTATAACCCCTGCTGGAAATAAGATACTGTGTGAGCTGGACTTGGCTCTGACTTCTCATGGCCATTTCTGTGTTCCTTTTCATACATCAAAATAAAAATTAGTGGCCCTTCCCGACTATGCACTAAAAAGACTTCTTCAGTTTTAATAAATTTTTCAAGAAAATCCATAATTTTCATCTGTAACCTTTATTATTCGTACTGCAAACTTAAATACTGAATCAATGTTCAGAGCACCACAGTAGAATTCTGGAGCATGTACAAGTTATCCTAGATGGTTTGAAGTGCGAGCACAGCTGAAAATAAACATTTCTTCACACAAAAGGTGCAGGACCCACTGTACAACTTTAAGTCAGAAAGGTCTTGCAAAAAACCCCAACCAAACGAACAAAAAAAACCCCCACAAACAAACAAAACCAGAAACATTGCACTCACCTGTTCAAGGGTAGCAGCAAAACCCTGCCTGTCCGCCACATATGGAAGCCCATGGACCAAGCCTACTTTTTCAGTCATTTGGTTGGCCATATCTGTCAGTGTGTCTGGCGTCACTAAGTGACAAATGCAAAAAAAAGACAGTTCATTGAGCAATTCTGACATTAGCAGACTACTCTATAGAGACACTAATTCTCATTTGATTCACAATATCAAGAGCACATATACTTTGATGCAGAGTATTTTGGGGCAAAGTATCAGAAAAATAATAGTGATTAACACCATTATTATGATAAACAACAAATACAATGAAATAGTCTGACAGTATTTTTAATGGGATTTTTACATTCTGAGATTAAACATTTTTATACCATGAAAATTTTTCCAGATTTTTAACTTCCAGTTCTCCTTGTATTTTGAGTCAAAACAAATCTCTAACAACTGCTTGCTTATGGGGAACAAAAGCAACATAACCACACATTACAACACACACCTACCTCTAATTCCACTATCACAAATCCATATGAGATCATATTTAGCAACTTCATAGCCAGGCATTAAGTTGTTAATCTTGGGGTTGATGCCGACTTTCTTGCCACCTAAAAACCACAAACATCATACTCAAATAATGTATGGGGTTTTTTTAGAATTCAGACTCAATACCCAAAATATTCACTGACTGAAAAACAGTAGATGTTTACCCATCAATACTTAAAATTTTAACTCTTCCCATAAAAGTGGACTTTAAGTATTCCTTCACTTCTGTATTTAAGATGTTACTACAATTATGCAGAGAATTATAAAGGGAAAAATTCAAATGCTTCTTCAAAATGGCAGAATAACAATGTTAATGTAATTTTAAAGGTTGTAGAACTACAAAGTTTACCACATTCTGTAAATATTCTCTACCTCTTATTTCTTAAGACTGCTGATTATGACCTTTATACTCTACAGTAATTTCAGCAGAAAAAATAAAAAGGAGCAGAATAAAGTGAGACACACTCTTTTGCTTCCAACTGACAGACATGGTGCAGTGTTTCATGTCACCAAAAAAAAAATACATTCTACCATCCAGTTTTAATATCCCTTTCCTCCTCTAATTCAAACATAAAGTGAAGAAAGACCCCTACAGTCTAAAGTGATGAAAAGGAATTGTTGCAGCACCTCAAGGTCAAATACAGTCACAACTCCAAGTCTATTCCTGCACATTTAATTCAGTGCAAAGGCAGGATTTAAACTGCAGTTTCAGATTTAGAAAGAAAAAGTTGCAGAGGTTGCATAAATCGTACTTCCTAGAGTTATTTTGGTGTGATGTCACAGATTGTGACTACAAACTCACTTCTTTATGCCAAACAGATGATTAAGGTACAGAACCAACACGTGCTGAAGATGACAACTATTTATTTTAGAATATTGTATATGGTGTTGAAGACCTAAAACCATTTTAAAAGAGTCCCTCCCATCTTTGAGTTGCACTGCTTACCTATGAACAGTCTAGCATCAACATTCGGGTATTTGCCAAGGAGCTTTTTGCACACATCAATAGCTGGATCATCATGATCTTGTACGCAGAGTAGTACTTCATACTAGTAAAAACAAAAATGTATACACACAGATTTATTTACACATTCACACTTAATATCAACATAATCTAGGAAATAAAGTGTACCAAACTGAAAAAAAAATACAGAGCACTGAATATATATATTTATATATTTTTAATATATTTGTATATATTTTTTATATATATAAAATTATATATAATTATAGAATTTAAAATAAAACCAAAAGGGGTTGTTTTACAGCTAAATAAAACTATTTTTAATGCAGAACCAAGTACTTGTAAAAAAACTAATCAAGCCTGTATCCCAGTAAACTTTTGTACCGTGGAACAATAGTTTTCCTATTATTAGAAGAGTTTCTATTAGGCATGAAGCAAAGCAGTCTGTTATGCATTGTTAAATTTTTCTTTCAGTTTCCATTTTTGTTCACATACGAATCTTAAATGTAATCTTATATTCAATGAAATTACAGCACACAAAATGTTAAAGGAATGATGTTATGATATACTTGACTGCACACCTCAGAACTACACCTTCCTTTCCTTTACTTTGTAGATGCATATGCAGAACAGAGTTGGAAGCTAACCCACAGGGACCAGTACACGGACACTTAATTGTATAACAAAACTACATTCAGGAACATGTATATGCATGTGTTATGTATATGTATTTTCCTCATTAACAGAATAATGGTTAAAAAAAACTCAAGAAGAGGTAAGGGAAAACTGTAGTTGTTTCAGCAATCAAGCTACTTGCTTGTTACAAGTTAGCTACAGACAGTGGATGAGGGAATAGCATTTTAGAAATTCCTCAGAATTTTGAGACAGCTTTGTAAGCTTTGATGGAGGTATTCCTGTTTCTGCATTATCAGCAAATTCCTTGAATACTCCTTGCTTGATATAACCTTCCTCTCTCCCAGTTAAAATTATTGAACCATTACAAGTTATTAGAGATCCAATCCAAATACTAAAATTCAGAAAAAGCAAATTTCTGATCCAGATACCTAGAAGCCATTTTTACAGTCTGAAATTTAAAAATTCAACGTCAATAAAACCAATTTTCTTGGATCTCATTTGATATAGCAGTTGTAAATAAGAGGCCCAACTAGTGACCAAAAGAGTTCTTATTCTCCCTTACACTATTCTGCCACCTTGCTGAACTTCACTTTCAGTAAACTATTTAAGCAAAAAGTAATCTGAACTTTGAAAGCTGCCTGTGGGCTCAGTGATGACAATCCCTGATGTTCCTGTTCAGTTAGAAGCATTTCATAAAAAATGCGACATTAACAGATTCTTTCAAGAAAAAAATGATACTGTTAAACTCAAAAAAATACCAATGACTAACTGCATTCAGAATATTGTGGAAACTTAAAATCACCACTAAATGCGAGTCGGTAAGACTTGGTCCGGCACTACAAACTATCAGACAAACACATCTATACCTCTCAGAATGCAAACTCAAAGCCAATTTGCCTAAAGAGCGAGCAGTATTCGTTTCCTGTCATTTTACCAGAATGGAAAATGGAATTTGAAGGGTAAAAGACATGTCTCATTATGCAGACAAGTCCTTCCACGACAACAGAACAATCCTGAGAGCATGAACACCATAGAAATTACCAACTGAAGAAATCAGTTATTTATTGCTCATCCAATTAAATATGTAAAAGAACAACTAATTTTGCTACTAATTTGATAACTAATCTTCAAACCACAGTTGCTGTGACACTTCTATATCCATATTCTCCAAGAAATTCAAGCAGAAATAACAGAAAACTTTGGGACTCCAATATCCAAAAAACAGAAAAATTCACAATATATGGCTTTTGTAGGCAGTAAGACAGTAAAAAAACTACAAAACGTATGACTAATGGAGAAGAAATACAAAGATGCTTATCTACATAAACATTACAATCAGGTTGATTTGGACATAACATGTATAGAAAGGTTTCTGCCAAAATGATTATATGCACAGTATGTAAGAACTGTTCACTAATAAAAATATGTGAAAGTCCTGCAGTTTAGAAGCTGTATAACTGCATTCCATGCAAGACCAGATTATTTCACACATGAGGTATCACAGAAGAGTATCAGAGAATCAGTATCACTGCAGGTTGAACTCAACCTCACTGGAACAAGTTTAAGATTATTCTTTCTTAATAATTTTTCCTTGGGCAGCTGAACTTTGAATACCAGGCAACACTGTTGTTCTAATTTTTGTTGTATAATGATAATCAATTAAGTATTTTTGTAGTTATTGTACAGAAGTGTTTTCAAACAGCTTGAGGATCTTGCTTGCACTGTATAATCTGTGCCCCAGCAAACTGAAGCATTAATACCTCCATTTTTACTCTCCTTGAGAAAAATATGATTGTCACTATTATTTTCTGAAATTCAGATTTGTGTGGAGTAGCAATATTTTATGACTGTCACCCATATGTATAAGTTCTCAGAAGTAAGAGTCAAAACTATCTCTCAAAGCAAGATCCAGCATTAACTGTTTTTCTGAATTCTCAAATTGTATTTGCAGTCAAGTATTCCAACTGCATAATGTTGATGCTCACTATAGTAATAAAATAGCTTAAGATATTGTTGCAGCTTCTTTGCACTGTTTGCAATATTGGCATACACAGCATGCCTCAAGTATGCTTTAAAATTATCTTGGCCACAAAATCCTTACTGCACTTTCATTGAGTTGAAAGGATTCAACTGCTCACGCCTGAAGCTTTTCAAAAGGTCCCAAGGTTCATTACAGAACAACTATCCAACTTTTAATAAGTTCCAAATGGTGGCAGTTTTGTTTGTTTTACCCTGCCTACTTAGGAGTAAGTTTAAATCCTTTGGTCAGAATACACAAAGGAAACTCACTGTAGAGCTTACACATACCTTTGACCTTCTACAACTAAAGCGGCAGTGTCAGCAGCAGTTTCAAGAAGAATTAAGAAAATAATTTTTATTAAAAGTAAATTTAAAGTTTTAGAATTCAGGAGGTATGCAGTAGAAAATGTCGTCTTTTTTCTATCCACAGGAGCATACACCAAGTAGTAAATGATGTAGCAAGCATTTGCAGGTTTCTCCTTTAAGTTGTAAGCTTCTTAGAGCAAGGACAGCATCTGACACACTTATCACTTATATTAAAAAGTCAAACAGTGTTCAAGAGCAAATGCAAGTTTTTATTAACTATTTGTTTCCCAACACCAACAAGTGACTTGGAGACTATCCTACCTACCACAACTGGTGAGGTACAACACCTCATCACTGAACAATTCTTCATGAGATAAGCCACCAGTAAGAACCAGGAGAAAGTTTCAGGATACCAGTCAACTGTTCTCCAGTAGTAGTTAATTAGGGAAGGTATCTGGCCGCTCAAGTGATCTTTTATACATTGAAGGGTTCCATATAGCTATAAACACCGCAATATGGGAATAGTGATTAAATAAATCTTAGTGAAGTGTAGATTATGTTTTGCCTCTAAGCCTTGCTCATGCCGTTACAGACAGCTTTTTAAAAAGGAGTAAATTTTGTTTACAACATGTAAAATGTCCGATTATGTATTTGCTGTCAAACGAAGAACAATCCAAGACATAATCAAGCTGCATAGTTCTAGCCCAAGCTCCCAATATGACTTTCAGAGGGCATGAGAGGGGAAAAAAGAGACATTAAATAGTATACATACTTTGGGATAATCCAGTTCAAAGAAGGTTTCTAAGTTGTTGATCAGGTTAGGATCCACACCTTTTAACGGCTTTAGAAGTGAAACACCAGGAAGCTTGCTATATGGCTGCTTGTCTGTGACTTTCTTATTGAGGTGGAGCCGTCTGTAGGGAGAAATAACATAAAACCACATAAAGAAAATATGCTAGAGAATTCCATTCAAAATACAGTCAGAAATATGCAAGCTTGGGAGTTAAAATCACTGGGGAAAAAACCAAAACAAAACACCACACCAGTTTTGGTTGAAGAAACAGCAGCTATATTTATATCTGACAGTTGATGTGTCACAGACAATGTCTAGAAAACCTTTAGCATCGTATGTAGGTTAAATTCCACTTAGACATTTCAGATTAATGTATTTTGCATTATGCATTTGAAGAATAAGAGTATCCCTTTTTTCAAACTACAGAGACAAGATTTTTTTCTGCCTTCCTCTATAGAATTAAGACTCATAGCATTGTAACAAAATAACTAGATAAACCAATTTACTGTAAACGAGGCAAAAAAAATTAAACGGGTCAGGTGCTTTTTCCTGCATTAAGTTATGTAAAACTTAGAGCAAGCTGAAAGCACAGGGGAAACAGTTGATTCTACTGATCAATTGGTTAACAAACACCTCCAAGAAAAATATAAGGATCAATCAACTACAGTATAAAAATCCTGGAAACTGGATATCAGGCTGGGTCAGAAATATAGATAAACTGACAACATAATTCCAAATAGTCACTAGTATTTCAGTAATGAATATATGAAGTAAATCGATGATCATGTCACAACTCAACAGCATGAATATATAATCCTACACTACTGTGCCAACTAACTTTAAAACTTTCACACTTTAAAATTCACAAGATGCTGCCTCAAAACAAACAAACAAAAATGGGAATAAGGTTGCTTTATGGAGCGCTTCATCCTGGTTAAATGGTAAAAAAGTAGTTAAGTTCTTAAGAAGCATGCTCCTGAAGAATCTGCTTGACCAAGTGAAGTTACTGAACTATGAAGGAGCTCCACTAGGAGAAGAGATTCTAGTAACTCTGTAAAGTTATTTTTTCCTGAAATGGGATAGTGAAATCCTTGCACGCATTACCTCATCAGTCCCCGCTCCAGCATGCTCCCTTCAGGCAGGTTTGCAGCTGGACACCAGGGGCATAATGCTGTTACAGAGAATGAACACCACAAAGACATCAAGGCAAAGCAGATTATGTCCTTGTATTGTTATTGAGTCCAAGCTTGGGCACTGCAGAGGTAAACTGAAATAGTCTTGCTGAGCAATTAACAGTCAAGGGACAGTTAGACCAAAGTAAGAAAAGCAATGGTCAGATAGCTACCACAGAGACTGCCTCACCAATTTTCACAAACATAACAGCAAACAAAGGCTTTAGTGCCAATTTGAAGTGAGAGTCTCAAGAACGCAGCTTGGATCAGAAGGGACAAAATGTAGATAATGCAAGGCAGGCGGGGGGAAAGGGGTGGGAAACAACCACCACCACCACAAAAAAAAAAAATCTATTTAAAACAGACTGCAGCAATGCACACAGCTTTGTACAATGACAAAAGCCTTGGTGAAGCGGAAATAAGTGGTAGAGTTACTGGGAAAAAGGATGAAGACAGACTTGAGGCAGGACTGCGATAAAAAATAAGCACCAAGTGGTAACACTGCAGAATCTTGCAAGGCATTGTATTACAAACCATGCTGACACATAGGACTATGCAGGTGATTGAATTACATAAGGAAAAGCCTACAGATGGTGCAAGAAGAAAGCCTTGGAAAACATGTAAATGTGGCGTGAAGCATTATTGGTACCTGTTAAGCTATGAAACACCATACACTGAGCCACAGAGTATGGTTTGGCTGTCTTTAATATGTTGCCTTAAAAAATAAGACTCCAGTTCATGTTCTAGTCATAACGCTGCAAAGAAGTGGCAGCCAGCCATCCTGAAAGCACTGGGGTATTGTGACACTAAGGTAAAGCAATTTCTACACCCATTATTGCAATGTTTTGTTAGATTCTATGGAGTAAAAGACAAATTAACAGTAAACATTTTCATGTTTAACATTCTTATTTTACACTGAGGAATATTTGTGAAGTCGCATATTTTGAAGAAGAATTAAAAATTACAATTGAAAATCTACCATCACCCGAGAAGCAGACCAACCATTCTAGAATCATGCCAGATTTTGCACCTGGGACACAGCAACCCTGGCTATACATACAGACTGGGAAACGAGATGCTGGAAAGCAGCCCCATGGAGAGAGACCTGGGGGTTCTGGTTGACAGCAAGTTGAACATGAGCCAACAGTGTCCCTGGCAGCCAAGAGGGACCCGTGTCCTGGGTGCATCCAGCACAGCATGGCCAGCCGGGCAGGGAGGGGATTGTCCCGCTCTGCTCTGCACTGGGGCGGCCTCACCTGGAGCACCGTGTGCAGGGCTGGGTGCCACAGGATAAAAAAAAAAAAGATATAAAGCTAGTGGAGAGTGTCCAGAAGAGGCTATGAAGACGGTGAAGGGTTTGGAGAAGAAGCCGTATGAGGAGCGGCTAAAGTCACTTGGTTTGTTCAGCCTGGGGAAGAGGAGACTGAGAGGAGACCTCATGGCGGCTACAGCTTCCTCACAAGGGAAGGAGGGACAGGCGCCGAACTCTTCTCTTTAGCAACCAGTGACAGACCCCAAGAGAATGGCAGAAGATGTGCCAGGGGAGGTTCAGGTTGGACATTAGGAAAAGGTTCTTCACCCAGAGGGTGCTGGAGCGCTGGAACAGGCTCCCCAAGGAGGTGTCATGGCCCCAAGCCGGACAGTGTTCAAGAAGGGGCTGGACAACGTCCTCAGACACACAATGTGAACTGTGGGGTTGTCCTGTGCAGGGACAGGAGTTGGACTCAATGATCCCTGTGGGTCCCTTCCAACTCAGGACATTCTATGATTCTAAAAAACAAGTTACAATATTCAACTAAGGCTGGAAGTCAAAATGGACTACATTTAAACAACATGAACATTGTTGATGAAATTGTGTATTACAAAACATGCACCAAAGTTTCCAAAGTACAGGTAAGATGAAGTAGTAAGTTGGTACTTTGAGCATAAGCTTGTGATTGTGGTGGTTCACCTCCCTCAGGCGGATGTTGTGATCATACTGATCTTCACTACCACAGAGCATGTATGACATGTGCGGTTCAAAATGATAAAGGAAAGCAATCCTTTCACAAAGTTTGTATCACATATAGAATATATTATTTTGCATTGAAATTAGCCCAAAGCAGTCATAAACATTAACTATACTGATGTACATGTTTAATGTATTTTTTTCTACCTTTGCCTAATGAAGCTAGCTGCAGAAAAACACTACACCAAGGACTGTGTAACAACTTTGAGCTCTGAAACAGATGCCAGCAGAGCACTATGTAAAGGCAGTTTTAGATCCTGTGTGTGAAAGATGAGTAGCCAGATTACCCATAGGCACTTTTGTGCCAACATGTATTAAATGGATCAGCCTGCAATCCCCAGGTAGTGAAACTGTGAAACTCCCTCTAAGCAGTCTGGTGATGCTGTAAGGTACATGGGAAAAGAAAAAAGCAGCAGAATACATAATGGTGTCAGGAGCTATATTTCAACTATCCTATATCATGTAAGACATATCTGCAAAATTTTCTCAAACTTAAGTTCCTTAACATGATAATAATTAACCAATAGAGGCAACTACCATCCAGATTTCTTCTCTCAACAGGCAAAAAGAACTATTTCCAAAGACAAAAACTAAGCTACCACTGTCCAGTACACTACGTGATGAATTTTTGCTAACCTGTATTAAATTAAGCAATAAAACTTACTTTAAAGGCCAAGACTACACTTCCTTTGCTTACCTCATTGAGGGCAGGAGGGTATTCCAGGAAAAACAAAAAGCTTGCTACAGTAGACAGACTGCTGTGTCTCTCAGCTGAGATAGTAACATACGCTTTCTCAAAGCAGCTGAAAAAAACCTAAACACTCTTCATTCAGTCATTTCAGCATTCCCTCAGCAGTGACTTTACTTAAAGAACTACCTATTAGAGGGAGGTAAGTAATTCTCGGTCATAAATTTGTAACAGATACTTAAATATTGCAAGACAGCACTGAACACGCCTTGAAGTCTACAGTTCCACAATGCATCAACATACGCTAGGAGATCCTTCTGAAAGGGGCTGCTTTCCTACTTCTACTTCTGAATTTACATGCCCCTCCTTTCCCCAGTTTATTTTCACATTAGTGACCTGAACCATCTCACACAGGTGTTTGTGGGGTGTCGGTTTGCTATGGAGTAAGAGATAGGAGATCTCAGCTTGAACAAGAGAAATAAAACGTAATGTTATCTTGCTTCTTTTGGCAACAGAAAGGTAAAAAGGACGAGCTCCCCATATCTTCCTTTTTATACGTATCTTGTGTTAAAACATTTCCAAATGTAGGTACCTTTATCCACAGAAGAAAAAATAAAATTTGCTACAGGTACAACACACCAGTCAGTGCATTAAATACAACTGAAAGACTGGAGGAGTCCAATAAGTATTACAGACAACCCCTAAATTGCAACCCTAAGTTGCAATCACAGAAACATGGTGGGATGACTCGCACAACTGGAGTGCTGCATTGGATGGCTATAAACTCTTCAGAAGGGATAGGCAATGAAGGAGAGGAGGTGGGGTAGCCATGTATGTTAGGGAGTGGTTTGACTGTCTAGAGCAGGGGTGTCAAACTTGTTTTCACCAGGGGCCACAACAGCCTCACAGTTGCCTTCAAAGGGTAAAAAGTAATTTTAGGATTGTATAAATGTTGAAGGCAACCATGAGGCTGATGTGGCCTCCGGTGAAAATGAGTGTGGCACCCCTGCTCTAGAGCTAAATGATGGTGATGATATGGTCAAGTGCTTATGGGTAAGACTCAGGAGGGAAGGCTAATGAGGCAGATATCCTGGTGAGAGTCTGTTAGAGACCACCAGCATGAAGAGGCAGATGAAATATTCTGTAAGTAGCTGAAAGACATCCCACAATCACTAGCCCTTTTTCTCATGGGGTACCTCCAACTTACCAGATATCTGCTGGAATACAGCACAGCAGAAACAGACTAGGAGGGTCCCAGAGTGTACGAAGACAACATCCTGAAACAGCTGTTCAGTGAGCCTACTAGGGAAGGCAGCCCACTGGACTTGTTTGCAGAGATGGACTCACAGGTGATATGATAGTTAGAGGCTGTCTTGGGCACAGCAATCATGAAATGATAAGAGTTCGATTCTCCAAGAAGGAGGGCGGTCAGCAGAACTGCCACCTTCGACTTCCAGAGGGTAGACTTTGACCTGTTTAGGAGGCTGGTTGGAAGAGTCCCTTGGGAGACAGTCCTGAAGGGCAAAGGGGTCCAGGAGGCTGGTTGTTCTTAAAGAAGGAGATCTCGAAGTCACGGGAACTGGCTGTTGCCATGTGACGACAGACAAGCTGATGGGAAAGAAGACCACCCTGGCTGAACAGAGAGTTTTGACTGGAACTCAGGAAAACAAGTCCACCACACCGGGAAGTGAAACAAGACACTTGGGTGTGGAGGCAGACAAGCACAAGAGGACTCTGTGCAATGACACAACTAAGTCTGAATAATACACTGTTATCAAGTACTTATTTCTCATACTACTCTGCCCAAATTTATGCACACCAGCCTACCACTGTGCATTAAGAGTCCTATTACACTATTACTCCTAGACTTCAGATAAATTTTAAAATTGCAAAAAATAAATAAAAATATCTCACCTGTGGCCAGAGGCCTCCTAGCAAATTGGAATTATTCTTAAATCAAGAATTAAACATCTTTATCTTGTTTTCAACCTTTTTCATCCCTAGAGTGGTGCTTTGTAACATAGTTGAACCAGTTTAACTATAGACTACTGCTGAGAGGCACTCCTCCTTTCCCCTCTTTTTCTGGGATGTGCCATGCTTCTTCTCAGTGGTGCTGACATTTGTCTGATCCCACAGTCACCCAGTTCAGATACTAAAACCATCACGTAACTATTACCTTGTATGTAATGTTACCATTTTGTCAGTTTAACTTGGCAAGTATACAGTTTGAAAGGATGTGGAAAGGTGATCATGCAGCTTCACTGGCAGCAAAGATCTCCCAGTGTTCCTTCTCCTCTGTGCTGCAGTCAACACCAGCCAAACAAGACATCATGCCAGTATCAATGCCTATACAATCCTGAGTCAACTCACCGACTTTACAGAAGATTAAATGTGACTTTTTGCCTCCTGCTTCAGGTTGTCTTATGCCAAATTAGAGTTAGGGCACCTTAGGGAAGGCTGCAAGAAGTTCCAGAGCATGTTCAAGAAGGAGGCTGTGAATGTGCTACCAAGATCACGGGAGAAGAGGAGGAATAGGGTCTCCTTCCTCCTCAGGCTCCAGTGAGCTTCCAGAAGAGCCCAGCTGCCAGTGGATGAGGACCATAAACCCACTCACCATGGAGTCAGAGGAGGACCAGTGCCAGCACAAATGGAGTACCAGTGGCACAACACCTTCCTCTAGAAACATACACAAGGAGTAGGGTCAGGCTCCTGAAAACTCTTCCACAACCAGCTCTGCATCACAGTTTTCCTTTATAGCATTCACATCCATACAGCTTGCTCCCTGCCCTTATCTGCCTGAGTCAACTCATCCCACCATTCAAACAGAGTGTTCTCAGGTCAGCAGTCTTCCCCATCTGCCACTCTTGCCACTCGCTTACATCTGATTCAAAAGGCCACAGGGACACATGGCAAGTCGATCCACCTACCCACCGACCTAACAGTTACACAAGGGTCAGATCCAACAGAGAGGAGCAGAAATGCACAGCTCAGGATAAGTGGAGAGGACTTACAAGGAAATCCTAATGTCACTTTTAATATGACAGCAATCGTAATTAAAAACAATTACTGTGACACTTGGCCTTGATATAATGCCCAGAAATAGAGGGAAGCAGACAAGTCTGAAAGAAGGAAATGGTGGGTAAGATTCAGGAGCCCACTTTGTAGTACAGACTTCTTGTGGATGACTGCCAGCAGAGAAATAGTCATGGGTTTGTGCATGCCTGCAAAAAACCTGAAAACAATGTAATCCTACTGTTTGCATACTAGAAATTTATGTTGAAAAGCATGCTGCCACTAGCTAGAGCTTCATCACATGCCAGCTGAGGGCAGAAGGCACACCAAACATTTCATTCACTTTCAATGCATATTTTCCTCTGTACTACACATACCCTACATACAGATGGGGGGGCGGGGAGGGGGGACGGGGAATGACCTTGGAAAGCATTTCCACCAAAAATAAAAAGTTGAATAAAAGGTCTCGAGACAACTGAGAAAGAATTTAGATTGTGATAATTTTAATTTTTCAGAAGGTAAATGTTCTCAAAAACCAAACATCGATTTGTTCTTAAAGTTTTGGGAAGTAGTAGTTAAATCAGTGGCTAGTAAAGACAAAATCATACAACGTAGAACAACAGAAATCCTATCTAATGCTATTCAAGATTTTGAATTTGACATCTTCATACAGAGCTGAAATTCTTTAAGAAGCATCTTCCAAATGTTATCACAAAAATCATGTTCAGTGGATGCAATCTATAACTTGACAGAGTTTTTTTTAATTTTTAAAGCGAGGGTGCAGGGGGAAGTCAAACTTTTTTTCAAGTGTGTTTAAGAGTTTTAAGCAGAAAAAAACACGTTATTCAGGAAGAAGAGAGCGCCAACACTGCAGACCTCATCCTAAAACCAGCAAACACTGCATTTTTTACATCTAGAAATCCCTCTCCTCTCCCTGTCCTCACACACCTACATGATAAAAGAGAAAAAAACCAGGCTCCAATACAATAGATTGTAGTTAAATCTGAAGTAATGGGAACCCTTTCACTGTCCGAATCCTAGATAGTTTAGAGTTCAGCAAGCTGAAATGAAATGTCCTTAACAAAAACACAGCAAGTTGCCAATAACATGGATGACACCAAGCATTAAAATGAACAGTTTTTCCTTGCAGTCCATTTGCAGGCTGCCACTGAAATAGCAATTCATTCTCTATTCCTGCTTTCCCACACCCTCAGCCTACCAGTGGCTTAAAGCAGTCGGCACCACAAGATAAACTGGATCAGGCTGCTGATCAAACAGAGAACTATCCCACAGAAAAAGCTAGCTTGCTGATCTGAGCCACCACGTAGCCACAAGCTCACTAAAGGCAGATTATAATGGCAGAAGTGTTTAGAAAGGTGTAGGGGCAGGAAGTGATTTGGATTATCCCTTTGAGCATCAAACTGAAAGCCACTAAGGCACAGAAATAACAAATGCTTTTTGATACAGACTCCTTGCAACTAACACTATGCTACTTCAGAGAACTGCATCCAGCATGATTTGTGTTTTATTTATGAAATCACCTCCTGAGAACAGCAGTAACTCTGGGCCAGACAAATCAACCACAGCAGACACCTTTACTACATGATCAACCCTTCCATTTTAAGTATGGGATCTTTTAAAACACAAAGCCTTAGAACATTTGTACTGTGAAACTAATAAATTTCGTTTTCTGATCTTTATTTTGCAAATGTGTAGGATTAAAATACCTCAGCCCTATTCATTTTGTAAGGAATAAGTTTAAATGACATAATTTGCTAAACATTAATGTGATTCCTACAAGCCCCAGGTTGCTTCTTACCATTCCCTTTGTGCCGAAGGGACCCATCAGCATTTTCCAGTTTCTTTTCCCTAAAAGCTTCCGAAACAGTTAACTGCCAGCAACAGAATTGTGTTAATGACTTAACAGAAACTACATTAACAAATCATAAAGCAGATACTATGCCAATATTTTTTTTCTTTTCAGTGGATGGCAGGCTGTTTTCTATGTAACTCAGCTGCAAGTGTTTCCAGAGTACAGAACAGCATATCACTGAAACAGAAACCTTACTCAAACACCAACTCACATGAGTTTAAACACACAGTCCCAGGCTCTATTACCCCAACAGAGGATAATAAAAAAGCTGTAAACCTTGCCTGGACTACACAATTGTCAGCAAGACATTCTTGCTACCCTTGTGCTGGAAATGCCTTGGAGAGCTTGAATAAGTCTCTTATAAGGAACATCAGAAACTGAAGAAATCAATTACAAAAAGCCTTCCAAAGAAAAAATTAAAGTAACAATTCTACACTTGACAACATGTTTGACAGCATTTCAGAAGAGCAATTTTTTTGTTTGTTTACAACAGATAAAAATCAGAAAAACTAACTGGGCAAATTTCACCCACCTTCTCTATTAAAAACAAAACCAAAACAAACCACACAACACATCAAAAAACATTTACCTTCCTCACCATTACACAATCTACATAAAACAATCCACTTGGAAATGCTGTTATGAAACATATGTATCATGTCTCTTAAAATTGCTTAAAAAGAAATGTGGCATATCTTAATTTTGAAACACCTCATTAGTATTTCAAAGGGTTAACAGGTACAACTCTTGACACACTGTATTTCAACCAACCACTGTACTACAACCAACCACTGTACTACTTCATACTGTGTACAACGGGCACCGGAAAAAAACAGCTGAAAAATCCCACAAAATCCTGCAGCCTGAAAATCCTGTCTGTTCCTCCTCTGCCCTAGCCCATCATAGATATCTGTGAGAATAAAACTAGGAAGAACTTCTTACTTTCTAGTTGCTACTCCTGTCATTATTTTCAACAGTTCACACTACATGTTCTCATAAGGATGAATCTGAAAGTTTTGTACCTCTTTTTAATCCAGAATCTTACTTTAGCAAGATTTGCAAGAAAAATGCATGTTGATTTAAGCTAAAAAAGTAATTCATTGGAAAGTGCTTAGGATATCTCCCAATTAGAGCTCAGTATATTGACCAAAACCTGATTTTCAGCAGCGTGATTATTCTATGTCTAACAAGGTGAGCATATGACTAGAGAAACATTTTTTCTGCTTCATAATGAAATGTAGCATACAACACATTACTAAACCAAAGCAACAGTGATCTGGGAAGTCATTACTATACATGCACATTGAACAAAGACCTCAAGAAAAACAATACATTTGCAAACAACATAAAAATGAATGTTTAACTTCATTTACAGATTCTTTCTCATGGACTGTACTGCTGAAAGTTAAGATGAGCCATACCAAGGGGAGGAATAAACTCCACTCTTTGGTTTACAAAAAAGTGTTTCTGAAGAGGGGGACAATAATACGAGCGTTCTAAACCAGATCAAACCAACTACCAGCACGAATTGACTGCAAAGATACATTATTAATCATCCCACTCAAAGGTACATTATCAGTTAGCCCACTGTTTTAACGAAAAAAGGTTAGTACACTAGAAGTACCAAGTGTTCAAAGATTGCTTTAAGAAATACAATTCCAAAGTAAAAAGTTACAAGTAGCACTGCCAAGATGGTCCTGATCTTTCACTTACTACAATGCCTCATTTTAGCTTTCTATCTTTGTCTGCACTTGTAAATATGTTTTACCTTACTTGTCCAAAGGACAGCATGTAAGACTTTCTTTATGCATGCTGCAACTTCAATAATTTGACTCAAGGTATGAATTCACCCAGGCCAATTACGAGAAGCTATGGTATAGTCTAGCCGAGGTCCCCAACTATTATTAAAAGCAACATATTTAAGAAAATGCAAAACTATTCACCTTGCAATTAGCAAAATGAAAAGCTTTTTCTGATCTATAGCAAAACATTTCTCACAATTAATAATTTATTTTAAATCACAGTTTTCGGTAAAATGCAAAACCACTATTAAGTGTGTCAAAACCACAGAACCTCATTTCAGTTAAAGTAAAATGTAAAAAGCCCAGTGAACTCTGAAACCACTCCTTGGCATTAAGCAGTTCCCAGGGAATGACGGACACAAATATTGAAGGGTGCTCACGTAAACCAGTAAAACTACTTAGCATGCCACAGAGCCGTTCTCACAGAAATTTCACAAATTAATTTTTAAGGTCACTTATTACCATCTACCACTCTTCTCGCCCATCTTAATCAAAAGTTATGCCTTTATAGAAACGTGGTTCATGTAAAGCATCAGCTTATTTTAAATTCTTTGAAGTCTTCATATCCTGACAAAAGCAGACAAATAGTTGTATTCTTCCTTATCCCGCTCTTCAGCTTCTTCCACTCAGCTGACATACAAACCTGGATGCTTTTTTGCCCTCCAAGAGCTTCATGGGTGCCACTAACCTAACCCATTTCATTTCCACCTTACATACTCTGATAGCGTTCTCTCTTCTCTTTCCACACAAAAAAAAATTTGGGGTTTTAAAACCCAATTGTCACAATTATTGCACCATCTTCCCTCCTCTCAACATAAGCATACTATCTAGTCTGCCACAATTCCTCTCCTTTAAATCTATGCTAGACAGTCTTTAATTTTGGCCTTGATTCCTTGCACTGTGAAATCATTCATGTTCAGAGATGCTACTACCATACTGTCACCCCAAAGTTTCTAGTCTTTCTTACCCTCCCAACTCACACCATTAAAAAACTGACATTCCCCTAACTGCCTCCACCATTATGGAGTTTCTCCCACATTATTATCACTCTCAGATTTCCGGCTCTGCACTGTTTTGCTTTCCCTAATTATTAAGCTTGTAATACAGAAACTCATTCTCAGTATAAATAACAAAAAATTAACTCCTGCTTTCTCCAGATGTCTTCTCCTAAGGATTAGCTAAATTTAAACCTTGTGACTACATAGCGTCAAGTAAATTTCAACTTGTTGAAAATAAGCAACATACACAGCTTACACCCTCCGCACAACCTCCTTCTGAGTCTATTGCTCCATAATAGTCCAGGCAGCAGTCCGGCTGTCATCTTTCACAAAATCACAGCACAATAGAGGTTGGAAGGCACCTCTGGAGGTTAGCTACTCCAACCCTATGGCTCAAAGTGGAGTTAACTGGAGTAGGTTGCTCAGGACCATCCAGTCAGTCTTTCCTATCTCCAAGGATGGAGCATCCAAAAATCTCTCTGGAAAGCCTGTTCCAGTGTTTGACCATGAAAGCCTTCCTTTGTTTAAAACAAGAGTCCTTCACTAGAATGAGGCTTGTTGCCTCCCATCCTGTCACTTGGCACCACTAAGGAGAGTCTTGGCCCTGTCTTTCTCATCTCTCTCCACTCCCTCAAAAATCATGTATTTACTCACATTGATGGGATTGCCCCCCACAAGCCTTCTTCAGGCTGAACAGTCTCAGCTGTCAGCCCCTCCTTTTATGTCAGATGCTGCAGTCCCACCATCTCTGTAGCCCTAAGCCAGATCCATGCCTCTTACACCAATAAGCCTAAAACTGTGCACTGCACCCCAGACATAGCCTTACTGTGTTGCATAGAGGGGAAGGATCACCTCCCTCAACCTGCCAGCAATGCAACCCAGGATGCTTGTCGCTTTCTTTGCCACCACAGGCACATTGCTGTTCACAGTTAAATTGGCATCTATCAGCACTTCCAGGTTCTTTTCTGCCAAGCTGCTTTCTAGTCACTCAGTCCCCAGCCTGTGCTGATGTGTGGAGCTATTCCCATCAGATGCAGGACTCAGCATTTTCCTTGGTTAAGTTTCATGAAGCTCTTGTCAGACCATTTCTCCAGCCTGTCCAGGTCCCTCTGAACAGCAACACACTCATGTGGTATATCAGCCACTCCTCTCAGTTCTGTATCATGAACAAACTTGCTGCTATGTCCCATCCTCCAGGCCATTAATGAAGATGTCAAACACTACTGGTCCCAACACTGACCCAAATGATTTTGTGCATCTTGAGTTTAGCACCCCTTCAGTGGCCTCCCTCTTCTATCACAAGCTACCACTATCCTATCTATGCACCATGCATACAGCAAACTGCTGAAATTTGGTCCAGCTTTGAGCAGGGGGTTGGAACTGAACCTCCAAGAGGCATTTCCAGCCTGAAGCAATCTGCTTTCCTTCACAATGCTGGAAAACTGACTCTCACCCCTGCCTCTAACAGATTGCTAATACAGATCATGAGGTTGCACTATTCCCTGTTCCACACATGCAAGATCACAGACAACAATCTATTGTTAAAGCTACCAACATTTTACCATCAAGCTTATCATCGGCTGTGTAACTGGAATAATTATTTACCCTGAAGTAGACAACCTACCTGGAAGACTTCAGTGTAAGTGGTTCAAGCTCAATAAAGATTCAACTAAGGAATGAAGACAAACCCAAACACAGGCACAGCATTCTGCACATGCTAGATGTCTTCCAGCCACTGCATGGAGAAGCTCTAGTACAATCACACTTCTCAGTTTTCTGCTTGATTATCAACAAGAGGGAAGGGTCTCTCTAATCTCAGAAACAAGTATTTGCATTATCTCCAGAGTTTATTGAAATATTCATCCACTTGTGCCTGGTAACACTTGACAGTAATGGGCAAGTTCTCTAAAGACCAACTTTTAAACCAGATCTACACCACACACCCTCCAGGCTCCTGTCTGTGACAAGACTGCCTCTGAAGCACTTCCACAAGCCAAAGAAAATGCAACCCTATGATGGCAAAGTGAATGACTACCACGGCTCTTAACAGCTATTTTAGCCAATCTATTGCCAGACACTCTGACAGTGGAAAATATAAGACAGCTCAAAGGAAGACACAGCCCCATCAACAAGCAAAATGTCGAAAGGAGATGATAGAATACAAGCAGACAGGCCAGAGAACTGAGCAGGGTAAGCCTGGTCACAAATCATGGACTGAGCAGCAAGGGAGGAACAAAGAGGAAAACAAGCTGACAAGACAATCAAATACTGCCAAAAGAAATAGAATTATTTTTTTAAGACTCAAAGGTCACAATTATTATACAGTAATAATTATTAATCAAAATATCTAAATGACTTCAAATAACAAAAAAGAAGTCAAACATTGGCTATACGGGGTTTTTTATCTAGGTTTCAAAGCCACATTTAGAAAGCTCTTCAGTCCTGCAGAAGTACTTCAGGAAACTTGAGTTTTATGCATCTGTGCAAACTGAATTTCCTCCACGTGTGCATATGCATTACGCTAAGTCTATTAATTGCTTCTAGTTACATTCAGGTGTTTTATTACATTTATATGTATCTGAAGGTCTCAGGTTTCACGCACAGACAAGGCACAATGGGCCCAATTGTCCAAATGCCAACATGAATGCGGAATTCATTATTTCTTCATTGACTAGTGTAACTTACAGACAAAATTATTTTAAAGAGGTAAATACAATAAGTTTATCAATTAAATGACATGCACTACCCTTCCCACTTATACCTGGGAACTTAGAACAACCCCAGTGTCAACTGACTGTAGATGCTTCCAAGAAAGTAAGTTATTTACAGTAAGTGCTACATTTAGATTGCCACCAACAACTGTTACAAGAACAATGGAGACTCAAAACCAGAACACGACTCCATGAGTCTGGTTTTGTGGACCAGGCAAATAAAGCAGCAAGATGTAAACATATTAAGAGATTTACCAAACATTTCCTAGGAACTCTGTGGCTGTGTTGAGTGCAAGTCAAAGACTGAATTTTACTTCCTTAACTTATAAGCCATTCTATTGCCTCTCCTCAGTCCCAGAATAAATTTGCAATACACATCTCTACTTCATGTTCAAATTGAAATAATCATCAGCAACTAAATTTGAGTTATTCAAAGAAAAATAAAATATAAACTCAATAATTCATTTTTAGACTAAAGCCTGAAGACATAGTAAGGAAACTGAGATAAGATTGATTATGCTTAAATAAAGTATTTTCTAGGTTCTGTAGGCTTCACTTGCCAGCTTTATTTTAGAAAGAGGCACATGTTCAGAAAGCTCTTATTATTAAACTAGAACCACCTATTTTGAAATACAATTAAATCAGCAAATCCACTGCCACAGCTCTTGCCAGCTAGTGATTCAGAACTAGATCTGTTAGAGTATCATAAAGCCCAAGAAAAGAGCTCTAGTTGTGGGGTGTGAGAAATTTTTTTTGCCTTTTTTTTGGTGTTTTTTGTTTGTTTGGGGTTTTGCGGGGGGTTTTGTGGGTTTTTGTTTGGTTTTACTTTTTCTGTGATTTCTTAAGAGCTCTATTCTGCTCTTTATATATCCTTAGAATGGAAGTTAGTAAGAATCATTACATAATTATTTTAGTAGACTGCTACAATATCAATATATACTCCTCAGTTCCCTCAACAACACTTTAGCCAATACTATCAATCTTTTTCCGTTATTAGCACATCATACCCACGGTCTTCCATTTCAGATACAGCTATACATTTGGCTTTAGTTCTCAAAAGTTCATTTTAGATATCCACACAACTACACAATTTCAGATGGTTTCAGAGTCAGTATATCAAATAATGTCCAACACTGAATTCTTCCTACTAGATCAACTGGTGGCTGAACACCCTATATACAAGCAAGAAAGGGTCTTAGTCAAGGTCCCAAGCTGGGTATAAAGGACAGCAGTTCCAACAAGTCAAATACAACAGCCTTGCTATGTATAGCAACACATGCAAACTGCACTAAAAACCTGCTATTTGCTCCATGACTCTGTATCACTTAGAGAGCACCAAACCAAGACCCATTTCATAATCACATACATTAGACAATTTATAAAGACTGGCCTTTTCACTTAACAGTGTGGCTATTTGCCTTTCATTGCTTCAGCCCACCTGTTTATTTTAAAGGAGTATTAAATCAACCCATCCTACTACACTTATTTATAAATCAAAACCACTCAAAGTGGGGAAGGCAGTAGGGAAAGAGGTGGCAAGAACCAGATTCTGCAAATGCAGTCTGGAAGAACAGATATTCTTCCTCAACCAAGACCTTGTATGGTACCTTAGACATCCCAAACTTACATCTTTTAAAGCAATTACAGCTCAAACCAACACAGCTGAAATTCTGTCATGACCTTAACTGACAACTGCTGACAGCACTTCAAGACAAAAAAGCTTACTTTCTTGAATAATCCCATTTATCTACTTAATTCACATATATTCCAAGTACTTTGCCAAATCAAACATCTAAAATACTAGTGGGGAACAACAGGAGGAGGACTGCCTCGGCCACAACAGCTTTGCTGACATGTTTCAACATTATCTTAGTGCTCCAGTCGCACAGATCAGCCCTTCCAACTCACCAGTTCGGCATTGCTAGATGCAGTGCAGATCAAGGACAAACAGCCCCTACTGCAATGACTTTAAAAAATAGTAAGCCAACAACACTGTCCACAAAAAGAAAACAGGAAGACTAATTAGTTTCATCTTCTTCACTTCCTGTAACAGGTGCAATGTTAATACTACATCCTCCCACTGACATCAAAAGGAGTTTCCATCTATAAGTGAAGACCCCTTCATACCTCAGTGGTCTAGGAAAGGGTGCAGTGCGCTGTGCCTGCTGTCCAGGGCAAAAGAGTCTCTATGAGATGAGAGGCACTAATGACAATTCCAGCCACCAGAATTTTCAGGCCATGGCATTAACAATCATCTATCTGGGGTCCCTTCCCCATAAATGCACTCCAGCAGTTGACACCAACACAGTTGGTTACCTCCTTCTGCTAATTCCCTTCACAGCGGTGTCTTGCTTGCAGGACAAGGCCCTTCTTCCACATATCGTTCCACTAGACAAGCCCACAGCTCTCCTCCCTTGTGCAGGGCAGTGCTCACAAGTGGCACAGGCTCCAAACTCACCAGAGCAATGCGCTCTTCAGCCATCAGCTATATCTCACCAGCTTCAGTTTCCCAGCGCCACCACAGCCACTGCAAGGATGGCTGCTGTAGGTGTCCAGCATCTCTTGAATTTCACTGCAAGCAAAGGGCAGCTGTGTAGTCACACTATGGGGAGCACTGGTCCCATTTCCACAGATCTGCCAAATCACTGTAACTGGGGCAGCTCCAACACAACAACATGCCAACCCAGCACAGCTGCAATTTGGTGACTTCAGTGCTACCAGCTGCTGAGCTCCGACCAAGGGCCACCTTTTCGCAGTAAACACTACACTGAGCTGTTACCACCAAACCATTACTCTGACAAAGACAGTCAGCTCCCGGCTCTGAACCTGCTGAGACAGTAACTTGAGAGCCCTACTGGAAGCACACTTTTCTCCTGGGTCTCACAGGTTGGGACAAGATCACCCCAATTCTTATCTATCCCCTTCGCAACTGGCAAGTTTTCCACCTGTTAACATATTGCTTGGATTAACTCACTCATATATATTTGTAACACAAATTCCCAATTTAAAAAAAAAAAAAAAGTCACACCATGGCAAGTACATCAGCCCCCAGCCACACCAGGTCCAGCTGTTGCCCACATTCCCACATACTGTCACTGGTAAAAAGAGTCTCAACTCAAGGAATTCTACTTAAATTATTGCCAATTAACAGCCAATTAGTTACCAATTTGAGTATTGAAAAAAAATACAAACAAACAACCTTTTAGGGAAGCAGCATTTGTCCTCCTTCCCCAGCACCAGCTTCAGTCAGAGACCTTTCCTCCCCACCTTTCTGTCTGAACTGCTCTTGTTTCCACTGCTCCTTACACTCAGTTCTTTCCAAGTCCTTCAGCAACGCAATACAGGAGGCGAGGGTCAGTGCGTAATGGTTTTTCTGACATGTTTCTTACTCATTTTCTCCACTGCCAGTTGCTTCTTAACTGTTCCTCCACTCTAGCAGGTGTACGTGCTCCGGAGTGACCTACCTACAGGCCACGACTCCTTTGGCAGTCTCTGCCCCAGTACGTGTCTGCTATGGGCTGCAGTCTCCTCACAGGTGGGTCACCCACTGGCTGCAGTCCCTCAGAGTGTCTCTACCCCAGCATGGGTTGCCCACAGGTCAGTCCCTTCAGGGGTTACATGTACTTGCTCTGGCATGGCCTACCTGCAGCCCACAGTTCACCCAGGCGTGTCCCTGCTCCCACTTGCAGCCTCCACAGGAGGTAGTCCCTTTGAGGGTCGTAGCTCCTGCAGCGTGCACTGCCTGACAACGTCCCCTTCCTCTGGTTCTCCTCTCATGTCTCTTAGTATATCTCATCCTTTTTCCTCCTGTTTATCCTCTCACACATCTTCCCCTGTATCTCCCGCACCTCACAGCTGCCACTCTTCCTTAAAGATTTATGAGCAGCAACATCACACACACTCATCTGATAGATTGAGGTTTCAGCATGAAATGGGCTGTTTTCATCAGCCTCAAAGCAGTCCAGAATCAGCTGTGCCCATGGTAGTCCATGTTCTCTTCCCCTACCATGCAGCTCACCGGTTCTGAAATCCTGCCATTTGTGCCCAAGACAACCCATACAGTCAGTTTTCAAGAAAGAAGTTAATTACTCCAGTAAATATAAGATCTAAAGGCAACTGAACTACCGTACAGAAAGATGATTAGAGCTTATAAGTGATTTCACATAAAAAAGAACAAGGCAACCATAACCAAAGGTAGCAAAAGCAATTCTCTAGCATTCACGAATTCAAGAGGAGCTTTGCCTTCAACAAGGGCTGAGGCTTATCACAGATACCTATCAGATGCATGTGGAATGGCAAGAAAGGAGAACAGATAAGCACAAGTAAAGCAAACAGAAATTCAGATATTTTCTAATCCCTTTTAGCGATGCAACAGTGGCCTTTTATTTAAGAGCATAAGAACGTGGTCTTCACAGAAAGAGGGGTGTGTTCTTAATCCTTTCCCCACATACCCACAGATAATTCCTCTGCCAAGCTCAAGCAGGAAACTGCTTTGTTTGTTGGCCACTAAAACACAAACACTCCTCACAAAATCCTAAAGCATTTTTTCTTTGGAGTTATCCAAGAAGGGTCTGGACACACCACGTATATTTTTACTAGTCCTACCATTATTTCTCAAAAAGAAAAAAGCGTACTTATAGCTAAAATTCTGTCTGGTCAGCACAGGGTACTGCGCTACTTCGGTTGTTCTACTGTACACTCACCGCACAGTCAAAAAGCACACGCTTTATAACTGCTGCTCACATTTGTCTCTCACCATCAGCAGAAAAGCCTGGCTGTACAGGTGTATCAGCACACAGCAAAACCCGAGCCTTCCCTACCAGCGCTGAGGCAAAGGAACAAAGATCACGGTGCAAAAGCAGGCGGCAGAAACCTGCGGAGAGCGGGTTTTACCCGAAGGCCGATACCAGCTGTGCCCTCGCAACCGCCGGCCCGACCGACCCCGGGGTCGCTCCGGGCCTCACGCCGGCGGCCGCCCGACACAGGCGGCGGCCGGCTCCAGCACGCCGGCCCTCAGGTGAGACCCGCCGGCCCCGGGGCAGGGGAAGGGAGGCGGTAGGCCCCCCGTGCCGGACACCCGCGGGGAGAGGAGGGGAAGAGGTGCTGCCGGCCCGCGGGGGAGGCGGCGCGGTGGAGGGGGACGAGGCCGCTGCCCGTCTCCTCAGCAGCGCGGCCGCTCTGGGCGCGACGGCGGGCGGGTGGGGCGGAGGGGGTGAGGGAACAACGCCGGCGCCATGTGCCCCCTTCCCCCGGCCCGCGCTTACGTGTAGATGATGGACATGAAGTGCATGAGCCAGAGCACGACGAAGAGGATAAACCCGAAGATGGCGAGTCCCGTCAGGGCCAGAGCCAACACCGCCATCGCCGGGGCGCGGCGGCCCAAGCAGGAGCTGGCGGTGGAGCGGGAGCGAAGCGAGGGAAGGCGGCTGGGCGGCCTGTCGGCTTGTGGAGCGGCGGCTGTCGCGGGCGGGGTCCCGAGCTGCCGCTTCTGCTCTGCCGGCCTCCGCGCCGCCAACCGTTCGCGCACTGACGAGCCGGCGGCCCGGCCTGCCCGCCCGCTGCCTGCCGGCGCCCGCCCCCTGCTCGCGGCTGCGCCTGGAAAGGCGGGGTGTGGAGTCACGGGGCTGGCGCTGCTGGCGGGCGGGCGGGCGGTTAAATCCGTTACCGCGCCTCCGCTGCTCCGGGCGCAGGGCCGGGCCCGGCCCGGCCCGGCCTCGCTCCTCTCCGTGCCGCTGGCTGCGTGACCTTGCGGTGTCCCCCTCGGGCCGGCGGCACCGGGCGGCTGCAGAGGGCGGGCGGGAGCGGAGCCGGGGGCCGCGGTGGCGGGCGGGGTGCGGCCCGGAGGCCGCCACCGGACAGGGGTGCGGGAGCGGTGCGGCCGCACGCTCCGTGTCCTCCAGCTTTGCTGGTGGCTTTTAAAAACGCTGCTTGCCCCGGCAAGTCCTTGTCGCCACCGCTGGGGAGACCACAGCACTTCACCTGCAGAAGCGGGTGGGCTGACAGGGCTGCATAGCCTTTTTTATCAGGCTGGACGTGAAGAAATTTTTTACAGTGAGGGTGGTGAAACCCCGGCCCAGGTTGCCCAGAGAGGTGGTGGATGCCCCATCCCTGGAGACATCCCAGGCCAGGCTGGACGGGGCTCTGAGCAACCTGAGCTGGGTGAAGATGTCCCTGCTCATGGCAGGGGTTGGACTAGTTGAGCTTTGAAGGTCTCTTCCGAACCAAACCATTCTATGATTTTTTTAATTTACTGTTTCTGAGTCAGAAAGCTGTCTCGGTGACAGCTGCGGGACAGGATTGGTGTTTCCAGCATAGGTGTGCACCTGAAGGGCACTGAGGGTGCTGATCCTCCCAGCGCTGTGGGCTGATGCTAGCAGTCACGCTGCAGCCGGCATCAGCCGGGCCCAGGCACTGATAAAGCAACCTGGTGACTACCAGCCTTGGCTAGCTTTGGGCTAGTGTCCAGGTAATGAGCGTTGCTTGTTACTAGTCATCTAAGCCATGTGCCTTTATTTCGTTGGATTATTTTTAGCAATTCATGTTGCTGCGATGTTTCCCCCCTTTTTGAGGGGTTTTGTACAAAGAAACTTCCCAGTGCTTCTGTTCGGCTTTTACAGTTTACACTAGCATTTTAGGTCTGGGGTCAGAAATGTCAATTTATCTCTTCTGCTGATTGTGTAACAGGCAACCCCACGTTGCATTAACTGTTTTAAATTGAACTCCATTAATCTGGGCTATGCTGTGGAAAGACAACATTACTTGAAGGCCTGTACCTGCGTACTGGGCTTGCAAGATGCAGGTTCTTTCTGGTCTGGAAGAAGCACCACCATACATAAGAGATCATGGTTACCTGTGCATGTGAAAGTACATTCTTTCCTCAAGACTCTTGACCAGCAGCACAAGCTGAATGCTACCGTGTATGCATGCTCTCTAATAGGTTTTTTTCTTCCGCAGCCCTCAATTATTAATGCAGATAGAGTGTTCATAAATTCTGCTTAAGAACTGAGTCATGTTTTTTTAGAAAACGTTCTAGTCACCATAATGCTTTGAAACTGTAGAAGAACTATGTTTCAGAGTAGCTTTAGTTGTGTATAAGAAGTTAGGATGTAGAGATTTAAAGGCAACTTATTCTCAGAAGAAGCTAGGATCTCACATTTATATTGACTTAAGATTGTCTTAATGAGCTTTATATACATTTTTAAGCCATGATTTGAGTTGTCATGCTCAGTTTTGGCACTGTCACAAGACTAGTCTAGCTGGAGAATTATGAGCTGATATGTATGAATTGTTAGAATACAGCTAGTATAACCCTTATCTGCTTGGATTCCACCTCTCTTACAAGGCAGAAACAGCCTATGGAAAACAGTATCTTGCATTAAGATATGAAGTACAGTGAATTTAGGAAGACTGAGGGCCTGTCTTCAATACTCAGTTGAGAAACAATCACAGTTATTAAACTTTTTTCTGGTTTTGAATAACTATTGAGCTGAATAACTATTCTTTGTCCTAGAAGGTGTTTGCCTGGGAGATTATGTTGTCAGGCTGCTTATTTTGCGATAGCTGGGGTAAACGTCCATGCAAACAAACTTGGCTGAGGCTTCTTCATAAATAAAATGCACAGAGGTTGTTTAACCTGCTGCTGACTCTGATACTTCAGCAAACCACACCAATGTATGAGCAGTCCTCAAACAATATTACGCAGGAAACTGTCAAGCTGGCCTAAATAACTTTGGTTTAGAAAAGGACACATCTTTCTGCCATCCTCCCTGGGACAGCATTTTTTCCTGCTGGCTTTGTTGTTTGGAGAGAAAGAATTCTCTCATGAAGGGTTTAAGGTTAAAAGCTGCAGCACCCAACACTCAGGTCAATGTCTGATTAAAATGGAAAGCTCCAATACACTTTCAGGAGATTCTTTGGGAGTGTTTTGGAGGAAAATCAGGTGGGGTAAGGCCTTCAATCTGAGTAACCTCTCTAGTCAAACCCTGCCACATGATTTTTTAATCAGGTACATTAAGCTTAGTGGGGGAGCAAAGAGTAAAGGTTCCCTGAGCAAGGGGCTATCTGGAGCTGTGACAATTCAGTGGTAGAGAACGTGCTCCTGGTATCCCCTCTGTTAGTTGGAGTGCAACAATTCACAGTGTTCTTCAGATGGTACAAATCTGCCTCCTCCTCAAAGATGCGTCGTCGTGCCTCAGAGGCATGATACACCCTGGTGTTTTAATCAAATGCTTTGGACTTATGCTAATGTGTGCTGTGTTTAAATTAAAACAAAAACCCAACTCTTCCACGTGCTATAGGGCTGCTGTTCTTGGTTCATTCATCATTTTGCTGAAAGATTGATGAATTTAGTTAACAGTGTTTGAGTGTGGCTTTGTTGCAGACTGAAAAAGTTTATTTTAATAGAAGTCTCCTTCCTAAGGGTCCTAAATGGCCTAGATATGAGACTTGTTGCTCCAGCAGAAAAATGATGCAATATAAACACTTACATAATTTTGAATGGATATAAAGGGATACGTATATTAGATCATTGGCAAAAGAAAATCAGTGTGTTAACCTGTAGTGAAACTGGTATTATTTCTGAGAAGACTGTGGAAACCCAATCCACAAAGTTTCTCATACTAATATATCTGTAACCTTGTAACCCCTACACAGACTTCTCGGTTTCCTTCTTAACCGACAGAGTTTCTGTTGAAAACCATCGTTTACATAAGCTCTGGAGAGAGAAAATTGTGATTTATTATACTTCTCCATCTTCAGATGGCAAAATAGTTTGTCACCTGAATTCCAGTTAAAAATGTATTTAAAATCCACTGAAATGGTATCTCACAGCTTGTGCATGCCTTTGTTAGTGTTTCCAAGTACTATTACTCTTTCTGCTCAGAATGATATCACTGAGATTCTGGGCAAATAGGAGGCAAGAAAAAATTAGCTTTCTCTTGCTTACATGCATTTTTCTTTATGAAGATATGGAAATAAGGAGGCAGACAGTGCAAGTTTTCCCTGTGCATAATGATTTGATCCATTCATGCATCTGCACTCTGAAACTGCTTTGTAAAATACCTTATTATAAAGGAAATATGCATTGGTATGAATTGTGTGTCTTTGAAATGAAGTTTTAAGTTTTAATAATTTAAACTCTGAAAAGTCTGCCTCCAAGGCCAAGCAGAGTGTTGGATATGTATAAGTAACCTTTTATTAAAATACCTTTTTGTTCCTTTTCTTCGAACAAAATGTGTATGTTGCCGCTCAGCATGTTTGTTGTTATACAAATGTTCTATGTTGCACCTTCCTCTTGTTTGAATCTCTTTGTATGCAATCATTAGTTGGATTTGATATAAAAATGTATGCAATTGCTCTCTGCCTGTTAATCTCCCTGCCTAAGTGAGTTCAGAATTTTATCCAAGTCTTAGAGCAAATATTGAGAAAACATCTGCCTAGTAGAATGGAGAGAGAGACACCAAGCTTATCGGACAACTCTGCCTGTATCCTCTTTATTTGGCAATAACAAGCTCTCTAATCAGCACATGTAAAGTGGCCCATGAGGTTTAACAAATGCAGTTCTAGGCTAGCGGTAGTGCAGGCTGTCTCTTGTCTGATAATGTCTCAACAAAACAAACACCAGAGCTCTTACAAATGCCCAAGAATGGAAAAAGTTAAACATACAGCTTACAAAGAAGCCTCAAAGTACAAATCTGTGAGGAAGGAGACTTCACTACTTTCAATCTTCAAAAATCTTTTTGTAAGAGAATGTGAAAGCACTTTTTAAAAAAATTTCTCGAACAATATTGAGAGATCCACACAGATGTTTCAGTTACATGGTGTTTTTCTTGAGGAACTGATCCAGGTCTACACTAACATATAAACCATCTCCCAAGTATTGCTGTGGAAAAGTTATGCTTATGCAGTGAGCATTAAAATATGGAATACTTGGGAAGAGTTAAATTTATAAAACCAAAGCAAATAGTTTCACAGGGTCACAGAATAGCTGAGTTTGGAAGAGACCTCTGGATACCACCCCTGGTTTGGGGTCTGTCTCCATCTTCTTTACTTCCCCCGACCAGGTATTTGTGCACATTGGCAACATTCCCTGGAGCCTTATTTTCTCCAGGCTGAACCGTCCCAGCTCTCTCAGCCTCTCATATGTGAGATGCTCCATTCTCTCCATCATCTTTATGGCCCTAAGCTGGACTCACTCCACTATGTCCATGCCTCTCCTGTAGTGGCAACGCACACACCAGTGCGAACCAGAATGCTGTTTGCCTTCTTTGTCACAAGGGCACATTGCAGCTTGTGGTCAACTTTGTGTACCCCAGCACCCCCTGGTCTTTCTCTGCAAAGTTGCCTTCCAGACAGTGGGCCCTCAGTGTGTACTGATGCCTGGGATTGTTCCTCCCCAGATGCAGGAATTGCCATTTCCCTTTCTTGAACTTCCTGTGGTTCCTGTCAGCACATTTCTCCAGCCCCTTAAAGTTCCTCTGAATGGCAGTCCACTCACGTGTGCTGTCAGCCGCTCCTCCCAGTTTTGTATCGTCTGCAAGCTTTCTGAGGTTGCACCCTGTCATTAATGAAGATGTTAAACTGCGCTGGCCCCACTATTGACCCCCAATGTACTCCAACAGTGACTGTCCTCCAGCTGGACTTCTTGCCACTGATCACAAGGCTTGGAGCCTGGCTGTTCAGCCAACTTTCTGTCACCGTAGCCTTATCTAGTTCATTCCTTGTCAGTTTATCTGTGAGGATAATACGGGGGAGACAGTGATGAAAGCCTTGCTAAAGTTCAGAGTCACATCATCTAGACATCACCCCTTGTTCAGCAAACTAGTCATCTGGTCATAGAAGCCTATCAGGTTGATTAAGGATGATTCACCCTGCATAAATCCATGCTGACTACTCCCAAACACTTTTTTGTTCTTCACATGTTTAGGAATTGTTTCCAGGATTAGTTCCTCTATCACGTTCCCAGGGATTGACATGAGGCTAAACAACGTGTAGTTCACTGAAGTTCTTTCTGTTCTGTAAAACAAGAGGGATATTTGCCTTGTCCCAGTCTTAAGGAACCTCCCTTGTTCCACTGGACCTTTCAAAGACAATCAAAAGTGACCTCATGACGATGTCAGCCAGCTCCCTCAGCACTTGTGTGCTTCCCATCAAATCCAATGCTCTCATGTGTGTCCAGTTCTGCTCAATGTTCCCTAAATTGATCCTTCTCCACTGAAGGTAGGCACTGAGCACTTCAGTCTTCTCCATGTCCTTTGTTACCTGGTACCCTCCCCGCTTCAGCAGCGGTCCCACATTTTCTGTAGTCTTCCTTTTGCTACAGGGTACTTGTAGAAGCTTTCACAGTGTTCTTCACATTTCTCATCAGATTCAACTCCAGATGGACTATGGCTTTCCCTACAAGCTCAGAGAGTGTGTCTGTATTCCTTCTGGGTTGCCTGTCCTGCTCTCACCTCTTGTAAGGTTCCTTTTTATGTTTGATTTTGGTCAGGAGCCCTTGCAGGCCTTTCAGTCTTTTTCCTTCATACACTCTGAATATCTACCCCTTCTTTACTACTTTTCCCAGACTCTCTTTTGGTGTTCTTGTTCTTTACTCTGGAGGCCCTGTAGAGCTCAATCTTCCTTGTATTTTAATGGCTCTTTCTCCTGCCTTGCCCAGTGTTCTTGTCCTCTTGTTTTGTGAATCTCTTCTTTATCCAAACTCACTGCATCCTTGCTTGCTCCCTAGATTAAGTTTTGACACATTTCACAGGCGTTTGTTCTCCAAGGCCTACCCTCAAATGTGTTTGCCCTTTCTGGTCCTTGGTTACATACTCCAGAGTTTCTCCTGTTAATTTCCAATTATCAATGAGCAAAACCAGTGTGGGTTTGTTATAAGTAAGTGTTAACAGCTCCTCTTTTCCGTTTTCATCTGCCTTTTTTTTAATTATTATTCCTTTACCTTCCCTTGTCTGCATTCATTTTTATTGTGACATTTTCAGGAGAAGGATGATCTCTCTAAGGTGAAAACACATTATTTTCCAATGTACAGACTGCCACAAAATGGTCATAACTACACACCAGTGTTTTCTTTTGCTTTTTAGAAAATGTAATGTCCTATAAACAAATTACATATTCTTTCTGGGGAATATCATGCTATCCTCACCTCCTGGAAAACAAAACCACCTGACCACGGTATTTCAATTGTTGCTGAGCTACAGGCTAAGGAGAATGGCCAAGATTCTCCCTGTGTGGTGATTTGAGAAAAAGGGATTGTGATCAGCGGTGAGAGCATCTGGTTGAAACAGCTTGATATCGGTGATATTTTTCACATCCAAAGTTTTTCCCATGGAATTTATGCAAATCCTTCATGGACAACAATATCTGAGGTACAAAAAGGAACAGTATATATATTTGTAGGCTCAGGTTTTGGGTTTTTTTGGTTTGGGTTGGGTTTTTTGTAAGACTAAATCCTCTCACTTTGCAGGGCTAGCTTTGTTTCAAAAATAATCTGTGTTCTGGTGTTTAAATGCACATCAAGAGGGAAAGAGAAGGCCATGAGGTGTTACAACATTTTGCTCTGTTTAGATGCTGGTTTAAATTTATGTTCTTCATTAATAGTTATGAGAATCAACTTTGATTTTTTCACAAGTATCTTAAAAAATGTGTATTGATCATTGTCCAGTCAGATACACACTATGCATGGACTTTTCACTCTGACTAATTTATTTTTTCATTCATGGTGCTCAATCGGCCATTAACATCACCTCATAATGGTTACTGTCCTGTATGGACCATTCAGTTTTATAAATATAGGGAGAAGAATCAAACAAAATTGCAAATTGATTAGAGAGGCAAATCTTGCACGACTTTTCCAAGAGCAAGCATTCACTCAATGGGACAGTTTCTGAGAGTTTTCATCAATACAAACATTATTGTAAATAAAAATCTCTCATAAATAAATGCTGAGTGCAAGTTAAAATGCATACTACCAATAGAAATATATAGGTGGGTTTCTTTTTTAGAAACGTTGGACCCAAGCAGACACTCCCAGTTCTTGGCATCTAGCAATCTTTTTTGCTGTGAAACTGTTGCATTCTTGTTAACCCTGGCAAGGGCACTCAAGCCCAATTTCGAAGCCTTAGTACATTCAATAAAGGGAAAGTTGGTCAGGGAGTAAGGAACCAAAGGTAACCAGCAAGGGCTAGAACTAGGGGAAAGAATTTAGTCTGGGAGCAACAGAATAGAAATTGGGCTTGGAGGGCCCTCTCGGGCTGGAGGACCAAAAAGATAAGTGCTTTTTTAAGCTAAGAGCAAGAGTCAGAAAGGATGAAATCAAGGGAAAACATGATAGTGGGAAGAGACTCCATCCATAGAAGAAGTGAGCAGTGATGTTTCATGACTGAATATGACACTACATTTTAAATTAATGTTTGATGCTTTCGTCAACAATGTTTGATGCTTCCATCAACAAATACTTGATAGTCCAAGAATATGAATAAATACAAATAATATTGCTAGATGCAAACTAACGCAGAAATTAGTCCTTTAGAAAGCAACTGGTGTGCTCCTGGGCTCAAACACTGGACATCTATGGTACAAAAATGGTTGGCAAGGGTGGGAGGTGGTTCCTGAGTTCCGTGGAAGCAGATCCAGGAGCAGCTGGAACGCCTCCAGTCCTCTCTCACTGCTGCAGCCAGGAGACACTAGAAGCAAAACTGCCTTGGCCAGGTAGGTGAGCAAAATCTTAAAGATGTTTTTGTCCTTACTTATCAAAGCACCCCAGTATTTGGGGAGTAGAGGAAATATGTGCTTTGGAAAGATATCTGGCTTAGAAATCAGGTTCAGCCCCGCCTTGATGAGGAGTGCCTGGCAATTTCTGAAGTCCACAGTTAACACCTTGATTACAAGATATCTCCTGTGATTGAATATAGTCATCAAGACATTTCACAGGGTTTCCTGCTAATGTCTCGAGGGTCAGAATTACAGCATGCTTCGCTAGCTTCATCAGAGGCATCCCTAAGGAATGTCTCTTTCACAAGCACCTGCAGAGGTATGAGCTGTATTTGTGTCTTCCCCAACCACCACACAGCTGCCAAGCATTCAGGAATACTCCCTCATGGAGTGCTGAGATCTCCTTCTTGATATCTGTGAGTGTTTGCATGCAGTCTCCCAGAATTTGAGTGGAGATACAGGCTGAAGCCAGAATGAGCAGTTGTGTACGAGTAGCCAGAGCTCCCTGAGACATTGGTTCTGCCCCTGTGTTGGTTCTCATTGCAGAGTCACAGGTTCATAGCAGTGATTGAAAGGGACAGTTTGACTTGTCCAGTTTCTACATGGGTGCTGCTGGAGGAAGCTGGGGACAGTGTAGCCTGAGGAGAAAAATACACAGCTAAAATTGCTAGAAGAAAACTCATCTGGCTTTTTCTGACTGCTTTTTTTTAAAAAAAAAAAAATAGTGGCTATTACCCAAGTGTTTTAGAAACGGTTGTTTTCTAAATAGTTGTTAACACAATATTTCAATCGATCAAATATGAATGATCCCAGAGTTGCTCACTTAGCTTTTACTGCTCCTTCTCACTCATACCGCTTTGCTTTCTGACATCCTTGTTTCCTTATTTTGTGAAACCAAGCTCAAAAACTAGAGCTCTCCTCATAGGAATGTGATAAAAACTGCTGTGCAAATAATATTTCACCACAACTCTGAGCAAGTTTTCCCGACTCTTTCTCATGATCACATCTTATTAACCATGTCAAATACAGATAAACGTCCTGCAAAAGCATTACCTGGGTTTCAAGTAACACACCCTGTACCTAGGAAGCTCTGCTGCCCCAAAATATATTTATAGCGTAGTCCAGACTTGCTGTTTAAGACAGATAAATGTTTTTTCCAGAAGGGTACAACCACTCTTTTGTTGCAGGCTTGCAGTTGCACAGCCCTTTTCACAATTACATGCTGAACTGGGCAACGCTAATAGGTCGTGATGACCTGGGTGGCCACTCCTGCATGGAGTGTGATGAGCTGAGACTGCCTGAAACAGGGGTGAGCCCGTCACACTGAGAGTTTCAGATCAGTGCCTTAGATGTTCTCAGCACACTCACCCAGATCATGGGGATCATCTGTGCCCGTTTTCCATGCTAGTTACAGGCTCTGGCTTTGCACAGGGATGACCATCCAGTTAGACACAATGACAGTGGGGAACTAACATGGTGACCTGACATGTCTGAGCTGCCAAGTTTCCTGTCATGTCTTTGTGGTGCTTTGTATTTCTGCTGTGGTTATTTAATTACAACTCTCACAGTGAAGCAGCTGTTAAGTGGCTCAGAAGACTAATATACATTGAGTCTAGACAGGCACAGTTTGAAACCAGAGCTTTCAGTTTCTCTCTAGATAACTGATGCTATCTGCGTTTCTGTTTCTAAAAATATTCAATAGCATTTTTAGGCTCTCCGCAAATGAAAGATCACCCTTAATTGTGTTGTTACATCCTGCTTGACATGAGTTATTTGTTAAGAAACCAGGGAAAGCTGATGGGGAAATTAACAAGTTTCAGTTACCATTTAAGCCCATTACAAAAGCCCCACAGTTTAATGCTCTTCTAAATTTCTTTGCAATGGAATATTCTTATAATTAAGCACACAGCAGGTGAGAAAGAAGGCTGAGCTTTGATGCATTACAGAGGAGGTAGCTCTGAGAAAAGTCTAATAATGCCTGCATTTTAAACGGTGATTTTCTAAAATTCAGCATCCAGAATCACAGAATGTTAGGGATTGGAAGGGACCCCAAAAGATCATCTAGTCCGATCTCCCTGCCGGAGCAGGAACACCTAGGTGAGGTTACACAGGAAGGTGTCCAGGTGGGTTTGAATGTCTCCAGAGAAGGAGAATCCACAACCTCCCTGGGCAGCCTGTTCCAGTGTCTGTCACCCTCACTGCGAAGAAGTTTCTTCTCAAATTTAAGTGGAACCTCTTGTGTTCCAGTTTGCACCCATTACCCCTTGTCTTACCGTTGGTTGTCACCGAGAAGAGCCTGGCTCCATCCTTGTGACACTCATTCTTTACATATTTATAAACATTGATGAGGTCACCCCTCAGTCTCCTCTTCTCCAGATTAAAGAGACCCAGCTCCCTCAGCCTTTCCTCATAAGGGAGATGTTCCACTCCCTTCATCATCTTTGTTGCCCTGCGCTGGACTCTCTCCAGAAGTTCCCTGTCCTTCTTGAACTGAGGGGCCCAGAACTGGACACAATATTCCAGATGAGGTCTCACCAGGGCAGAGTAGAGGGGAAGGAGAACCTCTCTCAACCTACTAACTACCCCCCTTCTAATACACCCCAGGATGCCATTGGCCTTCTTGGCCACAAGGGCACAGTGCTGGCTCATGGTCATCCTGCTGCCCACCAGGACCCCCAGGTCCCTTTCCCCTACACTGCTCTCCAACAGGTCATTCCCCAACCTGTACTGGAACCTGGGGTTGTTCCTGCCCAGATGCAAGACTCGTTTTCCTTTCTTTAAGCAGAACATTTTTGTTTCTTCATTGTAGATATTAAGTTCTTTGGTGTTGTGTGAACTGGATGCACACTGGGGACTACTAGTTAGAAGAGACGTGGGATTACTAGAGCTCTTAGCATCATGGCCTTTTCATGTAGTGACTTCTGCTTTTACTCAGGATTTTTTTCCCCAGCTCAGTTCTTGACATTGACCCAGAGAATGAATGTTATATGAAGGTATACAGACAGGAATGAATTTGATTTGGTATGGACAAAGGGCAGAATGTGTCCAAAATTATGCCCCTGAAGTGGAATATATACTCGCCAGCTTCTGGAATCAACTGCCCCTACCAACCATCACTGTCTGTCATCAGGCATGCTGATGTTTGTAAGAGAAGAGTCTTGCCAGGAACAGGAGTAGAAGCAGCTGCTTGCTGTTGTGTCAATGTTGGTGATATCAACCTGGACATCAAGGAAGAAACAGTGGGAACAGCTGCAGGATCAATCAAAATTTTGCCGTGTACAGGAGCATGATCTGTTTCATTTATTGAAAAAGTGGAGAACAATTTCCCTCACTTTCTTTTAAGTCTAAGACCTCAGCCCAGAGTGTGAAGGTGAAAGCCACAGGGTTAGGACTTGATTTCTTCCTTCTGCTTGTCTCTCTGTGCCAAAAAGCCCCGTGGCAGACAAAACTGCCACTCTTGAATAGGTTTTCCCTTGAGTGAGCTTGGAGATGTTGTGGAAGTGTTGGCACCATGTCTGCAAGACACAGCTGCTGTGTCCTTTGCCTAAGGACTAGAAGTTCAGTCCTTCACTAGCAAATCACAACTAGGTGCATTACCTGAAATACAGGGAACAGGTTCATTCTGCATACTTGCCATTGTGAATCACCGTAGCATTGTGTGATGTATTCCAACCCAGTGGTGTCAGTGTAAGGCGTGACAGTTAATTTTGATAAGTAGGAAGCAAGTGTCTACAAATTACTGCATCCTCTGAAAGGGGCTATTACAAGATTGTATCTTCTCATCCATTTCTTAGTGACTTGCTCTGGTTTTTATTACATCGGGCATGTAACTGTGGTAAGTTTGGATATGGAAATACTACGTTCTACTTCTAGTATCACACCCTTAAGGGCCAAGGCGTCTGTAGAAGCCAGTAGGCATTTTTTTCTTCAGCTGACTCCATCACAAACATTTTGTGTACCCCCTCCTGCACTTTCTTTTTCACTCTCAAGCAAAGAGAAATATTGCTCAGGCAGCAAATATGTTGTGTGTGTGTGAGAGAGAGTTCAAACATCAGATATGGCTAAATGCACAAAGTTGCTTGGCCATCTGAAGACAGTTTTCTTGCATGTGTATTTATATGCTCATACAGCCTTAACTTGCTTTTCATTGGGGTGTGACATACTCTGCCAATTCCATGAGAGATCAGGAGGCTCGCCTAAGAGGCTTATGTCATACGAACAGGTGTGGCTTCAAAAGAAACTCTAGAGTATTTCCAACAGGAACTTATTCTCCACTGAGTCTTTTCACAGTTACCTACTCATAAGAATGGAGCTGGTAAACAAACTCTCTTTGGGCAATAAAGCTACGCGTAAAATCACAGAATCATGGAATAGTTTGGGTTGGAAGGGACCTTCAAAGGTCATCTATGCATGGCATGAAGTAATCTCTTTTCTCAAAAGGCAAAAATAAAATCTCAGACTTCTCTGGCTGGTTCAGATATTCACATGGCAACTTCCCATTTGAGATCCTTTTGCAGGCCCTTGATTTTTGAAGAGAGCTAGCAATTTTACTCCAGCCTTAATGATACAAATTACGGTAAAATGAGTACATCATAAGTCATACTTAAAACACAGGATTTGAGATTTTCTGCTATATGTCTGGACCAGGCAAAAAGAAGGTCATGGTAGCTGTAAACTCTCCAGGTACTTAGCCCTGCAAGACTAGATGAAGTCCAAAAAGCCTATGGCATGTTCCTATGCGCTGCAGGTCTGTATAGACCCTCCCCAGCACAGGCAGCTTGTTGCAGCTTCCTCGCCATCCCCAGCCTTGATCTGCTGCAGGGTAGGGTTTCTGAGGAGGTCTGTGGCTCAGAGATCTGTCTTCTGAAGTGCCTGCATGGAAAAAATCCTCTCCTGGCTAGATACAGGAGTTTTCCAAGCCCCTTTTTATCACTCTTGCCTTACTTAGATCTGCTGCAAAGAAGCAAAGAACTCACCCCACATAGCTGAGAACAGACGAGAGGTCTCATACCAATATAAAAAAAAGGATGAAATGAAAGGGTGGTTATATTTAAAAAGCAAGCTTAATTATAATTAAAAAACAAGCAAAGAAACAAAACCACCAAAACCCAACAATGACCACAAAAATCAGAAACAAAACCAATAAATGTTTGTTGTTACAGAGCCAGCTTGGGTAGGCAACGGGAAAAGTGGATCAATTGGGGAGGTGGAGGCCTTCGTATGTCTTGACAGTCACTGAAATACGTTGTAAGAATGTTGCTCAGAAAAATATATGGCAAAATTGTTTGGAAATATAGCCATGTGCTGTATGGGTTTGGGGCACATGGTTGTTTTTACAAAGCCTATGTATATGTCTGACTTGCAATAATTACTGTGTGTGCAGCTTACCAGAGAAATCCCAATCACTGTTCTGCAAGTGGGATTTCTCACTGAAACGAATGAAGGGCCTGCTGGCACAGCAATGTGCAGGAATGTTTGGCCCACAGAATTACATATTTCTGGTGATATGTAATGAAGTGCAGCACTAGGAGTCATTATTGACTAAGAGCTTTACTGAGAATATCTGCAGCATACACTTGTGTATCTCTCATGGTTGTGATTATGATGCATGCAGTGCCAGCCATACCATCAGCAATACACAGGGCAGAAAAAAACCTCCTCCCTCCTTCCCCAAGGTTCAACATGTATTTCCTACCTTTTTTTCCAACTTATATCCATTTATGTTTGTGGTTGGTTTGGTTGTTTTGTTTTTAAATTTCCATTCTTTTTCAAGTATACCAGATCTAGAAAAAACTAATTTTTGCACAAGGGACAGAACTGAAATACTGTGCTGATTTGCAGCCATTTCAGAATGGAGTAGGGTTTTGTTTCCAATCCTTCTGTAAGGGCAAAACTTTGTTTTTCTGACACTAAAATCATAGTTGCCATCACTCCACAAGAGCTTTTTCCCATTACAAACATTAACCTGAGTCCTAGAATTATGTGGTCTGTCTGTCTTTAGAGTCATGCCTTTAAACATCTTTAAGAAAAGTTTCCAAATTTATGCCCAGACCTTGCTTTTTCACTGCCTTTTAAGCCCAACCCCAGATGTTACATGGTATTTTAGTGCTAATAGTCCATTGCCTTCCTCTTCTATATACATAGTAGATTATTCACAAACCTGCTTACAAGTAAGATGGTCATATTTATGCAACATCTTTTGCAATCTTAGGTCTTAGAAAAAAGCTTATTTTTGTCACTGTCGGAGAACATGAATTCGAATGGTATGAAATTTAGTAGTGCTTAAGCAAAACCTGACCACATTGATCTGAATTTTATGGCCAGTGAAAACATGAGGTTTTATTCCATGCAGATTTAATTCCTTGGCTCTAGCAGGTGGGAGAAGCAGAAGAAATGCTATTCAGAAGAAATTTAACTCAGTGCCCAGCAAAAATGAAATGACAACCATTTGGCTGATGGACATCAGCAAAACATTGACATGAGATGTCCTGACCAAGATTTTAACTTCTATCACTCTACATCCATTTGGCCTTATTGGATTTTTACTGTAGGCAGAGGCCTAGCATGCCCAGAGCTCCTCACCTTGAGGAACAGACATACATACATTTTAGAAAGTGAAAGCCTTTCTGTGTGGATGCAGAAAGCAATCTCAACTTGAGAGTAATGTGCCTTCAAGTGATACCATTCATACCAACAGCCAAGCACTGTCACTACTGCAATGGTTTACATGGCAGGGCATGTATCAGACAATTTGAATGTAAGAATGTTGTGCATTTTGTGCTGTTTTATCTTGCCCAATGCCTTGTGATGCTTTACTGTCTCTATGGCATTTTGATGAGTCCAGGTGACAATATCCTTCTGTCCCTTTCTTGCTTGTATATGGGCGTATGAGCATGCAGAACCTTGTTTCACTGCTTGCACAGGTGAAGCAACCATGTCCCATTTCCTTTGTAAAGTGTATTACTATCTATAGAGCTCTGCAGTTTACAAATACGGTTGACTACATCAACCATAATATCTCATGACTGCTCCCTATTAAAGTATTACCAGGTACCAGGGTGTGTTCAAGGACGCCTGGGAGGAATACTGCCAAACCCATGATAAGCAACAGCAAACACACGAGTCACCCTCTTTTCCTTCGCTCTCATGTGCATTTACTACAGCGATCCTGACAAGCTGTGAGCGGGAGTTGCTGCAGGGCTGGTCTGCACCGGAAATCCTGCCAGGAGTGTCTCAGCACTGTTGTCGTCTGCCTGGCTGATTTTGTCCTGAAATGATTACTATACTGGGTATATATATATACACACATATATAGATATATATACACACATATATATATACTGCATATATATATATATATACACACATATGTATATACTGCATATATGTATATATATATATATATACAGCGGAAAGCGCACCCAGAGAAGCAAGTTTTAACTGTGATCTTTTCTTCCCTCTGCTCCTTTGTTTTGTTTGGGGTTTTTTTTGGTTAACGTTAACATTAACTGTTCTCTTCCCTTTTTGAATGTTTAAAAGGCATCCGTTTTCAGCCTGCAAGCTGATTATGAGCAATAATTTATTCTCACAACCCTTCAGTGAGGCAAGCAGGTACAATTATCACCATTTTACTGAAAGGATAATTGAGATGCAAAGTTTAATGGACTACTTAAGGCCACATGACAGTTAAGGTCTTATTTTTATTTACAGTTTTTGAACTATTTGGGAAGTCACACTCAGAGAAAAGAATCTCAAAAACGTTAATCTACTTCAAAGAGCTGTAAAGATCATTGATCCCAGTCTAAATTACTTTTTTCATGTTAGCCAGTGAGATCAACACTTGGTAAAATTCACTTAACGGTCCAGCTGTCTCCCTCCAGACCCAATACCATCATCCTTCTCTGTGAGAAGGGGACTCAACAGCAACATTCAGCACAAACTTTACTTTAAATTAGTTTGGAAGCAAGGTCATGGTACCAGTGCAAAGTCTTCCGTCAGTCATCTTCACTCAGAGTAAACCTTTCTTCTGTCTTCAGTTCACCTTGGTGATGGACTTCTTAAGCCACCTGACACTTACTGAAGAGTAGGAGAACCTGCACAACAAATTGTCTTGGAGTAGTAATAGTAACTTCGCTCTTCTCGCAGATGTTTTACTTCCCTGTATCTACACAACCCAACCATCCAATGTAGGAAGAAATCCCAGAAGATGTGAGCTTCTGTGCTCCTGTTTTCATCTTTGCATCTTATCAGCTATAGCATAGGGTAAAACTGTGATATCTTGCCTTATAGTCTGTTTCATGGCAAAACAAAGCTGACATGCCAGCCCATGCCCAATGGAGACCGTCATGCATCAGTCACTCCATGTGCTAGCAAAAGTATCAAACTACCTTGCCAAATATATTCCTTTCTGAAGTTCTTTGAGGTGCTTCTACATAAGACATACTAGGTGGAATATTTTTCAAGTCCACCAAAGTTGGCACCTTCCAGGAAGGCAGAAACCAGATACCCATTTAGCATTATTTCCTTTAATCCTGGTAGGATTTATCCAGGAATATTGCAAGAACAAACTCACCAGTAAGAACAGTGGTTTCCAGTTTTCATATTATATTTAATGCTTCATAAAATTCCAGGATACAACTGCATGGTATTAATAAATATACTGTACAAAACTAGGAAGTTATATTTCAGAACAAGTAAGTTCCCCTTTTTATTTTCATAGGAGGGTTCAGTCCATTGAGCTATTTCTTCATTTCTATATATATTTTTATTAATGATTTACATTTCAAGTCACATTTGTCTTCATCTATTGTTAAGTCATTATATATTGTTTTCTGTACTTCAAAAGTGAAATTCCCTCATTGGGTAACAGTTTTAGTAGGAGTGAAAGCACTGGAAGCAAACAGAGCCTCAGGAAGCCCTGCCCCGGCTTTTATTTTTACTGGGCAAAAATGCACTCCTCATGTGGACGCCCAACATTAGCACTGGTAACAAAGGAGCATGGGCTAGTGTAATATACATGAGTGTCATCCCTGGCACTCAAAGAGTCCAAGAAATACAGCATATTGCAAGGGAAAACCTGGATTGTAGCCAGGCACAGTTTCTCCATGCTCTGGCCAAAGCTAAGGATGCATTGCTGCTTCTTAGTTCCACTTGCAGTGTCTGTATTGCTTGCACTTCACGCAGTAGAGTGAATTTTGCCCTTAATATGGCAGTTTTCATAATGCATGGAGCCATAAGTGTGCTACATACTTTCAACTGAATTTTGCCCTATTTGGACTGATGGGATCAATAGGCTAAAAATATGTAACTGATTTTTTGTGGTATGCAGATTTCATTTAAAAATACTATAATTTCTTCCATCCTGAGTCCTACTAAAGCTTCCTTTGTTCTTTCTCCTCTATGCTTCATGAGCAGCTTGCAGCTGCTCTTTTAAACTGGCTTAGCTGAACTTTCTGAATCTTTCCTTTCTCAGTTACCAGCAGCAGAGCCAGAGGTTCCCGTGGCAACACAGGGGAAAACAAAGAAAAGCTTATAGGAGAGCTGCCTGATCCCCAGCTTTAAGTGGAGCTTCACAGTTGTATTGCGGTTGTGCAAGGGTCAATGTTTGAAGTGCCCATGCTAACTCTTAAAAGAACAGGCAAAGGACAGCAGACTGACTTTTGGGATAAGAACTATAAACAGATCTACACGTTTTTGTCTAGTATCCTGGGACCACTTAAGGAAGGTTGCTATAATGTATGTTTTTTCTCCATTGTCCTGCATGTCCTTGTAATTCTAAGATCAAGCCTATTTTCCTCATTTCCATAGCAACACCCATTAGTATGATGGAGCTGTTCAGCTCATTCCTTTTTGCTGCTGATTTTACCCAAAAAGCTGCTTTTGAAACTAACAGCTAAGAAGAAATATCCAGTCTGTGGTCTTTATGTCTCTGCTCCTCATGTGATAAGTACTGTGGAGACTGGGCAATGTGACCTCTTCCTTCCAGCCATTACATACTTTATCAGAACATTAGAGAAAAATGAAATTTTCCAACTAGGGTTTTCAATATAAATAATCTTAGCAATAGTATCTTCATTTCTTTGCTGTTACTAGGACTTGGGCAGGACCTATGTCAGCTCTAAGTCTTGAGCTTGCAGACTTGTCTATGTCCTATGAGTAAATCTAAGCTCAGGATCATTCAGTTCTGTCTCCTTCCCTGAATAAGTTTCCCTGTCTTCCTGAGCTTCCAGAGCTGGCTTGTCACCAGACGGGGGCTAGCTGAATGCCTATCTTGTCAATGTGAATTATGGGTCCTGGGTTCCCATTTCGTACCACATATAAGTAAACCTGGGGTATAATACCTCTGACAGGAGTACCTGGGGGCTGTGGCCACAGGATTGGTGGTATCTTGGTCATGCATGGCTTGTGTCACATTTATGTCGTGCACTGCTTCAAAGTTCGAGTGTGATCACTGTCACAGTGGTGTCATCTGGCCATGCAGTGTATGGTGTCCTTAATCCTTACCCATTGAGCAAGCTCTGCAGTATCTACAGATTAATCCAGGACCATTGTTGCCATTGTTCATATCTAAAACTATGAAAAGTTAAAAAGGGGGCAAAATTATGTAAAGGATCTGATTTGAGATTCATAGTGTGCTACTTAAGAAGGGAGGATTCCACAGTTCTTTATGAACTACTCCCAAAAAACTCAGCTGCTGGCACACAGGAATAAAGCAGACAGACAGCACTTACTCTTCTTAGTATTTACATTCTGCATAATGCATAGAAACTCCAGGCATGGATAGAGATGCCAGAATGGTTGATGTTGCACTGACAAAGGATGGAAAGACAGCCCTTACTCTAAAGAGCTTAAAGTTTGTAGTGCTGTTCTCCACACAGCGACAAGTGACAAAGAACAGTAAATGAAATTTGGGATGCAGCCCCTTGCTGTCTGGACAGTGGGGCATTGCTGGTGCCAGAGGGTGTGTATATACTGCTTGCGTGCGCAGAAGAATGGTGCTCAGCTCACACTGAGCCCCACTGCAAAGGCAGGTGTGAACATCTGTGCAGGTGTTCTTCAGCAAATGAACTGTGTGTGTAAGTGTTAAAGGAAGCAGACTTGACCTAAAAATATTTCATATGCATGGAGTTTTTCTTTTCCGCAAGGGAGACCCATCAGTGCAGATGCCTGGGAAGAGTGCACTGGATTTGTATATCCCACCATAGTGCCTACAACAGGGCTCCACTAGTTGCAGACCAGAGGTGAGGTCACTGGCTAGTGGGACTCCTGCAGCTGTTCTGCAGATAGACGAGTTCCCACAAGATGTCCTGTTCTTATGTCAGAGCACATGCCATAAATTTCATTTATGTGGACAGCTAATTGCAGTGACATGGTCTTTCCCCGCAGCTATCGGTGACACTAAAGTCCAGCTGGCCTGAGGGTCGGTAGCAGGCAGAGCAGGAAGATATCCGCTCTTCTCTGTGACCTTCCAAATACTAAGTACTTCAAGAAGAGAGCCACAAAGAGAAGTTTGTCCTCAAAAACACATCCCTAATCAGATGCCTACCCTGATTCTTAACAGGTGTGGGAATCCACCTATTCTGTGAAAATGAGATGATACTTTCATGATAGCCAGGAGGCAGGTTGAAAGCTATTGTCTCTATGAGTACTACATTATTTCCAACTCCAGGGAAAGAAAGAAAGGAAGGAAGGAAGGAAGGAAGAAAGAAAGAAAGAAAGGAAGGAAGGAAGGATCTGATCTAAATTCTTTTTAGTTTGACTGTTTCTTTCAGATCATTTATTTAAGAGCATTTACCTTTTAATCATCTCCAAGAGCAAATAAATCTGTTTTTGATGGAAGCAAGAGCTGAGACTCTAGTGTAACCTCAGGACTACAGAACCTGAGAACTCAAGACAAACAGCACCAATTACAAGAGTCAAAGAGAGGATTGCCAATATTGTTTATCTAGAAGTAGTGCTTTAACCCCTCAGGGGTTCTGTTCTGTGAGATATTGCGTACACTACATTGAAGGGTGGTCCCACCCAAAAAGAGCTAAACATTTAGCTGTAGAAGACAAGCTGAAAAGAGGAATAACTATATTTTAAGCACAGTTTTATAGATAGTCAACTTAGTTTAAACTCAAACTTATAGATAATACGTTTAACTAAGACCTAGATCCATATTACCTGCATCTGATCACACACAAGCTAAATATCTGTTCTTAGTGAGCCAGTAGATTTATTCAGTGATAAATGAAGAGAGAGAGGGACATGTCTGTAGAAAGGCACACAACCAAACTTAAATACATGTGAATAATGCCTTTCTTCAGGAGTAATTTATGCAAGTAGTTTGAATTAGACTTTACTTCAGTGATAGCTGGATGGGATGAATCACTCTGTGTGACTTGCGCAACATCACACAGGAAATTAATGATGGACTATGACCCAGAGTCGTCAGTCCAATACTTCAGCCCTAAAAGCACGTCTTTTTTAATGTACTGTTTTTAACTTAGTATGCTGCAGTTTACCTCCCTTCTGATCCAGCAGAAAGTTCAAGTTGTTGATGTAACCTAAGAAGTAAATGAAAATTAAACCAAAATGTTAGTAATCTTGGGTCGTTTCTTTTCTATCTGGGGTAGCAAAAGATCATTCTTTTCACAACAATTTAGTCTGGGAAAATACTGTGGGGTTTCCTTTTCATCTGAAGTATAGTAAGTTTCACTAAAGCTCTGTGTGCTGTGCAATGTAGTTTAAAAAAATATTGGTATTCAAGTATGAGACCAAATCCACACTTAGAAGCAGAGACCAGCTTTTTAAATTTCAGTATCAAGAGAAGTTATCTTTCCTCTGTACTGCTTTCATCACTGTGTGCTTATAAAAATGCTCTGTCTGATATTTCTGGGCTGATCCCTCCCTGCCCTCTGACAGTAAGAGATCGTCTGCGGTTATTGGAGATAGGCTAGGTCAACATCAGGCTGGCATTTCATTTAGCAAGTGGGCAGCATTGTGTCATCCCCTTCCTATTCTGAGTAATGCAGCTGTCATGAGTGTCAGGGGCTCGGGGAATGACACACTGGTCACTCATGTGAACCTCTGGTAATGATCTGGAAGTGCACACAAAAAAGATAAGGGCTCGTTGTTCCCTGACCGAGGTCCTCTGGCAATGCATTGCACAGAGGTTGCCCTAACATTCTTGCTGGCCTTCAAATCTTTCAGCTGGTAGTCACCAGAAGTCTGCCACAAGCCTGTGTTTCTTGAGGCTGTAAGCAGAGCACGGGGAGCCTCTCAGTCCTCTCACATGGGAAAAACTAATGGATCTCGATCCGGATGGAGATTTTCCAAAAGCTGTTCGTCACGAATGTGCAAATATCATGACCAAATTCCTATAATTGGCTTTTTAACGTGAGAGGTAGTAGTGAAAACTACATTATACTGATGTCTGTGAAGAGCGTAACCATTTCCTAACACCAGGCGTGCAGGTGTACTGGAGAGAGGCCTGTGGTTCTGCAGACACCGCTCCAATTCTGGCAGCAATCATCCAGCTTGCCCAAATTCCTTTTTCCTGTCTTTTTTATTTCTTTTTTGTTTGGAAGAGACCCTCAGACCATTGAATCCAGCCATTAACCTAACACTGTCGCTGAACCACGTTCCCAAGAACTTCATCTACACGTCTTTTAAACCCCTCCAGGGATGGTGACTCCACCGCTTCCCCGGGCAGCCTGTTCCAATGCCTGACAACCCTTTCCAGGAATAATTTTTTCCTAATACCTAATCTAGACCTTCCCTGATTCAACCTGAGGCCATTTCCTCTCATCCTATCACGTGCTACCTGGGAGAAGAGACCAACCCCCTCCATGCTACAACCTCCTTTCAGGTAGTTGCAGACAGCGATCAGGTCTCCCCTCAGCCTCCTGTTCTCCAGAATAAACAGCCCCAGTTCCCTCAGCTGCTCCTCATCAGACTTGTGCTCCAGACCCTTCATCAGCTTTGTTGCCCTTCTCTGAACTCTCTCGAGTACCAGAGTTGGTCTCCAGTTCCAGAGGTGTTCACAGAGTTTCCCATGATGTTTCCCATGTCAAGGCATGTTTCTGTCAACGTTCCATGCAGAGAAATTGTAGAAGTTGCATGAGCAGTGACAACATTTCAAACTATTTTGTCATATAACCTCCCCACCACGATTGAAAGAATATGAGAGAGATGGTGGAGACGTGCCAAGTGCACTACTCTACTGGAGCGGCTTTCTGCACAGTGCAAAATGAGAAAAGCCTACTGTCACTGGAATGAAATGTTAATTTTTATCAGCGTGCCTCAGCAGAGGAGTTGCTCACTGTGCTGTTTGGTGGTGCTTTCAGTAAATCCTGGATGGATGCTCTGAGAATAGCTGGGGCTGTGATCTTCATCTGGGCTCTTTCGTACCTGGAAAATAGCATGCTATGATGAATCTTGCAGTATTATTCCACAAGTAATAAAAAGCTGCTATGATCTTAGGCTGAGGATCAGTGACAGAATGCCTTGAATTTTTCATTGTACCTGAATTTCCACCCTGGTTTTTTCCTCCTAGTTTTATGCCAGTTTTATGTCATCAGTGTGTGGGCTAAAAGACTGCATGTTTGTTAATAGCTTAATTGCTTTATTTTCCGTGACTGGTCTTATTACAGGAAGTATTTTACACTTACAATCACGTATTTACTGCTTCCTGGGAGAGTTTCTGTCTCATAAAAGACCAAAGAAATGCTGCAACTTTCTGCAGAGTTTGCTGGGACGTCCAAATCACAGACACACGCTTGTGCAGGATCTGTCTTCTCTTTGCAGTCCACATTCTGCAGTTATAACACTCCCAATATTATGACTTAAAAGAGAGAATATATACAAGTTGTTAAAATGTCAGCCTTCTTTTTCCTTTGGATGTTCCTAATTCCTGACCAACCTCTCCTGATGATACTCATAGCTCTTTTCAAAACCAGCATTTCTCCAGATACACACATCCATGTTGGTAAACTGACCAGACATAAAAACATCTGCAGAAGCCACATAGCATAGTCTGGGTAAACAATTAGTACAAAAGGCTCAGTTAGATGAAGAGTATCCTTGAATTTTATTTGCTTTTCTCTTAGCAACAGCTATACAGTTCAAAAGCATGAAGTTCTTTGTGCTGCCTGGTTATCTTTGTATTTGAGAGAAGACCGTGCAAACATAACTTCAATGCGGGATAGTATAGATCATGTCAAGAAGAAAAATTTCTTCCTTCTTGGTTTAATTCCGTGGATAAATATGACTAAATGCCTCTCTGATCCTGATTACATCAAAGTTTATATTTGTGACAAGTAACTCTCCAGATCACTTTTCTCACAGTACAAGCTTTCCATGTTCTTCGGCATATGAAGGTTCAACATTTCATTAATGAAGTTCTTTGTCACAAGGAATTGGCTATATTGCTGGGAGAAGGCAAAAAAAAAAAAGAGTCCATATCTCCCACCTGATCACCTGCATTAATTCTGTTCAGATGAAGCACACGACTTTTAAAATTATATGAATGCTGTGCTTCTGATAGACCCTATCATGAAAACCCTGGAATGTCTCAGCTGTCTTGCATGCTCTATGCTCTCCGTAACGAGATCTGCAAATCTAAAGATTGTCAGATTATCTTATTTTACAGTAGGGTTTTTTGCATATTTTACCCACTCTGGCAACATAACGGGAGTAAATAACAGCACTTTGAACAGGGGACACATCAGCCAGAGAATACTTTATTGTAAGGAGCATTATTATACTTAATTGTAAGAAACACTACAAAAAGATTTTTTTTTTAATGCACTTGTAGCCTGTTGAGACACAAACGCATACAAGATTTTGACCTGCAGGTTGCTAGTTCTGGTAAAAAGCACCATAAGCAGAAGAAAACGGAGTGGAAAAATAAGAGAAATGCGGACCCTGTCTGTTTATTGTGGGCTCAAGTAACATGGGGCACACACATCCCTCCTCTAGCTAGAAATCCAAGCTCATCTGTGTGGCAGGACTGTGAACCTATTGTGCTTGCCTGTATAATACTGCCTTCACCTAAGATATTATCTAAATAATAATAAATGCCATATCAATAGCTTGGACATTTCTTGTTTCTCACCCATCTCTTCTTTGGAAATGATGCTGAATGAGACTTATCAGTTTGAACAGACACCAGTCTACCTTTGTGATTATGTGGGCTGTGCTGCTATTAAAATCAATGATATGTGTATACAGGAGACAGCACAAAACTCGGAATGCAGAAAGCCCATACTTGGGACAGTTTCCAAGCTGGAATTTTCCCAAATGCACTATGCCACATATTTTCTAAATTTTGGTTTTAAAAGATGAACACATACAGTTAAATATATCTGTATATATATTGAGACATTTTGCCAACAAAGTAATGAGTCAGGACACCAAATATATGATCTGGCTTTAAAATGATGAAGTTTGCTCTTTTCTTATTAAAACAAATAGGTATCTAGTTGTATTCAGAGCTTTAAACCTCTTCAATTTGAATTTTTGACCATACATCAATGTAGCTCACATGTTCAGGCTTCTCTTCATTTTGTAAAATATTGTATTTGTGGACAAATCTCTGAAAAAAAAAGGCATCATGCTAAGAAGGATCTTGCATAAAAGCAGTGCAACATACAGCAAAAAATAAGTTCACTCTGATCATTAGTATTTTTTTTTCTTGCAACATGTTTGCTGCACCAGGTCAGCTTGGTGATCTTATAGTTTGGATGGAGTTTTAGCCCTCTATGTCATTTGCATGATAATACTAGAAGCCAGTTTCACTGAAAAGTACTTTTGCTGATGAAATCTAATTATATAGGCTTCGGTTCAAAGGAGCGCTTTAGTGTAAAGCAAATTCAGTGAAACTGCCTTTATGCTTGGAGCTACCTATATATCTAAATTATGTCCCCTTTCCACAAGAAAATGGTTGATATGGGGAAAAGAGAGGTGTGTGAAACCTCCTTATTCCAATTCTTCTAGAGGTCGTGCTTACTTGTGGTACATCTTCTCCATCACTATGTGCAAAGTAAAAGGCAAAAAACATTTCAGCTAACATAAACAGCAAAGATTGACAAGCAGAGTCTGATGGCCTTAGAAGGAGTTTTTCTAAAATATCTCACTAGATCAAATAACTATCTTGTATTGAAATCAAGGAAGGTTTGACAATTGTGCATGTAAGTGTCTTTACATCTTATTATCATCCAAATGCTTTTAGAAATTCAGTCTGCACATGAGCTTAGGTGTTACTTGTTCTTGTCTATCTGTACAGGATACTATATGAAGCAGTAGTTGGTAGAGCGTTAATTTAAAATAATTAGAATCGTAGAATAGTTTAGGTTGTAAGGGACCTTCAAAGTTCATCTAGTCCAACCCCTGCCATAAGCAGGGACATCTTCACCCAGCTCAGGTTGCTCAGAGCCCCGTCCAACCTGGCCTGGGATGTCTCCAGGGATGGGGCATCCACCACCTCTCTGGCCAACCTGGGCCAGTGTTTCACCACCCTCACTGTAAAAAATTTCTTCCTCATGTCCAGCCCGAATCTCCTCTCTTTTGTTTAAAACCGTTACTGCTTGTCCTATCACAACAGGCCATGCTAAAAAGTCTGTCCCCATCTTTCTTGTTGGCTCCTTTTAAGCACTGAAAGGCCACAACAAGGTCTCCCTGGAGCCTTCTTTTCTCCAGGCTGAACAACCCCAACTCTCTCAGCCTGTCCTCGCAGCAGAGCTGCTCCAGCCCTCTGATCACCTTGGTGGCTCCTCTGGCCCCTCTCCAACAGGTCCATGTCTGTCCTGTGCTGAGGGCTCCAGAGCTGGACACAGGACTCCAGGTGGGGTCTCAGCAGAGCGGAGCAGAGGGGCAGAATCACCTCCCTCCACCTGCTGGCCACGCTGCTTTTGATGCAGCCCAGGATACAGTTGGCCTTCTGGGCTGCAAGCTCACATTGCCGGCTCATGTCCAGCTTTTCACCCAGAGACACCGCCAGGTCCTCCACTGCAGGGCTGCTCTCAATCCACTCATTGCCCAGCCTGTATCCATGTTTGAGATTGCCCTGACTCGTTTGCAGGGGCTTGCATTGGGCTTGTTAAACTTCATAAGTTTGCACAGACCCACCTCTACAGCCTGTGGAGGTCCCTCTGGATGACATCACCTTCTCACTAGAGTATCAACAAAGAAATACTCCTCTGTAAAAGACTCTAATCAGTATTAATCAGGATTCTTGCAAGTTGCTTTCATTTTCCATATATCAGACATGTAATGCTCAGTGAATGTCAAGTTGGTTTTTATTGTCACTTGCTTCAGCTGAGAAAATACTTACACATGTTGCACTTCCGAATTATGTGGGGTGTTACCTGACATGGGTGTTCAGTCACCCATTATCTTTCACTCAGTCACCAAATTATCTTTCACTCAGATAAAAAATAAATCAGGAAAATAAGTGAGAACACGCTAGCTATCAGCTGCCTGCACTGAGCTCTTTTTTTTCCGTCGCATGATCCCAGATTGCACAGTTCAGGACCAATCTCTTGCACAAATGAGGAGGCATTTGTGGAGAAGTAAAGGAAGGATATTTCCTGTTTTTTCTAACAAAACTCCGTTTCTGTTTCCAGGAAAGCTGCCTCATATTAGTGCCTTTCTATCGTCTGTCTGTGAAAGACATTTCCTACATAAAATATTTCCAAAAGCTTTTTACATCTTGCAGTTCTTCAAATAAGAGGATTTCCAACTCTTCCTCTGTGTGATCACCTCCAGTCTGAAAGACATCATTATGAAGAAATGTGTTTCCTGACAACCTACCTATGTATTCTTTAACTCAGTTTATCTCGTTATGCTCTATTGTACGATGGAAATAAAGTGTTTCCTGGTCTTTCAGCTCTAGGCCAAAAGCCTGCTAAGGCCTGCTAATATCTATGAATATTATTAGAACTACAGGACTGAACTTGGATATATTTCAATAAAGCTGTTAAAAATTAAATTTTCGTGGTGTTCTACATGCTAGCAAGTCAGACTTTACATGTAGCAGCAAATAAAACTTCATATGTAGCACCTAATTAAGGAATTGGGAATCTTTTTTTCTTTATTTCTTGTGTTTATATGTTCACGTTCTTTTAGTTGATTAAAAAGTCTATTTCTCACCCCCTGTTGAGAAAATAGTTTTCAGCTTAATCTTCCCCATTTCTTTGAATCTCATTACTTGTTTACTTGAATCTCTTTTCTGCTAAGAACTGGACTTCTTGGTTTTGTTTGTTGTGGTTTGGTTTTGGTTTTGGTTTTGTAAATTTGGGGTAAAAGGAAGACAATGAGCTATAAATATTGGCTTACAGAAAAAAAATTACTAAAAAAGGTGGGTTTTTTGAAAAAAAAAAAAATCTCATAGCTTCTACATCCTTTAGCTTCCAATGTTTTGTATGTGTGTGTGATTCATGATCCTACAATTAAAAATGGGTCTCTGATGGGATGTTGCATCAGCTATGGTGATATGTAGATTGAGAACAACAGAGCACACCTGAACACGTTCCCACAGCATTTTTCAGCCAACTAATTTACCTTTTGCAAACATGCTCTTTTTTAGATAAGACATAATTTTTTAACAGGAACTACTGTACTCCATTCAAAACTTTGAAGATGACTGAAGAGTGTAAGTTCAGGAAAAAAAAATCAGTTTCAAGGCAGTTTAAACAATATGACAATATCCTTTATCACATGCTTGTGCTGAGGATCTGATCTCCACCATAGCCTTTCAGGTGCTCTTTAATGCCAAGGATAGAAATAAAAAGACATAGTTGCAATTGATTTAGGCTAAGAAAGCAGCCTTCATGAAGACTGAAATTATTTTATATGCACTTAGGCAGTCTATACCTGCCTACATGTAGAACAATGACAGACTACCTAAAAACATGAGAATATTATAAAAAAAAATCAAATGGGGAAATCAAAGATAGGCACTAAACAATACTTGTCTTTAGTTCTGTCTTCATCCATGGTGAAATGTATTTATGGATATATTACTGCCTCCTCAACTTACCCGAGTGGTTCTTTGACCAATACGGTGAAGATTCAAACTTTCATAATTTGAGCCAAATTATACAAAAAATTGTTTGTCCGCTAGAGATCAAACACAAACTATGGATATGGTGTCCAGACCCTTTTTGTATGGAAGTACAAAGTGACTCTCTCTCTCTCCAAACCACCCTACCACTCTGCATAGTGCTCAGCTCAAGTGCTTTAAAATTAGGTCATAGAATAATTTAGATGGGAAAATACACATATAGATCTTTGGTCCAACTCCTTCTCAAAGCAGAGCAACTAGATCTAGTTGCTTGGTGTCGTGCTAGAGCTTCAGGAATATGGTTTCAAATGATTAAAGGGAAATAATCACATCCATTAAGCTTGGAGCATGCTCCTGACCAATGTGTTGTCAATGGCAAAGATGAATACATGCTGTATTTACCAGTCCTCACTGGCACATTGATTATAGTCTTGCAAGAAGTCTCTACCACAGGACTGGCTGGATTGTTCCTGGAGAAGCTGACGCTGGCAAAACAGTGTATTAACTGAGATGCAAGAATTATGTATTTTTACGGTCCAGAAAACAGGCCAGATGGGCCATCTTGGCTATAAAAGACACATTATGGAGCGTTTGCTGGGGACTGGGAGTACAAAGTATTGCTCCTTAGCAGAAAGAGACTATCTACGAATAGCTCTGAAACTCAGCTTCCACCAACTACCTTGAAAAACTACTGTGTGTGTATCGTATCTTCATCACAGCAAGACCAGAATTTAGCAGGGTATGACAGCTTCCTTTGGCATTTATCAATGAACAAAAAAAGTGGGGTTTTGCCCTTTGAGAACACCAGTGTTTTCCAAGATGCATCCTAACTCTGACTGTCCCTCGTTTTAGGTTAAAAAACAACAACAACAACAACAACAACAACAACAACAACAACAAAACCTAAACAAACGAATAATGCAGCATAAGAATGGGAAACCTCATAATCTTATTAGAAGAGTGGAACTGCATCTGAAACATCTTAGCTAGCCACCCTGAAAAGTAAAGACCTGTGCCAACCAACTAGGGACTTCATGAGAAGGCCCAAAACAGGCTTTTTCAGGCAAATCTGTCATCTTCATAAGCCCAAGGCTCTATACCCCAGGAAAAGAAAGGCCTTGGACTTTGTAACACAGTCAGCATAGTTGCAAAGAACAAGTAGAGCCTCTTTCTTCTACCACTGATGTGCTGCACTGACCTGCAGGCATTGAGATGATTTGCATAAGAGAAGTGGTCATCAAAGGCCAAAGAAAGACCAGTGGAGAAGGGGTTGTCTTCTCCACACAAAAGCCACAACAATGAGGAGCCAATTGTGCTGAATGGTGTTTAACTTCTTCCACATCCTGACACAGAGAGCAGCCAATGAAAATCTGTGTAGAAACTGCCAAGCTACTGAGCAAAGCATTGGTTTGGATCTAGTCTTAAAAGTAGCCATAATAAAAGATCCTGTCAAAAGACAAACAAATGCAAAAGACCATACAGAATTTCAAATACCAATGTCTCTTCGTCCTTGACCTTGCTCATGTGGATTGTTTTCATCATATACATGTCACCGTTTTTCAGTCAACACCCTACTTCTGAGTCTCCCCAGAAGATAATTGTTAATTCTGTGTTTCCTCCAGGATGTCTGTGAAAGCCTTCATTTGTTAAACTATTTTCGGGAACACTAAATACTCTTACATTATTTATAGCATAGCTGAAGCTGTTTCCCAAATTGTAGCTGTTCTGTAATTATTTTCCTTCTCGTTTTATTCAAGGTACGTGGCAATTACTGTGATGTTGTTCTTGGAAAATGTGCCAGAAACTCCCATCTCCAGGATTTATTTTTTCTTATCTTTTGCTTACTGAAATATTTCTAGTATAGAAGTATTTTAAGCATATGCCACCATACATATTACCTAGAAGCAGTTAAGAGATATCCTTTCAGAATATTAGTTCCTCTATTCCTTCATACATGCAAATTCATAAAACCTTGCTGATCCAATGTTTATTTTACTAAAATAGATATAACCACTTACCACCCTAACAAAAGTTGCTAATACTGTATTGTAATATAACTCAATCGATCCTGATAACTAAACGTAAGAGGCCCAGCATGACTGGGCCCAGATATCACCAAACAGGAAAAAACACAAGCAGAGATTCTCGGCATGTTTGTAAGTTCTTCATATAGACAGGAGCACACACCTGCAAAGCAGAAGGAAGACTCTTCGGTAGTGGATATGCCAAATAGCACTGGAGTTCCTCCAATACCTTGAGCAGACACACACTTCATCCACCAAGAGCTCTGGGTGCAGTGGCTTAAGCCGCCAGGCGCGCACACACAGATATTCACATTCCTCTCTCTCTTTGCATTGTCAGTGCTTCTTCAAACACTCACTGATGAGCTGGAAAAACCGGTCTTGTGTTTATTTCTGCTTTTTGGTTACATGACACCTAGCACAAGGAACTCAGACTAAATGGAAGAAGGAGAGGAAGACTTCCCTTCTGGGTGGCAGCTTCAGCCAAAACAAGAAACTGCATTGGTAAGCTGCAGTGCCGTGGCAGTGTAAGGAGACCCAGCTGCTGGCTGTCCTTTCTGGGGCTGCAGGTTTTCTCCCTGAGCAAAGGGTCCAACAGGTGCCAGAGCTGGCCAAGGGAAGGGCTGGGATGTACTCTTAGGGTGGAGGTCCAATCAGGATGATGCTGCGCCACAGTGATCACCAGGATTATCCATAGCTTCACAAGGAGGAAGCAAATTGTGTGTTAATTCTTGGAGCTGAGGTCTGCATTAGCTGATATCATCACCAAAGTCAGTGTCTTTTAAATCCACCTCTCATATCCCTTCCAACCAGGAAAAAAATCAGCCCTTATATGTGAAATAACCCTAAATAACCCTATAGACCTATGCAACACCAATATAGAGCAATCAAAATTGTCCTAACTTGAAGATTCAATTCTTCAGTAAGTACGAACAAAATATATGCAGCGTGTTTAGTAGTTTACACCACAGACTTTCACATTTGCAGACGTCTGAGAACAGACATTTTATTCAAATAGAGAAGTCATTTCAAAAGAGAATGATCAGAGCTGATATATACTGAAAGCAGAAAGACAGCTATAGGAACTACATCAAAACTCAGAGACACCAAAAGGGAAGGGCAGTCCCTTACTCTGAACCAAGAAATAAAACAGCTAAGATATGTACATTCCAAATACTCAAGGGACAACATCTTTTCTGTAAGAAAACAAGACAGTAAAGCTAGTAGGATAATGGAAAGTTAGGAAAACTACATGACAGACCAACTGACAGTACTGCACACTGGGTAAACACACAGCCATGAAGCCTATCTTTATGTGGCTGCAGTATTTGAAGCATTGTCTGCAGTCGTGATGCATTATTATAATTACAGTCGTTTAAACAGTGGCAATACTTGGATAGCATGTCCTGCAATTAAATATCTTCTGATATTTTCTCATCACAAAAAGGTGGATGACTCATTGATACATTTACTCCAGTGATGAAGGTTGCCTGAGAAGCTCCTGCATCCCTGTTCCTCCTGCCCTGCTGCTTGTCACTCAATGGCCCTCCAACACCCCTACGCTCTGCCCTGCAGCTGTCTGGGGGCTTAAGAAATTACTTGGGCTAAGGGTCAAACATTTTTTCCTATCTGAGAGGACTTATTTGAAACGCAGATAGTTCCAGAAGCAAGTCTGATCTCCCTATCTGCTTAAGTGTCCACACTTTGCCCCATTGTACTGTCTGAATGACAGCCATGTCATTTGACAAGCCTTACTTATGTTCCACCTTGCCAGAATTAAAGGGTGGGACTCACTTACTATTATAAGTAACCCCGGTAATGTGGGGGGGGTAATCCCCAGGTGGGCGGTCCACGTAGGTGCCCATGAGTCATCTACACAGTATGAACAATAAATATTAATGCTTACAAAAATGACATTAGCTCTTACTCATCTTTGTGGCAAGAAAAGAGGGAGTGCATCCAGGTGGCCACCTTGTCAGCCTAAGTAAAGACAGCTCCCAGGGTTAGGGTGTGGTACAGGTGAACTACTCTAATTTTGGGCTGCTGCTGAAGAGATCGGTTAAATTATCCAGCTGCCCTGCTCTCTCCCCTCTTCTGTGCTTGCCACTCCTCTCTCATCACTATTGGTGCTTGTTTGATCAGCCTGATCATAAAGCTAAACTGATATAAAAACCAGCCCTACCAAATAAATAAGTGAATAGTTTTATCCTTGTTTGGCTTCCTAAACTGACTCACCTCACTCAATTGACTCCTTCAGTGGGTCCCAGTTGTTCTGCAGTGTTTACCCACCATAATCATTACAGCAGTGCCCTATCTCAGATATCAGAAAGTATCACCATTAGCCTAAACGTAGGTAAGCCAGCAAATATTGGTTTGATTTGCCTGGATTTGCTAGCATTTGATCTGAGGGCAACATCTTTAAAAGCAACTACATAATACTGAGGAAGTGTTTTGCTGAAAGACTTGGCACAGAGCTTCTGAGGGCAGACAGGACAGGAACTGAATTCCTGTGAGTGCAGAGAAACTTACTCAGCGGTTTCTGCATCAAGCCTGTACCTCTGCTAGATAATTTCTGCACTTCTTTTCAGCAGATCTCCAGTCCTGGAGGAGATGAAGAACCTCTGAGTTAAGTGTGATTTCCAGTGATTAATTGGCTTCATCGTTAAAAATTCATGCCTTACTTCCAGCCTGAATTTGCTTAGTTTTGACTTACAGCAAGTGAATCTTCTTATACCGTTGGTCCCTTGACACTGGTGTCCGTTCTACATACCTATGGAAACAGAGCACCATAAAAAGCAGCTTTATGAAACTGTTATTTCACTATCAGGCTCAAATATTGCTGATAAGAAGTGGATTGCTGTGAATGTTCATATTGTCCCCTTCATCTCTTTCCTAAGGGCTTTAGGAAGAGCTGTCAGGGGAGATGCCTTACCATAGCCGTAGCATTTGTTGCTCTGCAAAGTTCATGCAGTCATGCTGTCAAAAAGCTGGAATGATTTTGTTTTTCTGAGAACAGCGTACTCAGCTGCATGTATTAGGGATTTTTCTTTTTAGCAATTATCTGATGTGCTAGGCAATGGCCACAGCTGGAAAAGAGACATCAGGTTGTTGAGACCACTGGGCAGGCGTGATGCCAAGATATCTATTCTTGGATGCTCAAATGATCTGTCAACCTCATCAGCAGACTTACAAGCTGGGACGACTTTTCTGAAGTTTGACTGGAAGGACTAGCTGGTTTTATACTTATTTTGGAGCTGCAAGATAAATAATTTGATGGATCATCCCTTATAAGGTTGGTGTGCCTTCACTGCCTGATGAGAAGAAGAAAGGAGTCCAGGCTTGCCTTGGTACCCATGCAAGCCATGCTGGTTGGTGGTAGTGACTTCTCCATTAGAATCTCATCTATCATGAGGGCAATGGGCCCTACCTATGGTGGCCTCCAAGCCTGTGAGAGAAGCTTTTTTATCATGATGTTGAGCTTCTGTATACAAAGCCCACCTTCTCAGCTTTAGAGCTGGAAAATACATTCATGACATTCAGTGAGTGAACCCCAAAGGGAAAACAGAAAGAAACCCTGTAGAGTGCTTTTTTTTTTTTAGGTTTAGTTATCAGTGAGACTTTGCAGATTATTTTGCCTTTAATGTAATGCATATATTAATAAAACATCCACAGATCTCTATGTAGACATGTGATATTTAATAATATAGGTAATAAAATTATATTATATAAATAATAAAGAACTAATGTAATGTGTCCAAAATTTCCTAGGAAAGAAAATCCCAGAATACATAACAAGCTTTCATTTTAATGTCATGGTTTAACCCTAGCTGGCAACTAAGCACCACACAGCTGCTCACTCACTCCTCCCCCCTCCCAGTGAGATATGGATGAGAATCGAAAAAAAGTAAAACTCAGGGTTTGAGATAAAAACAGTTTAATAAGACCACAAAGGAAGAGAAAATTATTAATAATAATAATAGAATATACAAAATTAGTGATGCACAATACAATTGCTCACCACACATTGACTGATGCTCAGCCTGTCCCCAGGCAGTGATTCCAGCCCCCTGGCCAACTGCCCCTGGTTTATATACTGAGCATGATGTCGTATGCTATAGAGTATCCTTTTGGTCAGATTGGGCCAGTTGTCCTGGCTGTGTCCCCTCTCAGCTTCTTGTGCACCTCCTTGCTGGTAGAGCATGGGAAGCTGGAAAGTCCTTGACTTAGTAGAAGCCCTTCTTAGCAACAACTAACACATCAGTGTTCTATCAGCACTATTCTCACAGTAAATCCAAACCACAGCACTATACCAGCTACCAGGAAGAAAAATAACCCAGCAAAAACCAGGGCACTTAGTTATGAATTAGTTATGAAATAATCTTCACCATCTTAAGATAAAGCTGTATGCTACAGGGCTTAGTAAGGGTTGCCATAGCCTCTAGGATATTCCTAGGATTTAGTAACGTGAAGAAAACAGCTGCCCCATGCAGCTGCACATCTGTGTGTTCTCACAACCAGCCATGCTGAGCCTCCTTTTGTGTGCCGCTCACTAGCAGCAGCAGCTGGGATGGCAGTCCTTGCAGGTGCTAAGACATTGAGCCAGTTTCACCCTCTGAATTTTTCAGGCCATTAACCACCAGCTGTCTTGCCTCAGTGGGATGGTTCTACCACTCCAGAGCCTTGCCATACTCACCCTCAGGACAAGCCCTGCTGATGGCTGAACAGCAACATTGCCCTCCAAGAGTTCTGAGGCTGCAGAGTGCATGTGCCGCAACGGCAAGACAAATGCCCTTTGCAGCCCAGCCTCAGCAGGGGAGTTGAGTCCTGCCCTCTTCCCTTCCAACTTTGCTCTCCTACAACAGAAGAGGAAATGATTCAATGAAGAAAAGGCTAAGTCCAGAAGCAGTCATGTATTTTTCATGGTGACATCTGTAATCCTTTATCTCTACAGGCACAGTTTATCATCCTTTAAGAGGACAGGAAGTGCTCTGCACAGTCATAGTCACGGTATTAATGCACAGTCCATGCAGAACTTCAGGTATGCTGACAGTATACATATCCCACAGAGCTGCTGACTTCCCCTCGTAGGCGAAATATCACGTGCTGACACACTCTGTGAACTGTTCTTTGGACTCGTCTTCTTATACATTGTTCTGAAAAGTCATGCTGTCAACAGTGGATCATTTGTGAGTGGGGGTCAAATAATGACTGTCACTTCTGCATGAAAGAGGCCTGGTGCAAAATAAGATCTATCATACTGCTACACTGTAAGATCTGTTGAACTGAGGAAGATACACTGCCTTAGATACAGAACTATTTTCTTGGCAGTCATATTCATGTCTGCCTGCAATCCCAGCCTGAGAGTGTAAATACTCAGCACTCAAGACCAAATGGGCTGCACTGAAGAGTGATGACCAACCTCCTTGCCAAACTGCTTAAATATTTGAAAGGTCCTCACCAACTGAAGAAAAGTAAACTTCTCTTCACCTATCTTTGAAAAAGATTTAAAGGACACACGGCGGAATCGCAGGGCAGTCAAGCCCACCAAGGCTAGACCAAGTCCTCTTGAAGCACTCTTCTGGGTGCAGGAAGGAGGAGTGACTGTGGACAGTCATCATGGACCATCTACTGGTAAATCATAGAATCATTTCAGGTGGAAGAGACCCTCAGGATCATCGAGTCCAACCATAACCTAACTCTGGCACTAAACCATGTCCCTGAGAACCTCATCTAAAAGCCTTTTAAACACCTCCAGGGATGGTGTCTCAACCACTTCCCTGGGCAGCCTGTTCCAGTGCCTGACAGCCCAGCTGGGTGTCTTCTGTGATGACCGGAACTGAGGAGGAGGGGAGAGTAGTGGATGTCATTTACCTTGACTTGAGCAGTGATTACAACACTATTTCCACAATATCGTTGTATTCAAGTTGGGATATCACCTCCTGGATGGGTAAATAAATGGTGGGATGAAGTGCCTCAGAGGCTGGTGGATAGTGAGTCATACTCTGCCTTGAGGCTGGTAACCAAGAGGGTCCACAGGGGTCTGTACTGGGTCCAGTCCTGTTTAAGATCTGTATCACTGCCGAGGTGGACAAGGCGAAAGAGTGAAGTTTCATCGAGTTAGCAGATGACACCAAGTTGCAAGGACCAGTTGATAATGCATGAGAGCAGGCCTGCCGTCAAGAGGGACCTGGATAGGCAGGAGAAAGGGTCCGATAGAGTCCCCATGCATTTGGGGCTGGAGCAATGTGTGGCACTGCCTTGGGCAGGCAGTCTCATGGCAGCAGTGCTGGTGGGGTTGAGGTCAATGATGGGGAGAATGTCCTGGGGCTTGGTGGGCAGCCAGCTGAGCAAGCACCAGCCATGCCTCTGATCAGCAACAGGGTCCAGCAGCACCCGCCGCAGTGTGAGCAGAGCTCGGCTTTGCAACAGAGATGGCTTTGAGGCACCTAAGAGCTCTCCAGCAGCTATGGGGAGGGGATGGAGAGGGCAGGGACCGGCTACTCACTGTGGTGCCTGGGAAGAGGATGAGAATTAACAGGCATAAGCTGAAACCAAACAGGTTCAGGCTGGAGCTAAGGAACAACTTTTTCCCCACAGGGACAGCTACACAGTGGAGCAGGTTTGAACCTCAGATGGACAAAACTCTGAGTATCCTGGTCTTCATAGCAGCTGATCCTGGTTTGGGCAGAAGGTTGGGCTAGTGTCCTCCCAAGGTCACTTTCAGCCTGAATGACTCTGTGAATGTTTTTTATGTTGAATAGTCTAAATCCTTTGTGTGAAAGAAAAAACTATCCTTGAGCCCAAAAATTCCTATAAGACTTTTCATCCTCTGTGGTTATCTTTGCCAATGTACTGAGAGTGGATGCGTAATTGGAATTATTCGTATGGTTTTATTGTGATAGAAGTGCCTTTTGGAGGCTTTTGGCTGTATTTCCTCCTGATTATTTGTTTCTAGAGATTTAACTCTTCTGCAATGTCAGAAAAAGCCCTCTCAGCCTTAGAGTCCTTCATAAAAATTCCTGTGGCGTTTTGTGCAGCATTCTGACTTTCTGGTCAGGTTTCACATGGCTAAGCACTGAGTTGGAGTAGATTTTGGCACGCCAAGGCAAAAAACAAGTAGGCTTGGCTTTGTCCTGCACTCTGGTAAATCTTTCAGCCATGTAAGAGTGCTGTCTCAAGACACAGGATCTCAAGACTGTTCTGTGGATGTGAGAATTAGGTGAAAGATGAGTGTGGAGCAAAAATCACTGGGAGCTGAGTCAGGAACACAAAGAGTTTCGTAATATTAAAAATGTTTCTCTCTTCCAAACAGATCCTACTGTGTAAATACTCTAGTATGTAACATTGGGTCTGACTAAGAAAAGCCTGTGCTTACAAGCACATTTGGAGCCGAGGTTCAATCTCTTATTAAGTGTATGTGCCCAGTGCAGCATAATGGTGCTCTGGTTTGCATCGGTATCTCTAAACTGCCATAATAAATATCAGCCACAGTGAGGATGTTCACCTTGGGAAGAAAAGACAAATGGCTTGATTAATGTAAGACTGGGCAAAACACAATGAAATATCACATGAAGATCAGGGAACGGAGTATCTGACATTTGAAAGAGTGATTTTTATCTTTGGTTTCTGTGATTTTAGTGTCTCTAACATCAGCTGCAGTCACAAATACAGCTGCTCACAGAAAATGACTGTATAACTGAAGAAAGCCTTTGCTGGTTTGATTTTTCCCAGCAGAAACAACAACTCTGTGTTCCCTGGCCAAAATTCAGGGGTTTTGTCTGTAAATAAATTTTGGTTAAGAATAATAACAAAATTTTTAAAAAATTATAGAAGTTAACATCTGCAAAATTAATATAAAAGGGAGAGTGTAATTGTGTCAGAGGGTATGTAAATCTTGGTGACAACATAGCTGCCACAAATTTCAAGTACTCTTTGAGTTGTAAGTTGCTTCTTTGCTTCCGTCTGCTTACTAAAAAATTTCCAAAGGGAATTACTTTGTTGCCTTAGCCTTGCCCTTGTACCTTTTAGGAAACTGTTGGTTGTCCCAAAAGTCATTTTGCATAATACATATTTCAAGGATGTATCAATCCACCCCAAAAGAACAGAAAGAGCCTGACAACTCACTTTAATACCTGTCTTCTTACAGGACGAGCTTTAAGAAAAAAAATTATCAAGATTGTTTGTTTCAAGTAAAAGTTAAGTGGTTGGTTATTATAGTGCAAATGAAGTTAAACCAAAAGAAAAACAAACAAAACACTTTTTTAAACTGTTTGAAACTGTGATGTTGCCCAGTAATTTCAGTTCATGGCACATACTAACATGGAAATTTCCTTGTAAGTCTGGTGTTAACAAATAACCAAGAGATGCTTCTCGGCTTTCACAGCTGAGGGCCTCATTCCCGGAAAAAAAAATCACCACAGCCTCCAAATGCTCCATTACAAAACAGGGCACAGGCATGGGATGCAGCTTACTGAACACAGCCTGAAGTTGTTTCAAATCAAAGTATCAGAGACCTGTTCTTTAATTCACATTAGATAAACTCGTAAGGGGTGTGAACAGATCAGAAACATCTCTATATTGTGTTTTACCTTCCTTCTTTCTACCAAATCTACGAAAATACAAATTAAGCATGGTTAGTTTTGCTTCTTTGTATAGAAATCTGATTTTTATGCTTTTGCTGTTCAAGATTTTGCTCCAATAGTAATTCTCTGCTTGTCACCCTGCTCAGCAGATGGTAGGGAGAGCTGACTGGACTTAAACTTCAGCTGGACTTGTTCTTAGGCCACACAACACACATCATGAAAACCTTCCCTTAATTTTCCAAAGTCAAACAAAAGCTATAATCAATGTCGTATTGGTAACATGGGAATTCTGACAGTCTCAAGACTTCTGACAGATCCTGTGAGTGAGACACCGGAAGCATGACATGACATGTCAGCATTGCAGAAGACAAATATAGATGTCAGTACGCACCTGCCCTCCCTACAGTGCTGATGGAACACACAATTATGCTCTGCAGGTGTAACGTAACCTTCTTGCATGACTGTATCATTCTTACACCTGTGCATTATAAATCATGCACTGTAAGAAGCTTTCTCATTCAAATAACTTTTGTAATTTACCATTGCTGCGTGGCATTGCAGGGCAACTAAACATGACACATGAAAATGGATGGACGCCAGGAAATGGATGTCAGAATGGGATTACTTGGCATGCTGTGAGGATACAGCCTTGGTAGCTTTCTGATCTCAAGAACAAGGAAAGGGTGTTTGATTTTTAAACTTATTGCTTTATGGGCTTGGCTTTTTATGCCTTCCTGGAGGAAAAATGGTGGTAGTATGAGTCATGGACTAAGCAGGTCCAGGACAGGAGTTAGCAATATTAGTGGGAGTTACAGATGGAGCGTGCTAACTGAAGCTGCTGCTCCTGCTGACAACTGAAAAATGACTGTACTACTCAACTGACAGTACAGGTGTCTCCAGGTGTGTAGAGAAAATGGATAGAGACAGTGCTATTCACACAGACCCGAAGGAGGGGAAACAAGAATGCACTTGAAACACAACTGTGTAGAAACTCATCTCAGGTTGGTGAAACTCTCAGCACAAAAGCAAGCTGCAATGATACATGTAGCAGGGACTGGGTCATGTTGCCGGAATGTGAAGCAAAAGCAAAAGCTGCTTGTGACTGCAAGCACAATCCAGTGGTAGTGGGGACATCTGACAGACTGCACAACCTTCTCCTGTCTGTGGGTGGTGGTATGACAGGAATGCTGTGATTTCACTGCAGAAGAGTATCCTGGTGATCCTTAAACTTGTTCACCTCAGGATTGCCACTCACTCTCTGTTTAGTAATCTTCATACAATTGTTGACGCGTGAAATTTTTGCTGTTACTACAGCTTTCAAAGCTATGATTCTTTCACCTTTTCCATGAGTCACATAGAGGGCAGGATGATTACAGCCTATTGGGACAGATTCTGTACATAAGTTGTTCCAACTATATTGACAACCCTATGAATTTGCACCAGCTATCTTCTCCCTCTTTTCCGTGTCTTCAGTAGTTAAGTGTAATGTTTCAGCAGGAAGCCAGGCAACATCAATATCATTAATTCCTATAGTATAAAACCCCTGCCCTTATGCACTGCAGCCAAGATAGGAAGGGAGAGCTCCAGCCCAGAATGACGAACACCCTTGCAAGGTCTTGGCATACCAAACCATTTGCTTGAATACAGTCTTAAGCAGAAACCTGACTTAATGACATTTCGCAATGATTATGACATTTTTCGTCCGTGATCCTGAAAGTACATAGTGATGAAATAATTTACTCAAGGTCAGGCTTGGAGCCAGGGATAAGAATTGGCATCAGAAGTGAGAAGGCAACACTTAGCAGATAAAATAAAGCATGTTGCATGTTTTTAGTTTTATCTCTAGCTGTTGAGCAAATAACATCCTCGATATTGTCAGTCCTCCAGATTACATTAGATACTGCATGTTAATAATAACTTGTGGCTACCAAGGGTAACATATGCAGCAGAAGAACTGGACCTATTCCTCAAATGGATCTATCCTTGCTATGAAGTACCTATAGAATCTATTTTCTGTATGTTCTTTTTTTTTCCTTAAACAAAGAAAACCCTTGTAATTTGATTTTACAGACCAATAAAGACAGAAACATTTTACTCAACGACAATTTCAGTTTCAGTGATACAATACTTCAGTAAACAACGGAGGGCGGCTTTTCAGTAGTTAATCTTTTATGGCACTTTAATGTCAGCCCAAAACAAAGCCTCCCTCTGTGCTCCATCAGGGGTGGAACACGAAACCAAACAGATGACTAACTGGAGTCTGAAGAAAGTTAGAGTACAAATTCCTGGAGACTCACAGATGACATGTAGCTTCCTGGATTAAATCACTATTACATCCAGCCCAGTCTTGCGCCTCCTCCAGCAGTTTTCAGTATTCAATGCTTCTAAGGACTGGCTAAACAGATAATACCTGGTTGGTGTGGAAACACCTAATGAAAGGTAAAAGGTGAAAGGAAGAGGAATAGTCTGTCATTACTGGTGTGTGCGAGACTGTCTGACCACAACACTGTCTTTCACCACCACCAGCTGTTGGAGTGATAGTTATCAAAGTACAGCAAAAATAGCATCAGCACAGACCTAAGGCAGACAGCTGCACATGGACATCTCCTGAGCTCAGGTAACTTCTGATCTTGTTCATTATGTCAGTGCTTCTGTGTGGTTAGAACTGAGCTCTCCTCGGAGACACCACTGCTACTGTAAAGCCTTGAAACTTTTAATTGTAGAACTCTACTTACAATAACTCCATAAAAATCACATTCTTTAAGGCCCCTTCCCTATACCAAACATCACAGTTCCTCAGTGAAGTCCAAATAGCCAGTAGTGTGGTATCTGATTTATTAAGTCATGGGCCTAGCAAAAAGATGCGTTTGTTTTGGATTATAACGTCCAAGAAGCTGTCAACACTTTATCCTTCTGGAAGTGTTTAGTGTACAGCTAAGCCTACAAAAAAGGAATTCACTACCAGCTGTCAGTCCTCCTGAGATAACGATGTCACTCCCTGCTCGCTGCCCGCTGTGGTAAGGACAGGGACACTTACCCCATAGACAAAGGATTTCACCTGGCAGTTACTCGCTTCCTCAGATTCTCCAGCTAGGAACAGGTGACCGCAGAGAAGATCAGGTTCGAAGTCTGCAGTGGCCATGGGGAGATCTTTTGAATACCTTTTCTAGCCAGATAGATAGCGCTAGATGTGGTCATGCAACTGAAGAAGGCTCTCAATACACAACGTCCATCCAAATGTCAAAGCCCACATCCAGTCTCCTCCTGCCTCTGCCTGTCAAGAGCATTAGTGTTGCCAAACTTCCAACTGCTCTTTTCTTTGGAAGTGAGTTTTCAGAACATCATATTCTCCTAAGCCAATTCCTTCCCTCATTTATTTACATATTTGCTGTATTTGTTCAAGGCCCTTCATTCTAATGATCACAGGGCACTGCTGACTCCTTTGGCAGGGGGAAGGAGCATTTTCATCCCGTGTTTTTTTCTCATTATTATCTGAAGGGCTTGACAGACAGCAGGCCATCCTTTCAGCAGGAATGGGACTACTCAATGTTCAAACTAGTCCTGCTGCTCTCCCACTTGTAAGTCATTCCTAACCACAGTAGAAACTGCTGAGATAATATCTGAACTACAGCCTTGTTGCGAAGCTGGCACTTATCTGGCTTCCAAGTCTTTGGAGCTGGATGATGCAATTACCTGTCAAAACCAGCACACTGCAGGATGTCAACCACTTGGCTTCATTTCAGCTCAGACCAGAAGATGTCAAGTCTGAGACAAGAAAGCATCCAGAGAAACTGTCAAAAGTCTCTGACAACTCCATCTACGAAGGGGAACTGCTTAATCATAATTACAAAAGCCCCTAAGTTCAGACACTGTCTAGATGCACCTGTGCTTCTTTTCACCATAACACCAGAAATATCTTCCTCTTTTCCTGCATGGAAAAAATTACTCTCTCTTTTCTATGATGTAGTGCACATCTCTATCATTCAAGCTACTTACAGCAGGCTATAACAAGATATTCTCCCTGTTCAGGAGACTTATGTAAACCTCCTCTCATGAGGTATAATGCTTCCTACCACTGTCAGCATCTCCTTATTTCTGTTACAGTTTCTGTCCTGGTAAATGTAGCTTGCCAGGTATAACTGAAGTGCTATTGTGACAAAATACTAAACATTAGCCAGTCTAGATGTTTAGAGATGCAAATCATATAATTGTGTCTTTATTACAGAGTTATTCTTCATTTTATGTGCAAAAATGTTTGGTTAGAAAAGATCTCTGTATTTAAACGCATATGTAAGCCTCACAAGTTAAAAAGTGTCATGCATAAACCAAGCAGACAGATTTTTACTAAGCTTTTACATTGGTATGCAATAGTTGATAACTCACACAAACCTCACAGATTTGCCTTAGCATCCTATTTGCTGCCTACATATACATCACAAATTATTTGACTTAACAAATGTTCTTTTCAACTATATTATTCAAGGCTTGTTATTTTGCTATTCATTAAGAAAATGGCCACATTGGCAATTAATACTGTGGCCAGTGCTGAAGCACTTATCTTCTCCACTCCCAAAGTGCCTGAGGCTGCTGCTCAGGATGGCTTCCCAAGATGCTAGAGCAGTTTTATCCAGTCATAGACCTATCCTGAAGAGAACTATTCAAGCTATTTACAAATATCCACTGAAGCCAAGAGAACAAAAACCTGCAGCTAGTCAGTAACTTCGGGTCAGTATTAATGCTGGCTTATCGGATACAAATAGCCTGTCTATTGCCTTTTCTATTAAAAATTTCATTAATATCTAACTTTTCACAATTCCGTATATGCAGGAGAAAGCAAATGTAAACGCCTCAGATCTGTCACCAAATGAGCTCACAGAAAGTAGCAAAAACTACCAATAGTTAGCAAGTACAGGAAATGTACCTGCCTCTTAGGGAAGCAATAAAACACTTAGTGTTTTGATTTCTTTATTATTATTATTATTGATTTCATCAGAATAGTTAGATAAACATGGAAATATTTGCAAGAACAAAACTCGGGTCAGTTTAAAGACTTGATAACACTGAAATGCAGGTCAGCAAAAACTAAGGATGTAGGGAGGGCACTTTAGGTCTTATTATTTTCATACGCACACACATATATATATTCACACCCCAACTCCAAACAGTTATCTTAACTATGTTTGCAAGGAAACTGAAATAATAGGCAGAAAGGAACCGTGACGATACTGCAAGAATTAGTCATGTAGCAAAACTAAAGGTCACTGCAACTGGTGCCATCTGAAAGGAACCATCACTGTGCACATCATAAGCATGAAGTTATTTTAACCTGATAACTACCCTGCTATAGTCTTTAAACATCATTAACTTTTACATATTTTTAAAGCCTAAGGTTATGATTTTAAATTATCTACGTGTAATGGCACCCTAAGTAGCATTCTGGAGAGCACCACAGTGTCCACAACTTCAACAGGACAGGGCAGTGTGATTAAGCACTAGATTTCTAGGGGAAGAAAACCAAAAACCACCACCTCTCACTTACTCAATTGAAAAGCTTATTACCTGCACTTCCAAAGCAACAGACTATAGCAATATTGAATGCAAAGCAAAACAGACCCATCTGGAATACTCTGAATTCTCAGATCAAAGCTACACATCTTTTCTTTAATATTACAAAGGATTAACAGCATTTGGATGCACAGAAACTGTCTTTAGAGTGATGTCTGCAGACCTCTGAGTCATATGTTAAAATGTCTTCCTAAAAGATAAGAGTCTTGGCACTTCCTCTGGAGGGACTGAAAAAAAACACAACCAGAGAAGGAGGAAGAGAGGAAATACCAAGTTTTTTTCTCCAGTGATAACAAAATCCCGAGAGGATAAGATGTTTTGTGCTGTCAGAATAAAAATCCCAAAAGAAACAAACCAGTTTAGCTTTCCGTTTGAAAAGATGCTTTTGAGTCAAGACCTGCTCTTTTTCTTTCCCAAGCTTGAAACCTCTCTTCAGTTTAAGACTGCTTTCAAAATACTGAGTGAGTTAGAAATTCAATGTACACACTGGAACATGTATAGAATCTTATGGAAAAAAAACCCCTCAACACAATAGTGCTACACTGGCTAGAAGTCTTTGAAGTGTTCTGATGAAAAGACTCAACTTATTTCTAGGAAATAAAGTGTCTGGGGCCAAACCCACCATGATGTTCCAATCAAATGTAAGTTTAAAAAAAGAAAAAAAAATTGATGTATTGGAAAAAGCTGTAGAAGAAAATGGGGACAGAAATGAAAAACCCTTCAGGGAGTCAATGGTACAGATTGTCACCATGCAATCTAAACATTCTAACTGTAGATATATATTCAGAACAAGTGTGTCAAAAGTAGCACACTCCCTGGCAGAGGGGAGTGTGTCTTTCCCCTTTAACAAGCTAAAGCAAGAAGATCTCACTGTATTTTGAGCTAAGACGCAGCCGGCAGAAGGCAGCTTTTCCAACAGATCACGCAAGGCAAAAGGATCAAGTACAGCAACTTCTTTGCAGTCTCTCACTCTCAAGCCCCCTTCTTCAGCTCTTCTTTCTTCTTCTGGTGATGGGAAGGAAAAGCATGTCCTGCCCTTGGGAGCCCACACCATACCCTGCCTGTCTATGGGAAGAGCCAGCACCTGAGATTCCCCTACAGAGACATTTACACACAGAAATCCGTTGAGTAGCGTATCATGGAAGCATAAGCTGCAGCAGACATGATTTAGAATCAGTTATTTTTTGTCCAGGATGACAAAATGAAACCAGCAATTCCTTACTGTATGGAAATTCTCCTAAAGTAGCAGTTGCTCCCAATATCTGTCAAGTTTTTAATATCATGGGAGAACAGATGCAGCCAGAAAAACATTTATAACGACTACTCTGAACTACACAGGCAGGCACAGGCAGCTCCCAGTTTAATTTAGTATACACAGCACCACTTGGCTGTGAGAGCAGAGTCACCACTGGCATGAATTGGCAGTTTTAACACAAGCCTTTTTCTTTGTGTGTGGTGGGGGGATAGCAACATCAGCTCACGACTTGTGTTTTACATAGACTTGGGCCATAAACAAATGCAGCAGATGTAAAAAAACTGAAAACTGACAGCAGCTGAAATATAACTTATTCTTCCATTCCATCGACAAGTTATAAAACTATCTATAACGTGCATTTACGGAACAGAACACAATAACTAAAAAAGTCTTTTATTGAGAACAGATCAGTGCGTCTTTACAAGAAAGTCACAAGTTCAACATACAAAGTCAGAATTATCATCAGCAATGCACCTTTCCTGAAGAGGAACTCCTTGTCTTTTATCAAATGTCAGCTGCAAGAGTGTGTAAACAAAATGAAACAAAACAAACAACACACACCAAAACCCACTCATACCCCAAAAGCTCTATTTAGCTTACATATATATATATATAACATGCCTTCATAGATGAAAACAGTATCAATTTGTACTTCAGGTCCTTCTCCAGGAACTAGCTATAAAAGAATCAGACAATTTTGTGTTAGTGGCACAGATTTAAGTTCTACAAACCCATGCATGACGGTTCTTGCTTTACAACATTTTAGCAGATGGAGACTCCATGGTTGACCACAAAAGTGGTCTTTAGATTCAGTGCCCCTTCCATGCACATTGGCAAAGAACACTCGCCTTTGAATGTTCCCATACTGCTTCATTGACCACCAGGGCTCAGGAAGCAGATAAGAGAGATGAGTCCCTGGCTTGTATCCTACCAGAGAGACTATGGGTGCAAGCTGGGGAAATCAAGCCATTTTTTTGAGGCCTCTGCTGTTCTGGATACCCAAACTGGCAAGAGTGGAGTACGTGTGGGAGACAAACAGGATGATTGTCTAGGTGGTATTGGTTCAGGACAATAATGTCAGTGTTCTGGAAGATGACCAGTCAGACCCAGCCCTGAGCCTCCCACAGCTGTGCAGCGGCAGTTCTGCCCTTGTGTGCCCTGTGCCCCAGCCCCTCACCATCTCGAAGGCGATGGGCACTGGTGATGTGCCAGTGTCCTCCCTGTCCTGGGGAGACCAGAATGGGACACAGGGGTCCACATGTAGCCCCGAAACTGCCAAATGACAGAGGAAAGCACTTTTTAAATATTGGTATTAGGTATTAGGTCACAATAAATATTGGTATTTATTGGTTCTACCTTTTTTTTTTTAAACTGGGTTTTATTGGGTTTTTGTGGTTTACTTGATTGTTTATTGGCCAATCTTGCTAAAAATTCTTCCTGTCAGAAGTAAAGTCTGCTTTTCCATCTTGAATGTTTCCAGGGATGGGGCATCTACGTTCTCTGGTGATCTGGTGCTATCCTCTGTGGACTGCCAGGGTGGTTCTGGCTCCATCTTCACCCACCGGTTCGGTATCAGAGGGGAGAGCTGACTGAGGACAGACACCCTCCATTGGCTTCCTCATCCTCAGATGGAAAAAAAGCCACCTCAAGGCCCCAGTAGCCTCCAGTGGTGCTCCAGTGGAGTCCAGTGGTCTTCAGCGGTGTCCTGCAGCCTCCAGCAGTGCCCTTCAGTCTCTGACGTTCTCCAGCAGTGTCCTGTTGTGTCCAGCAGTGTCCTTCGGTCTCTGACAGTCTCCAGTGGTGTCTGTCTGTCTCCAGTGGGATCCAAGGGACTTGTCCTGGTGCTACAGGATGCCAGCCAGAAGATAGCAGCCCCTCTCCTCACCTCTTCTCCAGGCCTCAGGGCAGAGGTGATGCCCCCCTCACGAGGGGTGGGGGTGCAGGATGGGAAGCTGGGCTCATCTGTGGCTTGACAGCCGGCTGATCTTTCTGCAGAGCCTGCCGGAGGGAGGTCGGTGTGGAGGTCAGTGTGGATGGCCCATCTCCAGCTAGCGTCGGCTGTAGGGGTGGCACCACTTTTTGCGAGCTGGCTGTTTGGAGCATCCCTGAGAGCCTTCAGCCATCCTGCCGTGCCAGTATCCCAGTATCAGTGAGGTATCCGCCCAGTTTGGTGATCCCCACTGGCAAATGGACTAAAAAACAAGAAAAAAAAAAAACAACACCCCACTTCTTTGTGCTAGAACTGACAAAGAGAAAAGAGGTGATGTCTAAAACATGTTGTCAGACAACATAAGCAAAAGTCATTAATGACTTGGTGCTGCATGGCTGGATGCGCCTTCCCTTTGATGACGGAGCCTGCAGGAGCAGCTGTAAGGGCCACATGTGTTCTTTACAGTGCAAGTAGTTCCTCAAGAAACCACAAAATTCATGGAATGATTTACCTATCAAATGTGTAACCACTGAGCACCAGAACACAACAATTTCTGCTAAGTGGTCTCTCCTTTCTTTGAAACCTGTTTAGCCCATGTGCTGTATTTTAACAGGGTTATAAGAATCTACTAGGAAAAAGTGGTAAGAAATACTCTGTAGCTTTGTCTGTGAATGAAGTTCTGAATAGTTAATTGAAAATTTAGTATTTATTCACTAGAATAAGGGCTGTTATGCTAAATGTGTTGCCTTGAAGTCACAGTCTTTCTTCTGTTTCACTGAGTTAGAAGTTTAAGAAAAATCCTCTTGTTTGAGCTATACATTCAGCTGCTCAACAACCACATGGGCCTGATAGCTTGACCACCATGGCTTTTTGGCACAAACCATATTTTTTTGTACATAGGGGTATAAAATGGGTCTGTGTCATTGCACGTGTTCCAATGTATAGGAAGTGGCTGACACTGTTTATCCTAACATGTTATAAGTTAGTTCAAAAAGGTAGGAGAATTGGTGTATCATTTCAACATCTCAAATATATACAATGAACATTTATCATTTACATGAACATTTATAATTTATAATTTATATGAAACTCTGAAAAGTGTAAGCAACTTGTGCTGGCAGTAGGTATCATATAAAGAATGAAGGACAGTGATGGATCAGATCACACCTATTCTGAAACCACCTCATTTTTCCAACACCCAAGTCACAACCATGCATAACTTAAAACAGAGGGGCCTTCCCTGGGCAAAATCCAGACCTAATGGGACTTAGATCCAGCAATTTATTTTGTCATGGTCAATTTTATGAGCAGAGGCTCTATACATAACATTTATCTCTCTTGCCTTTTAACTACAGTTATATAGGGAGAAAAAAAGACATCAGGCAGCCCAGACTTTCTGTCCTAGAACAGGTTGAATTGCAGATTCTGGAGGCCACTATTTACATTCTAAAGCATTATAACTAGAGGGAAAAGATTATGAATGCAAACTGTCCCACATCATCCCAATATTATTTAAGCACATTAAATCACTGCTTATATTTTTAATAAGAAAACTGCAAGTAATGGTACACGGTGGCAACAAATTTCTCAACAACAAAAAGCCTCCTGTAGTGGGCGTCAGATTACTCTTGCACTGCACCTGCCATGCAAGGGCTCCAATACCATGATCTAGAAGGAAAAACAAAATACCACAGGATAGGGATAGTGCAGAGCGAATTGTTATAACTCCTCCCATTAGCTACCCATTAAAATTTGACCTTATAATACTCTCCTGGGTCCTGCGTATCTGGATCTTGCTGCTTGGAAGTACTGAGCATCTACAATCTATCTATCTATACCAAGTACTCGTCCTCAGCCCTTCTATACAAATCAGTGTGGTATGTACTTGAAATTTGTAAAATGCCAAAGAACTAAGTGGTTATGTTAGACTGACACCTACAGGCAGTCTGTGGTGGTACGGTCTATATAGCATGTTACAGACTTGCATTATTTCCTAACTGTGGACATAACACCGCTATTTTTAAAAATTTTGAGAACCTTTGCAATTTCATTAAATTATTGCATGAATAAGGTCCACGTGCTGCTGAGTACAACTGTCTCACAGACAAATATGGCAGCAGATTGCAAAATAAGCCTCCAGAGATGGCCGCATTTGGTGCAGTTTGGATGTTCTAAAACAGACATGCATAAGCTGCTCACTACAGAACAATTTTCAGCCAGAATTGTTGAAGTTCACAAGCCTGCTAGAATGGGATACAACTACAGGTAATCTTACCTTCAATAAAACACATTCCAAGAAAACCTTCTGTCAAAGAATAACAAGCATTAGATAATGACACCAAACAGAAATATTTTAAAGCCTTAGTTTCCCTGTTAGCCACATTTGCAGGTGAAACCAAATTATCTAAGCTTGTGCAGCAAGTCTCTGACCAAGGCAAAGAACAGCAAAGGCCCCTTCCCGTTTTCATCTCTGATGGCTCCTAACATGAAAAACTATGGAGCTAACTAAAAATATTTGGCCAAATGAAATTATCAGACCCATCTTTTACAAGAGCAGTGGAGTCTCCAGACACAGTAGTGTTCAATTCCAGCCAGCACTTAAAGCCAGAGAGGCAAGTTCCTCAGTGAAGTGATCCCATGCAATGAGGACAGCTGGCTTCCAAACAGAACTCACTGCTCAGGGATAAATACATACCTAGTGCAATCACAAAATGGCCATCATGAAATCATGTGGTACTCCTACTATTGCTTCTCAGCACTGCTACTGGAATTGTCATGTCCCACCAAAGAGGGAGATGGAGGATGACAGGAAGTGCCCATCACAGCTGAGCATGGACACCATACTCTTTACAATGGTTGGAGGTTACCCTGATGTCAGGGCTGTGACCCACGAGGGAGGAAAGCCCGTGTTTCTTGCTTTATCACCTGTGATTTGACCTTCACTCCTTATTTGCTGTTCTAGGCACCTGCCTGCTTTGCCCAAGAGTAAAGCCAAGCTCGCGGAACAGCCTGCAACAGCTATTCCATGTCAGCTGTACTGGTGGCTACTAGCTCCACACTGCAAGAAATTGTGCAGCTGCCCTTGTACTTTTCATTTATGTATCAACGTATTTCACAAGCTTCCCCTCAACGACACAACTCATGGCTTTAGGACAAAAAGTTGGGCTACTTTTCCTTCTGGCAACTTAGAAATTCTGTTGCATTTTTCTCATTTTTAAGTTTGCAGAGAAAACATGCAGGCATTCTCCACACAAATATGGCAGACAACACTGGGCCCAGAGCACTGGAGAAATTACTTGTTTCTTTTGCTACCAAACATCGTAAGATTTTGACAGCAGTCTAAAAGGTGGTGTCTCTCTTTCGTTGCAATGCAATGGATTTAATTCTAAGGTACATACTAAAGAAAAAAAAATCTTACCTGCTAGCAAAACTGTGCTGTAGGAAGGATGAAAAATAGGCAACAGAAATTTGTCATATTTATGAGAAATGAGATGCATATCACCAGACATGTACAAGCCACAAAGCAGATTTTGAAGGCAGGCTGACCACTGAGCCTCAAGGGCAGCCAAACTGATATTGAAATGACAGTCAAGAGACCTGTCTGGATAACCTTTCCTAGCTGGGTGGAGTAGTTGTTATTACTTACACTTCTCTTTTATTCTGAAACACACTTAAATTTCCATGTTCATGTAAGAACTCTCTGTTCTGATTTTCTGACAGCCCTCATTTCTGTTACTGAAAAGATGAAAAGAGTAAACCGGAATTCAAGCAGTTTTCAGTGGGTCTAAGAAACTCAAACTGGCCCAAACTGAGCAGGGGCACCACACGCATTTCACACTGCAAACTGAGGAATGGGATTTTGGTAGCAAATGCTACGGATAAACTGAAATGCACCTTTGGGACATCTTTCCCTCCTGTTTCCTAACCATTCACCTGCAATGGAGAGATCATTAGAATCATAGAATAGAATCATAGAATCATTTTGGTTGGAAAAGACCCTCAAGGTCATCGAGTCCAACCATAATCTAACTCTGGCACTAAACCATGTGCCCAAGAATCTCGTATAAATGTCTTTTAAACACCTTCAAGGATGGCGATTCCACCACTGCCCTGGGCAGCCTGTTCCAATGCCTGATGACCCTTTCTGTTAAGAATTTTTTCCTAATATCCAATCTAAACCTCCCCTGGCACAACTTAAGGCCATTTCCCCTTGTCATATCACTTGTTACCTGGGAGAAGAGACCAACACCCTCCATGCTACAACCTCCTTTCAGGTAGTTGTAGACAGCGATAAGGTCTCCCCTCAGCCTCCTTTTCTCCAGGCTAAACAGCCTCAGTTCCCTCAGCCGCTCCTTTTTGGACTTGTGCTCCAGGCCCCTCACCAGCTTCGTCGCCTCCTCTGCACTCTCTTTAGTACTTCAATGTCCTTCTTATGATGAGGGGCCCAAAACTGAACACAGTATTTGAGGTGGGGCATGATCATTTCTCTAGTTCTGCTGGCCACACTATTCCTGATACAAGCCAGGATGCTGTTGGCCTTTTTGGCCACCTGGGCAAACTGCTGGCTCATGTTCAGCCACTGTCAATCAACAGGCTGCTGTACAGTCATCATAGGCTTTGAAGAAATCAGGAAGAGCCAGCTCCTTGTACAAGATGGACGTTCTCCAATTCTCACCGTTGTATGCTCTCACAGCCCTGAAAAAGAGAGTCTGAAAAACTGGCAGAAATGAAAACCAACAGTAACTCATCTGCAGAAAGCTGCGCGTAAATTCAAATCCAGCAACCGATGTCTCTGCATTTCTGGATTATGACGTAAGCTGTTATCCAGATGATATGAGGACAACAAATACAGATGGGTAATGGATTTTACCAAATATTTCCTAGACTGTAGAGTCCACAGTTCCGCTTCAGATCAACAGAAAGCCTGCTGGATAGAGGGAACAGAGTGAGTCTAAAATACAGGTTTTGATAAAAGCCCGAGAGCTGAGAATTACCAAATGCAACACAAAGGCACAACAGAGGTGATGGAGGAAGACGGCAAGAGGGAAAGGAGAGCAGGAATACAGAACATGTAAGCAAATGAGATCCTTGAATCTCACCCAATGAGAGGAGTAATAGTAGAGTTCCAAAAGACCAGACTGAATAAAAAGCGTACCTCACAAGGTTTTGTCTCCAAGGCTTTAATATGCTCCTCAGCATCAAGTATGCTCTTATAGTAGGCCATATTTCTTTGCATCATTTCATCATCTGGATGCTTCAGAAGAAATGTGTGAGCTGCTGCAATAGCTTTTGGAAGGTTATTAGCCTAAACAGGGACAGGAAGAAGAGGAAAGGGGAAAAAAATGTTAATTGGGAACAAAAGTCAAAGTTTCCCAGTTTTTGTCAACAAACTTTCCTGCAGCTTCTGGATTCCCAGCAGATACAATGGTACAGTGGAACTGATATAATTCTTCTCTGTTTTACTACTAAATGCATCACTAACAACTTTTTTTTTTAATGTTAAAATCTATTTTTGTTGCAGATAGCATAGATTATCATTTTAAGTTAAAAAGACTGTTTTCCCTTCCTCCTGGCCTGTTCATAAAGCTCACAAGGCATAAGAATGTACTATTGCTCCTGTGTAGGATTAATCTCACAGCAATTACCGATGCTAACCTATGGCTACTGAACAGGAGTCATCTCTTCACATGTTTACATGCTGTTTGTGTCACTTCTTTGCCTAGCAGCACTAAAGACAATATTCCAATAATGTATCTTCCTGATGGCATTATGAAGTTAGAGCAACCAGCAGGGACTTGCTCCATAATTGTGTCCTAATGTACTGTGTGACTTCCTGTACCCATTTTTAAACCAACTTTAAATACCATTAAAGATGCTTTGTGAAGTATGTATTCCTCATGTACAACTGCATGTGTCAAATGTACTTGTGTGCATGCATTTATATTTTTTATTTTATATATTTACATATTTTTATAAAATATATAATCTCTATACACATAATGAGGGAGAAAGAAAAAGTCTTAAGTGTGTTTGAAATGTTAAAACCTTTTCCCTGGTAAGCCAAGATCCAGGTTCAGCGGTGTCCTGTGGCTCCCAGTGGTGTCCTCTGGTGTCCAGCAGCATCCTTAGAACTCCGACATTCTCCAGACGTGTCCTGTGGACTCCAGCTGTGTCCTTCAGTCTCTGACGGTCTCCAGCAGTGTCCGGCTGTCTCCAGCGGCCTCCAAGGGACTCCTTCTCATGCTATGGGGCTGCCAGCCAGAAGATGGCAGCCCCTCTCCTCACCTCTTCCCCATTAAAAAAAAAAAAAAGACAAAAGAAAAGTTTTTACAACTTACTGAATTTCAGTTTCTACACAAACAGGCCCTGAAACAACAAGAAGAATTTGGGTCACACGTTTTAAAAAGCGTCGCCTACCATTTGCAAACAAAATAAAACAGATTAAAATGAAGAATCCAAACAAGACCATTTGAAGTTATTTATTTTAATAAATACCTCTATAAATGTTTTTCACTGGTAAAAAAAAAAAAGTTAGGCATCATGTACTGACTGCATTTAGTTGAAAAGAAACTGGAAAAAAATACAGGCTAATTAAAATCAATGTTTCTTTAAAAAAATCTTAACTAAAATTTGAAAAAAATAATAAATTATTAGGAGAGGAAGAGATGAAGTGACAGTACTGTTGTCTGGCCTTATCAGTGTTTAGAAGAGAGCTCCAAATATTCCCTCATTTAATGCTTTGCCTTCATCACCCTTCTCCTGTTAGTTTTGCTCCACTGGATTCTGTTTTTTGGTTTGGGTTGGGTTTTTTTAAGTACAGTGTTTCCCATTTCTGCCATTTTTTATGTTGGCATCTTGTTCCTCTACTCACTGGTGAAGGCTGGCCAGCTACATATATATTATTTGCCTTTTCCTATCTGTAAGGATCTATAATTTCTCATGTTCTTAGCTTGTTCATATACCACAGGTCAGGGCTGGAAACTTACAACACACGATTTAGTTTATTTAAAACATGTTTACCGGATAGCTGATTTAACTCATGAACAAAACAGATTAGATCAATCACTTCAGTCCTTTACCCTGCATGTCTTCTTTACAATTTGTAACTTATACTGGTTTATTGCATTATTCATAGAATCAACCCAAAAGACCTATAAATATCTTGTTTTCTGATGCAGATTCATTCTGCAGTAAGGGCTAAAATCAAATATTTCATCATCATTTTTGGCAATTCTAAAGAGCAGCCCCATTATAAAACATGAGGATTAGAAACACATGCAGCTGCCAAATTCCATCTCATCTCTCCCCACGCTCCTTACCCTGACAGACAATGCTAACTTGCATTCATCTTATTCTCATCCAAAACATTCTCAGCTTAACTCGCAAGAAATCCAACTAAGGTCCAGCATGTAGTATTACGAGGAAAGTATGTGCTTGCTCAGTGAGTACCAAAGCTACTATTTCCGTTCCGACTGGCATCCTGCATGGAGGAAGGCTTTGCCTGGGTTCAGGTACTGAGCTGGAGAGGCTTCTTCCATTCATAATCTTAATTGTAACAGTAGTAATATACCTCACACATACCACTTACCACTTTTTATCAGTCATACAAACTATCCACATGTATCTGCTTAATGGTTGTATGTACCGACATCAGATCTACAGGTATATCTGAGGAAAAGAGTCATGGAGCTAACTATGAATTGCTGCCAGTTTTCTTTTGCAGGATACGTACCCCATCGACACTTCAATCGGATGAAGAAAACCTGGAGATATCATTGTCATAGGATATCTCTATCCCCTTAATCACAGTATGTGTTGCTGCATTGTTTCTTGGAGTAGCTGTTTAAGGTACTTGATCTGCTCTAGCGGTTGTCATTACTTTCACATTTTCTAGGTACTTCAAGGACCTTGCTATTGAGGGGCATTTCTCTGCTGCAACATCCTGTTCAATTACCCATAATATGCTGTTATTTTGTTTCCTGGTCTGGGGTAAAAACATGCATTTCTCGGTATTCCAACTGGGAGAGGAGTGTGTAAAATCTGGTGGGGAAAAGCAAGCATTCCCAGCATGTCTTGACATTTGTCAGTCCAGAGATTAATCATGGCCAGGGCCACAGCAGAAATTTGACACCAAACTGCTTGCTGAGAAACACAATTTGTTCAATAGGCAAAAACCTGAGGGAGGGGGAGAAATTTAGGCAGCCAATTAAAAGACCAAAAAAAAAAAAAAAGGCAAGCAGTTTTTCCAGAAGTTGACATCTACTTGTAGTAACTGACATTTAATATGCTCGCTGGGCATACGAAGTGGAAGCATTTCTGGATATTAGATTTTTGTCCTCATTTTATTTCTGTTCCAAACGTAACAGCAGGTCAGAAGCTTTAGATTCTGTCAATTTAAAAACTAACCTTAACTCTTTCTTTAGCTTCTTCTCCCATACAAGCGGCTACCAGCAGACAGAAGATGAAACCTAGTTATTTAATCGCATCTACTGCTTTAAAAATATTTTCAGCTTTGAATGCCATGTAAGTTTTCCAATGAACTCCTCCTGATAATTTTCCTTTTATATAAAGATTAGTGGCTATCTGCTTCCGACTCCTCAGCGCTGCGGCCTGTAAAGCAAAGGCTGCGGTATTTAAGAATAATGCTACATCCCCAATCAGTTTCAATGGGCTCTCCTGGACTGCTCTATGGAAGTTCTGAATAAATAGCCCTTTCCCTGAGGTAACAAGGCTGCCCCGGGCCCCTCAGAAGCCAGGGCCAGCAGTTTAAAGGCAGGTGGCGCCCCCACCTTCGACGGCGGTGGCTGAGGGCAGAGAGCACACGTGCCACAGAGAAGCCGTTGGGAGCAGAAAGGGCGGGAAACCCGCTGACCGCGCGGCCGCAGGCGCCGAGGCCGGGAGGGACGGCAGCCAATTGGGTGGACGGCAGCCAATCAGAGGCGCGACAGCCAATCAGGGGCGCGGATTCCACTTCCCACGCGGGCGGGAGGCGGGGCGGGGCGCGGCGGGGCGGGGTCGTCCTGAGGGAAAGGCGGTCGCGCCGGGGTGCGGCGGGGAGGTGCTGTGCTGCCGGTTAGTTTGTGTATGTATTGCTCTTCGTTTCTATTGTACATCGCCACCTAGCGACTGCCGGTTCTTTGCTGATTTTGAGAACTGCCGATTTGAAAACATTTGATGCTGGCAGAAATAACCTGATACTTACTTAAAGTGATGGTCTCTGGAGTTCTTGGAAAATGAGACAGGAACTGGAACAGGCTCCCCAGGGCGGTGTCACGGCCCCAGGCCTGACAGTGTTCAAGAAGGGAGTGGACAACGTCCTCAGACACACGGTGTGAACTGTGGGGTTGTCACATGCAGGGACAGGAGTTGGACTCGATGGTCTTTGTGGGTCCCTTCCAACCCAGGACATTCTATGATTCTTTGGTCATATTGTTTGCAGTTTTATTGTTTCTCTTAAAAACTTAAAAATCTTTAAGTGTACTTGGCTTTCATTGTATCCTGACCCACTAGTATTTCTAAGTCCCACTTTTTCCGTTTTCAATTGGAAATTTGATGCGTACCTGATTGAGATGTTTTAATGTTTAGTGATTAAGTGACAGACCCTCAAGAAACTAGTAGGACCTTAAGTGGCTACTAAGCAGTTCACTACCATTAGCTGTATTAATTCACAGTTATATTGCTGCAAGTAATAGTTGCAATTCTATTGATTACTACCTGTATGAATGCGTGGTTATATTGCTACAAAGAAATATTTAAAAATTATTTGTGTTAATAGTAATAAGTTGCACTTCTACTCCCTTTTTTCAGTTAGCGTTAAGGTACAAATCTATCCCTCCTCACAAACCTTCTTGCTCCACCCTTCCATGCCAAATCTGTTGGACATAGAGCTGATGGAGGGTCCAGCAGGTTGTCCCAAGGGTTTTCCTTAGCCTCCCCTGTGTTTTTCATCCACTGGTCAGGTTCACCACTGTCTCTAATCATCCACACTTCTTAAATCAGAAGGTTCCCTTCTACTTCATTCTCTATCTGATTTTTAGCCTTATTCCCTATTTCTTTCATTTTCCTGAGCCCACACAATTTTAGCCTAATATCACGTTAGTGATTCCTACTGGTACATATATATGAAGACAGACTTGTGTCACAAGTTTCTCTTGTGACCCTACAATTCGCATTGGTTACATTTCATTAATGTTTTAGACTTTTTGGATAGAATTATCTTACTTTAGCATTGACTCTCCTACCTAATTTTAATTCAGAACAAGTATTCTCTTGCCTTATGCATACCTGAGCAACACTGTATCCTGTTTTACACCCATACAGTATCTTTGTATAGTTTTCACCTCACTCCTAGTTCCCAGCAGAAATATCAACTAATTTAGAGACCTCGTGTTCCAGCAGGACCTCTTACTTACAACTCGCCTGCTTATACAGTCACCTTTTCCTTTGTAAACCCGAAGGAGAGAAAAAATATCCCCTCATAAATACACGAGGCAGTGAAAAGTTTAGGTAGCTGAACTGCTATCTTTAAAAGCTAATTTAGAATCCATAAAATTAATTTAATATGTCCAATTCTTAAAATTATTGCTTAGGGGAGGTAATATGTATTGCTTACATTCACTTAATGGCTTGAAAGATTTTCTGTGAAACAAGCAGCAAGAGGCATAGCTAAAAAAAAAAGCCCAGTTCCTTTGGATAAAAATCAAATGTCCATGGTCTGTAGTTGGTCTGCTACATCATTCCAAAAGAAGAATGCTGAATGCTTTGGGTAGCCGCCTTCTACAGAAAATTCAGTCCAAGGTGCATGTGCTAGCAGAAATTAGGAAGTTACTTGTGTTGAACCTTAATTTCAACTTTCAACATTCTTGCATGATATGTGAAGTTTTAAACTAACGCATATTCTATATATCTTGTAGACAAATGAAGTGTTGAAAGCATCACAAAACAAGATGTTTGCAGCTTTACAGTATCGCGCAACAGACTACTTATATGAGGTATAGTTTTAGTATGGCTTATAGTATTCTGAAAGAAGCATGGCAGTAACTGAAGAAAAGACTGAGTGCACATTAAAAAAAGATATAGAGAACTTTCTTAGGAATTCTATTTCAGTGAGGTTGTTATAGTGCACTTGGTGGGATAAAACAGTGGAGAGATTACAGTTTGGGTTTTTTAATTGAAGTACAATTTTGCCAAAACCAAAGAGTTGGGTTTTGGTTTTGTTTTGTTTTCTTTTATGTTGCGCTTTTAATTGTGGTTTATAGCCACTTTCCTGCTCTGAGCTTTCTTTGGAGAGTGCACTGTGCCTTCTAATGCTTAAAATTAAATTAGTTACCTTTTTGGAGAAATAATGCAATTTTCTAGGTATCTTAATATGTGCAAAAGAGAAGAATTACAGTTCATGACTTTTCTTGCCTGAATTTTAAGTAAGGCAGTGCTGACAGCAGGACAAATGAAAGTGGTAGGAAGAGAAATGTTTAGTGACCTACCGAATGACTGCTCTGGAACAGAGTGTGAATGTTGCTCTGTAACACCTCCAGAAGGGGTTAGTGGACGTGATCACACATTTAAAAGTATTACAGACCTGGATGTGCAAGGGATATGCAGTGCTAAAACAGCTCCTTATTCCACTCTTGTGCCTAACTTCTGCCTTCCTGCTAGAAAGTACATGATAGTTAAGCTGGCTTTTCAAGCATTTGGTGTATCAAGTCCACTTACCTAATGCTTCCAGTTCTTAGGAAATGCTGGAATTCGATGAGTGTATTAAACTCTGATTCCTACACACATCTGGCTCATGTGGATGTGGAATACTGCTCTTAGTGCAGTCGTTTATGCATTTTTATCAACCCCAGATATAGTTTTTCCAGCAGCCCAGTGTCTTAGAAGAAAGGAGCCTTTTCAGTTATTAAAGACACAAGAGTTCGATTCCTCATGATCCTGAGAGCTGTAGGTGTGATTACAAAGTCATCTTAGAAGTTCAACATTCTCTTATTTTGTTAACTGACAATATATGCAAGCTGTATGGAACTATAAAAATGCACATAATATCTCTTTATTGCAAGAGAAATTTGCAGAGATCTCTACATTTCCTTGAGAAATAGGGGTAAATGTGGACTGATTAAACGCCATAGCCGTTTCTAATGGCGTTGAAAAACATTTATGTATTTGAGAAAGGCAAGAAAGGCTCTGTATTAGCAGACTTTGTGAACTACTTCAGTTTAACCTGTACATTTAGAACTAATTCATTTTAAATGTTTTATAAAATGCATTTTTCCTGTTTTAAGGCCATTAGCTGTGACGATAGCCCTAGGATATAATTTTTCCACTTTACATCTGTGATTGTAAACAATTTTAGCTATTAAGCTAAATTTAGCCTCAGTAAAACCACACAGTCGTGTTTAAAAGGTCTTTCTGACTCTGTCATATTATTGCTTGTGTTTATTTGTTCAGTAGTTTCTACTTAAACTCCAGCAGGTCATTCCTCTGTAACCTAGGAGTACTTTGAGAGCTGTTACGTCACAATCCTTACAGCTTGTTTTAAGGAAGAGAAAGGTTATCATTGGCCTTTCTGTTCCTTTGATCTCTACCAGGAACTTCACTAGCTGTACTTTATGATAAATGCAGTTGTTTCAGTAGTGCCTTCAATACCAATTACTTAAACTGACATGTGGCCAGTAACATGTAGAAGACCTAGGACCAGTTTCCTGTAGTTGCCTTGTTTCTGCTGTCTTTGCCCAGAATTTGTAAAGGAGAAGGTCACTGGTGAAGTCTCATGCTTTGACTAAGGCAAGAGGGAATGCATTGGATCAGTATGGTGTTTATCAATTTTTTAAAAGAGCCTTCTGAAGAAAAGATGCTATGATAGCAGTAGTTTTTGCCTTTTTTTAAAAATCAACTGACACTTACAGAATTGAAACTACCCCACAAAGGATTAAACTGAAATGGAAAAAGGATTTGTAATAGTGACCTTTCACAGAAGTAACTGTGTTTGTTCACATTGCTTCCCATGTCTTATTTTCTTTTTTCATTTTCTTTCTGCCTACACAATGGCACTGTTGTACTGGTAGCAATCCAAGTCAGTGAACTATTTATAGTTCGTCACCTGAGATGTCTAAAGGTACAAGCTATAACTGGTTTGACAGCATATGCTGAAATGGGTGGACATTTCTAGGACCTAAAAGCAACAGAGCTGAAAAGAAGCAATGGACTTAAAACTAGAGAAAAATTTCTAGTCCCGTTCATGATGTTCTCCCACATTTCTATAGGTAGTTGCCTTCTCCTATATGCCTTTTATACCCTGCAATTCTTGAGGACAACTTCTTTCTAAGCTATAAACTTGTTAAATCCAAACACCTATGTAAGAATAATTTTTCTCTGCTTCCTCAACTCACTGTTTTTTCTGTTGTTCTGTGCTATTTATATAATACTGCATGCAAACTTCTGTGACAAAAGAAATATTGGATAGTTTATTGCAGGTGGTCTTCAGTGAAGAGTAACTGAAATTGCCACATTGACAATTTGATTCTAGAATTCAGTTGATTACTACCATTCTCCCTTGTTGTTTTTGTTGAAGATAAAGGATTTATATAGGGTTTTTGTTAGCTGATAATGGCACATGAAAGCTGAGAAGCTTTAGAATATTACGAGCACTTAAAACAGCAATAGTAGGAATGATTTTAAATTATTTCTGGTCAGCTTATACACATGCGTCAGTTCAGGAGACCAATGCAAGTGTTAAGATAAGCGCTTGTAATTGCACAAACAATGTTCGGGGAAGTGTAGCTAAACATATGTGCAGTTTTGCATATGCAGCAGTGTAGATTAAAAGTTATACGTCTGGTAAATGTTAATATCTTCTGTTAGTTTGGACTGTCAGTTGTTGATGACAATGGGAGTGTTTGAAAAGGTAGTGTACAAAAAGAAAAAGTGGAACTCTCTCGTAATTTCATCACATGCCTTTTTCGTGCAGAGCATGGCAAGGCAGAAGTTTTCCATCTGGAGATTATCACTTTGCTTTCCTCCCTGCTTACATCAAGATGGAGAGTATCATCTCACTGGACTCTTTGCTGATGATAAGTATAGGAAGCCATGGACTAGGAGTAGGTTATATAGTCTTTAAGTTTTAGTTTAGATTTACTGTGGATTAAAGGAAAAGCGTCTGTCCGTGCATAATACGATAAGTAAAAAAATAAATATGATAAGTAAAATAATAAATTATTTCTGGAAGTAGGAGTATGTCAGATCATATAGCTCTTGATGGTAGAACATGTTCATTGCCTAAGTTGAAACAAATAGGTAATGGATATTTATTTGTGAATGGCACCATAAATAAGGGTGATATTTGATTAGTTTGTAGAGATCTCTGGAAAACTTACTGTCTGGACATGTGGTTATGAAAGAAAAGCAGTGATCAAAGATAAGTAAAATACTAAATCTGATTAGTTGGGAAAGGTTTGAAAGATGATGCTGAGGTTTCGAGATGTTGAAAAAATGGAAATTTGCAAGCATAGAGATAAATATATGTATATATATGTATTTGCATCTTTCTGGTTTATCTGCATTTACTTTTGATAAAGGAAACTAACAGCATTGTTTCCTCTGTATGTCCTGTGTAAAGTTTGTTTAGTCTCTGCAATGGTTTGATCAATACATAAAAATAAAAATTTATTCTAATGTTTTTCCTGTGATTCTTTTTCTCTTTTTTTGTCTCAGTTACTCCAACACAGAACATGATCACTATTTCAGTATTGGATCAGTGGAAGAAAAGTTTATCTGTGGAGGATTTCCTGGAAAAGTCAGTAACATTAAGTTTAAAACATGTATGATGCCTTTGATATCATTCAGGTACTTTGTGAATCTTAAGCTAATGGCAATAACGGAATATGGAAATGTTTTCTGAAGGTAGCATGAGTACAGTGCACTGGAGGTAGATGTACACTGTAGCAGACAGCACAAAGATGGCTTTTCCACTTGAAGTAGTATTCTGTTCATATGGAGTTCTCTGCATCTTTACCTCATTTTTGTAATGGTTGTGTAATCTATTTATGATGTTGGAGAAAATGTCTGAAATCTGTGCATGAACTTGAAGGTAAATCATGAGGACATTTTTCCTCTCTCCATCTCTTAAGACAGTTATCTCTTTTAACTGCAGGTGAAGCTCTTTGAAACATGGTATTTATAAATCTTTGAAAAGGTGTAAAAGGCAGCTATAAGAAGTCAAACTTGCATTATAGCAATTGAAGATAGATGTATTTATGTTAAAATTGTATATGTAAAGTCAAAATGCATAAGATGAACTCTGAAATAGAGTTCATTTTAAAAACCATTTGGCAACAGTCTTTCCAGCATACATAAGACATGAAAGAACATTATGGTTCTGCAAAAAAACCCCAAAAAAAGTGTGTATTTCTGCTCTCAAACAATTGTCAGTGTGAAAGAAATACAGAAATTACGTTTTTGGTTTTACAGACCAGTCTTAAAGCTATGTTATCTTCAAATCTGCATTAAAAAATGATTGTGAAGAAAACTTGTAGTTGCAGAATTATGTAATCATGTAAACACCAGGCTTGCCAGTACCTTTCAGCATCACTCTTTGTGATTTCGCTATGATACAGTTTGCAATTGCATTGCTACGTATTATTTTTTCTCTGCTCATTCACAGTACAGAAATGATCATGCTCATAGAGTGGTTCAAGGCTGTGCAATGAATGATGTGGCTGTCTGTGAAATTCTCCTTCTGTTGTGTCAATGGAGAGATGCTTTTCCTGTAGAAGTGATACTGCATGAAAAGGGAGTGCACAGCCCTTCAAAAACGTAGTTACTGCAGGAGAAGAAAACCAGAACAAAAAGCACATAATGGGAAGTTTTTTGGAGAAAAAACAAAACAAAACAAACAACTTTAACCTGAATTTAAAAGGACAGTTAACTCTCTTGGTAATCTTCTGTGTAATTATTTGATCATTAGGTAATAACCATAATAGGCTCTGGAGAGGTTGTGTTTTCCTAATATTATGTAATTCGTGGAGCTTGGTTAAAGAATGCTGTCTGGGGAGCTGATTCTGGGTTTGGCTTTGTCAAAACTCCTGTATATCATCTGAACCAAAAACTCTGCAGTTATCCACTGAATATGCTACTCTTATTTTCTGACAGACCTAGAGAAGATGAGTCCTTGTAACTGAAGTTGCTTGGAGAGTGCTAGTGCTTTAACATGCAAAAATGCCAAATACTTTGAAAGACTAGAGAGTTCATATCTTAGATTGGCACACAGGATGAGTATCTTAGTTTCGTTCTAGAGAATGCAGATTACAATATTACCATTTTAATGGAAATCTTGTGAACATTAATGAATTCATTTTCTTTTTTTGTCATAATGCTGTTAGAAATATCCAAGACAGTGTATTTGTATTCAACTTGGGTTTTGTTAAATGACCTACAGTCATATGCTCAATAATGAAGATAATAGCATTGAACAAGTTTCATGACTCAGTCAACTAGAAGATTTGAAAAAAAATTGTTTATAAGCACGGCTTTACCAAACACAGTACCCAATAGAGCATGACATAGTGTCACCTTTTAAAAAGGGTCAAAGTCCAGTTAAAAGTTTTCTGATGTTTCAGTGACTTCCTCTGTAATTTTCAACATTATTTTGCTTTTTTTAAAAAATAGAAGGAATAAATAACTGGAAAACGTTCTCGACTTTGGTCCTTTGGTTTCATAGTACTAGTCTTTACCTTCTGAACACAACAGAGAGATGAATACTTTGTAAGAGAATTGAGTGGGTTTCCTTGTGATGCTTGCATTGCTCTCTCAGATTGATGGGAAATCTGTTCTATGGGCTAACAGCCATTCTTCTCTTGTCTCTCTTGGGTTCAGATAAATAACACATGTTGAAGTGGCTAACTTTTAGCTGTGTAGGCCCTCCTTTGCATCTTGTCCTTAGGCTTGCAGTACTAAGTAAAGAAATGTCTGAGTGCTATTAAAATTTGGACTTGAAGCCCTAACTCTTCCCTAACATTTGACTTACAGAGAATGCACATGATTTGAAAGCTGGGCTGACTTTAACTGCTGAAGATAAAAAATTGAAATTTTTAAAAAAATATATTAAAGAAAAGAACAGTTTCAAGTGGACACAGAAATTTTTTTGTGCTATAGAAATAGCAAAATCAAAGTACAAATAATGCACTTACTTGTTTAGGATGCCAAAACCAACATGGAAATGTTATTTTGGAGACTTGCATTTGAATAGCTTAACTAGGGTTAGACTAGATAAACTCTGGAGGTCCCTTCCAACTTCAACCATTTTGTGATTCTGTAATCCTGTAAACTGGAAGCATTCAATCATATTTTCAGGTTTTAATTCAGTCCAGCATCTATCAATGTAACCAGTAGACCACTGCATTTTTGAAGAAAACTATATAGATTTTGAAATTTTATGACAACAATGTAACTACAAAATGAATTGCGTCTGAAAAGATTCTGCCTTATGATGAGCTTGAACTGTAGGTTTAGATTAATACTGAAAGGTGCACTGAAGAAAAATTGAAATTATATTCTGCATCTTCAGGAAAAAATAAGACTATTATATGTACTATAATAATCCTTGCACCTTCAGAGAGTGATAGATGTTTTGAGGATGCTGCAAAACCCATGCAAAGATGTCACCCAAGATGTTGTCTAGACTAGTAACAGTAACAGAAAAAGAAATTCCCAAGTAAGTTGTAAAGACACAGTGTTGTTTAGATATCAACTGTTAACAATCAAGAGTCAGTAGATGCCATCTCAAGGGATATTAATTGCCAAGAATGAAGAAATGTATTAGACCAAACAGCATTTACTTCTACTTGTTTTAGCACTTAGGTTGGTCATAACATCTAGAGAAATCTGAAGATATCATTGTATGTGTTGGACTGTAGTTACGGAAAATTTGAGATACTTTATGTATTTTGAAATGAGCTGGGCTTAGTCTGTGTACCAGTGAAAGGTTAATTGGAGTGAGACTAGGAAACAAGAAGGAAGGAGTTAAACTTAGGAGGAAAGGATGTGTGTGTGCTTCAGGTTCTTCAAATGTTTTGCATTCAGTTTAAGGTAAGTAAAGAGAATCTAAGTAACTCAGGTATTTTAGGATAGTGGTTTCCCTGTGAGTGGGACTGAGCAGTATTAATCCACATAATTAATCACAAATCATTTTAAGTATTCCTGATGGGGAACATAATATACTACCATGTATTTGCAAAGCAAGACACACAAAAAAGAGGGAAGAATGAGCAGTCAATATGGTAGGTGGTTTATTTTGCATATTTAAAACTTGACCTCCAGTAAATATTTTTTTGGTAGATTTACTGTTAGTAAGGAACAGAAAGTGAGTAGCATGACAAGTACATTTATGGATAACACTCATTTCTTTCTAACAGTCACAACAACAGATTACAGGAAATAAGCAAGATGTTATAATCTTTTCAGAACTGGTTGGAAACAAGCACTAAAATGTTCTGCTATTGTAATTTAAACCAAGGGTAGGCATTTTTTCTGGAGTACAGTGTTCACTGCTGGGTATGGCTCACAGGAGAACTGTAGTCCTGGAGTTATACGAAAAGGCAGAACCAGTTAAAAGATTCTAGACTTATGGTTTGACATAATATTTATCAAAGTATGTCCCAAATGTGCTGATATGTAATACAGTTATAATTGAGTTCTGTATCTTTGGATTGCTTATCATAAGATGCAATACATTCTATTCTAAAACTCTGCTCAGAAGATAACTTTATTCTGTTCTAACAGTAGGCACAAGTTTTTACTACTAAATAGGGTCTTTGTGTAGATTTTTTATGCTTTTCTCTGTGTTTAAAAACTTAGGTAACTAGAGTAGGAGAGGAGATACTTTGACAAAAGCTTGTCAACTTGGGGTTTTGGGGATTGTGATCTTTTTGTTAATAGTTCTTCATGTAAGCCAGTGAGGAGTGTGAGTGACTGAACAAAGAGGTCAGTGAAATGGACTGATATGTTAGGGAAAACCAGTTCAAAGTGCCAGGGAGCCTAATAGCCCCTTGGAGAGACTAAGAAACAAGAAGAGGACAAGAAATAAGTGGAAGAAAAACACCGAAGAGGCACAGAGTGCCTAGGCAGGGTTGAGAGAACACCTGGCAGGGCAGCATATAAGGAAGTGAGTCATTAATCCCTAGAAATTACCAAATGACTTAATTAGATAAATCCCTTTAATTGTATAAACTGCCTTATTAGCTTCAGTACATACACTTAATCACTGAAGTACACTTAATACTGCTGAAAGTTTCACTTCATATTGTAAACATCTAATTGAAGATAAATACGTTAAATCTAATGTAGTACCTTCTGTGTTCAAAACACTGTACAAGCATAGATGTATGACTTGAACATATGTTTCTGCACTTAGCATAGCCTGTCATTTAAAGTATTTACCATTTTCCAGAACAGCCTTACTAAGACTGGAAAAGGCTGGCCCATGTAGTCTCAAATCAGCAACTCACTTAAGCATGATCTATCTATAAAAATATAGGAAACCCCATTGATTTCAGTGAAGTGGGCCAACGTGTTACTCGGCACAGTGTTCTAAGGTCCATGGATTTTCAAAGACATAGGCCATATTAAAGTTTGGACATTAATTGTTATCAATATTGCATAGTTATTGCTTGTGAACTATACTACTTATAGTCTCAAAATTAACTTTTGAGCTGTACTCAAAAATGTTGTGAAAGAGTTGACTTCTTTTTTAAAGATGTGTGGTAGAGATTCCTTGCCATTACTACCTAAGCAGGAAGGTCTATACTGAAATTCAGAGGTACACTTATATAAGGATTCCATTTATGACATTTACCTTCAAATGGCTAGCAAATAGCAAGACTGCATAATGCAAAGGATTATTAAAAAGCTGAATAAATCAATGAGATGCACAGTTGAGAAATCAGTTGTCTGAAATTATACTAAGTTCAATAATTATAGATGAGCAGAAAATTTGGGTTCTTCAGAAGTGTTGGCACTCATCAGTCAGACTCAGTTTGTTCCAGTCCATTTATATGAATAACATAGCATTAACATGACCGTATTTTGATTAGCAATTACAGATATTTTGTCTGTGTCTGGATGCATAATTAGCTCAAGACTATGATTTTTTTTTCTGTTGTCAAATGATTTTGCTGTTTATTTGCCAAGCAGGTTTTTTTCTGACGAATAATAGTAGTATTGAGATTAGTATGAAAAGCGACACGAAAATGAAGTGGTTTTGTTTCATTTGTCCTGTCTTTTCCCTATTGCAGTTACCTGCAATTTCTGCATGATATTTGAGATGCAGCTATACGTTTAATCCAGCAGCAATTTTTTGTCACGAATGTTATGACATCAATAGGTTTGATGCTCTTTTCCAGCCTTTATTTTTTTGTTCCATTTAATGCTGGTGGTAAACAAAAGGGGCTTTTTCTCAAGGAAGATTTAAACATGTATTTTGACCACGGATCTAGTGAATAGTTACAACAACTCTAATCCTGATCTTCTTCAGAGAATATGGTGATTATAAAAGTTCTTAGAGGATCTTTTTGAGTGCTGTTGATTCACTGAGGAGTCAGGGAAGTTATGACAGTGCTTTTACAACAGCTTAAGTGTCAGGTGTTTTCTTCTGCTTTTTAGGAAACCTATCTCCTCTCTAGCATTCCATATTAGTAATGAAGTTATTCCAAGTTCAAATCCCTGCTCTCAGACGGACATAGAAGAATCTCTTTTATTTCTGAAGAATGTTTTTAAGGAAGAGTCCATTGAAGACCAGTATTCAAAGATTGACAATGCTGCTGAATTTAAAGAACAACGGCAAGGTAGAGTGTTTAATTCACTGTTTTCTAACTTTCTGTGGAGTCAGCTTCTGAACTTCCATAATTTTTGTGCATGATCCAGAGACGTTGAAGAAATCATTTGGGTGATCACAGCCTTTGCAGTTGCAGAAGTTATAACCATTTAAGAGAGATTTATTCCCTGGACAAGCAGGGCTTATCTTAACAGTTCAGGATAGATGCAAGCCAAAACAAGAGTCAGGCTGATCAAATATACGGCAGAAGGTGATAAAAAGTATCACAATAGATAAATCTTACCAGGCATTGATCAAAATGCTAATGATCCTTTGTACTTCAATAAAATTAGATCCTTGTGGCATGTTCTCTTAGCATGTCAGGAAGGAAAAGAAGTAAGCAGTTTCTGCTTTGTGGTTGGGATGATGATAGTTTGAATTGGGTTATGCACACATTTAAAATGTAGCTAATAAATTTTTACTGGGCTATAGCAGTGGAAACCAGTAAAAAAGTTAAAATCTGTGAAATATGAAGCACATTGAATGGAAAAGCTAAAAACTTAATTTGGTTCAGTCATTAACTGTAGAGCTCTAATCTTCTTCCAAGTTGCATTAGATTTATGAGATTACAAACAAATTTTCAGTATTTAGCATGCTGTTAATAGCCTTTCTGTTTTGCATAGGCTGTGTGTTATGAGAAACAGGTCACAGTGGAGTGATAACCATCTTTATACCGTTAAGCTAAAGAGACTAACTTTACACTAGCACATGACAGCACTGGCAGTGCAGCCCGCATTCAAACATGAACTGGGTTTTTTCTCCTTGCTTGATAAATAACTTGAGCATATGCTTAAGGCTATTAAAGTTATTTTTAAAGTGCTTTCATGAATAGAAATTACTGAATCAAAGAAAGTGATGATATTGCATTCATGTCACAACTCTGAAAAATAAGCTTTTTTAAAAATGTGGAACTGTACTTCCTAAAATCGCAAAGTGGCAACTGAGTTTAGTTCTGTATGGATTTCGAACACTGGTGTTTGTGACTTTCAAAACCTACCTATTGCTCCACTTGTAAAATTCTGTTTTAGGAAAGCAATTAGGTAAGTGATGCATCTATTCCACTTTAGGAGGGAACTTCAGTAAGTGTGTAAGTGCATTCTTGCGTAGGCATGCTTTCCCGATGTGGGAAGTAAAAGGTTAAAATGTGTTATAATTAACAAAGAGATGCACTAGTTAAAATATTTGAATCACATGAGAGTAGTGAGATTAATTGAAAAAGCCCTCCTTTTTTCATAAACTTGAAGTACTAGAGCCACTTGTAATAAAAAAAATACTATACAAATGACTATAATAAAAAATAATTAAAACTGTAGCTAAATTGAAATAGTAAGTGCAATCAAGGGCAAAGTTGTGCCTTATTGGACCTGATATAATGTTAGGATATTAGGAGTTATCCTGCTGTCTTTGAACTAACAAAAATTAAATGAGATATTATTTGAGGACAGCATGATCAAGTTTATGTAATTGAAGCAGTCTTTTTCTTCTGATTTATTTTAGCACTTATTTTTGTGATCACTATTTGCCTGAATATTGAGTTGCTTCCTACCTTGTTTTCCTAGTTGTCTGAAGAAAAGAAAGAAGAATACATCAGGAATTTTGTAAATTATGTCAGAAATATGTCAATTTTTAATTGGAGGTACTTTAAGCTTTATAAGCCGCTAGCAGTTCTAGTAGTCTCTCCTGAACTGTTCATCTCATAAAGCAGAGCCAATTTATAATATGGCATTTATTTTTCAATCGATAGATTTCTTCATGGGGATCTGTTTGTGTTAGTGTAAAATAATCTGGAGGAAATATAATCAGTATCTACCTTCCAGTTACTAGGAAGGAAAAGAAGGCTATTACGGATAGTCATCCAGTGAGTGAGAGGAGAATGTGGAGAGAAGGAGGTTTCCATGTTGATAAAAAATAAGGAAGATGAACAAAAAATCCACTTTTCTATATGTATTATATCTGTATAATATGTGTGTATATATGTGTGTATACTGTATTGCAAATGTGAAGAAGTGCATCAAATAGAGTTGTGATTACTGCATCAGTTCTGTCTCATGGAACACAGTAGTCTAAACTCAAAAGAAATTAAGGTCTGTAATGTCATCTTTCTTGAAATCATAATAACTTCTAACCTATATTTTTGTTTGCTCATTTTGTAAATAGATGTTGTGTTCTTTCAGAGTTAGAGAATCTCTATTTAGGTTTCACTGCGTACAGAGAGACTGCCTCATTTCTACATAAAAAATTGCACTGAACTAAGTTTCTCAGCCAAAACCTACCTCAAAAAGTTCCTTTGTCATACTTTACAATCCAAACAAGGAAATTATAAGAAAGTACCTTTTCTTTTTAACAGGTGTTATATAAGACAAAAGAAAAAGAAAAAGAAAACCAAAGTTTATCACTTGAACCATTGGAAGTTTAGACTTCAATACATTTAGAACTTAAAAATCCTGAAATATTTAAAGTAAAAAGTAGTTATTTTTTGCTGATACTTATAGCATTCCAACACTTGCTTAACAATTCTTTTTATTCTGATAATTCTTGTTATGTTTACATTGTTTGTTAATGTATTTTTCTTCAGATTTATGTGTGGAAGAGGAACTTGTTTTTATTGATAATCTTGAAAATTTTCATAAAAAACTGCCTACTTCATCTCTGCTTCTGAGCAGACTACAGTTTTTTTTAGTGAAAGATCCCCTTTTAGATTCTGAAGGACAGAATTTTACAGAAGAGAACATTTTCAGGTATCTACAAATTGTTCTATAATATTAAACTGAACTAATAGTTGGTGTATAATGCCATTAACATTTTAACATCTGTTGTACGTTAACTGTAACTAAATTATGTTTGCAACAGGTAAAGACTTCAGCTTTTCTTCTTACAAAAAAATGACTAGGATAAAATTTATACACGTTATTTAAGAAAACTGGATAAAGGAAATTATGTCATTTTTACATTCTGTAAGTGTGAACTGTACTCAGGATTTTCATTTTGGAATACTGAAAAAATGTCCATCTTTAAGGGACCTGGTCCTCTCTCAGACTGACCGATTCCCTATCAGTAAAATGCCACTGAACTTAGTTGGAGGAGGATTTTACACATGCTTCCAGGTTCCTTCCTTCTTAACGTCTCAGTCACGCTGTCAATAAATCTATGCTCTTACCCGGCTGCATTGTATTTCTTCAAGTTTAAATATTAATTAGTCTTATGTTTTTGCTCCGTTTCGTATTGCTAGGTTGATCGAACTTAATTGAATGATGTCATATGTCAGGAATTTAAACAAACTGGTGTTAATACATTAAAACAGGTATAAATTATATTCAGACTGTGCCTAGTATTTTGTAAATACATTCAGCTGTATACATATATTCACAAAGTCTGGCTAAATTTTGTACTGATTTACTCCATGTCTGGATGACTTGTGTAGCTTCCTTTGCACTTGGTAGAGTTTCATGATTCACAAACAAGGCAAAGCAGATTTTAACTGATTTAACTGTACATATATAGTAACAAACCAAGGAGGAGTGGGGTTATTTGCCTGGTTTTTCAAACATCAGCACTGATCTTGCATTGAGTCTCAGACACATGACTGTGTGCATGTATAAGCACTGTAAATATCCAGTGAACAGAACATGATCCAAATTCTGCAATGACTTTCAGAAATACCAGTGACAGGTGAAAAAAAATGCAAGCGTGAACCTTTACAGAAATAGCTCTGACTTGCTGATCTGCAGCTTACTAGCAAAGCCACCAGCCTTCTCAAGGTGGGAGTCCAAACTTGCTAGTGGAGCACACAGGCAGATGCATTTAGACAAAGAGATACAATTAGATGGACTTCAGATAAAATTCAATTAGCATCCCGGGGCTAGGCATAGAACAATTTATACTCTTCAGTCTAAAGTATTCCTGCAGGAAAACAGCATTGTCAGGGACTGATAGGAAAGTATCCCCCCAAAAAGTCATTCTAGAATTAGTACCTGTAATGGCCATGAGGGGCAAACCTAATGAAAGGTTTTCTTTCTGCTTGAAAAATTTTCATCCCTGTTCTGCTTGTATCCTTGCTTTACAAGGCAAGTAGTAGCCTCACTCCTGAGTTTTGCTTCTTGGCATTTTAAAAGTTTGTCAGTTGAACCAGGGAACATACTTTTAGTTTTCATTTTAGTTAATAGTGAGCACACTCTGCCTTCTTTGGTGCTCAGTGGTTCCTGAAAATAGAAATTAAAGGTGACAAAAGATAAATAATGTCAATGTCACAGATTACAGAAATTTGGTATATAGCAGAAAAACTTCACATTAGAAGAAAATTAGGTCTGCAGCTTTTGCAGAAAGCATTTTTATATAACAGGACTTATATACTGAGATGATGAACATTTTTTTTTTCTGTAACTTTTCTAAGGCAGGTCCCAAATTAAGTGGTTCTACTCTGCATATAATGTACTATTTATTGAAAAAGAATTTCGGTAAATTAAACAGATTGGTACAGCATCCCTTGGAATTGCTTTCTTAGAAAAGCATGGATTTAAAAAACCAAACAACTTTTGCCACTTATATGGCTATCAAAGCTACTGCTAAGACTTTCGGTCTTAGATATGAAGAAATACAAAAAAGTCACTTGCTTTGTCTTATGATCTTTTAAAGGGAACATTTGACTTTGCAAAATGAAGTGGAGATGCAAGGGAGTAAAAAAGAATTGCAGGGGATTAAAGAAAACTTCCATACTGTATCTGTAAAAGATGAAGAGGTACCATCATATTATTTCTTACTATTATATTAGCGATTGCTTTATGTTATGCATGTGTTCATCTGCAAGTCATTTCACTGCATTCTTTTCATACTTGCCAAATATTTGTAGCCTTCGTATTTCCAAGATTACAAAACACTGATATTATTTGAGTTTTTTTATTTCTTGGATGCTGTTGTTGGGAATCTCCACTCTGATCAGCTGTTTCTCCCTGAGACCTGATGTGATGGCAGTTTTATGTAGGTACTGTTACGCTAAGAATAAAAATGAACTAGAACAGGAATCTGTGACATGTGCATGGGAAAGAGGAAGTCCTAAGACATGTTCTGGGATCTGAGGGGCCAGCTTTGCTTCGTTTTTAAAAAGAAGTCAGATGTATTTTTTAGTCAATTTTTCAAAGTTCTAAAAAAACCCCAAACTGCCAATTAAATAAATGAGGATTTTACTTGATTGGGAACTGTAAGTTCAGACCCCCCCTTTATGCTCCACTGACTGAATCTGAAATACTGTAACACTATTTTTTTCCTCTGTTTTTAGCAGATCTTCATGTATGCTGCATAAATGCCATATGACTTCTTTTTTAAAAGCTCTTAGATTGGTTTAGAATTAAGCTGTTTCAAGATTTTGAAAAAGCTTAGGCTACACAGTAGCATCAAAGGAAATTTACTTGCCATTCTGTTGTGATTAATGTTTTCCAGTATTTCATGTTGCCTGTTCAGTTCTACAAACCCAGCAATGGCAGGTCGGAGTCTCTTAAGTTTCCGTCATACTTGGAACTGAAAGAGTTGTTCAGTTTAGCTCCAGAAACTATGGCTGATGAAGACATCTGCAAAGAGGTGATCAAACAAGGTGAGAGCTGGTTTTCTTAAATGCTTCACCTGATTTTCCTTTTATTTGCACACATTTAACACAATCCAGCTCTTTTATATCCAGTGCACAGCCTATCAAATACAATTTCTCTGGATGAGACTGCCAATGGTGCTATACCCAAATTTCTGAGTATTAGAAATGTCTCCTCAGGTAGCCAGGGGGAAGTGAACTATTTGCCATTCGGTTCTATCCATAGTTGTGTTGTAATCTTGGAAACAAACATAACATGAGCTGTGATTCATTAAATCCAGTCTACCATTAATATAATAATGTAGTGTTATGTTTTCTTAATCTGTAACTAATTCTACTTTCAGATACATCCTCATGAGCATTGTATGCAGTATTGTCATATCATATGAATTTCTTGTATTACATTGTAATTGCCAACATGAAAGCAGATTTCTGGGAAAAAAAGGTTAAATATTTCCATGGATAACAGGAATATTCTAAATGACAGTAGTAACTCTTTAAAGGAATTTAAGAGGAGGTACTAAATGCTTTTATACTCCAGATAATTACACCTTTAGTGACAATTAGTGGCTACTGGATTGAGGTCTATGACACTATTTTGTGTAGTGAAAGAAAAAGACATTGCCTGAGATATTTTTGGTTTGATTTAAAAAAAAAAAAGTGTTTGGTTTGGTAAACAAGTGAGGAGAACCACTTTTTTGGCTGTGTCGTAGTTTAACTCAAGCTAGCAATACAACCATGATAGCCACTTGCTCACTCCCTCCCCCCACCACCCAAATAGAGGAGAGAATCAAAAGGGAAGGGAGAAACTTGGACTAAGATAAACAGTTTAATAAAATAACAAAATACTAATATACTACTAGTAAACATATATATATAAATATAAATAGAATATAAAATAAAAGGTACTTAATGCAATTCCTCACAAACTCCATCCACACAGAGCAGCCAGTCCCAGGAAGCAGCACCTGGTCCCAAACAGCTGATCCCAGAGAGAGAAAAAAAGAGAAAAAAGGCAGAAAGGCCCAGAGGCCTCTGCAAAATGATAGGATGGCAAAAGGCCAAACTAAGGAAAGTCCTGAACAGAACTCCCCTCAATAGGCCTCCAAGAGCGAAGAGTTGAGAACATGAGAGAGAGAGCGGAAGATCTCGACTCTCCTTAAATCTGAAGCTTGACACTAATGGAATAGAATACTTTGATTGTTCAGTCTGGATGTCAGTCAAGCTCTGCCCCATCCATGCCCCAATTCCTCAATGCCTCACATCGGTGGGCAGAGCTCAGAATGTCCTTGGCTCTCAGACCAGAGCAATTAAAAACATTAACTGTGTCCTGGGGTGTTATCTCTTGTTCTCAAACTAAGTCCAAATAATAGCCATGCTAGCTACAAAAAAAAAGGGTTCTAACTGCATGAAGAAAATTAATTCATTTTCAGTCGAACCAGCACAGATTGACACGAAGCAGCTAAAAGAAGCTTCATGCTTCTGAGTGTGGAGGGTGTGTGCTAGAGTCTATTTCTGAAAGGGCAGCAGTTTGGAGTAATCCAGTCTCTTATTGAAGACAGGAACAATACTTTTTAAAGTGTGCATTTGACTAAGGCAGTTTCATGTGCATTCTGCTGATACTTGTAGTACATCACAACGTACATGCCATGTTCCAAGCTGAATGACCCAACCTCCACTGCAAAGGTTTGAGGATTTTGTACATAGACATCAACCTTTTATTCTTTTTTGTTCTGTTTTAGTCCTTTTTAGTAGCAAGAGAATCTACATCATACACAAACTCCTGGTAAACTACATTTAGGCTACCTACTTGTTCCAGAAATCACATCACTGTAGTCATAAGAACTTTGAATAGCTCGGATAATGACTATACTAAATTGTATTTTTTTCTTTTAAGGGACAAAAGTGACCACTGCTCTCTGATCAGCTACAGCATACTAAGCGTAACTGTAATTTTTCATAGTGATGCATTATGGAGATTCAATAAAAAATTTAAAAGAAAAAATTGCTCTGACAGGAAAAAGGAATAAATGATTCATTGGTGGCACTTTATGTTTTCAGATCTCAAAGCAGAAATTACATACGAAATAGAAACATCCAAGTACTGTCCCATACCACAAGAGGTTTGCTCCAGTAATAGAAGTATGTTGGAAATCTGTGAGTCAGGTAGGAAGATCTACATAAATCAAGGGGAGGTATTTAAAATAAATTCCTCAATTGACAGTCCCTATATTCTGTTCTTGGGAGTACGTTTGCTTTGTGTAATCTCCTATTTTGTACCTGCACCTTAAGCAGCTAGAAGTGCCATACTCCTTTCAAGAGTTTTAAAAGCTAAACACAATCAACTTCGTAGTTCCTTCATGTTGCTTTTGGCTGCAAGTGGTGTCTATATCTTTTGCACTTGATTAGCTTTTCAGATTTTTTTTATCTAACAACTCATCTAGAGGACAGAGGAAAGTTAAGACATATTGATTAAAATTATGGAGTAAAAGAACACAATTTAAAATTTGTTAAAGTCTTACGTAAATGCTTTCAAAAGAGGGTGATGGAGGACAATTCAGGGAGAAGTACTGAGTATACTTCCAGGGGTTAAAAATTCCTGTGCAGCCATTTTGGTTTGCAAATGGTTCAGTAATGCTGTGTGATAGAGAAATTAAGCCACATAGTCACCAGAGCTGTTTTCCACAGAAATAAATTGAAAATGTTGAATATTAGCTAATGTGTGTGTGTTCAATCCTGGCTCCTGCTACACTGGCATCAGGAAATCCTTTATACATACCCGCCTTTAATAGCTTGAAAATGCAGTCAGGCAACCTGGTTACAATGCATACAAATGCCGAACAGGTTTGGTGTATGACTGTACAGACTAACTATACAACCTCAGTTAAAATTTATTCAGGTTCCAGGTGCAGTCTCTCAAAATGGTGGGTATTCTTGCCAGCTGTACCGTTTTCACAGCTTAATGTTGGCTGGCTAAGAGAGGCAGAGAAATGGCTGTGCTGATGACATTTTTCATGCAGAAAAGCAAAGAGTGACATTTAGAAATTGATGTGATCTGGGCAGGGTGGTGATCCTTGAATAAAAATGTACTTCTTGCCCTAATGTGTATCCTAGCTTGGGAAAAATCTAGCCATTATTGCATTGAACAGTAGTAGTATTGTCCTCCAGTGCATGTTCACTTAATAATTTTCCATCCAGCAGTTACTAAAATCCTTGAGAAATTTTGGGTTTTCTCCAGACCAAGACCTCGCTTGTCTCAGTTTCAATGTGATTTATACTGGACTGATGATTGCCCCCTCAGGCTAACAGCATCACACTCCTTATATTGTATTGTAGTGGCCTTTTGGTGGGAGCAATCATATCAACTCAAAAGTGTCTGATATAAAAGCTCAAGGCAAACCTACTATATATTGTCCCACCAAGACAAGCGTGACTAACTGTAATCTGAATCTAGTGAGCTACCTACAGCTCTTCTAAAGCTTATGATGAGCAAGAGGAGCTTAGATGCAGTAGATCTGAGAAGTCTGAGACCCTCCTGCTGTATATAGCAATAACAAGTTGATTATAATTTTAGCTAGGATATTATCTGTTCTTCCAGAGTAGATTAGTAATCAAACCATCTTGAATTGTTTTAAAGAAAGTGGTGGCATTGATCTCTATTGCAAGTTTGCTGGCTTAGCTCTGCCTTTGAATCAGGCAAAATTCAATCATTGGGGCACAGAAAGCTTCCATATCCAGAGAGAGAGTTCGGGGTTTTTTTAAGTATATACTCAGATCTGTAGGATAGAGACCTGCAAACCTGTACATGCCACTACTAAGACACTCTGCTAATGGAAGTTCCTATATCAGGTGTGAAATTTCAGAAGAGATCCCCTACAGTCTTCTCCTTCTAATTAACTTTGCTATATATGAGTTACCAGAAGTGAAATATGTTTGCCTGAACTCAGAAACTTGAAAACAGTCAGAAAAGAATGGCATTTTCAGTAGACATTTCATTGTTTGCCTTCCATTCCTGGTACCTATGAGGATTGTTTATTGATAAAAGGGTTGAGGGACAAGAGCATTCACTTTGTCATTAATGCTCTGAGAAGTGGAATGGCACCCTGAGTGGAGGCAGAGTTTAACTAATGTAGCTTGTCAAAACGTTCCAGTCTCAAAAGCAAAAATAACTAGACAAGAACAAATATGAACAGTACTGCTCAAAGAGAATCAAAGAGAAATAATTTTTCTTTTTGTATATGTCAGGAATTTTTGCTATCCTGAGATCAACCCTCTGTCTTATTCAAAGAAAATCACTAGATTTCTTTTTCACCACAAAAAAGTTTGTGATCTGAAGTTCACAGCAGAAGTTCACGGAGCTTTTTTGATCTAAGTAAATGGCAAAGGAATTGTATTGATTGGAAATGCGTTTCCTTCTTTTGTAACCACTTTTCTTTCTTACTTTTTTTTTTTTTTCCAATGTGCACTGTACCTTCTCTGGCTTTCTAACGCTGCCCTTTATCCTTTCTACCCTTTGGGCCATACAATCTGCTTTTTAGGTTGGACAAGGAGCAGCTGTAAGCGTCTGAGCAGGTGGCTGATTAATGTGTGCCAGTTGGCCAAACAATGTGTGTATGGTGATTGCAGCTGCCTGCCGCCTGTGGCAATGAATAGGGGTTTTGCTACAAGTGTTTTTCCTTATGGAGACACAATTTTTCTGGCTGTTAGTTTCCACAGAACAGGGAGTAACTGTGTTCTTTGTGGCCTCTATTTTCTAGTCAAGCTTAGCAAGAAATATGATTAGGAGAATGCTAGAGAGATGAATACCAGAGGAATCATGTATAGTGCCAATTTTTATGGAATGTCACCAAATTCAATGAAGTTGCAAATTCCGTATTAGATTTGAATGAAAAACAATAATCCATTAAAATGTCTGCATTTAACATGATTGGCAAAAAAAAGGATGTGAAAAGTGACTTGCAGGGGACTTTTAACATGCCAGGTTTGTTTGTATACTGCTTTTAAAAAAGTGGTGTTGTAATTCATTTCAGTGGTCATCCCTAAAAATTAAAATGAGTACTAATTCTGCTTGAAAGAGTAATTTTGTGTTTGAAATTATGACTTTCTGAAGTTCCTGAGCCCATTCATCCGAATGTTACAGACACCACAACATTGTCTCAAGTCTCTGTCCCATCTAATTAACATCATTTATGTGGGAACTATCTAAGAAGGCGCACAGGGATGAACACCTAATATCAAAACCTCAGCCATAGTACCTGGTGATTTAACCATAAAAATCATCTTACATGGAAGGAGTATATAGCCAGAACTACATTACAGAATGAGTAAAGGAATGTGATCTACACATTATTATCCCCAAACTGTCTGGAAGTTAAATGAGAAGTATTTCGGTTTTATTGCTTAAATAGCGAATTTTCCCATGAAAATATTTTGTATTTTAATCCAAAACTTGACTAGTGTAAAATTACTAAGTATGTGTGCTTCATTCACAAGTAGCTTTGTGATTTAATTCTTTAAATTTTTGTTTTGGGTGGGGTTTTATGCAATTTCTAGCTATATATGTTCCGTATCTAAAAGATGAAATGGAAGTACCTTTAACTCCTCCATGCAGACAACAAAGATCATGGGTTAATCTTCTGTGCACAGGACTTCAAGAAGAACCTATTCCTCTTTCTGGTAACAGGTATTGAAAACTTTGTAGTGATAGATCCTGCCATAAATCCTCTAAATCACACATCTTCAAAATTAGTGCAAAAATAACTTTAGTCTATCTGTGAATTGGTAGTTGTGTTCTTTGACACAGCTGCATATTTTTGTGTTGTGCATGAAAGAGGGAACAGAGTGAATGGTCCGTGTCTGCGGCTTTTCAGGGGAGCTTGAGAAAGGAAATGGCAGTCACTACTGTAGAATTCTTTCTCCTGGGGGACTTAATAGCCTGAAAATCTAATCTCTTTTCTGGAGTAGGCAATTGTAAATATTTAAATATATTTATGTAGCAAGTATGTATGTGTGTATCTACATTAATTTATACATATGGTAAACACATATGTTGAGCAAGTATCACCTACAAAATCTGCAGAAGAGATAGAGGAAGAAAGTATTGTCTGTGTTTTGGGGATATTCCCCAACAATGGAATTTAAACCTTTTCATGCTGACATAGGATCAGGATTGCTTCATTCTTTTCTTCACATCTTGTTTGCAAGACTAGCATTTTTGCCTTGCTATCTTTCTCATATATGCACAAAGAATTTAAATATCCTTTTGGGGAGGGAACCACAGTCTAGATATAATTTTTATTTGGTGCTGCTTTATTTTATGAACCAGCCTTGATGGCTCCTCTCCTTCCTGTTCACCGTAGTGTTGCATGAAGTGACCTTGTATATGGACAAGAAAAAATTTTTAAGGATGAGTGAATGAATGAATGAACTGAAAATTTAGAGAGAAGGTAGATCTTTAAACGGTAGTTTTGTATAAAATAAAATTCAAAAGGTAATGCAGTTAAACTTCATACCTCTCAGTCTTGTTTGATGTTCTTCTTAGTATTTTGATTACAGAGCCCTCTAGGGAATACTTAGAATGTTCGGTATGGCAAGCAGAGAAGTATTGGGATAATATGAACTCTCTTTTGCTTGTCGGTAAGGATTTCTAATTGATGTTGAAGAGTTCCACGTCCATGGAAAAAATATAGTAAAAAGATAATGTTATATTACAGATAATGTTATATTACATTTTTGGAATCATTGAGATTTATCCAATTAATATAACCCTCTGAAGTTTGTATTATCTTGTTCTTTTAGTACATATACAAAATTACAGTATGGCAACATAAAAATTGTTATGTCATGTATCCTTCTATGGAGGTAATTTGAATGAAGTAAGTTTTACTTTATTTTGAAAATGTTCAGCTCACTACTACTAATTATATTCAATAACTGTGGTAATTGAAATTGGGCCAGCTGTTCAATTCTTTTCTGTGTACTATTTTCCTTAAGTAATGTTTCAAAATATGTATCAATGATTAGAAAATGCTGTTAGTGGAAAATAATAACTTGACAAGAACTGAGTTCATGTTAGGAAGCAAAATATAAAAAACCCAAAATAAGCTGCAGGTTATTTCTGACAGTACCAGAATACTCATTACCACTGTTCTTTCATTTTATTTGCCTTCATTTTACAAGTTTCAGGATTCATTTATGTATATTGATTTATGTTGTCCAACTCATTTGTGCGTTCATTTATAGTTGAAAATAATATATCGTAGGCCCACTACTATTTAAGTTCATTTTTTTTTCGGGTAAGGGTTATGTTAAATCCTTGAAAGCACAACAGGTAAACCCACAGATAATGAACAAGGTCATTTGTAGTTTTAGTAATGCAGCTACACGTTATTAGATCTTCCCCCTTACTTGTACACTCCGTAAATAAAAAGCACACTTGCTCTGATAACACTGCTTTGCTATTAGTGGACACTGAGTTAAAAGTGGTATTATAAACTATGGATATATGTAGTAGGTCATCAGTACTTGGGAGCTTTCGTTTCCGAAATGACATTGTTTTCATTTTTCTGGATTACTAATATTATATGTTTATTTCTGTTTTTTGTAGAACGTCAGACAGTTAAACTTGCATATCAGCATCATTTGCTTGCAGAACTGAAGGAATTGTTACCACTTGAGGTAGAAGCACCAGTACTTAGCTCACTAGAGGAGGGCTGGTGGCTTCATTTTGGTTTAAATCCAGCCTCCATAGAAACTTTGGAGCAATTAAATATAGATGCCAGTAATGCAAACAGTTTGCTTCCTACAGAAGTAGAAACGTTCACACAATTTACATCACGTCAGTTAGAAAGTAAGTACCTTCTTTTAAAAAAAAAAAAAGATAAAAAGGCAAACTCAGGTGCTTTAAAAGAGAATCACGCAGTGACTGTTACATAGCTCCAAGAAGAAAGGAAATCAAAGATTTCTTTTGTCAAGAAAAAAATGTTTTATAGCAACGTGAAGTAGCAACACTACTACAATTAAATTTAGAACAAATTATAAGAACAGAAGTGTTAAACTACACCAAGTTATCTTTTCTATTAATGTACAGATGAAAAGTAGCCTACATCAGCCATACTATTTTTTATTAAAATACTTTCATACAGGAGAATTGCTTAACAAATAGCAATTTTGCATTGGAATATTTTAATAAGTCAGATATTCATGTAGTCCTATCTGCAGACAGACAGTGGGGAGAGTATGCTACAGTGAAAATTCTCTATTTTGTGATGCTATTCAGAGGGGTTTTTATGCTGCTGTGGTTTCAGATGTGAAGCGCTCATAAGCTTCAGAATTTCTCATGGACCATTATGCATACTTACAATCAAACTTTAACAGAAAATGCAAAAAGTTGTTTAGGTTTTACTACATAACTGTGGCCTGACTGCAAGACATGAATTGTGATTCTAGAACTCCAGGGGTTGGCTACAGCATCATATATTGTGAAACAAATAGGCACTGCTTATGAAAGAACATTTCCACTTAACTGCTTTTTACCTATCATAAAGGTTTAGCTACTGTGTTTAACATGGATGTGCAGCAGCAATACAAAAAAAATGCAGTTCTAGTGAGGCATGTACTTAGAGGGAGCTAATTTCATTCTTTACTTCCTCTTGTTCCTCTAAAAAAAACATCTGTTAACCTTTTCATCTTTTCTTCCTAATTAAATGTGTTACACCCAGTTGCCTAGAACTCTTAACACAAATAAGCACCATGCAGACGGTGAAAACTTCTCCAAACAGTAGTGTGGCCTTCTGTTTCTCAACATTGTACATTTTTGCTTAGGACTAATCAGTACAAATTTTCTAAAAGTGGATTCTAGTGATCTGGGAAGGCAGCAAGAAGAAATTAAAAAAAAAAATGCTTTCTCTATAATTATCCAAAATATTTAACTACAATCAGGAGGAAGAACAGAAAAAAAAACGTTGTAGCAGATAAACTAAATTTTATTTTTTAGGATGGCTAGAAGAGAATTCTGTGACAAACCAGGAGCTAATTTCTGCTGAAAGACATCAGTCAGACAAACCAGTTAATCTTCACATGTCACCGTGGAATCAAAGGCAGTACTTTGCCCTGCATATGAATGCTGCATCATCTGCCAAAATTCACAATACAAATACACCTGTGGAAGAGCTTACCAGAGGAAGCATAAAACAGAATAAGGTAGAAGAGGCAATTTATTTCTTAAACCAAGAGAAGAAAAGCCCCAAGTCATCTGAATCAGTCAGCTGTAAAGACATATCTTCCAGACAAGATAACTCGTCCAGTAGTCAAAAGCCTGCATCATTTTCACTTGCTACAAAATGGGACGATGATGATTCTGATCTGAGCAATTTTATCATGCTGAGATCTAAACATACACTCACTCCAAGAGAGGAAAATAATGATGTAGATAGTCCTGAAAAAGGTATGTGAACCAGTTTATTTTGACATTTTTCCAAGTTTAATTCTGCTTTCTTATACCAGCTCCAATAGATGCTAGTTTATGCTAGTAGATTTATGGGGAAAAAATTCCTTTGAAGTCAATGGTAACATTTTTATGATCTTTAATGTAGCTGAATTTTCAGCTAGCAATCTTACCTTTTGTTTTTTCCTTTAGGTATCTTAGGGGATTTTCTTTGTTTTGATTGGGAGAGTGCTTTTGATCTGGGTTTGGGGGTTTTTTGGTGGTTTTTAATAAAATAAACATATGAGTTTATTCCTGTTCTGACAAAGTAACTCTAAATGGTACTTACTTCACAAAATCTCTTCTATCTATGTTCTGAATCAGATCTCCTGGCCTCTTTGGATAAATAGTAGTTATCAATTGTAGTGATCAAATATCAATTATCAGGACTCTTACTTTTGTAGAACCAACATAGCCTAGACAATGAACAAGAGTTACAGTTCTTTTCTGGAAAGAATCATTTGAGCCAGTTACCTTGGTGCAAACCCCATCAAACAAAGAGGCAGAACAAGTTTTACAGAAAACAGAAAGTTTTTGGTAGCCCTGTTCTTGCTGGTAATAATACTTATGTGAAAGAATCTCAGGCTATGCATTGACTGCTGCAGAATGCAAAACAGCATAGTGGGGAAAGAAGTACAAGTATATACTTATTTGTTTGGGTTTTTAAAAAATATTTGTGACACAAAATATTGGGAGACAGTGACATATTTCCAGATTCACTTTTCAGGATAAAGTCATATTTAAAAAGAATATTTTTCATTTTTGGACTTACATGGCAGAATTTTGACAATAACTTTTATTGCTTCAGATATCTGTCCCAGCATTAAAAACAAAAATAACAATAGTAGTAATAAAAAGCTTTCAGCAGGAATTCCTATCAAATAGGGATATTTATTTAACTGCAGGTTTATGTAATCTTGTGGAGTGAATTGTTTCTTGAAAAAAATTCTGTTACTGATGCTGGTAGCCATGCATGAAACACTTCCAGAAAGCAACAATCTCAATTTTTGAAGTAGATCAAGGTATCTGAAGTTTTATGCTACCATCTAGTGAACTCTGACTAGAACTGCATCTTCTTGTGGATGCACTCGACCCCCTGCCCTCGACACTCCTAACAAGAGGTCCAAATGTATTGGAAGACAAGCTATGTTACATTTACAAATAGACTTATGGAGGTTTAAGTAAGTTAAATACAGTTTAGAGTATTTTTACAGGTACAGCCCAGTGTTGCAGATCAGTTATGTTTGATATATAGATAACCTGTTAAAATGTATAGGTGTTAACACATTGATGTAGAAATGATGTGAAGTATTGTACACTTTTTCTAATAATGAACAGTTTTTATTAAGGGTCATTCGAAATTTAACTGAAAATAAGAAATGCCAGAGCTGCTTGTAGCGCTCTTTCTCTATTGTCTTTGTTGTTTGGCTTTTTTTTTTTAAATGTCATTGTGTATAATATTTAGTTCAGAAAGTACATAGGAGGGAAGTAGTAGAAACAGTTCATTGATCAGATTTTGAACCCTATATAGCTTTTCAAAATCAGGAAAGGTTTTTTAACTTAACTAGAAAAAAATTAATTTTTTCCTTTCTTTCTGTTTCCGTGTGATTAGTTTGTTTCCTGGGGAAACTGGCCATTCTTAACTAGAAAAAAATCAGCAATATTTAGGAGATACCTATTGAGCCAGAACCCCTCTCAGATACAGAGGTAGAGCTGCCAAAGGAAGACTTGGAGGCAGAAGCTGTAGTTCATGCATCAGTATTTAAAAGGAAGAAGGGAAGGAGACTTGGAAATACTAACATGTTGCAAAAGATGGCTATAAAACAAGAGAAAGTTCTTTTCAATAACCATTTTTTCTTTTTTTTTCCTACCATTTGCAGCTTCCCTGTTCTTCCTGAGTCACTTACAGTATCAAACCTTTTCTACTCACACTTGCTATTTTTCATACTCTGAGCTTCTTATAGTCAGTACCATCTTTCCTTTCAGACATGTTTTAATCCATATAAGGGCATAGGAGCTTTCCTTTGGAGCTGTATTATAGACCTATAGTACCAGCTCCTTAGTTTTTCCAGCTCTGTGTTTCTGCCCTAATGAAGAGGAACCTGATAATGCCTGACTTATCAGGCTGTGAAGGCTGACAGGGCCTCATCTCTCTCGGTGTCTTCATGGTTCTTCCATACTGTATGAGCCCATGAAAACAATAAATTTCATGAAAAGAAAATGCATGTGTCATAGAAACTACTTAATTTGAAAACATTTTTGCATGTAGACTCATTTGTAGAATAGTTTCCTTATTTATTGAGCTGGTTTTGTGATATTGTATCTAAATGTTCACTTGTGGTTTAATGATTTAGTACTACAAGCTGAAGAACAGCATGTGGATGTTCACAAAGAGGACAGTTCTGTATGTGAGACTGCAAGAATACAGGAAAAAGAACAAGAGAATGAGGACAGTATCACAGTCAATATTCAAGCATCAGGTATAATACTTTGGATATGCTTTTTTTTGTATAACTTTGCAGTATATTTTTTATTAAATAACACTAATCAGACAAATATGGAAATTATTAGACTTATCCGCTCCTTGAGACTGAAAATATTCCAAATAGATGGATATTTATTTTGATGCAGATGTGAGAGCAGACTATGGAATTCTTTCTTAAGACTAACAGACTTCGGTGGACAGGAAATTTCTTCATGCCAATCGGTACCCTCAAATTATTTTTCTGCATTTTTCCCCTGACAGAGCAAATGAGAGAACTGGAGACAGAAGGGATTGGTAGTCATTTTGGTAGCGTCTTCAATGCAGTAATAATCCATTATGGATTTATCTCTTGTATAACTGAGCCTTACCCTATGAACTCTTGCTGTTGTATTTTTCAGGGCATTGTATCAAAGAACATGCACTGACAGTTTTGTCATGCAATAGAAATGGTGGAGAAGAATATAGAATATATTTATCCAAGATATTTGACAGCCTCAAATTAAGCATGCTCAGTGCTAGAGAGTTGTAGGCCTAGCACAGATTAGTTTGGTTTTCTGTGGAAATGCATTCACTCCAACCATGTACTTAATGGTGAAAGAACCAATGAAAAGAGTAGAGCAGTATCTGTTCCTGTCTGAGATAAGAATTGTGTAACAGCTGGACTGATGTCCTATTACAGTCCTTGAAATAAAGTGTGTTTCACCATAGTGGCCTTGCACATGAAGGAAAGGAATCTATCCCAAACACAAACTACAGCCATTTTAGAAAGATTCACACAAGTATTTTACTTAGCAGTGGAACATTGAAGAAGCATGATTTGAAATACACCATTAAAAAAAAAAATTATACATTAATACAGGAATGCCTGAATAAAATTATACAATGGCCATCCAAAATACTATAGTGTCTGACCTATTTCCAGAAAGACTGAAAAATTGGACATAATAATATACCTTTTTTTAGAATGCTTAAAAATATGAAGTTATTAATTGCTCTTATGAAATAGGGCATTGGCCAAGTGAAGTTAAATGAGCTGCTACTCAAATAATTCCTATAGATCATTTGAAAATATTTTTGAAAAGTAAATCTTTGAAAATGAAGAATTGCAGAGTTCTGATCTTGTTAATATGACCAATTCAACTATCATTTTTTAAAATGGTTAGGAAGGAGTTTCACCTTGCTTGAGGAATAGGACATCACTTTCAACTCATCCAGCAATTGACAGCTCTGTCATGGATGCTAACAGCAAGAAATTCAGTTGTGATTTGGAGACAATTGTCAAACAGCCACCCAGAAGCTATTAAAAGCTGTTAGTATGAAAAAGAAAGAGACCAACAGATTGGCTTGTTTAGCCTTTCCAGACAAAGACATTAGAAATTAAATACCAGGGAAGGAGAAGGGCTGTTGAAGTTATAGTAACAAGTCAATATAAAGGGACTAAGTCTAACTTTAGACTACAAAGTAGAAGAAGGCTGTAGAACAATTGAATAATAGTACAGTGTTAGTGGGAATCACAGGAGTAAAAAATCCTAACTTTTCATTATGGAGTTTGATGACTTTATGAAATGCATGGAATAACACGGTTGCCTACTGTGAGGAGCAGCTTAATTCTACCACCCAGGAGGCTCACTGGCAAGCAATTGTTTTAATGTTATAGCTTTCATGAAGAAGAGAGTGTGCTTTGTGTTTTGTCAGGTCTTTTGAATAGTCTTGTCCACTAGTCATATATGAAACCAAACTTTACTAATATGTTTTGTTTATTGTGCTATCCAGAAAGCCAATGCCAGGCATACTGCCTCTTGGAAGAAGCAGCCACTCCTGTTCTAAAAGATCTGACACATCTGGGTATACTTGCTTCTGTAAACTGGAGCTTTAGCAGCCTTAAATTTGACCACACAAGGTTTTTCTTAAAACAGCAAGAGAAAGCGATATGTGATTGTTTTAAAGAAGGTACGTCTTTAAAAAAATTTTTTTAATCTTCAATATCAATATGGGTTTAATGGATGACATAAGGTTCAAGACGTTTGACAAATAAATGGTAAAACTTTCAGCAGTTTATCTGGTAGAGTTACAGTGATTGATTTCCTCTTTTATTTTCAAAATAATGCTACCTAATTCTTCAGCATTATGTTTATTAACCTCAATATTTCAATATAAAAATACTCTAATCTGATTTAATTTAAAAATATTTTAGACATGCTTCAGAAATGTTGCTTCTGTATGAAACAATGTTTAAATTATTTATTTCAGGTTAGATTTTAAAATTAAATCTGTCTATGTATTTTTGTTGTTGCTCTCCTTTTAGTAGCTATTGCTTGTCACACCTGCATGACGAAAAATGCTAAGCCTACATTTGAAACGAGCAGAAAAAAAAAATATTGATTTGTTTTCTTTCTGACTTTATTCCTCTTCTATCTGATATGTGAAAACCCTATAGAACCAGAAAAATTAAAGAAAAAGCCAGCAAGATTAGTGATCCCTTACAAAGATTTTTGGATATATATGAAGAGAGGGGCAGGAAAACCTTACAGCAAAATACAGGCTGTGTTTGAGGAAGATTTAGAAAGCTATTGGGTATTTTGGATTATTTTTTGAGTTGTACTGCTCATAGTTGAGAACGGGTTGTAAAGATAAGATGCTAGGTTGTCTACTACCTGCCAAGTTTTTCTATTATGATGTCACAAGTTGTGCAATAAACTCTAGCTATCTAAACTTTATTACTTTCTGTGCTTAATGTATTTTTCTCAAAATAAAACTATTGATAAATTACAAATGAGAGAGAAGGCAAACACAAAAAAAAATGTAGTGGTCTCTGCGTAATGACAGCCTGTGATCTATAGAATTACCATGTTAAAATTGCCAGTAGCAGGGTTCTCTTAATTTGAGGGAGCTTACAAAAAAGCAATACCACCCTCACAAACATTAGGAAGAAACTCGGTATCTATATCTGTATCAGTGAATCACAGAAAGGAAAACATTGCTGAGGAAATTATGGAGAGAACAGCTACACTGTTCTTAAAGATCAAGACAAAAATATGTAAGAGTCTGTATTTTAATTCAAGATTATTTTAAGAAACCTTAAATCCTTTCAAATGCAGTTTACATGCTGTAGAAATGTATCTGAAAGTAGAAGCTGGGCCAAGTGACGTGCTTATTCTAATTTCAGGGCCTTCTTTATTTGTAGATTGGCTGTGCAGTATATTACCAATTGCTAAAATTACAGCAATGAAATAAATGAAAATGTTTAATGGCTGAAATACTAAAGAGGCAAATAGTCATCTCTTGGACCTTCCTTTTAAGGGCAAATGTTTTCTGAGGAATAGGGAATATATACCCATCCCTTGTTATACAAAAATAACTGTTGTTGAACACAAAATTCACCTATGAAATAGATGAGTCTTTGGACTACAGCTCAAGGAAAGCGATAAAAACTTTTTGCTCTTGGTATAAAATACCGAAAAAGGTCAGGTTGTTTTAGCTACTGTAGCCTGCACTGAAAAGAGAGAAAAGCGCGAGGGAAGTCTTGCATTTTGTTCACAACTACAGAAGCAGGAGATAATTTTCTTGATGGAAGGTCCATTGAAACAAGGAAGACTCTAGCATACCTGGTCCATTAGTAATGAATATTTCTCTAACTGTATAGAAGATTTTAAAACTTCCCTGGTAAATTACTTCACTCATTTATTGCCTTCCTGGTTTTAAATAGATCCGCAATATCTGATCTCATTCCAATTTACGCCAGAGTATGCTGATGTATTTTCTTATTAATCCTCCAGTGAACATAGAAAACAATCACTTACTACAATGGTGTTGATCTGTTAGAAGATTATTATTCCTCTGATGGTGTTTTCTTTCTGCACCAAATATCACCAAATGCTCCATTTTTTGGTCATAAAATCAAAGAATCATAGAATGGTTTGGGTTGGAAGGGACCTTCAAAGCTCATCTAGTCCAACCCCCTGCCATGAGCAGGGACATCTTCACCCAGATCAGGTTGCTCAGAGCCCCGTCCAGCCTGGCCTGGGATGTCTCCAGGGATGGGGCATTCACCACCTCTCTGGGCAACCTGTTGCAACATTTCTTAACCCTCATTGTAAAAAATTTCCTCCTTGTGTCCAGCCTGCATCTCCTCTCCTTTAGTTTAAAACCCCTTGTCCTGTCGCAACAGGCCCTACTAAAAAGTCTGTCCCCGTCTTTCATATAGGCCCATTTTAAGTGCTGAAAGGCTGTACTTACTGTCTTGCTTTGTTTCTAAATGACCTGTGCTCCTCGCTGAGTTTTTGTGGTGAGTGGTGTCAAGAGCTGGACATAGTCCCTCAGTTTCAGCACCTTCACTGACAGAGATGAACAGCCACTTTCTGTCTTGAAACAAAGTAGTGGTAATATCTTTGTCTTCCATGCTGCTTCCAAATAATCCTTCTGAATGCTGTGTTCCTGAGTTTGATTTTTCCTTCCTAAGTGCTTCACTTGTCTTTTTGAATTAAAAGCTATGTTGATCCCAGTACACAGAGCTATCTAGTATTTTTCTTGTAGATTGCATTTTTTTAGTAATTCCTTGATCAGCTGTAGTCATCTATTCTCTAATTATCTTCTTCATCCATTTTTAGCATCTCGAAGTATTTTATTATTAAGTCCACTTACTCTGCACTAGTCACATATTTCCTTTCTTAAGATAATGAACTACACCACTCCCTGTATGGAATTTCCAAAAAGGCTTTCCATCTTCAGTCTAGTAATTCCTTCCTGTTCAGTCAAGTCCTTGAAGATTTATTCAAAATGGATACATAATACAGAATAGGTAGCCCATCAATTGTTTGATTTACTCTGTGGGTCCAAGAAGCAGCAAATGGCCTCCAAATTTACCTTCTCAAACAGGGTTAAGATTCTCATCAGGAGCAGTTAGTTAGGTTTGGGGAAGGTAATATCAGAAGTTAAGAGTCTACATGGGTCATTACTGGAAGACAATAGGAATTTTTCTCATGATATGTGTGAAGACTAGCTGAGTCCAAATCATTTGCCATAAAGAATGTGGCTGTTATAGTCTAAAATTAGTTGAAAAGCTTCTGTGAAAAGCTCCATTTGAGGTTATCACTACTTTAAAATGGCTTATTGATTAGTGCATAATCTGCCATTTTGATTCATTGGAAAGAGTTCTAAAATGTTTGGAAAATGGGTTAAATGGAGTTACAGTGCTATTGGTAAATTTAGTGACTTGACTAGTCGGATGAGGAAATAGTAATGTGAACAGCTGGGCTGGTATGATGGACCAAAAGATGGGAAATTTATCAGTTTCCATTAATATTTAAAGATCGTCTCACTAAAATCAGTAAGGCAGTGTACATTTAATGGCAAATCCAGGGGAACTGTTATCCCCTGCTCCAGCAAGCACCATCTATCCCTACACACCTTTCAAAACCACTTCCCTGTGTGCCACTTGCTCTGGGTTGGATGACATGGGAAAAGTTACGCTAGATCATAAGCTATTCACCAAAATTCTGAGATACCAGGATCTTTTAAATTGATTACATATGTATAGTGTGATTTCTGAAGTTTTATACAGACCACACCTGTGTCTTTTATTTGTAAAGGTAAAATAGATGAGAAGGAGATCATGCTGTTCAGACATGCTGCTCTGGTGCACCTGCTGGTGACAATTCGAGATCTTCTGTTAACGTGTGGCTTGGACACAGCACTAGGTTTGTTTTTAGTAGTGAGTAATGATAGCCATAAACCGAATGCTTTGTGTGTGTTCTGCAGTCCATCCTTCTTGTTTGTAGGCTGTGATTGTTTGCCATCAGCATAGCTCCAGCATAGCTTCAGTAGGATATTCAACCCCCTTTGCTTCCTTATCTCTGTTCCATCATTAGAAATTAATTCACTGCAGAGTGTGCTTCAGTAGTGTATATGCTCATATAATGACTATATATACCACTGTTTATGTTACATGGATTTGCTGAAGAAAGATTCATATGTACTTCCATGTATACAATGTTGTCTTGTACCTCAGAATGACAAATTTTCATTAGAATCTCTGTGTGGAAACTGAGAAACATGCAAAGATGTCAGGTCCTTTGTTATTCACAATCCACCTCTTGTGAGTGTGGAACACTTTCCACTTAAAAATATTCTTAGGCTCCTTGGAAATGAGGTATTAAAACCGAGGACATTTTAAGCAAAATCTGAAGTATTATCTAACGTATCATGAGTCAGGGAGTTTGAAGTTACAGTCCAATTCTTAGCACTGGACTTACAGAGAAGCTTTTTTTTTGAGCTTTTCTGGTCTTATGCTGCTCAGATTTGGAATATGAAAATTTGTCATAACCCAATTTTATGCCCCAAATGATAATGCCATGCTTGTTGAGTTCCCATAATTGTGTATTGTGAATTTTCAGATAGGTCTATCAGAATAGATTCATAGGGAGCTGAAGTCAGCTTTTATGAATGCCCTAGGAAAGTGAGGATCCCTCTGTCTGTATAGGAGATAAAGTGGTTCAGAGCATCTAACATCAGTCACCACAAATTATCCCTTGATGGAGGATGTTTCCTTAAAATTGAAGTAAAATGGAAAACGTCTGCTGTAAACTGAACTGTGGGGAAAATAAATGATTTTGTATTCACTTACATATTTCTAGCAATGAAAAAGTAGGAAGAAAAATATGGAATGAATACATAATTAGAATTTTAAGTAGAACTCTTTTCTACAGTTACTATAAACAGCATAGGAGGATGGGAGGCAGACAAATGAGCAGTTCTTCCTCCCCTGTTCTATTGTAGCAAAAGCACTCCTAGATAATATTTCAGAATTACACAGCACCTGTCCTTCCAGATCCCAGCAACATCTCACATAGGAAACAGCAGAAGTAAAAAGAATCTGGAAAAAACTTAGAAAATTGAGCCGGATACTAAGTAGGCCCTGTAAACCTCACTATTGTCGTCATGTGCTATGCTGTGTGATTTATCACATAGTTGTCTTACATGTATTTTTTCTTTATGCATTTTCAAATACCCCCAGCATTGTTCACCATTTATATACAAAAGCTATCATTCAGAGTCGAGAAACAGTTGGGATAATATGAAGAGTGGTGAAAACACAGGACAAGTAAAGCTTTTGACAATGGGAATATAAATAAAGTTGTTATTTATTATAAATTGTGTGGATTAGCTAAATATAATGGTGCTCCTACTGGTATATCCAGCTACAGAATGCAATGTTCTGTAATTCTAGCTGGAGTGATATAGCAGATAATACAGTACCAGTTTTATAAAGGTCACTTATTTACCTGATCAGTACTAATAGTATCTGTCCATATTCACGACCCATTAAATGTTCATCTTTTTTGTGTGAGATACCTTCATATAAATTTTAAATATATTTGTAGGTTAAGCATAAACCTTAGCAATTATCTTTTGTCACTGCAATCACTTCTTTTGTTGCTTTATTAACAGTTTATTTGTCCAAAGCAAAAGATATCTATAAAAACATCTTAGAATCCTGTTTGAATAACATCTGGAGGCAGTTGAAGATTGTACAGTACAGCAGCCAGAAAAAGCACGAAACAAATCCCAAAATAACAGAGCTTCAGTGTCAAATGTTAAATTGGATGCCAAGTTGTGGAGAGGAGCACAGTGTTAAGGTTAACAATATAAATAATTTCTCTAAGCAAACAAAACTTCTCTGAAGTATATGAATATTATAAAACCGTCTTTCAACAAGGGTTGGTTTATGGAAGAAAGTCTCGTAATTACCTTTCCATCTCACAGTATCTATTAAATAAGGGTAACAAAGTTTAAGACCTATATCGGGAGCAGTTTCTGTTTGATTGAATGTCCCCTTGTTGCATGACTGAAATAACATGCGTATGAGTTTTAACATTGCTCGGTCTTCATCATGTTGCGAGTGGTTTTGTTTCCCAGTAAGTATATTGTATCCCATCCCTTAGCGAAAATTATATCGTAGTCTTTTATTTGAAGGCCTCAGACTTCTGGTGTGAAGAGAATCATAGCACTATTCAGGATTGTGCACTTGCTCAGTGTGGCTCAGAGCACATGCACCATGGAACACTTGGGTATTGTTATCCATAGATGACCTCTGCTTAACCCACGTCTCAGGCCAATCTCCTGGCATTATGGAAGAAGCAAATAGGTGGTAGTTATGGCATGAAGGTTAGAGTTGTGAAGGAGACTCAAGTTATCCAAAGATTTTTTTTTCTGGATATGTGAATATTTTGGGTGATACCATGCAGTGCAAAACACCATTTTCCTTTGCAGAATATTTATTATTAATTTACAGAATACTTATCACGTAGTGAAACAGAAGAGATAAAATACATAGTTTTTTTAAGCATCCTGACTGTTTGAAATAGAATTTATGCTGCTGAACACACAGCCAAAAAAGACAGATCTTCAAGCTTACTTTCATTTATTTTAATTTCTTTCCATACGTCTCTTCCTGGAGCTTTCTTTTTCTTTTGTTTTTCTTAAGAGTTGCACTAAGAGCTCTGAACATCTTTTGATTAAATTTTCCTGAGAAGAAAAATATGATAGCTTATTATAGATCCTTGTAGAATTTAAAATGGACATGAACCAAACAAAACAAAATGCTATTGCTTGTCTTGATGTCTGTCCTTCAGTAGACCTTCTAAGCTGATTTCAGCATAATTTTCGCGTTCTTAAGAGTAACACATTTTGCTTTGTGATACTAGGATTATGCAATACTAGGAGACATCTAACAACTTTGTCATCTTAATGTCAGCTGAGTGGCAGCTTTGCTTTTCTTCTGAACTCCACTGGATGTGACTTTTTAAAATTTTAACTAAAACTGTCCTGAATTTTGACTTCCTTGCTTGACTTAAGGTCATGCACACATACCCATGCAATGTAAGGATATATATTATTTTATTCATAATTATACGACTGTTTACTCTTCCCTAACATTCAGAGACAGGTTTCAATGAACCAGAATAGGCAGAAGGAGTATTACAGTCATAATAAGAAGTAAAACTTATATTGAATAAGCTAGTTCCTGTTCTGTCACATCTCATCAGCACCAGTTGATATGATGTGAAGTATGATAATCCGGTTATCCTTTTATTAGCCAAAATTGCAGGATTATAATGGCATGTTTCCTTTGTAAGCAGTGAGTTGCTGATGGAATAGCATAAACTGAACTTTACTTTTTGTTTCATTATCTTTTGTACTCACGATTTAGATCAAACATGACTAAAAATGTCAGCTAGGTCACAGCAACTTGTAATGGCTTCTCCGATGTATCCTGTGTGAAACAGCAAGTCTGCATTTTAAAATGCAGTTGTCCAAAACTGCTTTGAAAGGAACCAGTGGATTGTCAGGTGGCTTTTTGTACACCAACATATGGAAATGGAAATCAGCCTTAAACTTGTCAGCCTGACTGATATCCAGAAGTTGTTTTCTAACAAGATCTAACACACTATTAGGATTTACATATATAATTATCTTGCATCTGTAGTCTTAGTAGTTGGACAATGCCATGTGCCTCCTTAAAAGTCTTATCTTGTGAGCACCATGAAAAGTGTGTATACAATGGCATAAAGGTTCAGAGATAATCCTATCTGAAAGTATAATGTAAATCCCGTATATGTGTACGTATTCTTCTTTACATACTTTGATTGTGTAGCACAAGTTCAGTTTGTATCAGTTGAAATTATGGACAAAGCAAACACCTTCTCTGGTAGTGATTCTTTTTAAAACTGTTGGTTCGTTAAACTCAAATCCTTTTCAGTATTTTCATCTTAATCAGTTTTGATGAGTCTTGGAGAAAAGCGATCTCTGGCAGGAACATGTCAGTGTTCTCCATCTGTGGTCTGGAAAATCTTTCTAATTAGTTCAGCAGTACATGTAGTAGCTACCTCCTCCCTTAAGTACATCACCGTCTTGCAGGCTGAATTCTAAATATGTTCAGTTTAAGTTTTGCCTCTATAGGGATAATGCCTCTAATGTGACAGTGATAATCTGTCTGATGCAACAGTAATAATGTGATATAATGTCTTCAGATAACATCTTTAAATAGCATTTTTACATTGAATCAAATATTCCAGTTTAAGATTTGTTCCAGGACAGCTTTGTTCATAAAACTGAATTCCAATACTGATGTCTTCTATAATGTTGTTTCTCCAACTCTTGTAATCGTGCACTGAGTTTCAAATTGTTGGTGATAGGAGAAAAACCTCCAGCAAAACTTCAGCCCTGGATCTGTGTAGAGCAGACTTGGAGCTGCTGAAGGAGCTAGTTAGTTAAGTCCCTTGGGAATCTGCTTTTGAAGGTATTCAGGCGCAGGAATGCTGTTCGCTTTTTAAGAGTCATCTCTTACAAGCACAAGAGGAGACAATTCCAAAGTGTTGGAAGTCAAGCAAGCAGAGCAGAAGGCCAGCTTGGCTTGAGCAGGGACCTTCTTCTAGAACTTAGGCAGAAAAGTGAAGTGTAGGGATGTTGGAAGTAAGGACAGGCAAAATGGAAAGATGACAGAGATGGTGTTTGCCACTATAGGGAGAAAATTCATGTGGCCAAAGTTCAATTAGAGTTCAGGGTGTCCAGCACTGTGAAGGACAACAAAAATTTTAAAAAAAATGTTGACAGCAAAAGGAGAATCGGACTTAACATTGGCCTGTTGCTTGACAAGGTCAGTCAGCTCACAAATAGGGACGTAGACGTAACAGACATTACTTTTTTCTCCTCTGTCTTCAACACCAATGCTGGGCCTGGGATCCCTGGATCCCTGTGTTGGAAAACTGCGACTGAAGGAATTATAAACTCCCAGCTAACCCTGAACTTATCTGAGACTTGCTGCCCCAGCTGGGTGTGCATAAATCTATGGGCCGCAATGGGCTTCATCCCAAGGTCCTGAAAAAGGTGGCCGATGTCATCGTGGGACTTTTCTCCATTTTTTTTTAATGGCCTTTGGGGTCTAGAGAGGTCCCAGTTGACTAGAAGCTGACAAAAGACTTTCAATTTTCAAGAGGAGAAAGAAGGAAGAACCTGGGAATTACAGGCCTGTCAATCTCACTTCAGTGCCTGGTAAAATTATGGAGAAGGTTATTCTGGGAATTACTGAAAAACACCTGAAAGACAACGTGGTCATTGGTCACAGCCAGCGTGGGTTCACAAGGAGAAAGTCTTGCTTAACCAGCTTCATTTCCCTTTGTGGCAAGGTCACCCATCTAGCTGACCAAGGGAAACCAGTGAATGGGTTTGGGTTTTATTAAAGCTTTTGATATTGTCTCTCACAGTATCCTCCTGGATAACCTGTCCAGCACACAGCTGGACAAGTCCACAATATGTTGAGTGAGCAATTGGCTGATGGCTCGGGCTCAAAGGGTTGTGGTAAATGGGGTTTTGTCAGGCTGGTAGCCAGTCAGCAGGGAAGTTCACCAGGGGTCAGCTCTAGGGCCAGTGCTTTTTAAAGTTTTTATAAATGATCAGGATGCAAGAGTCAAATGTACATCAAACAAGTTTGCTGATGATACTGTAGGAGGAGCTGTGGACTCCTTTGAGGGTAGAGAGACCTTACAGAGAGATCTGGATAGACTAGAGAGCTGGGCAATCACCAACTGTATAAAATTTAATAAGAGCAAGTACCAGATTCTCCACCTGGGATGGAGTAATCCCGGATAGAAATATAAATTGAGGGATGAGAGGCTGGAGAGCAGCCCCATGGAAAGAGATCCAGGGGGTTTGGGTTGATGGCAACTTGAAGATGAGCCAACAGCGTGCCCTCATCGCCAAGAAGGCCAATTGTGTCCTGGGTGCATCCAGCACAGCATGGCCAGCCAGCCAGGCAGGGAGGGGATTGTCCCGCTCTGCTTTGCACTGGTGCGGCCTCACCTAGAGCACTGTGTGCAGGGCTGGGGACACAGGATAAAAAGGGTATAAAGCTGCTGGAGAGTGTCCAGAGGAGGGTGACCAACATGGCAAAAGGCCTCAAGGGAAAGACAAGGAGTGGTTGAGGTTACTTGGCTTGACCAGCTTGGAGAAGGCTGAAGAGCGGCCTCATGGCAGTCTTCAGCTTCCTTACAGGGAGCAGCTGAGAGGAAGGTGCATCAGGGAGAGTTCAGATTTGACATTAGGAAAAGGTTCTTCACTGAGTGGGAGGTGGAGCACTGGAACAGCCTCCCCAGGGAAGTGGTCACGGAACCAAACCTGTCACAGGTCAAGGAGTATATTGACAACGCTCTTTGTTTATGTTTAGGTAGTCCTGCAAGGAGTAGGTAGTTGGACTCAATGATCCTTATGGGTCCCTTCCAACCTGAGATATTCTATGATTCTGTGATTGTTATTCTGGGAAACTCTGAGTTTCCCATTTTTGCTACCCGCTTAGTCAGTCTTGGGCTTTCTGTACAAAGGAGAGAGAGAGAAATATGTGTTCAGGCTGAAAGAACATTTTTTTTACCGGCCTAGAGTTTCTTTTCCTTGTCTTCTTCCAGATACTAATCATAACAAGGATGGACTCTGAGAGAGAAAAGGCTGCCCTAATTCACGCTTTATCTAGAGTAGAAGGTAAATAATTATTTTTATGTGTACTTTTGAAAGAAAAAGTGGCTGGTATTCTGTGCTTTGCTGCATTCCCATTTGTATACTTTTTGCAGATGGTTCCCCATTTTCTCCTCATCAGGAACTTTTCTATATACTTTTCTCACTGTTTTCTGTTTCCTAACTCTTCCATTAGCCTTTTTTTTCTTGTAATTTTATTTTCCCCTGAGTAAGAATTGCAGTATGATGTTTTCTTCTGCAAGAGAATGGTAGTTCATCTGTCAAGTCAAAGATTTACTTAATAGAACAGAAAGGAGATGTGGGCTGCTCATTGCCTAATTATTGCATTGGTTGTCTTGGTCAGATTGCCTCACTGTTTTTAGCTGATGGGTGATCTGAAGTTCTCTTACTTGTGAGCTTACTAAGAGCAGTTAGAATTTAAGTCTTAACTACGGTCCCTAGCATAAAACCTTAAATGAGCAGTTAGGTAGACATCATGATTTCTCTTAGCCTTCTGTTGCTGATCTTGTTTGCTAATTTGCTAAATATGTAAGCATAAGCTGTAGCAATCTATTAAACTCAAGGAAAAAATAATACTGCTTCCAGTATCCTGGCCCCTCAATGGTATGAGAAACATTTTCATCAATCTGTCATTTTATATGTGTAATTTTTGCACAAGCTTGTTCAGTGTTGCAGATTCAGCTGGTAAAACAAATGTGTTTCAGGAAGATTGTTATTTCAGCCTGTACTTGTGTTATAGAGCAAATCACTGATTCCTTTCATATTGCTTTTTAAAACTCTTTTTTGTAACTCCTCCTTGCTTGAACTTTATAACACTGTCATGTATTGTGGTGTTCGTTTGCCTTTAAAAATAAAGTTAGATTTCCCATGGTCTCAAAAGAAGAAAGCTTGTCTTTTAAAATGTTTTGGAAGGGAGGAGGCATTCTCGCAATGCTTTTACTAATAATAATATTCAATGAAAAGTATTTTATTTGTTTGAAGATCTTAGCACGTGGATGCAAACACGGGTCCAACTAACTAAACTTTTGAAGAGACACATATGTGTTGTACAAATATCCCTTTTTAGCTACATCTTCCAGTCATACTTGTAAAACTTGAAGTGTACTGAAAGTGTAGAGGAATATAAATGATAAAATGGCAAATATGCTTCCTTTTGTACTAGCCTTTAATTTTTCATTTCATGGTAATCGAGTTGTGAGTTTGTGAGACATTTAACTTTTTCATATGACTTGTTTCTTGGGTCCAAAAATTGAAGTTTGAAGTATAATGAAATAATTATACCCCTCCAGTGGAATACAAACTGAAATTGTGTAGGACTCCATCAAGACAAACAATGTGATACATAAAATTTTGATATCCTGTGCTGTTCCACGTCTGTTTCTTATCACTGTGCATTGATTCATACAGAGGCTCATTTTTTTGATAGAGGCTTTAATTTTTTTATGCAGGTTTAAAAGCTATGGATTTGAACTCTGAGAAAAAAGGAACGTTTTTAGGTTGTAAAGATATCATAAGCAGGTAAGTTAAATTATTGATTCTTGAGAACAAGGTCTTTACTCAGGACTAACATCAGTGAAACTCATTACTTTTGCTCATTTCCATGTGACTTTCCAGTCCTAAGTAAAAATTTCAGAATATGGATCTATTCCATTCTGGGAGGGGAGAATTTTGTCCACACCGTAGTAAAATGCTTAGTTGTGAGGCTCAGATGAATTTTTAGAAAACATGAAATTGCATGTTTTTAACTTTTAATTTTGTTTTGCAAGTTTTAGAAAAAGGTGAAGGGAAGGATGTAAGAGAAATAATGACAAAATATGACATTGTAGGAAAATATTAATACTTCAGTTAGGTAATTGGAAGGGTGGAAGTACAGCTTTTAATTTTTCAATTAACTGTTAAAGAAATTACAGTTTTAAATTCAGGAAGGGTAAATACTTTTTGATAAACAGACTTAAACAGTGATAATTCTTCAAAGTAAAAATGTGTTTCTTTTGTTCTGAGGGTAATTCTACCTGAACTTAATTTTTGTTGTTGTTGTTTTTTGGTTTTTTAAGCCTTAGTAGATATTCCTGTATCATTGTACATAATCAGCAAATCAGAGCTGACTTCCCTTGGACACACTTCTCATTAGTAATGGAATATGATTATTCTGAAAATTCTTGCTGGAAAAATCTGTGCAAAAACTTGAATGTAACTTACATGACTTTTAAGACCACCCTTCCAGAAACATTAAAAATGGGTAAGTGCTCTCCAGGATTGTAATGAACAATAGGGCTGGCATATGAAAGCAAAGCATTTTCTGTTCCCTAAAATGCTATATTCATATGCCTGTGGAAGAGAATTATAAGTAAATTATGAAGGCTAAAGCTAAGCAAACAGAGCTGGTTTATCTGTACAGCAAGACAGGAAGGTGTTTTTCTTAGGGTGTGAGCCTAGTTTTGGCCAGGATGTAGTAGTAAATGTTGGTTTATAAAAGACTTATGCCAAGTTCACAGGTTGTTTACAGTTACTACAAGCTGTATCCACCCTTCCTCATGCAAAGGGAATGTTGCTGTAGATCTAAAGGAATATAAATCAAAGCTTAATTTCAAAGAGATTCAGATGAATTTATTTTTTTTAAAGGCATATAATGGTGGCATCTTAGTGGGGATGAATAAAACTGCGTTTTTAAAAGATATGACTATTTAAATTCCTAAATGTATCTTTAGTTTTTTTTCTTATGAAACTGTTATCTTACATATACAAAATGTTTCAGGGAATCACTGTGGTTCCTGTCTTCTGGAGGTACAGATTCCGTATGTATTTCTGACAACTGAAGGTCTTCTTAATATGCCGGATATCCTTCAACTTCTGGAATCTAAGTCAGTGAAAATAACCTATTTAATCTTATTGAATATTTATTTTCAGCTTTCCAGGATGTGTATCTTGTCCTACTATATCATGTAGCAGCCATCTACTTAGCTATCATGTACATTACTGCAATTACACTGGTAGCATTTTAAGAGACAAAGATGATTTTTCTGCTGAAGTTGATAACTTAATTCTATAGATACACACAGATGTGAACCAGAATGAAATTGGGCAATTCGTTTTAATTATGAGCTGGCACTTTTAATCAAAACAATTTTTTTGATTTTCTGCTTTTCCCTGAAAATTGTAATATTATCCCAAGACATCTTTTTGCATTAGGGCTTCTTGGTGCTTGGTAGACTTTGCATTTAATTCTTTAAAAAAACGGTTTTAGATTTTTTGGTTTTTAACTACCAGAACTATGCTAAAAAAAAACCACATCAAAGCAAACCAACAAACAAACAGTAAGACGGTCACTTTTTTCCGATGCATCACAGGTTTTCGGAGTGGCTGAGTTAAAAACAAAAGCTACTTTGTTTGAAAAATTCAGACCCGATATTCACTTACTTTAAAATACACTTTAACCTGTACAAAAATTCCATCTTTATAAATCATTGCATATGTGCATTATTTTCTTTGACATAATTTTATTATGTTTTGCCTTCACAGTAATAGATACCTGATAAAATTAACTTTTATCATGAGGAGGAAAAAAAAACCAAAACGAAACAGAAAACAGAAAGAAATCGGGAACAGAGGAGCAGCATTTCTTAGACATAGTGCCAGAGATACAGATGTTTGATTTCACCATGTTGCTGAAGAGACACACCAGTTTTAATCCTTGCTGTATTCTCAAGTCAGCCATGAAACCACTTTTGAACTGCCTCTAATTACAGTTCAATAGGAAAAAAAAACAAAACAAAACAACACAGAACAAAACAAAACCAAAAACTTTTAAACTCTGACCTGTTCAAATTCTCTGTTCAGCCTGGCCATAAACTAAATAGCCAGGAATGCTTTATGGTATTTTCACGTAAGCTCCTTTTAGAACTCATGAAGTAGTTAAATAGGTGAGCAAAGAGCTATGTCGTTTCAGAAAGGGTCACTTTTTTCTTAATGTCTGAATACACTGTCCATCCAAGTTTCTAGAAGACTTACTGCTGGCAGATTCAGGTTTATATCTCTTGTGCTTCCTAGGGATGAGGCCAAGTAGTATGACGATTGTACCTTGTCAACCTCCCCCCTTAGTCAGCCATGACTCCCTGAAGGCCCCAAGCGTGTGATGTTCATTCAGTGACTCTTTGCTCACACAGCTGTTAACAGGAGGCTCTGCTGCTGGCACTTCTCGTTCACTCAGAAAAATTTGGGATCATACCAATGGCAGTCAGGGAGTTTTCACTCAGTTTGGTTTCCCTGTGCTGCACAATCATGAAAGGAAGAAAAGAAATGCAATATACATTTAATTACACAAAAGGAGTAGCTATTTTCTTGATTTATCTATCTTAGTTTCTGTATGTCATCTTATTTTGTGAAGTCAGAGGATGTATATGAGGTCATATTTGGTGTGGTTAGCAACATAATTTAATTAATCCAGTAATGTGTCATTAAGTCGCTGCTACATTGATGTGTATTCTTCACGTATGTCTTAAAGTGAACTTGAGCATTTGAGAAAGATCAAGATATGAAAAGACGTGCAACTTTAAAAATTGTATTGAGAGATCAATGTTATTAATTTATTTTAAGAAAATCTTATTTTACTTAACTGAGATTTAATAAAATAATTTGATTTCTTCAGGTACAGCATTACCTTTATTGAAAGAAGCAGTAGTTTCTCCTTAAGGCTCTTTGGAAGTGCAGATCGATATGTTGTGTTGACAATAGATGAATGTACTGCTATCTTTCTGCAGGTACAAAATCAAACTAGTATGTCCAAATTCTGTTATGTATTGGGTCACTTGTAGACCATCTCTGCAGCCTTCTAACCTGTCTTTCCTTCCTCATAATAATATTTAATTCATGCATTGTTTCACCACACAAATTATTTCCAAATTCATTAACTCTAAAATTCTGTGTCAGTTTGACTAGTTTAAGATGTTGTCATGTCCGTATCTACATTTTTTCACAGAAGTGTAACATTTGACCTGAGATTGGATTGTATTAAATCTAGTTAAAGGATGCATTATTGAAAACAAGGTTACATAGAGGAATAGTTTAATAATGAATTAAATGTATCTGTGGCTATATGCTCTTATCAGTATGCACGTTAATTCCTCCCATTTCAGATAGTTATCTGAATTGCCCTGGAGAATACCATGTCTTACTTTTAGCAAAAAGTAATCATTTAGACAATAGCATAACATTTAAATTCTGGTATGCAGCGACAGATGACTTTACAGCTAGAAAAACTGCTACTGAAAGATAGATGAAGAATAAAATAATCAATTAGTATTACAAACACAACACAGATATTCCTACATGTTACTGCAAATGCTACTGCAATTAGCGATGTACTTGATTCAGTGTAGGTATAATATGATTTATATAGGTTAAGTAAATACTTCAGAGGTTTATAACAGTATTGTACGTTATTAAAGTTCTCAGAAATCTTAAGAACACCCTGAAAAGTTAGTAGCAGTGTTTCCTCTTTACAGAAGCAAAAAAGAGACATGAAGCAAGTGAATCAGCTTTTAAGGGTCAAACAAATTTAAGTTGGGAATGCAACCTAGTTTTCCTGACTACCAGATGTGTATTTAATGCCTCTATTATTTACCTGTATTTTTGTTTGATCTAACTTCTGCATAGTACAGCAATGCACATTAAAAGCTTGTGACAGCCATGGTAATATATTTATTTAGTTTTTACTTTTTATATTAATTTTATGGTAGGGTATGGAAGAACTAAATTATGATAAATCCTGTGACGATGTAATATGGAAGCTGATGGCGTTATCACTCCAATACACATGCTGTTGGATCATTTTCTATTCCAGAGAAAGACTGAGTTTAGAGTAAGTTATTAAATTCTTCTGTCATCTCGGTATTTTTAAAGCAAACTTACCACTAAAGGAAGCTTCTTATTAGAACAAGCTAACACTCTTTGTTCTTTGAATTTCCCTGTAGGAACACATTTAGAACAATATGAATATTGTTAACTCATATTTCTAGTGTGCTTTGGACTTTTTGCTTAGTTACAGTGTTGTCATGAAAAACTCAGTGGAATGATAGAAGTATCAGTAATCACTGGGGACCCCCAAAAAACAGTCAGCAAAGATGTTTTTATGTGTTAGGATGTTTTCAGTTTTACACAAGAGGTAAAGAAATGGTAGTTGTAACAGGATTTGAGGCAGGTAATACTAATATGAGGTGTATTTCAAATTAACAGGTACAGAAATTTCTTAAGACTAAGGATATTAACCACTGGAATTATTCTTTATAAGTGTTTGAAGTAAATTAACCCCTACAAATACATGGTTATGAATTACCGTGTTAGCCTCGCTGTATAGAATTTGCAACAGGGAGACACTCTTCAAATGTTCTTCTAACCCATCAGTAGTTCTCCTTTTGCTATGGAAGCACAGTTTTTGTTGATACAGTTTATAAGCATTCCTGTACTACCTATTGTGAGATTTCTTTCTATGAGCAAGTGGTAAGTTTTCCATGCATCACCTCTCCTCTCTGTGTAATTTTTCTCCAGTGCCTGACCCCCATCCAATCCTTTTGCTGCAGGCCAGGCTCACTTTGCTGTGGGAGCACTCAGTCACTTCATGTGTCCTAGTTCTCCTTTCACAGATATTAATTCTCAAACTGTACTAGTATGCTCAATTCCAAGAAATGAAACAGACATTTATTAACACATGGAACAAACATTTTGGTATTATTACATGTGTGTATTAAATACTAATGGGCTAATGACACTTTTATAGGTACAGTCTCAGGGGAGATACTCTGCTCAACCTTGTCTTAATTTATGCTGCTCTAATTGAACTTACACAGAAGTCAGAAGACTTTGAAGTGAAGGTAATATTTTTTGTAACAACCTTTCTGTTTTAATCTTCATTGTATGACATTTTAAAGTGCCTAATCAAGTATGCATTCTGCATCAAAACCTTGTAATAGCTTAAAATTATAAAAATAAGAGAGGGGAGCTTAATTCGGTGCTGCCAAAGTCAGTGAAAAGACTGTATTACCTGCAGTACAAGTTGAATCAAATAGCAGCTGAAGTGTTTTTATGACTAGGAGTCGAGAAATGAAATCGTACCTTTAATTTTATGAATTATTAGAATTAATTCTGTTTATGTCGTAATTTGAAGTTTCAGATTAATGTTATGTTACTAATGTGGTAGAAGAAAAAGGCAATTTTCTCTGGTGTAAGCTAGATGGTTTTGTTTGGTTGGTTTTGTCTGTGGGATTTTTTTATGTGGCAAGATATATTAACTTTTTCATTATAAGTCAGAAAATGCAGTATCTAGAATAAGCAGCATTAGAAAATGGGGCAGAAGTTTAATTCAGCTTGCCAAGATGATGTCTGTAACATTACTTTTGCATGAAGTAACATCACTTTTGCATGAAGTAACATCTTTTCAGGCAATTTTAAACTTATTTTCATATTAAAATTTGTTTCAAATTTAACTGGGTAAAGGAAAGTTAAAGAGACAACAAGGCTTTTTTCATTCCATGTACTCAGCAGTGTCATCTGCGAGGAAATTTCTTACACCTCCGAAGTGTTATACATCTTCTTAAACTACATTAGGTGTTTCCAAATTACCTGTTTTATTAGGAACTCATACCCATAAACTTGATCACATATAAAAGGCCTACAGGATAAACTAATTTCACTTACATAGGATTTACATAAATGAGGAGTGTAATTTGCAGCTAGGCTAGTGGTCAGAGGTTGGAGTTCCTCCACATGGTAAGCATGGATCAGGTTTAATTATTCCACGTTACCAGCTGTTGTGCTCAGGGTCACCTTTAAGCTTTCCCATTTAACTTCTGGAGCAAATTAAGACATTCCTTAGTATAAGTTGTAACCAAAAATTTTATGTATCACTTTTAGGTAGTTCTTACACCAGGGATTGAAGAGGCAGCACTGCTAATTCGTCAGATTGCTGACAACATTTTGATAACATCTAATATCAGTCCTCAGGAGTGGCTGGACAAATCCTGGCTTTCTGTCTTGCCATCTGAGGTTTGCTTATCATTACATTAAATTATACTGTTTTCTTCCTGTTTTTCCTACTCATAAAGTTCTAGGCTTCTTTTGTTGTTCTCTTAAAGTATATTGCTAAGATAAGCATTATTATATATTATACATGTAAAGTTTGGTTTTATATATATATATGAAAGTTTGTCAGATATCGATCTAACAAATTGATTTCCATCTCCAGACAGAGAAATGCCTGCTTACTTTTCCATGTATCAACCCTCTGGTTGCTCAGGTTATGTTAAAGAAGAGATCTTCACTGAACACATTGTTTCTTGCAAGCTTTGATCAACTTCAGGAACTTCTGCCAGAGGTTCCAAAAAAAGTTTTAAAGGTTGGCCAAAATTAATTTATGTATTAGATAAATATTTTTTGCACTATTGCGATGCATTTTTTTTAGCTGATGCTGCATGCATATTTGGGGGTATCATTTAAAAACTAATTATATGCTCTAGCATATAATTCAAATCTAAAATGTTGAGCTTGCTAATCTCATCAGAGTTTATCAAGTCACCATGTTCTTGTGAAGATGATTAGAACATTTCCTTAACTGGAAAAAATACTCGTTTGAGTTCTTCAAGCTTCATCGTATCAAATATTGTATCGACATACAAGCTTATATGTTTCCCTAATATAACAAATGTTTTCCATTTAAGTATTTCCAGGCCTTTTTCCCTTCCTCCTTCTCTTCTTCCCTCCCTTCTTTCCTTCCTCATTTCCTTCCTTCTTCTCACACAACAATAAACCCACCACTTATAAATTCGTAGTACTAAGCATTTGAAAGAGCCCCGGGGGTTAAGATTAAGAATTCTATTCACTGAAGTGTCCACTCTGCAGCTAGAACTGTGTGGTCCTACTGTTTCAGTTGGGCCAACTCTGAGAAAATTGTAGACTGATTATTTTCAGCTAATTAGATTTCAAAATGCACAGTTTTTATCCATCAAGAAAATGGGAGGACAAGCTTCTACATCAGAAGCATACAGTTAAGGTGAAGGATCAAGTCAGTAGATCTTTGGGCACTGAATATCAACTCGTGCGTGTTATTGTAATAACTGTATATGTGTAAAGCCATGTTTACTGACAGAAAAACAGAAAAAAATCTCGTCGGTTTAATTCCTCTTTGATGTATGATATGCGCAAATCCATTGCAGACACGACTTCCTACAGTCCTGGACTACTGAAAGAGAATAAAGTATATTAAGACATTGAGATTTTCCTGTGTTTCAAGACGCAGGCTATTACTTACTCTGTTTATAAATTTAAGACAGGTACATGCCTCTCCCTGTGTATTGGTAAGATTTTTTTCATTCCAGTAACCAAAAAAATTATACATCTTAGGATCCTAACAACTGGTTTAAGTTTTGAATTTGACAGTGTAGACATGTACTATACACACTCCTCATGTATCCTCAATTATCAAGTATTTTGGTTTCAGCATTTTAGTGACATGACATCTTCGTACAATGTAAATGCTGCTGCTCCACTAGAAACAGCAGTGAAAGATGCATCACCCTCAGAAAACCAGAATAACTTCAACACATTCTGTCCAGATTATAAACAAAATCATCAGTCTTTAGAGCTGCTTGGTAAGGCACAAAACAGCACAGGTAATGTCTTGTATTACTAAGAAAATGTGTTTCCTTTGGAAAAGAAGTTAAAATCTTAGTGTATTAGAATCTTTGTCTTCTAATTATGGAAATGTCAGTTATTCTGAGGAGACAAACTGCATTAAAATGCTCAATTTCATCTTGTTTTTCTGTAAAATGTAGAGAAATAAGCTAAGTTTTCATTCTCCAAACATAACGGTTCAAATTTTTCTCTACCAGGAACATCTGATATGAATTCTGAAGGCCTAATTCCTCCATTGAATCATCATCAGGGTTTTTTTGACTCTGATCTTCCAAGCTGTATGCAAAAGAAATCTTGTTCTTCAGACATAATTATGGGAAGGAAGCAGAATTTCTTTGCTGTGCCAAAGGACTGTGAAGATTTTGCTCATCTCGATGTTACGAATTCTCTTCATGTTCAAAGACAGCCTTTCAGGGTGCACTGTAGCTCCGATCATTCTTCCAAACACTCAGAAAAAGAGGATTTCTTTTCAACTTTCAGGGACTATGCACCTCAGGAGAGCTCTAAGAGTTTTCTAGAAGAATTAGAAGACACAACATACAAGAGCCCAGAAATTCTGATTGACCAGACCCCATGGAATGACTCTTCATCCACAGGCCCCTGTGATTCCTTTGCATCTGATAGTTTTCTCTCTAATTTCTTTGTTGACCCACATGAGCTTCAAAGTCTGAATTTTCACCAAATAGGCAGAGAATCTGAAGGAAAGAGAAAACAAAATCTACCATTCTTACGGTCAAATGAGAAAAATAGAACAGGTATGTCCAAGGCAAGCAGAATTTTCTGAAATTCTGTTTGTATCTCAGTTGGACACAGGAGTATCTGTAAGACTAGATTTTGTATATTCTTCAAATAGTTGTTCAATCCAATCCAACCCGACAGTTTCATGTTTCCTTTACTAAAAAATTTACTTGCATATATATTTCTTCTATGATAAAATCTTCCTAAACATCTCTTTTCTGTTTTGAGCATAAGAATATTAAAAAAAAAAAAAATAGGATTGTGTTACTGCCATTATTTTTCCTTGCTGAAGTATTGAAAAGTGGAGTTCTCCAATATTGTAAGCTTCAGCTTCTTCTCTCTGACAGTGCCTGAAATGTCCATAATAAATATGACAGAATTGTTTTAAAAGTTATGGGAAAGATTATTTTGTATACATAGGTTTGGACAAAAGGGGGAAGAAAAGATTTTCTCTAAAGAAAGAAAAGGTTTTCTCTAAAGGACAAAAAGCAGATTTGGCAAATTCAGAGAGTGAAATTTAGATACTGCTAATGGCTGTGATTTTGCTGTTGGTGTTCGTGGAGTAAGAATTTCACTCTGACAACTTTCTAAGTTTGTTTCATACAGTTCCCTTATTCTTGGAATATTTTTTTAGCTGTCTCCAGGGCTAAACTCTCCATCTTGAAATCTTTCCAAAGCATATTTCTTCGAATAGATGGTATAGTGTGCACTTCAAAACCTTGTTTACCCTGAAGGTGTGTACAGTCCTTGTATAAAATCTTCAGGCTTCTCTTTTTTTTTTTTTTGGTCATTTTCTTATCCTTGGTTTACTTTCTCAGAAATAGTCAGCTTGAGACCTCTTTTATAAGCCATAATATGTATCCATGGAGTCTTAAAAGTAAGAAAGCATCACTAGTCCCTGTCAGGCTAAGTATTGCTGTATCATATATTGTAGTATTTTTTTTAATTCTGCCACTTCCCTATAGGTGAAGTGCCACATTCTTTAAAAATACAAGGTTAAGCTTCTTAAACAAAATGCATAACTCCTAGTTTGGATTATTTAATTTATGTTTCCTCTGTTGCTGCCTGTCCTTAAGTCTCTTGGTGTTACAGCAAGATCAGCACAGCATTAAAATGCTTTCACTAATTAGACCAGACTCATTCATGAAAACACAAGTAACTAATTGATACCATTATATTTCATGGGCTGCTTAAGGCAATTATGGTAGTAAAGAGAGGAGAATTTAATTGGATATGGTGAACTGGTTTTAAATTTCAGCCTATATAAATCACAATGTTCATACAGAAACTCTTAACAGACCTGTTGGCCTTCCATTGGGATTAAAATCGAGACCTGGAGTATTACTGGGTAGATAACATTATTTCAGTAACCTGTAACTGGCACTGATAGTATAAAATTCTAAATACAAGAGTTTCAGTAGAGATGGGGGAGATTCTTCTGGTACCATATGTTACAGTATTCTGAAAACACTGTGATCTCCCACTGATAAGCTATCTGTAATACTCTTGCCCAGTAGGGTAAAGGTGTACTTAAACAACATGAATCAAATCAAAAAAAGGAAAAGTGATTTTTGCTTTAGATTTGGGAAGGATAGGCTTGTTTTACTTTATTATCCACTGGCTAGGGGGAAAAAAAAGTGTACTAAATAGTTGCACATGTTAATGAAAAAGAACACCTTAATACAGTGAAAGCCTTCTGAAGTGCCAGATTTAAGAAATGTGGAATCCCAAGTTTAAGAAATGTGTACAAGGTCAAGTTAAAAAGACACATTAGGAACCCTCAAGGATTTCTTTAGGCTTCAGTTCAAACTTTTATTAAACCACAAACAATTAATGCTAATATGGCAAGTCAGTATTTCCACAGGAGCAGATGAAACCTTTAGGTCAGTGTTGAAGTTTTCTGACAACACTTTTTGTAAAGACTAAAAAGAATTTTCTTATAGTAACTTATTTTGAATAAGCAACTACTCAAATATTTTATTGTAAAAATACTTGAATCTTAAGAATGTAAGTAGCTTTTTTAAACAACTTATAGAAACATGAACATGTGTCCGGTTAAAAAGAATTAACTTTCACAACTACTGAATAGTACCGAGTGTAATGTTAATGAAATAGAAATAAGCATTTATATCTTTACTGAAATATCGTGGTTAAGCATAGTGAAGGTTGATGTATTTATTTTGTATAAGGTCCTCTGTTATTATTACAGGACAATATGCATAAAACTGATCAGTTGTAGTAAGTAGTAGTTAATATTAATCTGTATACATTTAATTTTACAGCAGTTGATACTTTTCTTTTAGAGCATCCTGGTTAAAGCTAAAGTCTGTTGTTGCTTCTGAGAAACACATAGTTAAGTCTGCATACATGTTGTATTTGAAGTTTATCGTACATATATTTTCTTTCCACTTCTTTTACAGATTCAGCATTTGTGGGAGTACCAGAGTTCAAAAAAAAGAGACTGTCATATGAAAGAGTCCCTGGAAGAAGTGATGGACAAACACGTCTCAAATTTTTTTGAATGAAATGGGGATTTGCATACTACACATACTTTTTAAAATTCTTAAATTCTTTGAAGGAAAATAGATGAAATTAATTTTTTTGTTTATTTTTAGAGAAAAATAGGGTTTGGGAATCCTTAAAAATTCAGGCTTCTTTTGTATGTTTTTAAGATGTTACTAAACAAACTAGTTCCTTGAGCCTGGAGAATTACTGCTTCTCTGTTCGTTCTTATGGGTGATATAAAGGTACTTTATCACTCTTTATACAAAAATAAAATATTAATTTTTAAAAAAGACACTGAAGACTATTGAGGTTTCAAGGCACCTATGTCTGCTCCCAGAGCATGCAGCTTCCCAAACTTAAAGATGGACCAATCTGCCCAAATCTCAGGGCTGCTCCTGAAATTTTAGAGCTTTCTTGCACTTAGAGCTGTGACCCTTTATATTTGTCCCTTGGGCTCAGTTCCGCTTCTTCTGACAGCTCCTTTAGAAACTGCATGATGAGTTCCTGAAAAACATATTTGTTTTGTGGACATGTGAAAGACATGTTGAAATTTAGGATTCTGATATATTTCATTGGGAGAACTAAGCCGTGACCCTTAGCTCTCTCCATAATCTGGTGGAAAGACATTTGTTGGCATCCACATCTTTCAGTCTGCTATAGTGCCTCAGCAAGTAGGGAGATAGGAGTCACCTGGGAGGCAGTGAGAGAGGATAGAGTAGTACCAGACCTTCACTTTCCATCAAAAGATTTGGCAATGCAACTGGAAATAAGTGTGGGAGCCATGTTAGACAGTAACTCCATTCTGCTGGAGGAATGCATACCCAGTTTGCACAGGTATGCCTGTCAGCTCCAGAATGTCCGTGTCTGTTCAGTTGCCTTCAGCTGACGTGATTCAGTTTTCAGACTTACAAAACTTTTAAACTTTGATGCAATAACAGAAAGGGGAAACAAAAAAATAAAAACAACCACCAAGTTCATAGTTTATGCTTGCAGTAAAATATTTTCTTGACATCGATCCTTCATTAAATGCATATTCATTATTTGGATAACAAAATCTAGCATTTAGAGGAGAAAGCTTTGGTCTCTCAAAGAAAATGGAGTGCTGAGAATTCCTAAAAGCTGTGATGACACCAATAGTGATCTGAGTTCACAGTAATATCCCGAAGTTATTTGTGCCCAAATTGTTTGCAAGACTTTAGAAAACCCCTTTCAAGTGTAATGTAAGACCTTTAGTAGAATGCAAACAAGCCAGCTTTTCCCTACTTTGCCCAGAATAAGACTTAAATAAAAATTGCAGTTTGCTTACTATTTCTGGCCCATTTTTGTGGTCACTTGACCTAACCATTTTCCGTCTCTTTGCATCATGGGTTTGGCTCTGTTTTTCAGCACTGTCTCCCAGACTGAAAGGCCCAGAAATCTGTTCTTTTAGGGAGTGCAGCTCTAGGAAGTCTCAGTCACAGATGACCACAGTGGAGAAAATTATAGCTGCCACTGCCAAGCTATGGTTTTATGTCCTCATTCCCCACAGCTAAGGGCTGACACTGTACATTTCACATGAACAGTCATGGAAGACTAGCTCAGATAAGCTGTAGATAACTTTGAAGACAAAGGCATGTCACCTGCTTTAAGTAAGTGAAGAAAATTCAGGTGCTGTCTGCATTAAACTTCCATCAGGGAGAAAAAATATCCTCAGCAGACAACCGTCTTGGATGGTCTTTGGTAAAGGAAGTCAAGAAGTTCTCCACCCCACTGCAGATGAGACCTGTTGGAGCAGAGGCAGCAAGCGCAATGCTGTTCAGTGTTGGTTCGGTGAAGCAGCGCAGACCTGGGTGTACCTGCAGCTGGAGATGAGACACTGTCCAGTTGACCTGGCAGGGATGAGACACCTTGTTCTGCTCCTACAGAAGCAGACAGTCAAAAAGGGGACCGCAAAAGCTCGGTTGCTAAGACGCAGGCTGCTTCACTTAGCCAACACAAAATGACCAGCAGCTGCACACTTTGTAAAACTGACTCCCCACGGAAACCCAAGAGCCTTAACACCAACCAACTGTTCTGGAGCTCATTCCGATACCTGACTTTTGTCACGGACCATGCCTGGGAGGACAGAGGTGGCACTGATGTCATCCCTCTCCCTGCTTGTACCCAGCAGCTCAGCTGCACTGCCCTGAGCACACACGGGTGCAGCAAGCACGTTCCTCTGAAGAGACTGGAATCTGTGTTCTCCTCATGTGGGACTGCAGAAGAACCACCATGCTCGCAGGCACACCTGGATGAAGCGCTCCCACATCTCACAACCGCTGCACAGCTCTTCCCACCCACCGCTGGTGCCCGGTGTGGATGTGGTCAGGACCTGCCGTGTGCCCACGCTGGTGCTCCGGCTGGAAGATCCCACACGGAGCTGGACAGGGCAGCCAAGCGACAACAGCAGCTGCCGAGCAGCGGCCACTCTCTCCTGCACGCTGTAACTTGGCAGCTCCTCATGCCAGCTCAGCAGCCACTGCAGAACTCCAGCTCCAAGTGAGGACACTAAAGCGTATGCAGAGGGGGAACCCCAGGGAGAGAAACAGATGTGGGGTGGTTTTATTGCGGGAGGTTAAAGAAATACGAAGTGTTTGCTGGGGAGGGAGTGGCCAGCAGCCTGATGCTGGCTGTTCAGAGGCATTTGATGGACACTGTCATCCTCCCCCTCCCGGACTCAAGCTTTTTGACCTCAATCTGAGCCTCTGATCACCTCTGTGCAAGAATAACCATGCTTCCTCTAGACTTCCGCCGTGTGTGCATGTGAGTACTAAAACAAAAACTGCCATATTCAAATAACCTACAATGAAAGGAAGCCAGGGCGAAGAAAAGCTCTTAAGGAAGGATGTTCTCGTCTGTGTTTAGAGGCACAATACATACTGGTGGTATTATGACTCCCATTTCAATGTCCTCCTGCAGCAAGAATAAAAATCTTTTGGCAAAGACTGAGCTGCATGAAGGACTCTCATTGACCCATTTCAGTGAATATTAATGAAAATTAAATACTCAGATTGCAAACTTCTTCCTTACAGTCTCAAAATGTTTAAGTGAGCAGGGTAACATTGTTACTACTTACCACAAAAATGATAAATACCTATAAATATGATTTTTCTATCAATAAGATGCATTTTCTAAAAATCCAATAGCAGCCTTGCCAAAAAGCCAAATAGCTTGAAGCCTCCCACTGCAAAATCAAAGTATCCTCTTCCTCACAATATCTGCTCTTTGTTACAATTAAACAATGAGTTCAAAGCCGGTAGGAGAAGGAACTTTATTTCCAAATTTCTAAAAGAGTAATACAAACAATAGAAAGTAGACAAAATTAAAAACCTATTAAAAAAGTTTGTTGTCCTTGTAAAAGTGTTCTATAAAAAATTGAAGGCAAATCACCAAGCACATTTTAGTAAGCTTTGTGTATTGCAAACCCTGACAAGTGTGCATGCAATTATCTTTTGGTGTCCATGGATTTTTAGTGTCTGTTTGGTCACATTTTAAACATGTCAAGGAAATTCCACCACGGCAGTACCTTTACAAATACAAATTAGAAGTATTACAGATTAGAAGTCTTGTAAGAAACATGCTCGTGCTACACATTGTGCCCAGCAGTTTCTCATATGTGTCATTTATAGACTTCGATGCACTTGAAAAAAAATGTAGTTCGGTCCAGCTGTTGCTAATGGAAGCAAGATTCCCCTGGGACCATTAGTTCAGTACTAACAACATTTAGTTTTATACATTAACAATTCACTTTTTGGATGTTTTATTTTGGAGAAAAAAAAATAGTTTTTACTATCGCTCCAGTGTAACAGTTCACCAATACAGGATTAAGCCATTGGGTAAAAATTCATGTGTTTTTGTTTTCTAAAATGTAAACTTCAAGTAATATTTGTATAGTTAGCATAGTGCAGTAACAATGGTGATGGTTATTAAAAGTATAAGAGTTACATTAAAAAAACTGTAAGAACATTAGCAAAAGATAGTGAAGTACAAATTCAGAAGAGCAAACAGATAAATATCTAGGACATAGTTTTAGCCATTCAAATGTTAGGACACAGAGAGAGACTTTTCTTTTGAAGGAAAGGCAGTTGTTATTCATGTCATGCTTGAAGGCAGCTCTCCAATGACCTTCCCTATAACAGGAAAAAAAAAAGTTTATTAAATGTCATTTTCCTAAGCTGATACATTTATCTTACAAATTATGACACAAAACCTCCTTTGCACTGAAAATTAAAAAAAAAAAGAATAACCACTTTCCTTTGTTGGATGTTGGCACCCTTGAATACCATAAATTTTTTTAATTGGCTTTTTGACTTTGCTTTCATTTTTTATGATCATAAGATAAATAACAATAAACTAGATAATTGATCTATCAGCAAAAGATGACTAAATGACATATTGGACTGAGCTATGAATTTCTCAAAGTATCATAAATTAATCAAACTTGTTTGAAAGAATGTTTCATATCTTGTCTGGATGATCCTAGAAATGCATACTTGAATCCTAGAAATACATACATATACGCACAGAGACACAAAAAAGGTGGAAAGCTGCTCCAGTAACAGAAGAACACATGCAACAGTCACTATGAATTTTATCTTATTTATCTTATCTATGAATTTTATCTTATTTGCAGGAAGAATTAAGGGTAGCACCTAAACTAAGAAAATCTTCTGCTTGTGCCTTCTCCCTGCCTCAAGTTTTTCCAGAAGAGCATCTCATGCTCATTTGTTCGGTCTCTTCAGCTTCGATCCTGTTTAGTCAAACCTATGTAGCAACAATCAAAACCGCGCTACTGATGAGGCACAAGCACATCTGCAAGCTCAGGAACCCTGGCAGCGGGAAGGGGAAGATTTTACAACCGCTTTGTTTTCTTTAAGGGCAGAATTTACACTAGAACATATTCTTTTCACTTTGATAGCACTCTCAAATAAAGAACAGAATTCAGTGGTTCTCCCTCTCTCTGTTGCTTTTTCAGATCTCTAGCAGGAACTATTTTTATTTTTAAAGAGTAACCCCTTCTGAATATCCTAGTTCCACATTTGTTTGTCATGCAAAGGCAACAAGATTGCCCAGCGAAAGTTACGGTGTGATCCTGCCCAAGGCCACCAGCGCACATGGCCCTTCTTCCTCCTGCTGCAATGACTGGTTCTTGCTTAAGCTGTGAGATAGGAATCAGAACACATGCAACTGCCACAGCTTCGTCTTACTTATTCAAGCTGGGTACGTGACTGGTTTTTGTATCTGGCTGTGTCAAACACAGCTGTGGGTCACACACAGTTTTTACTGTTTTGGATGCTGCTAATTACCCTAGAGCTGCTCAAACACAAAAACTAACCAAACAAAAACAACTCATAAACAAAACACCTCTAGAAAGAGCTGTAGGAAAGAGACATGCTTCAACTGCCACACTTGAAAGAAACGGAAAACAATTTGTAGAGCCAGCGGGGAAGTGGTGAACACTTCACTACCAAGAACTCGACATTCAAACAACTATCACCATGTGCTCTTGTCCCTCCTGGGGCTCGAGCTTCAAATCAGAGTTGTTGTCGTGGTATCTGTGACTTTATTACCTGATTTCAGAGTAGAGCACAGGATCGGGGTTCTCGGAAGGGATTGCTCCCTGCAGGAACCCCAACAAGCAAGGCATCTTTGCAGGCATTTTGCATACAGTACTGCTGGAGTTCTGCAGCTGCCTGAGAGACCTGGGTAAAGGAGAAAGAAAAACAAATCCAGAGAGGAAATTAATTCATTCACAAGCATCCATTAGGCATTTCTTCCTGGATAATCATTATCAAACAGAGCTGGAGAGCAGCCAAATCAGCTCTTGGATTTGAAAGCGCCAAGTCAATCAGCACAGACACATGTTTAGGAAGCTCTGATGAAATACACATTAAATATTATGCCAGTGATGGGCCAGAGGAGTGTAGAGGACTGAGGTGCAAGTGCGATGGAATCTGCCCTCATTAAAATGCACAGTGCTGTGACCACAATATTTTCCAGTGTACTGTACTATTTTCAGGTTTATATTTGAACTCTTATATCCTCAGATAATTTATAAAAAGCATTTTCATATCCAAACTGTTAAGCAACAACAAGCATAATAAGGCATGAAAACAAAAAGATGAGGATGAAAAGCTTTTAAAGACCAAATTGCAACCTTCCTCTGGCAGCAAAGTGAGGGCTTCAAGTCACAGTCCAGCCCCCCAAGAGGACAGTCCAGAGCTGCAGAACAAGGTGCAGAACGCAAAGGGAAGAGGCCTCCAGCACTCAACTCCCCGGGTCTCCCTATGGATGGCAAGTGAGTCGTGTGCCTGTATTTTTAAAGTAAAATGTAGGGGAATTCCCAGTTTCTCAGACACTGCTAACAGCTGCAGGGAACTGTCAAAAATCAATGCTATCTGCTACATTTTTTACAAAAGGAAATACTGAGCATATTGGTGGGAACACAAGTTCCCCTCTGCCTTCATTACAGAACTCCTGAAATACCTGTTTGTTTTCTGACACAACTTTGCAGTCTTGCCAGCAGAGGAATGAGATAATGGCCAGAAGGACCATCCCCACTTCCCAGCCTCCTGATTGAAGGCGCCACCCTGGAACTCTGATGGGATTTTGGTTCTGGGCAATCCCATCTAACAGCATTGGGAAGGATGCGGGAAATCTGGCCTAGTGTGCTCTTCATTTGCTCTTTCACTGCTGTCCTGCTCACCGCCTCCCAGCTCTCCTCTATGACATTCATCCTGGAAACTGCCCAACTTTACCCAGCAGCTGTCAGCATTTCAGGGAGTTGATAAGAGCACCATTTTCCCACAGCCTCACAGGTTCTCTTGAGCAGAGTACAGAGAGGAGCACCCGCAGCAAGGATCCCTCCTAGTCAGTGGGATTTGTCACTCCTCCTTTCCTTGAGGACAACCTCCTTCTGGAGGCTGCAAAGGTCTCCCACCCTGCCCAGCCCCTTGGGCCCCGGCACATTAACACTCCCACCTCAACTATGGTGCTGACCCCTTGCTGGTACCTGACTGTGCCACACGGGGACGTGCCAATGCTGATCAGACCAAGGCTGCCTGGAGCTTTTTCTGGGGAAAATGAATAGCAAGTCACTCAGGGCATGGCTTGCCCTAAGAGCACAGCACAGTCAGCAGTTCCTCACTGCATCTCCTTGCACTTTGCTGCCAAACTGGCAGCCAAGAGGGACCGGTGTCCTGGGTGCACCCAGCACAGCATGGCCAGCCGGGCAGGGAGGGGATTGTCCCGCTCTGCTCTGCACTGGGGCGGCCTCACCTGGAGCACCGTGTGCAGGGCTGGGGACACAGGGTAAAAAGGGTATAAAGCTGCTGGAGAGTGTCCAGAAGAGGCTACAAAGTTGGTGAAGGGTTTGGAGAGGAAGCCGTATGAGAAGCAGCTAAAGTCACTTGGTTTGTTCAGCCTGGAGTAGACTGAGAGGAGACCTCATGGCGGCTACAGCTTCCTCACAGGGGGAGGAGGAGGGGCAGGTGCCAAACTCTTCTCTTTAGCAACCAATGACAGAAACCAAGGGAATGGCAGGAAGATGTGCCAGGGGAGGTTCAGGTTGGACATCAGGAAAAGGTTCTTCACCCAGAGGGTGCTGGACACTGGAACAGGCTCCCCAGGGAGGTGTCACGGCCCCAAGCCTGACAGTGTTCAAGAAGAGACTGGACAACGTCCTCAGACACACGGTGTGACCTGTGGGGTTGTCCTGTGCAGGGACAGGAGTTGGACTCGATGATCCTTGTGGGTCCCTTCCAACTCAGGACATTCTGTGATTCTATGAAACAGTGCAAAACGTACTGAGCTGCATAAGTCCTGGTGCTCACAGAAGGATACACACCTGATTTTTGGCATCTGTGTGAGAGATACCTTTACAGCAGCAGAATGTTGTTCTAGGACAGATTTGCCTACTCTTTAGACCTACTTATACCCCTAGAACATTCTTCACTCCTCCACTTCACACAGAAGGTACAAGGGTTTCTGCCATATTTCATCACAGGACAAACACGCTCCCTGCAGCAGCCTCCTGTGTGCAAGATGTGTGTGGGTACTTCTTTCCTACTTAGTTTCCTCTTTCTGAAAATACTGTTCCTGTCTGCTTTTCTAGCTAAAGGGTAAACAAAATCACCATTGGAACTGTGTAGTATTGGATGTATTTTTAAAAATCCTTTCATATCCAGCTCCCATCTGAAAACACATTGTCTACTTCAAGTAGCCAAAACAACATTTTCTCCTGTCTCAGTGTCTGCTAAAACTGATCCAAATGGGGTTTCACCAGCTGAATATATTCCTCACTGGTTTTAGACTGCATGTCAAGAAACTCAGATGACACTTTTTATAAGACACATTTTTAATCATGCATTTCATTTGCGCAATGGCACTAACAGGTTCCTGGAACAGCAGAGCTGCACACAATGCTGCAAGATGAGACTGAGGTCTCACCAAGGCCAAGCCTCCCTGACGTACGAGCAAATCCATAATAAATATGTAGCCTTGAGAAGTCCAGCTCCAGAATATGTTACTGCCACAAAGTAACCTCCAATAAACTACAAACTATATTTTTTACACCCCACCCAAAAAAACAACAGGGAAAGGCTGTATGCCTAAAAACGAACAGGAACAGAGATCCAGGCTGTTGCTGGCGGTATAAAGCAACAGAAATGTTTAGTCAATCATTTCTGTGTGAAACAATATCCCTCTTGCCACAAAGAGCCTCCATTTCTACTCTGCATTGTGCCATCTCACGGATTCCCACACATCATTGCAGTGATAAACCACAGTTACTTTTGATGAATCAAACATCTGCTGACTCAGTATTTGCTTATAAAATTTAGTATCATTAATGAATTGATCAGGGTGATGTCCAAATGCTACAGTGGTTTCATCCTGCAATAGACACTTCAAATTTTCAACAGCTCAGAACAGGAATAGTGACAAAAGGTATTTTAAATTATTTTTAAAGCAATAAGCGAGGTTCCTGCGGCTCAATATACTAGCACTGTTGTCAGACTAAGGAAGCTGCTGTTTCATGACTGCCTAGAGAAAAATGGTGATGATGAGGGAATAGGAAAGGAATAGGAAATACAAATTAATTTGCTCTTCATCACAGCCTGTGCTGGATTTTGTGTATGGCTGGAAAGAGTCGACTTCCCAAAGCAGTTGTGGACCCCAACACATGCTGGGAACCAAGAGCTGTCGTGGATGCATCTGCATGGGTGAATCCGGTCTGCCAGGGCAAAACCAAACCGGATCTCGGGAGCTGGCAGATGACAGCACTGCCTCGCTAGCCCGTCTTTGTCTGGAAGTCTGCAAGCAGAAGATGCATGCATGCGTAGAAAATTGCCAGCTTTCCCCCAGCGTGTCAGCTGGTACCAAACAGACCGCCCCTCCCTGCAAACCCGCCAGCGCTCAGAGCCGGGGGAACTCGGCTGCTCCCGGCTAGGGAACTGCCCTCGATTATCGTGCTCGCTGGTGCAGAACTAACCCGGCGCTGCTGCATTATTTATCACAGCTCCTTCCAGCAGAGAAAGCCACTGAACCCCACCGCGGGCACCCCTCGTCGCCCTCCCCCCGACTCGCTCCCAGGGCGGGCAACGCGGACAAAGGGGAAAGAAACGGCAGGAGCAGCTCGTCCGCCCACTCCCGCCCCGGGGTGCGCACCCCGCTCACCTTGATCCTCTCCACGGCCGCCTCCAGCCTCAGCTGCTCCACCAGCCGCTGCATGGTGCTCAGGCTGCCGCCCGACGACATCCCCGGCCGCCGAGGGACGGACGGACGCACGGAGGGAAGGAAGGAAGGAAGGAAGCAGCGGAGCGGAGCGGCTCGGCTCGGCTCGGCCTGGCGCGGATCAACCCGCCCCCGCGGAGCCGCCCCGGGGAGTGGCCGCAGCCGCCCCGGCACCGCCCCGGCCGCCACAGCTGATCTGGGGATAGAAAATCCCGCTGGTTAAAATAGGACAGGAAGAAGAAGAAGAAGAAGAAAAAAAAAAAAGAAAAGGTGAAAAAAAGGGGGGAAAAAAAGAAAAAATATAAAAATTAAGAAAGTAGGAAGGGGAGAAAAAGGGGAAAGGGTGGTGTTGTGTTTTGATAAGGATCATGGCCAAAACCATTGTGGCAAAACTAGTTCCTGCAGCCCCAGGACTCGGGAGATGACACATTCAGTACAGGATGAACTGCGATTTACACATCAACGACAAGCTAAGGAGCCACAGCCCAGGCCGACTGACCCATACCAGAGGTGGGGGATGTGCTGGAGGGCACACAGCTCCATCTTCTGGTATGCCCGGCTTGGCACACGAAGGAGAAAAGCTGAGACCCTTCAACGTGGCCCGGGACTTGTCCAGACTTGTCGATCTTTCGCAATCGCCCCTTCCCCCCAGACTTTCCGTTACTCGGAGAGCTATAAAAAAGCTCACCTAAGACAGCACTGGTAGGGAACCCACCACCCTGAGGACCCTCCGCGCACCAGCCTCGCCGCGGGAACTGGACCAGAAACCCGAGGACGCTGCGCTCCTGAACTACAAACCCCAGCACCCTCGTCGTGGGACACTGGAGGCCACACATCATCATACACCACGCTGCGGAGTCGTAAAAGTGGTTGGATCACCCTTTCCTTTCTTCTTTTCTCTCTGCTCTCTCCTTTTCTCTATATCCCTACTTCTTTGTCTTGCTTTCCGTAAGTGGTGATATATTACTCTCCCTATCTCTTATACCTTAGTTTTCCTTCCCTCTCTACCACTCTCTTTCTCTCTTTTTCCTTTTGAACATATAAGAGTAACATCATCTTAAGCTCTGCTGTTGGATTCTTGTCAAGTTTTGTGTTATAGCTACTAATGATTGCCAATACATTGCTTGTAGGACCTTTTGCTGTTAAGGTGTTGATAAGTTCTGTGATACCATAAAATATTTTTGCCAAGCCACTATTCACTATAACTAGTATTCCAACACGTACTTTTAGTAAAATTCATAATTGAATTGGACCCCTGGAGTGATTGTCTGCCATCCACTTCACATAGCCGTGCAGAATTACCCGGAGTTAACTCACACCTGGTCTCATCTGTTGAGTCAGGGCGTGTGTCACGGTCAGAGTTAACTCATCCCTCATCCCATCTGTTGGGACGGGACACGTGGGGAAAGGAGAAAAAGACGGAAAAAAGTAAAAAACGGGGGCTAAAGAGGGGATTGGGGGAAAGGAAAAAAGCAAAAAGGGTAAAAAATGGGGGAAGGTGAACAAAAAGGGGGAAGGTGAAAAGGGTGGGGAAAGAGGAGAAAAAGGGGGAAAAAGAGAGGCAAAGGGGGAAAAGAAAAAAAAAGGTTAAAACAAATAAAAGGTTGCTCCTGAACAGCTTGCAAAGGTTGAACTAACAGCCTGCCCTGCCCACAGGCAGCTGTTGGGCTCAAACTGCTCTGCCGCTGCTGCCAGGGTTGCTGGGTCCCCCCTGCACTGTTTGTCACTTCTTCATGAGTGACCATGAATAATTAACTTGACTTTTCGGTGTGGTTTTGCCAGCCATCAGTTTGCTGGCCTGTTAAAAAGCTGTCAGGATGAAGCTCATAGCCTCGAATGATTGCTCAGAACATAGCGACAAACAGCCATGGACATGGTTGAGCCTCTATCGAACTTCAGCATGGTCATGGAGAAGACTCATGCTGAATGTGAAAGGCCCTGGCTCTGCACACATTGTGCATATTGAGTGAAATGCATGTTTCACCTTAGATAAACTATGTATTCAAAAGTACGTACACACAACAAAACAGACACAGTTATTTGGAAAAAAGTGAATAGGAGGCGAGGTGGTTCTTCTCCAAGATCCTATTACCTTGACACACTTTTTCACACAAAGATCTCACTGCTACCCAGTCCCAGCAGTACTTGTTCATGCAAACACTTTGGTCATTTTCAGTGGCATTACCAGCTGTAGTATTGTAACTCTCAGCAGTTTCATTCCTGCTTTTTTTTTTTCTTACATATATTTACTTGCTTTGTCAACTTAATTTCATGATAAATTAGGGCCTGAAAATTTATGCCCAGAAGACAGACATCGTTTACAACTACAATGAGACATTAGGCTAGAAATGTTCATCAGCCTTGGCTAATGAGGTGTCACCACAATGCTGACAGCTTTGTAGATACACCAGTTTTTTCTGTCCTTCACCACAGAGATGTTGCTGCAGTGTCACTGCTCAGTGAACTTTTTCTGCAGGCCATGAGTTTATGCCCATGCCTGGTTATTTTCAAAGGGCTCATATGTCAAGAAAAGAGGTAACTGTGAGTTGGCCCAGCAGAACAGCTCATTTCCAGCAGCCTGTACAATACTTGCTAACTTTCCCTTCTCCACTCAGTCAGTATCAGACCACGGTTTCACAGAGGCATGACACAGTTCTGTCCTTCCCCAGGGACTGCCCTTCTGCTGCACTGATTTCTTACTGTACTGTCAGGTCAGGAAATTAATCCCGATTAGAACTAACCTGGGCAAAAAGGGAAAACAGATATGTGTTTTGACTGTTTATTTGTATAACCCAGACACTTGTCTTGGGAGGGAAAGGATGGAGCAAAATGGGGCACAAGGGCAAGAGCAGCAGAGCTTTTAGCCCATGAAACTGTGGCCACAGGTTTAGATCCTCTTGCATGCACTTGCATAGTTCTTTCCCAGGTATAACTGTCTTACCTAATAATCAACAGCATTTTACTTGTGCTTACCTTTATTCCCTTTGTTTCTATCACAGCAACTTAATATTTCCCCCTTCTATTCTCACAGAAGGCTGACTTGTCTTTTGGGGGATGAAGCAGCAACACATCCAAGCTGTGAAGGTCTTCGTAGTGATCAATGAAAGCAAGCACAGCTTATTCTAGATACCTTCTTTAACAAGTTTTAGATTTGAATTGACCATTAAATATAAAGTGAATTAAGTTTATAGCTGCACTACACGCAGCAGAGATGCAGGACAAATCTAGCAGTCCCTCTTCAGTTTTACTAACACACACAGAAGTTAGCCATTTAGTATAATACTACTAGCATGCTTCTGAATATGTAACACTTCAAATAGAAAACTGAGATGGGACTCCAAGAACCAGTGAAAGCTAAAATAGCAAAAGACGCTCAGAGAACAGTAACTCTTCCTCAAAGAATGAGGACGGGTCACCTTTGCAGAATCAGAAATGTCTCTCTTCAAAACTTTAAAACTTTTAGCTATTGTGGGTTTTGGCAGTAGCCAAGTTCAAGAACTTCTCTCCCAGAACCAGTCTCCAAAGAAGCCAGCTAACCTAGCACTGTTTTCAGCAGAAACACTTCTGAGGAACTTGCTTTTACAAATGTGACAAGTGACAGGAGAGGCCTGATCTGGCTAAGCTCCACACCTGACCCCTCCCCACTAAAATTCCTGAATAGAAATATGGTAACAGAACCCCTTTTACCAGCAAATCATGCGAGTTCTGACCTGGGCTGCGTTGCAGAGGAATATGCAGTGTGCTGTTGTGAATTATTTATTCTAAGTATTCTGAAGTCTGACCAGAAGGGATAAACATGAAGAATAATTTATATTTAGAATTTAAAAGAAATTCAGAATGTATATTACATAAACTTTTATTTACATAAGGCATCAAAATTGCCCTTTTAAACAAAAGGGTCGTTTTCCCTTTTACCAATACTTTGGTGAAAGAAATGTCACATTTAGTAGACTAAAATTCACTGGTACACTTGCTCGGAACGAGCAGGTATAATCCAACATACAAGATGAAAAACCAAACACAAAATATCTAAGCATACTATTTCATTAATCACTCTGTAGAACAAAGAATTAAGGCTTGTTTGCATCACGATGATCATCAATCATGCATCATTTATTCCCACCAATAATAAAATTCATTTCCAACTGCAGCAGGAATAACAAAAGAAGAAGTCTGGTATAATCCCCATGTTGTCTACATCAAAAAACAATTTGGCATCTTAGAAATTAGATTGAAGAGTAGGGGGAAAGGGAGAGGAAAACAGAAAATGGCCCTTGCTTCAGAATCCTTTACAAGCATTTCCAGTGTCCATTTGCAGGAACCCTTCAGTTTAAAATGGAAAAGCAGGACTTTCAAGGACTGATCTAAAAACATTTTCAGAAAGACTAAAGTTACAGTTGCATTGATCATGAATATGAAATATGTAGAGAAAATACATTGTTTGGAATTATGAATTCCACACTGAGATCCCCAAGTAAATGGCATATATACATTGAGCTGAGCTGTTTAATGTCTGACTTATAAAAATGGTAAACCTGTAATATTTTTCGGCCTGATTTAATAATTCCTGAGTTTTAGATCACTGCTGAGACACAGCAGACAAAACTCTGAAAGATGTAGTGAAAAGATTTGCAAATCACTTTCAGCGTTAGCACAGATCTTGTTCAGCAACTTTCAGTCATCAATAAAAGTCAGTCTTCCAGGTCCTTCATTTTTCATCCACCTCCGATACCTCTTCCATCGGGGATCCATGGCCATCTTCTTCTTTAACTCCTCCTCTTGTTCTCTTTTATAGATCTGACAGACAGACAAAAGTTTTTAATAAGGTTGAAGAAATGGGTGAAGTGAATCTCAATGGGGGTGTAAGCATTTGTAGTTCAACCATTTGCCACATTATTGCTTTTACAGAAGACTGAGTTACAATGTAGAAGCAGACCATGACCAACACAAAGTGTAAGGGTCCCTCCAGCTCAGATGGTGCTGCAAGCTCCAGAACGTTGTTGTTGTTTTGTTGTGGTTTTTGTTTCTTTGTTGGGGGTTTTTTGGGTTTTTTGTTTTGTTTGGGGGTTTTTTTGTTTTGTTTTTTTTTTTTTTTGCTAAAGAACTAGATGCTCATGCGTTCAGCAAAATAACATTTACAGTAAAGAACTGCTAATGCTCAGAAAGCCAGATTTTAAGTCCCTTCTCAGCACACATACAGTTGAATGCAGTTGTTCAGCTCCTCGCTTTAGCTGTTTTCCCATTTCAAAGTCATGGTCTGGATAGAATACTGCTGTGGAAATTTTAATTCCCAATTAAGTTTCTCAACTAAGAAATGGTGTCATTGTAATGAAAACTACAATTACTAGCAAAGTCAAGTATCTAAAAAAAGCAACAGCATCTGCATTTTTATTCTGGAAGGCAGTTTCTGTCGATAAAGCCAGTATAAATCTCAACAGCATACAGGTTTATGTCATCTCAGTGTCATCTGACTTCTTCCCAGAAGGGAATTAAATTTAAGGTTCTTCTATGCATGAACAAACTTTTTAAAATATTATAGATGGCTTTATAAATACACCAGCTTGATGGTCAGTGATCATGGAGGTTTTACAAATCTTTAGGAAAGCAACAGAGCGAAAAAAAAATATTGTGGAGAACCACGGTGTATCTGTGTATTAAATTATTGGTCTTTCCCATCCTAAAAGGACAATGAAAAACTGAACAATATGCAGATATGCATCTCCAATGATCAAAGAACAGAGAAGCTTTTGGGGAGAAACACCTAAGCATATTTTTCAACATACAAAAGACATGAGTTTCAAGTAAGCATATGGTAGTGGCACACAGGAACACAGGTAGCAAGAGAAGAGAGAATAAAGCATGATTATTCTCCATTTCCAATAATAAAAGAACGAGCAGGTGTTTGGGTGGCTTCAAAAAAACCATCTACTCATATTGCTAAACTCATGACCAGATGGTACAGCAGACACTGAAAGTTTCAATGCATTCAAGAAGTGACTAGATAAGAGATAAGTTTATTAAAGAAAAACTCATTAAAGCTATTACCTACAAAGACAGAATTTCCTTTTCAGGAAGTGTCAAAGCTACAAATTATACTGGATAAATATTGCTATATAGGTGCAACTTTCATGTATTCTTCACCAAAAATCAACTGCTGGCCACCACAGGAGATGACTTATGACTAAACAGGCTTCACACTGGCAAATACAGCTCTTTCATATTCAGCTCTTTTATACCACTAGTTAGAAATAGCATGGAACCCAAACCATGTCCCTTTTTCTCTACAACAGGATATCCATGCTATCTTATTCCATATAACGTGGGCTTTAACTGGTAACATTACTCAATCTTTGGACTTCCAGATTGTTTTCTAGCAAACCCATCATAATTCAACAAGAATGTATACCTGTCAGCTGATATTTTCCTTACATTAGCATCAACTTTACTATTTTCCTCTTCTAGTTTCTAGATTAATCCACCTTTGCCTACTTTTAAAGAAGCATTTTCTTATCTTTGGTGCCCTGACAGCAGCAAAGGCAGTTCTGCCACCATCCCATTTCTTTTCCCAGCATATGCAGAACAGTGGCAACAACTGCTCTTCCCCTTGAGCAGGCCAAGTTCATATTCTCAGTTTCTCTTCTAAAACCCTCCCCTCCAGATGGCCCACAGATGAGGTTCTGTGGAACAAGGAAAGCATTTTGTCAATCTGTCATCCCAAGTCATTCTGGACTGAAGTTCCATGCTGTGGCTAATGTTCCTTCACTGCTCTCACAGAACACTTAAAAAAAAATATTACGTATCGACTATTTAGTAAGCAGCTGTCCACGGCAAGAGCAAGTTGTATCCAATGGTATTTCATCAACCACCTTTACTTGAATAGGTACAGAGCACAGGTATAGAGCACAGCAAGAACAGTTCCTGACTCACCGACGACCAAAGGATAATCAAGGGACAGTTTAGAAAAAAATGAGCTAAGAATTAATGGCTTAAACCGCTAATGAAACAGGAGTTTCAGATGATCCAAGTAATCCTTATTACAAATTATTACTGTTGGGAGAACAGTCTCCAATCTACTGTATTAACTTTGACCTACCACATTGTTGTAAGAATGCCTTTCATCAGATTCAACAAAATCTTGTACACACAGATTCCCTGACAACCACAGGTGGACATCCCCTGACCAAGCAAATCCCTTCTTATATCCATGGAGCTGTTGTCTACCTGTCCATGAGCATAACAAGTTGAAGAAAACATAATGAGTGGCTGTCTAACTGTTTTCAGTTCAGAAAGCAATAGCTAAAATTGAAACAATGCTTCACATGGCCCCATCCCAAGCACCTTCACAAAACAGCTGTTCTTAGCCTGGATAACTAACATCAGCTTTACCAACAGAGATACCCACCTCATAGTTTTCTCGTATCCACAGCTGCCGTTCCAGAAAGGTCTCTTTTTGATGATCTTCTAGGCTGTCAAACTGAGACTGAGACATCTTCATGTACCTTCGTATGATATACAGCTTCTCTTCTACACCATACTCTTGCCCTTTAATAGTGAAACAATAAATCCACCAACAGTACCAAACTATGTATTTGCACAAGTAAAAAGGGGCGAGAAGGATCTGAAATAGAAGGATATCATATATCTTGGGCTTCTGATAACCGCCTTTTATATCTATTTTATTTTTAATAATGTCTTTGATGATTTCTTCCTCTTCTTCACGAATTTCTTCTTTAGACCGCCTGTTCTTGCCTTTTTCTTTAGTCTTGTTGAGTAAACCTTGTTGCCTGGCAATCTCAGTAGCTTGTATGCGGTATTTTGGCACTGTAGCTAGGTAGTTGATAGCTTCGTTGTAACTACTCCACCAGCTGAAGAACTGTAATTGAAGAACAGTGAAAGTAAATACCGTGTTTTTATAGAGACACATTCCTACTTGGAGGTTTGCCAGGGAAAAAAAATAATGCTGTCATACACCTTTAACCACAATTACATTACAGCAAGGGTAAAAACTGAAGGTAACAGTAGTTCTGCAGTATTACTGAAGCTACAATTACTCCTCCAAATTTAGTAAGGCACCTGGAAAACAGATACATAGATGTATAGCTCACAGCAATATATAGTGATGAAGAAGGACAAGCAACTGTTAGATTGGTTTTGTTCCTGGAAAGATGGTAATCTCCTGAGGCTAAAGGCCAGGCTGTGCTGGACATTCTCAGAAGCCCCCTTGGGATTTATAAATAAAGTAGCTGGTATACAAACATTTCATTATAAAATTGTTACCCATTTAAAATAGTTAATTAAACATAGACTAAGTACGTTAAAATCTCATTAGTCTGACAGACTTCACAAGATTCAACATCCCTTTCTAATCTCCAGCCACCCTCTGAATTTCAATGGGAAAAACAAAAACAAAACAACCAAAGCCAAACAACAAACCAGAAATATAGGTGGCAGAGGTGAACATGTTTTATAGAGGCAACTTTAAAACAGAAGAAGGACTTCGCATGGTTCACCAAGACAAAAGACACACACATACAAGTTATACAACTTTAAGAAAGGTCAAGAAGCAGAAACAACAGAAAGCAAGAGAAAGGCAAGTCAGTTTACATGGGATTTGCAACCATCTGGCAGCTGGACTGCAGGAAAATTAGTATCTCCACTTCCACCCAGAATCAGAAGTGAAATGAAACTCTGCCATTGGAATTTAGTCTGAAGACAAATTAAGTATTTGGCTGCATATGTCATTGGGATTTATTATTCCAAGCTCTCAAATTCTGATAAATGTATTTTTGTTTTAACTTCCAATACCCCTCTAAATAAGTGACATATCTGCACCACAGAGTAAGCTGCATCTTAATCTCTTAAACTTTTGGGCTATTTTTAGTGATGTTTTGAACCAGTAATCTAACAGATGGTAAAAGAGTCATGCATCTTCTTCCACTTAAATATTTGTCAGCAGTAGCACAAGTTTTCTCATCTACAACACAGGCTGTTTTCTTGACCTTGGAACCACCACCTTCAAAGCAAACTTCACTGAACTCAATTCACTTCTCCCCTTACTTCACTGTGGTGTTTAAAACACACTGCAATGTATGACTCACACATTGGAAAACTGATATTCCCTCCTGTCATCTGAAACGAGCCTTGAATCTAGTTCGCAATTAGTCTGGTTTTTGAAAAATTATTTATGCAGCTTCACAGACTGACTAAAGCTTATTTGGAGCAGTAGCCCAGCCTGTGCTCTGGAACAGGCTATTCTCAGCCTGTCATGAAGAACTAAGTATCTGCTTTAAGAAAGCTGCACTTGTCTCTATGAAATATCCTACCATTAAAAGAAACTAATCTCTGCCTTTGTCCAAGGTCACAAGGGCAGCCAAAAATCTGCTCAGTACATCCTGACTTCAGATTTGTGACAGGCACCATGCAGAAGTTTACCCCAGCAGACAGGAACAGTTCTCCTCACTGACACTGTTTGAAGCATGTTACAGGAGCTGCAGACACTTATCTTCCCATTCAGAAACTCACCACTGAGCAGCGTCATGTAAACATGAAATCTTACCTGAAACACGGAGATGGCACACACCGTAACTAGAATCACTATTCTGACGTCCACTTTCGGTGCCAGTCTCCTGCTGTAGTAGTGATAATAATGCCTGTAATACTCTTCAGGATGATCCAGCATGTAGTCATAATCTTTTCGTGTCTCTTCATCCTGCAGGATGAGATGAAAAACATGCATAGGTTCAGATTCCTGTTTTCACTGACTCTCTTATAGCTGTGTTTCACATCTCATTAATGACCACGCTGCTATAAAATTTGCAATAGCCCGACCAAGTATGAAGCACACAGGAAAATCTTTGGTCCTTTTCTCAGGGGACCTTTTCCTCTTTTTAGGGACATGGTTTAGTGCTAGAGTTATGTTATGGTTGGACTTGATGGTCCTGAGGGTCTCTTCCAACTGAAATGATTCTATGATTCTCAGTTAATTTGTTCTCACACTCATCTACCCACACACATCTGACACGTGGTCTTAAATGCTTGAGCGCGCACTGCATGAAGACATTTAATACTGAAATTAAGACAGGCAAGTGAAATCCACATAATAAGCACTTTTAACTTCAGAATGCAAAATCCAGATGGACAAGAGTTAATAAACATCACTCAGGGAAAGATTTTCAGATGAAGAACGTATTAAGAGATTGTTGTACAAATCTTTTAGAATTAGCTTACAGGGCTGTGGAATCTGTCCAACGAAAGGCTGTTTCAAAACCTCATTGTTCTCATCTTCTCTGAGTCTTTCTCATTTACACCCATGCAATTAAGAGATGAGAAATTTAATTTTGTCAGCCTCAACTGCATTCCTCTCCTACCCCCCAAAAAGTCCCTTTTTTCCTCCCTCACGGCTTTAAAACACTTACAGGTTTCTTTCTTCCATTCCCGAGTTGCATCTTTGCCAAGCCACATATATTTTGCCTTGATAAGCCTCCCTTACAGACCCCATATGCTACTCAAGTCACTCTTACTTTTTTATCTCAAGGCATACCTCTAAGATAAAGCCCAGCTGGTTCACTTTAAATACAAAGGGATCTTCAAAAGCACCGTATCCCTTCCATGCGCTCTTGGACTGGCTATTGAAGAAGGTTTAAGGCTTTTTTCCCCCTCTCTGACTGCTGGTAGGAAGCAAGCTGGCTGAGTCCACACAAAGGAACACAAAACCGATGCTGCAGAGCCTGCCGCGATGCACACAAGTGTGAACCTGAGAGGTTCTGTTCCTGCCCCAGGGAAAAGACACCTGTGAGGTGTGCACAGCCAAAGCTGGGCAGAACCCCCATGTTCAAGCCAGATTTGATGTACGCTTCAGAGGCAGATGCAGCTGCCGAGCAAAATTTGGAGGGGATTATACACCTTTCAGAGGTATTTTTAAGGCCACGATTTTTCTTCTCGCAACAATGCAATTGCTTAGTTTTGCTTCCTGCAGTTAACACGCGAGCTGCCCATAGAACGGTTTGGGTTGGAAGGGACCTTCAAAGCTCATCTAGTCCAACCATCCTGCCTGATCTTCACCCAGCTCAGGTTGCTCAGAGCCCCGTCCAGCCTGGCCTGGGATGTCTCCAGGGATGAGGCATCCACCACCTCTCTGGCCAACCTGGGGAGTGTTTCACCACCCTCAGTGTAAAAAACTTTTTCCTCATGTCCAGCCTGCATCTCCCCTCCTTTAGTTTAAAGCCACCGCCCCTTGTCCTACCGTCCCCGTCCTTCCTACAGGCCCGCAGGCGCCGACGGGTCCCGAAGGCACCAACAAAGCGCGCGGCCACACGCGTGTCCCGCCGGCGCAGCCCCGGCCCCGCGCCCCCCGAACCGAGGCCGCCGAGGGAAGCGGCAGCGCGGGCAGACGCGCCCTGCCCGCCCCGCTCCCCGCCCGGCCCCCCGGGGCGGCCCCTCCGCTGTCTCTTACCGGAGCGGCTGCGGCCGCGGCGGCGGTCCCGCTCTCTCACCTTGAGGGTTTCGTAGGCGGTGGCGATGAGGAGGAACTTCTCGTGCGCCGCCTGCGCGCCGTCGCCGCCCGGCGCGGCCGGCTCGCCGCGGTAACGGTCGGGGTGGTACTTGCGGGCCAGCTGCCGGTAGGCGCGGGCGATCTCCGCCTTGCTGGCCTGCCGGCTGACGCCCAGCACCTCGTAGCAGACGCGCCGCCCGCAGTACAGGCCCTCCGTCAGGCCCCGCGCCGCCCGCGGCAGCAGCACCGCGCACAGGGACAGACACAGCAGCCACCGACGGCCCGGGCCCGCGGCGCCGCCCGCCGCCATCTCACCGCCGACACCGGGGCCGCGCCGCTCGCAGGCGCTTGCGCCGCCGGGGAGGCGCGGCCGGGCGGGAGGGGGCGCGGCCGGGCGGGAGGGGGCGTGGCCGAGTGGGAAGAGGCGGGGCCTGGCGGGAGGGGGCGGGGCCTGGCGGGAGGGGGCGGGGTCACGTCGCGGCCCCGCGGCTGCCGTTCCCGGGGTTTCTGGCTCCGTGAGGGGCGGGATCGCGGCAGAAAAGCGGTCGTGATACAGACCCCGGGCTTGAAATACCAATCTTTCCCATGATTTCTTCTATACCTGCTTCTGCTTATTCTTTCTTCCAGGGAAGAATATTTTGAAATACTCCCTGAAGTCGTATTTAATTTAAGCTCGCTCTTACAGAGTTCAGCTTCTGCTGTTTTGTGTTGGACCAATGTGATTTAACTGGCAGCCCCCAGCACACTTCCCTGTACGTACATAAAATACATACCCCGCGGAAGGTGTGCTGGGGAACACTCCTCCCGCTGCTGTTGTCTCAAGTATATACAGCCACTCTTGATGCTGGTGGCGAAGGAAAGCGGGTTAAAATCCTTTGAAAAGGAGATTAGGCTTCACACGTGCTGTTAGAGGTCTGGACTCTTACATCCTTTTTACTCAAACACTTGTTTCGAAAACGAGGACTGCATCTCTGCTGTAGTATAAGTGTCAGGAATATTGCCTAAATATTGGGCCTTTTCCAGGAAAATCAGATGCTGGAAATATCTGCCACAAAAATATTCAGCTCATCAGAGAACACATGCTGTTCTGCTCAAAATGAGTATGCATCTTTATACTTCTGGCCTCCTGTGTCTGTCTCCTTTTTGCATTAATAGATGTTTATAATTTCCTTGAGAGATGGATGAGTCCCAAATGTACTTCCTCAAAAAACAAACAAGACCCTTTGCAGTTCATTAAGAGTCCATCCTCTCACATCTTGAGTTTGACAAATAAAGCGAAAATTATCCATCTCCAGTTTTGTCGCCCTTTTTTTTTTTTTTCTGAGAAGGATGTTGGTTCTTTGTCACTGTGTTACCTGGTCGCACTTCTGCCAAGGGCTGTCCCTGGAGCCGAAGGCAGAGGTCACCAGCTGACCCTGCGTTATCTGCAGGCAGCATTAAAAGAGCCGGCAAATGGGTGCCGCACTGTTAGCTGTCAGTGTATGATCCCGGGTTGTCTTGTTTTAGTGTCTGGTCAATGTGCTCCCTACAGAGATTTCAGGGGGCATCGATGAGCTGAGGGGAAAGATGCTGTGTGGTGGTCACATCTTTCTCCTGCACCAAACCAGCACATAAGGTATTTCACAATGCAGCTTTCTGCCTTTAGTTAATGACTTGGGAAAGCGAGATAGGTGTGTTTGTCACTCCTGCTGACCCACGGTCACCTCATCAAGGGAGTCGGCGGTGCCAGGGCAGGTGCTGGGAGCAGGAGGTGCCCAGCAGCTGTGCCGGCGCTGAGGGCTGCGGGGTGGTGGGCAGGGCGCGGGGCTGCTCCGGGGTGCGGCCAGGGCTGTGCCAGGGCCTGGGCGGGGCTGTGCCAGGGCCTGGGCGGGGCTGTGCCAGTCTGTGGGCGGGGCTGTGAGGGGCCGTGGGCGGGGCTGTGCCAGGCTGTGGGCGGGGCTATGGGCGGGGCGGTGCCAGGGCCTGGGCAGGGCTGTGCCAGGCTGTGGGCGGGGCTGTGCCAAGGCCTGGGCGGGGCTGTGGGCGGGGCTGTGCCACGGTCTGGGCGGGGCTATGCCAGTCTGTGGGCGGGGCTGTACCAGGGCCTGGGCGGAGCTCCCCGCCCGCCGGCTGCTGGCGCTACGGCCGCCAGGAGGGGGCGCAGCTGCGCCGCCCGCGGCTCCCGGGCCGTCTCCCTCCTCCGCCCGTGTCGGGAGCGCGGAGCGCGCCGCGGCCGCCATGGAGGTCAGCGCGGACTCAGGTCAGTCCGCTGCCCCCCGCCGCCCCTCTCCCGGCCACCCACCGGGAGCCGCGGGCGGGGGCGCGGGCCGGTACAGCCCTCCGCCGCGACCGAGCGGCGCTGGCGGGCCGGTGCGTGTGCGCGGCGGGGGCGGGCGGCGGGGACGATGGCTCAGCTCTTTCTAAATATAAAGCGGCGGTGACGGGAGGGCGGGCGTTGCCGGGCCCCGCCGTCCCTCGCGGCGGTTGGCGGCGGGGAGCGCCGCAGAGAGAAGGAGGAGAGAGCGGCCCGGGGCCCGTGCGAGCGCCGGCAGAGGACGGGGACAGGGACAGGGGCGGGAGCGGCCGGGCTGCCGCGGCGCGTCCCTCTCCGCCTCCCTCCCGCACCGGCCGGCAACATGGCTGCGGCGGCCGCTGCCCAGGACGAGCTCAGTAAGTGCCCGCGGCGCCGGGGGCTCCCAGTCGGGCGCCGGTCCCGCGGGGGGCGGCGGCGGGGCCGGGGGCTCTCCTCGGCGGCGCCCCCGCTGCCACGGGGGCCCGGCTCCCGGCCCGGCGAGGCGGCAACGGCGGCGGGGCCGGGCCCGGCCCCGGGCAGCCATGTCGGGAAGCGGAAAGCGAAGGCGGCGGCGGCGGCGGGCTCCCCTCGGCCCCGGCCCCGCGGCGGGCAGGGCGGGCTGGCTGCGGCCTGCCGGGGCCTGCGCCGCGCTCCCGGCTGCGTGACCTTGCGGGGCCGCTCGGTGGGGAGGGGGCGGCGGCTCCCGGCGCAGGGGGACCCGCGGGGGCGGCGGGCGCGGAGCCGGGAGACCCGCCCGGTGCAGGGGCAGCAGCCGGCAGCCCCCGCCACCCCGCTCCCCGGCGGGGCGAGCAGCGGCTGCTGCCTGCGGCGCTCGCTCTGCTTTGTTCGCTTTGGGCCGCAGAAGCGCTGTAAAATAACGCGTGCTGAAGTCCTGCACGGCGAGCGCGGCGCGGGGTGTCGCGGTGGGTGTGTAAGCGCCTCCTCGGGCTCTGCAGCACACGGCCGGAGCGGCAGCATCCGAGCTGCCTTTGCCGCCAGGCGTGCGGGGCAGCAGGAGCCCAGCGCCGCGTTCTTGTCGCCTCCACGTTCCTTCTGCAGTCCGGTGCAGTGAACAATCCGCTCCTCTCTGCAGAAGCCTGTGGAACTTCGAAGTAATGGTTTTTCTTTCCTTGCTTTTCCTGCCTTGGAATAGAGCTAGTTCTTAGTCAGTCATAAAGGGTTAATCGTAAGATAATGAATGACTCAGCCAAGCGAGAGGGCCTTTGGTTGCCCTGAAATAGTACTTGGCAACCACCGGAGAGGAAGGGCAGAAGAAATACTTCTAGCATATTTGTGCTATTGGCTTTCAGTTCTAAGGCACGTCTGTGTGGTGTGTCGCATGGGTTTTTTCGTTGTTCTCACTGTGCTGCTGAAACAAAGAAATAAACAGCAGAGTCGATTATACTGTTCAGCAGGCATTCTTTATTTTATCATCGCTGGGGAACAAGTACTGGGGAACACTGGGGATCATCCTTCGTAAATGCTCTTGCGTTGCTTATATCCACACAATTATTACGCATTCATTACAATTTTTGGAAATTATTAACATACGATACATCTATACTAAGGAATAATTGATGAAATTAGCCAAAATTGATTAGTTTCTTACTTACAATTCATCTTTTAATTACTAGTAAAATATAAGCTAAGCACTCTGCTGCTAAACAGTATATTACTTAATCTTCTGTCTCCCTGTTGTCGTGCAGAAGGATCTAAAACTTGAAAAATATCCCCTTGTTTTGCAGGACATTTATCCCGTCAATTGGTTAATGATGGTATGTCTTTTGTAACTCAATCACAGCGTACATTAATTTAGCAGCTTCTCTTCACCGCCGTGTAGATAACATCCTTGTTCTGCTCTTTGTTAGATGTTACTAGAACTAGGCTGAGAGGAATAAGGCATAGAATAATGGTGAGGATGTCCTTTATGTAGCCAAAGAGCAAGGATCTCGTCGTGGAGTAAGAAGGATCTTTCAGTTACACTGATCCTCGAGTTGAAGGACACAAATGCCAGGCTATTTATTCCATTGACAACTGGGATAATTCGTAATCATGACCCTGACAGACCTCGCTGCTGCTGGCGTCCCAAGGATTCCTCTGCCGCTTTCACAATGCTGACCTGGTTCCCCTTGGTGAGATTGGGCACTGTGAGATCTCTTGCCTGTAGCTCCCCGGCTTTTATCTGTGTCTAATCTAGCCTCCATATCTCACCCAGCAAAAAATTAGTCCTCGGCCATGTGCCGGTTGCTACACAGCCCTTTGTGTTTCGCTGCGCTGAAAGGACAAATGTCCTTAGATAGGGATTCATGCTAATAATAATATAATGTCATTCAGGCTGTTTGACCACTGCATCGTTTGGAATTAAGGGGTTTTGATTGGTTTGGTTAGAAATATTTTTTGGAGGACCGGGGGGAGGAAGGAGAGTGGATTTTTTGTTTTGTTTTTTCTCCTAGTATCTCATCTGTCACTGAATAGAAAGTACTGTAGCTTTAAATAAAAATTAAAGCTGATGGAAAAAGGGTAGTTTCATGTAGAGAAAGAAGGGACCTCTATATGGGCCTGCTGACTTATGATACGTTTAAATGTTTACATTTCAGCATATTTGAAAAGAAATCTGTTCTTTTTTAGCATGATGAGTAGTCCCCCAAAACCAGGAATAATTACTATGAGTTTTATATTAGAAGATGAGTTTTCATTGCTTTATATACACATGGCTATAAAAAGCTTTGATCTATAGCTCCAGCCAAACACACAAACCGTTACTGTTTGCTTAAACTCTGTGTAAGGATGCTTACCATTTCAGAGGACAAATTGTTTGAAGGCAACATGAGAATGGAGACATGGCAGTTTAAAAATTACTGTAAACTCAGTAAATTGGCCCTGAACCCGTAAGAGTTCAGATGCAAGAGAAAATTAGTTTTGAGTAAGAATAGTCAGCCACTGGAATGAAGAGCCTAAGCCTGGCATATTGCAAGTATTTGGATTACTGTCTGCTATTGTATAAGCTTTTCTATAAAATGGAAAAACAGAATGAAAAAATAACATATATCCCCCTTCCACAAGACCTTCCTGACCTTTTCGAGCCAGATCTTGTAAAATAATCAGCTGACTGGCCTGTTTTACAAATGCCCCCTGAAGTGATTTGGGTGTAGGCATGCAAAGTGTTTCTGGTGGAGCCAGGAATAGCAAATCCTGACTCACTGTTCGCTACTGTAATCATACTAAATACATTTTTTCTCACAGTCTAGTAACATTCAAACGAGAGTTTGACTCCTGTTTCAGTAGTGACACAACAGACGAGAGCTATTTTATTCCGCATGTGGAACAGTGCAGAAATGACTGCTTAGCTCTGGAGGAACTAAAGGCTGTGTTTCAGGTCTCACTTCAGCCAGGACCTGTCCCTAAATCTATCCCTGCTGTCCAGGCAGTGAAGTCGGAATGTTCCTGTGTCCCAGTACTCTTTATTTGCTATAGGGCCCTTTGATGAAAATGTGGGGGATGCTGGTGTGATGTAATAGTTCTACAGAGTTCAGGTAACTGGGGAAGGTTTGGTTTATTTTTTTGATTTACTGAAACGGTTCTAGAAGTGCTTTAATGTAGCAGTCCCACTACTCTGTGAAACAGACAGCTATCAGAAAAGTGAAGATAAATTCTGGCTTTAAGCACAGGATTGTGCTGTCCTGCTCTCTGTGCTGTTTTGCAGAGGACTTGGACTCTCTTTTGGGTTCCTAGGATGCTCTTCTGGTGATTAATTAAAGTATGAAGTACAGTAAGTTTGACATGTCCTTGCCCCAGTAGTTTCTCGAGTCAATTTTCATTAAAAGAACGGTGTGTGTTTTACGTGATACTCAGCTACACAAACACACGTTGCTGAGGGGTCTGTGCAGAATAGCTGACGTGCTGTGCGCAGTATCTGTGAATGCCAGAGGGAGCTAATTCTTTATCTTGTGTGAGGACAAGGAGAAGAACGTGCTTAACTGAACTGAGAGGAGATTTCTTTGATAAAAAGATGGATAAACAGTGAACTAGTTACCCCAGTACAGCCAAGCAATGAGTTTGCTTCCATGATTTTAATTGGAAAAAAAAAAAAGGAGGAAGGAATGGAAACACCTTTGTTAACGAAAGGAAAACATTAAGCTGTTTATTTATGTACTTGATCCTTTCTGCATCTTTCTCTCAGTTGTTCCCTTTGGCAATCTACCGTGTACAGATGGGGAAGAAGGGGCACGTTGTTTTGGTTGGGGAGCAGGCTGGGGTTTGCAGTTGGCTTGAGAGACTGCAAGATCAGCGCTGAAGTAACAAGACTTAAAAATAGCTCTGACCCTTTTATGGCCAGTGTTGCAGGATTTGGAATTTCATAAAGCACAAGTCGGAGCCTTGCTCTTAATGTGACTTTCTTGTAGAATCTGTACACGTTAGTTGTGTTTTGAAATCCATTCCTTTCCTTTTCGCGTGAGGCGTGGTCGCAGGCGCTGAAGCCTGTGTTCCTCCTTGTAGTCTTAAATGGAGACTGGAAAGAACCAGAGTGAAACACGCATTCCCTCACGGATAGGTAACTGTATTGCCATGGTAACCTGGGGATTTCAAAATCCAAGTACACCATGTCTGTTGACACAAATTGGACACTGCTGCTAGAAACAGGGATCCAAAGGTATATATATACTGTGTTCCTGCCTCTTTGGTTCTTTGGCATACAGTGAAAAGGGAACATCTTTTCATATGCAATGCCTATTGTTAAATTCTCCATATTTATGTTCATCCTCTTGTAAACACTTTTTTTTTCCCCAAGAAGATGCCACAAAAAATGAAATAGTGTGTGAAAACGCTACACAGCAGCATGGAAATAAGTTGTGATTATGCCAAAACACATGAATATCTGTTAGAAATTTTGCATGGGCTTAACTGTATGTATTTTTAAAATAAAACTACCCCGTGTTTTTTTACTCATGCAGTTCATTCTTGGTTGTGTGGGGGGTTTTTTGGTTGGTTGGTTTTTTGTTTGTTTTGGTTCTGTTTTTTAATCCGTAGTAAAACGTCGACTGTCATAGCTGTGGCGCACGTATGATGTTTCTATGACTACTTATTAAACCAGACTTGATTTCTGAGGTGGTTTTGAATGTGGTGGGTGAGTCTGACAGGGACTGTTTGGGTTATTCCTTCCAGCCCCCTCTGGCAGAGCAAGGGGCTCTGCAGTGAGCAGATTGGGAAGGCCCTGGGTGGTCGGTCTCGGTGTGCCCCGTGCTCTTCCAGAGCTTCTGACCTGCAGGTTTGTTCTTGGAGCGGTTTTTGTAGAGCCCTGCACACCCTGGGCACAGGGTTTTCCATTTGTTTCCAGTGAAGACTCCTTCCTCTCCTCCTTTCTCCCTTTTGCTTTGACTTTCTTACTACTGTAAGTAAAATAATGGCAATTTTTAATTATTTTTTTTTTAAATTGTGGTGGTGTGCGTTTTTCTTTTTTTGTAAGTTCTCTGGACTGCGATAAAAGTTGGTCGTTTTGCCTCTGACAGCTTGCTCTTCCCCCAGCCCCTTGTTCACCAGAGTTGACCTGCAGTAGATTGACTACGGAAGTAATTCTATAGACATATATGATTAGCTAATTGTCACCGTTTATTGCAGGCCAATAGCAGATGGTGTTAACACCCCACCCACCCCCAACCCAAGGAAAGGGAAGGAGGAGGCAAGGGAAGAGAGAGTCTCAAGCTGGAAAATTAAACCAGCTCTGCTAATAATACTAATAACGAGAGAAATAAGGCAAAATACACAAGGCCCGCACTGACCCCCCTGCGCAGGTTGTGCTGGGGCTGGGCGGGGCCAGCGGCTGCGGGGCGGGCACCGGCAAGTCCTGGACTGGAGTCTGCAGGAGACGGGAACTGGATTCGGGAATGCGCGGACTGTAATACAGATCGGGCTCACAGGCGGGACAATGGGCAGAGTCCTCATCAGAAGCCAGCCATGGATGGAGAGAGCGAGACCCTTGTGATCCCCCAGTTTTAAACTGAGTATGATGTGTGTGGCATGGAGTACCTTGTTGGTCAACTGGCCCGCTGTACATTTAGTGCGACCCACTTACTCCATGTAGCATCAGTTGCAAGATGAGTAGAAAGAACCTTTCGCTTGAACATCCAGCCTAGTACTGGCAATTGGGGCCCCAGGAGGAGCTGTGCTTCAGTACCAACCACTTCCAAAGCAGCTCAAACTCCTTCATATGCTGCCAATATCTCTTTTTCAGCTGGAGTGTAGTTGGCCTCAGAGCCTTTGTATCCTGGACTCCAAAACCCCAGGGGCTGACCTTGAGTCTCACCTGGTGCCTTTTGCCAGAGGCTCCAGGTAGGACCATTGTCCCTGGCTGCAGTGTAGAGCACATTTTTAATATCTTGTTCTGCCTGGACTGGCCCTAAGGCTACTGCATTTACAGTCTCTTGTTTAATTTGTTCAAAGGCTTGTCATTGTTCAGGGCCCCATTGAAAATAATTCTTCTTTTGGGTCATTGGATAGAGAGGGTGCACAATCTGGCTGTAATCTGAAATATGCTTTCTTCAGAAACTCACAGTGCCCAAGAAGGCTGTTTACTTTTTGTTAGCTGGTGGACAAAAAGCTGTTGTTTTATTAAGCACATCTGTCGGCATCTGGTGATGCCCCTTTTGCTGTTTAATTCCTAAAAATTCGATCTGTTATGCAGGTCACTTGACCTTACCTCTCTTTATGGCAAAACCAGCTTTCAAAACAGTTTGAATTATTCTCTCACCTTTCTCGAAGATTTCTGCTGCCGTGTCACTGCATACAATGATATCATCAATGTATTGCAGCTGTTCTGGAGCTTTACCTTGTTCCAGTGCAGTCAGGATCAGTCCATGGCAGATGGTAGGGCTGTGTTTCCACCCCTGTGGCAAGCGATTCCAGGTGTACTGGATGCCCCTCCAGCTAAAGGCAAACCGTGGCCTGCATTCTGCTGCCAAAGGAATCGAGAAAAACGCATTAGCAGTGTCAGTTGTGGCAAACCACTGAGCTGCCTTTGACTCCAGTTCATATCACAGTTCTAGCATTATCAGCACAATAGCACTTAATGATGGTGTACCTTCATTTAGGCCACAATAGCCTACTGTCAATCTCCATTCTCCGTTAGGCTTTGGCACTTGCCATACAGGACTGTTGAAAGGTGATCGAGTCTTACTGATCACTCCTTGATTCTCTAGTTGTTGGATCAATTTGTGAATGGGGATCAGGGAATCTTGGTTGGTGCGATACTATCATCTGTGCACTGTTGTGGTAGCAATCGGCACCTCTTGTTCTTACACCTTAAACAGTCCTACAACAGAAGGGTCTTCTGAGAGACCAGGTAAAGTAGACAGCTGTTTAATGTCTTCAGTCTCTACAGCTGCTATACCAAAGGCCCATCGATACCCTTTTGGGTCCTTAAAATACCCTCTGTTAGGGTAGCCTGTGCCAGGGATGCACAGAGCATCTGGGCCACTCACAACAGGGTGCCTTTCCCACTCACTCCCAGTTAGGCTGACTTCGGTTTCTAATTCAGTCCCCAGTCACTCCAGAAATACTGGTGGATTCTGCCCCTTTATGATCTGATGGCATCACACTACACTGTGCGCTGGTGTTTACCAGGGCTTTATACTCAAGTGGTTCTGACATACCAGGCTGTCAAATCCACGCAGTCCAATAACTCAGTTGTCCCTCTCTTCCAGCTGGCTGGTGATGTTTATGTCTGTCTGGTAGGCAGAGGTAGGAATCCCACCTACCCTGGCTGGAAAGCCGCCCACTGGAGACTGGAGCAGCTTTTCTCTTGGGAGTTTTGTCTTTTAACTCCAGGTCAGCAGCAGGTTTTCCATCCTAGTCCTTCATACCTTCCCCTTGTCACACAGGAAAAAACACAAGTCACCATGTGGCATGTCCTGTTCTCTCAAGCCAATCCTGCAGGAGGATGTCTTCTCCTAGTGGCTGCAACTTGGCCCTGTGCAGGTGAAGAGCGGGATCTGTTCTTCATCTTGGACAGTTTGTCACACAGTTTTTCCACAGCTGAGACACAGGCCTGTAGTGGGGGAAGAGTGACTGTTTTCATACTGCTGCTGTTTGTTAGCCACATCGCCCACAGTTAGTGGCTTTTCACCCACTCCCGAGGTGAATATTGCCAGTGTGTAGGCATATGTTGATGGTTTGCTCTGTACAGATGTCCACATAATAGGTTGGGTACGTGGCACTTCATCAGGATCTGCAGTTGTCTGTGGGTTGCTGTGAATTATCTCTTATGCTGCCAGTTCTCTCAGATTCTTAATACCTTTCTCCATGGTGGTCCATTTGCCTGGGCATATTATCATCCTTCAGTGGATACCTGTTCTTCACTGCTGACAGGATACACCTCCACATGCTTTCAGTTTTTGTCTTCTTCCCAATTGCCTTATCAATGCCACCTTATCTGGCCAGGGATCCCAGCTGCTTGGCTACTCTGCCCTGTATGTCCATACTGTCAGCCATGCTATTCCAGCATCTAATCAGCCAGGTGGCAAGTGGCTCACCATCATGAGGGCTAAAATCTTTCTTCTTATCTCACAACTTCTCCAGGGATAAGGAGCAGATGGTTACCTCTGGTTCTGACCCTTCCACCCCTAATGGCTCTGCTTCAGAAGTACCTTCTGGGCTCTCCATCTGCACCTCCCTTCACTATACAAACTGTTTTTCTTGTGTATTTCTTGCTGGTTGTAGGGACAGCTGGCACTGCTGAAGTCTGAATGGCCATAGTACGTGCTGTGGGAGTTTGAGTGGCCGCAGTAGCTGTCACCAAGGTTGGCACAGCTGTCGTGCCCATTGTTGGTGTTGCAGTGGCCACAGCATCTGTTGCAGTGGCTGCATGTTGCTGAAGCTTCAGTAGCCCCAGCACCTGTCGCAGGAGTTAGAGTAGCTCTAGTCCTCCTGAATAGTTTTATCATCAAGAAGCACTGACACATGTTCCAGAGACCCAGTAATGCCAACAGGCTTTGCTCGGTTTCCCAGGGATATTCAAAATTATCAGAAGCATCTGTAATTTGCCCTAATGAAAAAGGCATGGTGTAGTTGGATAGCTCTTCTAAAGGATGGCTCTTCCAACTGGAAAAAAAAAGGTGCAATTTTCTTTAATTTCTTTGATTTCTGCTGGAGGGTTCCCGAAATATATACTGCTGAAGCATGACAATAACGAATATGTATACACAATCAGCTTAAATATGACTACATAGAGCAATGCTAAGTAACCCAACACCAAAGCAATTACTTTAAGCTGACTTCTGGAGGAGATGAACAGCGCATAAACACTAATAAGAAGTATACACCTCAAAAAAGGCATTATTGAACCCAACCAAGTGAGCAAATAACACAAGATTTGTAACAGCATCATTCAAATCGATATAATAACTGCAATCTGCTTTAACACCACTAAATGGTCTGTGGAGCACACAGATCTGTCATTATCTCACGCATTCATAACATTCAAAGAAAAAGTTGATACTCTCTGGACTGAGCTTTCTCAGATCTCCCACCAGAGGCAGGATTTGTGCTCATATTGCTCAACTGGAGAGTCCCATACTCTCCTGGTTATACTACCCAGGAAGATGCTTTGTCAGAGCCCCTCTCAGCCCCTCACTCTCCCCACACTGGGCACCAATAAATCTGTCACTTTTTATTGCAGGGCAACAATAAAGTGTGGCAGATGCTCTCAGTTAATCTGTGCCGTCCTCACTAAGGAAAGGGAAAAGAGACTTACAAGTTGGAAAATCAAAATAGCTTTACTAATAACACTAATAATAAGAGAAATAATGAGAAATATACAGAAGTATTGAATTTCCCCCAGTGTCATGCCAGTGGCTGCAGGGCAGACACTAGGAAATCCTGGACTGTACTCTGCAGAAGACAGGAACTGGATTCAGAATGCCCAGACTGGAACTGGGAGCAGTATTGCAGGCAGGGCGGGGTCCCCATCAGAAGCTGGCCATGGATGGAGAGAGTGAGACCCTCCTGGTCCCCCCAGTTTTAAACTAAGTATGACGTGGATGGCATGGAGTACCTCGTTGGTCAATTTGGGTCCCATGTTCTGTCCGCCTCCCCCCACAAGTGCGACCCAACACTTGTGGGACGTAAGAGTTCTATCAGGGACCTTGGCTTCTTTAACAAAAAAATACAAACATGGGCCTTTTCTGCATACCGTTCCTACTGCTGGCTGGATAAAACTGTAAACAGCAGGTGTGATCAACTCTGGAATGGACACTGAAAAACATGCAGCCAACTTTGGGAAAATGCACTTACTTGGAAGAATTTAGCTGAAAGAAGAAGTGACTAAAAGATAATTGGTCTTGTTTTAAACAAAACTGGGACACTAATACAAAGGATGCTATAGGTGGGAACAAATATCAAGGAAATATTACAGTCCCAAATTTGAGATGAGGATTTAATGTAAAATTAAGGAAGGAGAATCCTTTGTAAAATCTTAGATCTCTTTAAGTATTGGCATTTTAGATGAGAATAAAGCTATACTTTATTAAATGTCATCCCTCCATTTCTTCCTTCTTCCAGTGCTTCCAGAAAACTTTGAAAATGATCTTTAACTGTATTAGTTGACTTTTGGAAAGAAACATTATTGGAAGTTTGTCATTGCATGAACTGCATTTTAAGTTCAGTGTTGACCAGCAAAGGTAAAGACTGAGATGCCTAAAACCTTCTAATTAAAATTCAGTACTCTTACTGTCAAGCTGTGGTAATGATTGCTGTAGTAGTTCATTTCAGCTGCTAAGGCTTATTCAACACGGTTCATATCATCTTTTTTTCCTGTGGTATATAGCAAACAAGTTAGACCTCTCATTTTGCCTGTTTTAACTATCACGTAACCTAGCAGTCCTCCCCCGAAATTACAGCTGTGCAGTTTTACAGTCGGCGGTAGGGGCTGCAAAACTAGATGGAGAAGATTTGGGCTTCATTCTTAAAAAACTGTGAAGTGCACGATGTGGGAAGCTGAGATGTGTTGGGAGCAAACCCTTTGTGTCCTTCGCTGGCTGCACAGCGGTCTGGCAGCTGGCGCAGGCTGGACGGGGGCCAGGTGAAGGCTGTAGAAGACACGAGGCACAGAGGGAAAGGATCTTGCCCCGTTGCCAATGTGTCTGCAACATACATGGAGATAGGACATGGTATCCGAGTCCCAGATGTTGCGTCCCCAGCTCATCTCCTGGACCACTGTGTGTGGTGCTTTAAATCTCCAGGGTTTACACTCTCCCATAATGAATGCTGTCAGCTTGAGAGATGGTCTTAATTGTTAGTAGAATAAAAAAACTGGGGCGAAAATGGTTGATGTGCAATACTTGGGAGGGTTTACAGCCATTTGTTTTCCTGTCCCGCTGCTGTGGATAGAGCCTGTGTTGGCAGGATGGAAGAGTGCTCTGACAAACTCCTGACCAGTTTCTCAACTGCAGCCAGGCCATGAGTCTTCTCGAATTTGCTGAAGAGTCCTGTCGTGCTTATGGTTAAGGGAAGTGTGCTGGTTTGACTGAAATAGAGTTAATGTTTTTCATGCTATTAAAAACTTCTTTTTTTGTAGCTAGCACAGTTGTTGTGAGGATTTAGCTTGAGAACAACAAAATAGCACTCTGGGACAGAATTAATATTTTTCTTCAAGTAACTTTCTGGTGTTTTTGAGTTGGAACAGAGAGAATGTACGCAGTTACTGTTATCTTAGCTATTGTCCGGGACACCAAGGTCTTTCTGGTCTCTGTCTGCAGGTGTGAGTCACCTAGGAAGGGGGACATGGATGGGACAGACCTTGACCAACATCCAGGCTGATCAGTGAGAATATTCCATGCCATTAGCATTGTGCTTCGTACCTAACGAGAGTTGGGCTTTCTGTCTCGTTAGAGCCATTCTAGTTCTGGTCTGTTTCAGTTGAGTTCTGTTCAGGAGTTCCGTTTGTTTGTTTGTTTTCCCTGTTCTGCAGTTTTGCAGTTGACTCTGGGTCTTTTTGGCATTTTTTTCTCTCTCTGGGATCAGCTGTTGTTAGAATTCTGGTTGCTACTTGTAACAACAGAATAATGGAGGAAGCTAGAAATGGGGTAGATGTTTGCAATTCAGTGTGTTGCTGCAGTTCCTATGGGCACGTGCAGGATGGTTTCTGTGCCTTTGGAAGTATAATAGTCCAGTGGCTACAACAAGAAGTGACTTTACAAATAACTTTGCTCGTGTTTCCATACACTTGAGACTGATCTGTTGCCATCTGAAGGAGCATGTTGTTGTGGAGGTTCCTCAGCTGGCTTGCTTGAGGATGGTGGGTGCGCAGTTATCTCCTGGTTGGGTGGGAAAGACTGGATGATTTCCTTCATTGTTTGAGTTATTTCAGCTGCTTGATGTGGCCTAAACAGTCTCCTACTGCTGGTGGGGTCATGGAGACACCGAGGATGTCCTTGGAGGAGGAGATCATTCGGGGTGGGGAAGCATGACATGAAAAAGAAGGTGAGGAGAGAAATAAATTGTCGGGATTCAGGAAAAAAAATGGGATATGAGATAAATATCATGAGGTCATTTACTAGCTGACAGCCTGATCTGTGAAATCTATCTGAAACAAGAAATTGACTCAAGTCAGTTTGTATTGTAGGTGCTGCAGAGTTTTGGCTTGTAATTTCCCTGACAGTAACATTTCATAGTCCTCTGTCTTTTCAGCTGCCTGTCATATTTGCTCAGCAGAAAGTAAAATGTTGGAAATGATACATTTATGTTTAATCTGCAGCTGGCAGAGGAGGGATGATGCTGTGAGGACGCTTAGTGCAGGGATAGCACAGATTTAAAAAATCAGACAGTAAAAGCTTCTGCAGCTACGTCATGATAGATGTGCTGGCTAGAGCTGTATTTTTATTTGAACATCCTTTTTGTTCACTTAGGTTCCACCTACATCTGTTCATCTCAGTCTCTACCTCTGCTCTGTACCAGTGCTTTTCTCTTTTTTGCCTCTCTAGTCCTTTACTGCAGCTCAGTGATCCTCTTCAGCTGAAGGAGGGTTGTCCTTGGTCACCCTCTAATCTCAACCTGCAACAAGTCACCTTGGATTAGCCTTAGGGGGAATGGTTTCCTCCTTGTAGGATGTCTCAAGGCCTGTAGGCCCTTCAAAAGCCCCATGTCTCCTTGCTGCCTGTGTAGCTGGTCTGTAGCGCTGCAGCGTGGAGAAGAGACGCTCCTGGTCCCATGCACCAGGGCTCTTCTCGATCCGGCCATCTGGAATGCTGCTGTGCCGGAAAGGGTTTGCTTTGCTTCTGGTTGAGCTGTTGGGAAAGCTGTGTGCTGACACTTAAAAACAGGGACACTTCTTTCTATAAAGGCGGATGGTCCTCAGCCCTTGCACTTGAGCTGCTGACAGATTTTGGTCTCATCTGTTTCCTTGAAATGATCTGCTAGCTCACTGAGAAAACATGTTTATTGCTCCCGCTTCCTTCTCTTGATCTTGTCGGAATTGCAACTTCCACCTTTTTGCAATTTTTTTTTTTTTTTTTTTTGGTCTGTCTTCCTGGGTTTGGGGAGGAGACCTGCTGGCTAGAGGAGGGTGAATTTGTTACAACACTCCAGCAGCTTCGTTGAGTGATAATAGGAGCTTTGTGTTTTAAGTTGCAGCAATATTTCCTGCGTTTCATACTTATTCCTATTGATAATGCTGTCTATTGGACGGAAGGTCAACAAATTGTAACATATCAGTAACTGGTTCAGTCAATGTTTGTACAGCTTTGTAAAGATTTTCTGTAAGACCTAAGTGGCTTAACAAGAAAGTCATGGACGGAACAGTTTAGCCTGTGTCGAGATGTCCTATGAATACTCCCATGAATATCAAATTTACCCTGGAACAGTAATCTCAAGCTTTCAAAGAACTTGGTTTTCACTTTGTAGTTTGTTTCTTGTGCTTTCAGGTGTGCAGGCTGTTTATTTGTTCGCAACTGCCATGGTGTGGCTTGCCCCAAGCCTATAATTTGTGCTTTGCTTATAATTCTTCCTTTCCGTGATGCTATAATAACTGTAATTAGTCTTGGGTTCTGTTGTGTGTGTTTGGTGTATTTGTTCTGTTGACACAATGTCTACAACAGTAAGGTCCCTGTGCATGACCAGAACCATAGGTTTAACAAGAATAATAACAAGAATTGGCCAGATCTTTTTGCCCTGGGATTAATTAGTGGTGATGGAGAACATCATGGTCTGAATGCATATCACAGCAAGCATATTTTCAAAAGCTGGCAGCCCGCACACCTTTGCTGTCAGACCAGAAAGGGCAGGGAGTGACTTGGAGATCCTAACCTTCCATTTCACCTTTGGAGATGTTCTAGCCTCTGAAACACAGTGTGAAAGCAAAGGAAATCTTAGTTGTTTCTGCCTTTGATAGGAGTGATCTCCACGTAATTGTTGAGGCTGGTACTGGAAGCCATTAGATGGAAATACTTTATGAATTGTGTGCAGCATTTCTTACAAGCCCATTAGGGGCTGCTCAGAAAAAGTCGTTTTCTTGCTAAAGCAATTTTAAGTTTCAAACAGTTTCACTCTTACCACCCCCCCCCTTTATTTTTTTAAACTGCAGATCAACTTGAACGTGTGTTCTTGCGTCTTGGCCATGCAGAAACAGACGAGCAGTTGCAGAACATTATTTCCAAATTCCTACCCCCTGTTCTCCTCAAGCTGTCCAGCACACAGGAAGGAGTTCGTAAAAAGGTAAGAGTGCAATTTACAGTAATGGGGGAAGGAATGGGAGAAGGAAATGCCCCTTATGTATTGTGATTTACTGTACCTGGGTGTTCTCTGTGGACAAATTTACTCTTTGAGGAAAAGTTGTCGTGAGCCTGATACAGAATGGCTTTATTACAACTGTTAGGACTTAAAGAAAACCTTGCTTGTGTCAGCAAGGTCTTTTGCAGGTGTGTGGAGGCTGCATTTGTTTCCCCTTGAGGCCAGCTAGCTATGAGTTAGCCCAAGACCGAGACTTTCTGCCACAGAGGCAGTTGCCGTGGCTTCCAGGTTAGGGCTGTTGTGCATCCACCTGACTTCGGGCACGTGTGAAACAAGCGTGCTTCTGTGTGCGGAAGACCATGAAGACACACTCATTCATGTCATTTACTTGTCTGATAACAGGAATGGCAGCAAGGACCAAACAATTTTGAATATGGAATTTGATACTTACCTCAAGGAATTAAGTTCCCTGGCACAGAATGCAGCTTTATCACAGAATTAATTCAGGTAGATATTAGGTTCTGTCTCCAAAACTGTTTGGTTCTTGCCTGCTTACAGGCATAGGAGCAAAGTCCAAACAATTTTGGAGATGGAATTTAATATGTACTTGGGGAATTCAGTTCCTTGTATTAGGTTATAGGATAAAAGCTTATCTGCAATCCCACAAAGGAACACAGAGACACAACAGCAAGTGCAGAAACCTGTGTAACTCCCTGCCCTAGCTATTCCCAGGCCCATCACAGGAGCCATCAGCCCATCAGAGGCCCATCCCCACAAGTGCAGGGGAACACAGGGGCACCATGGTAGGCAGGAACCCAAGTTAAGGACTCAGAGGAAGGTGCACCCTGCTCAGGCCTCTCCCAGGGCTGTCTCAGGAGAGCCTTAGCGCTGCTGTCTGGGCATGAAGCCCGTCAAGAGGCGTCAATGCCAGAACACCTTTTGGACTGAGAGGGTGCTACCCAGGGGTAGTGGACACAATGGGATGCAGGGGAAGAACTTTCTGGGATTGCACAAGCTTTATAATGGGATGTTTAGTGGAGGAACCAAAGGCAAGGAAAGGAATGGAGCTAGGTGATTTGGGGAGGAGCAAATGTGGGTCTCTAGAGGTGGAGCCCACTGGTCCATATGTGCCTCTCCTGGTTGGAGCTGGGCACATGGAGCTGCGAGAGCCTCCCCTCAGCTGGGCTGCTGGGACTGGCCCTAGTTCCCCAACACCGTGTCCTTGTTGTTCCCCTCATTCCTGCAGCCAGGCAAGGACTAAACAGTATCGAAGATGGAATTTAATAAGAACATGAAGGAATTCAGTGATGTAGCTGCCTGCTGCAGCAGGCAACTGAGCTCTGTTTACTGGTAGTTTTATTTTTTCCCCAGGCCCGTGTCTTGCACAAGTCTTGTGCAACAACAGTTGTGGGATTGCACGAGGGGATCGCTAAACCTTGTGTTAACGGCAGAGGTGGTGTGACCTGGTCTGGACTGAGGCAGAGGAACACCTGCATGTATTTCCTGTTCTGCCAGGGCGATGTGACCTGGAGAGGAAAATGGGGCAGCAGCAGCTGACCGTGAGATTTGAGCAGCTGGATCAGAAAGCAAAGGATGAATTCTTGTCCATGCAGCTGTTCATCAGAAGGAGCTGCCTGTTAGTAGAGGTGGACCAGAACCTTTCTGAGCAGAGTGCTCATGGACTGTTAGGGGGGCGGTGGAAAATAATATTTTATAATCCCCTCTTTGTCTTGTAGAAATAGGGAAATCACCATGCCTTCTGGATTTATGAGTAGATTTCAGAACCTGTGAGTAACTAGAACACAGCTTTTTCTAAAAGTTCTGCACAAAACATAGTCCTGGCAGTGATCACCTGAAAGTGGATCCATAGATGTGAAGAAATTCCACTGTGCTGAAGTACAGACACTGCAACTCAGATGGAGGGTTCTTCCGAATACCTGCTTATCATATGCACTTGAAGCTTTGAAGAAGGGGATCTGACTAGCTAGTGAAATTTCTTAGGGTATTTTTTATATGATATTTTTTCCATAAACTGGAATATGTTATCCGTTTTTTTGGAGTGGTGTCAGATTCAGGAAGGAGGGAAATCTACTCCTTTGAAAATTAAATTTTAAGAGGCCTCTCAAATCACACAGTATTCTCACAGTGTGGTATAGTTTTTATGCTAGAATGAATAACAAAATAAAACTAGTTTCTTCTTCTTCCTTCTATGTGTTTAAGCTATAGATTTTTATCTGTACAAGATGATGATAATATTGTAAACAATTACAGCACTTCCCTATGCTGCTTGGTATTTGTAAAATTCATTGCAGTCAAGGAAATTACCCTGAATTCTGCTCTTGCCATATCAGTGAAGGGAGGTTGACTCTCTCAGTATTCTTTTTTCATAATAAATTCAAAATGTAACAAGAAGACTCTGTATGTGTTGATTATTTTGTCTGGTATTTTTTACATAGCAAAATAATTTATCAGTGAGGCAGAGAGGAGGGGAAGACTGTCAGTTTTTTACTCTAATGAACATCAGTGAAGATTTACTGTGGAGTGTATAACCTGCAGGTAAATCTGTTCGACGTACACATTGCCTTTTTCTGTTACTTACATCAGAATTCAGCTTTTTAGTCTCCTACTTGCTCTTGCCTTGCCATTAATCTGGTGGGAAAATGTCTTAAGAAGTCTGATGCATTTTCGAATGCTAATGACTTTTAAACAAAAATACCTAGCTTTCCAGTGCTAATTTTGTCTGATGGACAAGAAAGAATGTGCCTATTGTTCAACTCCAGCCTCAAAATCATGTTAAGGCAATGCTAAGGAAAACAAAAGCATTTTTTTTCCATGACCACTCAGGCAATTGGAAAACTAATCTAATAAAAAGTAATAAAGTAGATGAAATATAACGGAAAGAGAAGGACAAATGTTATTTGACCCAGTGTCTGACTATAGGCAGCAACAGAACTCTGCCATCCCATGTCGTGTGTCTCTCCTGCTATTTTTGTAGTGGTTAAAACCAACAACAAGAAGTGCACCAACAAGTTAATTGTGGTTGGAAAACTTACACCATTTTAGTTGAATTGACAGTGTAGCTTTTGATAGTATAGATATACAAGCAAAAAAGAACATCTGTGTGATGGCAGTGTGCTGCTGAAGTATATGTCAATACAGGTGTTTAGGTGCTTAAAGGCCAGGCTGGAATGGGCTCTGAGCAATCTGATCTGGGTGAAGATGTCCCTGCTCATTGCAGGGGGTTGGACTAGATGGCCTTTGAAGGTTCCTTCCAACCCAAACCATTCTATGATTCTATTCCCTTCACCCAGCTTTAGAAACACAGTGTAGTTCATTCGGTCACCAGGCGGATTGACTACACTCTAATTTTACTCAGGCTCCTCAGACTTAACTTTCTCCTCCAGCTTGGACTGCTAGAATGGAAAAGGGAAATTAAAATTCCATTTTTTTTCTGTTTGCTTGCATATATCGCTTTGTTGGTCTTAGCCCTGGCCTTAATTTTGTGATTGTCAGGTCAATATTATTGCCTCGTTCGGTAATTTGAACTTACTGTCTTCATACATTTTCAGATCTAAGACATGGTCTAGGTATATGTGTAAGCTTGCAATGCCTATACCTTCTCAATCCATTTATTCTGAAAAGATAATCCCTTTTGAGGCCACAGTTTGACAGATGAGTTAAGTTCAGCTCTAGGATGTCTTCTACCAATTGGTTACCTACTAGTGTCATGCAAAGAACTAATCCAGGGCAAATTCACGGTGCTGGTTCAGATGTGCTGCAAGAAGTACTGATGCATTGGCAGCATTTGTGCCAAACTGGGTACTGTGTCGCTTTATGCAGCCCACATGAAGCCAGCAAAACCAGAAGAAATGTTCGTACTCGGACATGCAGGCATTTGCCTGATTCAGGTCTGATGAGTACTGCTGAATGAGATCTGTACTGCACTGATTTGGTATTAATGATTAGAGAAGCAGGACATGAGCGAAACCCTTATATATACCCAAATCTAGCCATGTCTCTTTTCACCAGCCACCATGGGTAATTTGAACTGGTTCCTCAAACTCTGTTGTAGTCATATGTTTCTCTTCCTTCACAATAAAGTGTGTGCAGACAGATTTTTCCTCTCTAAAATAACCGGAATTTGTGACTGCTGTTACATTAATTTTGCAGCAGCAAAATCTGATAGCTGTCAGCATTGCTTAGTTTGTCAGCTTATTTCTGGTCTCAGTTACATGCTTATGGTCAGTTATGTACTTTCTCTGGATTACATCTGGGCGTTACTTTGTTTGATACCCAGTCATGGAGTAGATGCAAAGATGATCTCTTAGCCCATATGCAGCTCAGCAAGCATACGGTTCTGCGTTTTCTGTGACTAACAATTTATCTGGTTTTCACCATACTATGATCACAGTAATGTGTGGGAACGGCAGGACACGCGGTTCCAGCCACATGGATGATGAAGGGAGATAAATACTAACATGACCATCCGAATGAATAACACTAATATGGTTAACTCACAGCAATTAGTCAGAACATAAAGGGCCTTGGACAGTTTATACAGAAGTATGTTTTTTATGAGTGTAAAGTGTCATAGCCCACGCCAGTGAGTATGATATCTCAGGTCGGAACACCACCGCCATATGTAGGATGTGAGAATGTTGGGCCTGTGTGTTTGGAATAACATTTTTTGAAAAAAACATCCCATTTAACCTCTTGGTTCAAGCCTGTATCTGTAAAGCTATAAATTGAGAAAGGCTAATTAAAGAAGGCTCAGCTCGGCTCAGCTCTGCCTGGCTCTGCTCTCACTGCTAACAAGACCTCTGTGTCTGTGTCTCTGTCTGCATCTCCGTATGTCGTTCTCATCGCTGCAGTAACAAGCCATCAAAAGCACAGGACAGCATGCCCACCCTGCCTTTTTGACTTTAATTGCTTGAAGTTGACATGCCTCTAGGAGCGACTTTGTCTGGTTTTACTGGAGCTGAGCTGACTCCATTTAATGTCACATATTTTTGCACCACCTTCCTTGAGATTCTGATAGGGTTTGTGAGCTGGATGCAGATGGTCAGTGTGGTTTCTCAAAACCTGTTGTTCCGGAGTGGAGATTGTAGTTTTTCAAGTTCTTCCATTCAGTTATGATGTCTCATTCAGTGGATTTACAAATGACACTTTGCTGCTGCTATGGCAAGAAACTGCTTCATGGGATTGTAGAGTCATGGAATAATTCAGCTTGGAGGGGATCTCAGGAGGTCTCCAGACCAACTTCCTGCTTAAAACGTTAAAACAGGGTCCATTATAAGTTCAGACCAGGATACTGAAGGTTTTATTGAGACGAGTCTTGAAAAACCTGGAAGGATAGAGACTGCACAAACTCTCTGGGCCGCTGCTCCACTAGAGAGTCATCATCATGAGAAAGCACTACTCTGCCTCTTTCTCATTTCAGGGCACTCTGTCCCCTGCTCTACAGCCACATGGTAGAGCTGCAATGCAGATGTACAAACCAGGCTCCATTTTGAGGGATACTAAACAACTGTATAGAAAGAAATGGTCATCCTCAGTAATCATTTCTTCCTGACATTTCTGTTGTTGGAGGTTATTGGTTGTGGCATGGTTTGGGACTTCTTATGTGTTTGTCTTACCAGTGACCTCAGATACGTCAGAGTGATTTCAAGGTAATACAATAAATTATGACTGCTGTTTTTTCAGAGATTAGATAATCAGGAGGCTCAGGCCAGATCTGTTTATAGTAGGCCTGCCTGGTGGACTGAGTATGATGTATGGAGTCCAAAGTAGCGAAATAAAAGGTGGTTCTTTCAAGTTTTTTGTTTTCTTCCTATCAGGTCATGGAGCTGCTGGTTCATCTGAATAAGCGCATCAAAAGTCGTCCAAAAATTCAGCTTCCAGTAGAGACATTGCTAGTTCAATATCAAGATCCTTCTGCAGTGTCTTTTGTCACTGTAAGTGTCCATTCTTCCAAGAATAGTTGCTGATTTACTTGTAGCAAGCAGAATATTTGTTAAAGCTCCTGTGTTTAGCTCTGTCAGCTCTCCTAGCAAGTATGTTATTTTCATGAGGTTGATGTTTTAAGATATTTTTTTAAACTAAACTTTATATAGTGTGGGTGAAACTTAGTTTCATAAAGCAACTACACAATTGATTCTGTTCAAATTACCGGTAATTACTCTTGATATTTCATGAATGCATGAATTGTCATTGCTTGTTTTGTAGTGGGTCTGTTCACTGTTAGAAGATCCAGCAGGCAGCTACCAATGCTTATCCTGATACGTGCAGAATCAGGCTCTTAAAACATTGTGCAAGATCAGTGTCTTAATTAAAACATCCATATTTCTCTGAACATATGAGAACTTGTATTTTTATGTGGTTTGAGGGTCAGGACCTGAGCTGAGCAAGAAAATATTAAAAATATTTTAAAACCTTTTTTATAGATGGGGGAAATTTACTAGATGGTTTCATTCAGTGTCGTTTAAAAGTGAAAGTAGTTTAAAAATGGGGGTTTTTTGTGAAACTGAAGAAAATTTTCATTTCAGCTGTGCTAGAACTATTGCAAATCACAATCGTGGAAATAGTGATAAAATCAGAGAGAAACTTTCTGTGCTTCTCATTTGACTATTCAGTCATATGTAGCATAAATGGAAAATGTAGCCTCTTAGAAAATGATGGATAAATATTTAGGCTCTAAATAGCAGTAACATAGATGTAATCTCAGATTGTCTTAAGCAAGTGGGATTATCCGTGGTTCACCTTTTGGAGATGGCTTAGGGCTTCTAGAATGCATATGTTCTGTAGAGCAGTAAAAGAACCATCATGTTTGAAGACAAACTTGACATAAACTCTGCTTTTGGCTGGACATGTTAAAAATCTGTTTCCATTCATGTATCTCAGTGATGCACGTTGTTTGGTGCCATGAGGCTTCAGAAAATTTTAACAAGTGCCTTCTACAAAGAAGTATAATGCTTCCCACTTCAATGCTTATTTCAACCAGGTCATTGAACACGTAACTCTTAGTTGTACAGTTCTTGGCTGGACTTGGATCAGCGTGATAGGAGCTAGATAGTCCAGTATTCGGTATTGCTCTGCTGTGCTGCCCTATCACTGGACTCTGTTGAGATTGCATTTGCAGCTTATTACTATGCTGATGTAGAAACACATTTTCAAGAGAAACCTTACCTATGACTTTGTATTTAATCACTATTGCTGTCTATTTCGTTTCAGAAATAGGTAAGACAGAAAATTACATTTGCTTTCCTTGAAGCTGTTGCTTAGGTAAAGATGCTTTTGGTGAAATTGGCAGTGAATAAGAGAAGATAGAGAGGGGTTTTTGCATTGTTGTTTTCCTCTTTCAAAGTGAAAGCTCAGCAAGACCTATTCAGGGCTTTTCTGAGTAGGTCTTGCTGAGCCTCCCCTTCAACAGATGTCAGTCTGATGAGCCTTAGAATTAAGAAATTTGTCTTCCAAAACATATGTTTCCAACACCTAATTATGTAATACAGCATACAAGAAGAGTTTAAAGAACAAATATTTCTTTTGCACTGTTGCAATACTGTGTACTTTTTCTACTCCTTTAGAATTTTACCATAATTTATGTTAAGATGGGATACCCCCGTCTGCCTGTGGAAAAACAATGTGAATTGGCTCCAACTCTTCTCACTGCAATGGAAGGGAAACCTCAACCACAGCAAGACAGGTATAACTACTTATCCTTGGAGTTAATTCTGTTTGTGTTTTTTAGTAAAATACTTTGTATCAGTTGTTAAAAGATTTTTTTTTCCTTTGGTGATATCATCATTGCTTAGGATGTTCTTGGCTTGCACAACGTAGATCAGCAATTCAGTAATTTGAGTGATACAAAGAATTCATGTAGTCTAATGTTGTAATAAGACACAGGATGTGTAGCAGCAGACTCCTTGTATGATAAGAGACCTGTGTTATGGTGGATATGCCTGTCTGTATCCTCAATCCATCTTCATCAAATTCTGGTTTACAGCCTAAGACCAGACCTTCAGTAAATATCCGTTGTCCAGCAACAGGAACAGCAGTAAATGTGTCAGACTGGCCACTCTGAATTGTGAGATAACCAAGGTTCCTACTCATTTGAAACACTAAGTTGTAGTAAATAAAACAAAGACTGAAGTCGGGAACTGCTGCATACTAAGAACTTCTAGATTACTGTTAATTATGGACCATGCTGACACTGGAAAATGGCATTAAAATCGTATCTTCATTCACTCTATATCAATGTGACAGTGTAAAGGTAAAATCTTGCTTCCGTTCATGAGATCAGTGTGAAAATACCTGATTGCCTTCTCTGGGACCATGGTTTTGCCCTGTCCGAAAAGCAAGCACATGACTAAAGAGAGCTTTGGGAAATCTGGCTATATTAGTATATAATGTATGTATTTGTCTGTGTGCACTCTTTGGTGAAGCTGAACAGTGTTTATTGACTTCTGTTCTAGATAGACTTGGATTTAAACCTTTAAATTTCTTACAGACGAGACAGTCCTAGACTGTATTTTGTGGCGTAATTACAAAACAACAGAAGTCTAGACAAAGTGACTTTCTCTCTCCAGATGTGTGTGTGTGCGCATGCACAGAGATATATATGTTCTATTTTAAACACAAATTCTAATTTATCTTCTGCCTTCTGTTTTTATGTATAATAGGTGGCAGAGACCATGGGATTGTGAATCAGTTTAACTTTTTCTAATACTTTTTTTTGCTATTAAGGTCCAGGTTTGTTGTTAAAGGTTTCTCTCTTGAATGTTAAGAATAAACGGGTGTTGTTTTTTTTAAAATGGTTGCAGTAAATATAATTGTTTTTCAGCCTAATGCATCTTCTAATACCAACCCTTTTTCACATGAAATACCCTGCTGAACCACTGAAAGCAGCAGCTTCTCCATTTAATCTTGCTGAAAAACCAAAGACTGTACAGCTGCTTTTGGACTTTATGTTGGATGTTCTGCTTATGCCTTATGGGTAAGTAAGAGTTAATACCAGCCTTCTCTAGTATTGATGTGCTTTTTATGTGCGAAACGTTACAAACTGCACCCTTGGAAACTCATTTGAAATAAACTGATCTTTCCTAGCTCAAATTAAGCCAGTTACATGTTTCAGTAAATACAAAGCAGGGTTCTAATTCCAAGAATGGGATCACCACCTTCCTTATTTAACAAATGTCTTTTTTCTCTTTAAATAGATGTTATGCTATTCAGTCCTTGACCTCTTTTGGGATCAAAGTGAAGTTATGAGACATGTGAGCTATCTGTTAAATAACCAAACCTTTAAAATAGAAGCCAGATCAAAATGTGTTCTCACCTTCCTGCATTTGACTTTTAAGGCTTATTCCGCCAAGGTCACAAGCAAGCATAATCTCTGAAACCTTGTGCTTTCCAGAATTGAGCCTTTAATAACAAGATTTGTCTTTCATCTGTCTTCTGATGAAAAATGTTTTAACTGTAATGGCATGTCTCGTTGTGAGCAGAGTTTCTGAGTGCAAGAATGATTTACAGAGCAATTTGAATTTACTGATCACTGCTTGTTAGGAATCTTCTAGTTTATAAAATCAATGCTTTCTCAAAATCTGTTTTCCACTAACTTTGTTAGTGCCTTTGTATTGCTAGGGGAGCTTTTGCTTTGAAAGGAAATATAAGTAATTTTAACAGTAGAACACGTCTTTCTTTCTAGCAGTTTATTGATTTCTGCAAGATTTTTCTGAGCACCTAACTCTTGCTCACCCAAGTGGAATGACTTTTAAAATAGTAAGCATGTGTATTTCCCCATGTAGTGTTTCTGGAGGCCGTGCTCCCATCAGGTGTTTCGGGGGCCACTTCCTCCTCATTTGAGTGTGCAGAGTCTTGCAACTTGTAGTTTAAAATGCCCAGTGTTTTCCTCTGCTCACAGCTCAAGCTCTTCAGTTTGCCCAGGTTTATGCTGTTATCTTCACCTCCACGCTGCGGCTGTGGGATCAGCAGATGAAGTCCTTGGGGCTTTGCGATGAGACCTCACTTCCTTCTGAGGTTTTGTACTCTGGCCAACCACGGCAATCTTTAAATACTCAGACCATGGCAGGGGTGAAAGCTTCATTTTCTTTCCAGAAGGTGCTCAGAGGGTGTTTTCAGTTGGCCTGTGGCTCTGGATGTCTGTCTCTAGAAGTCTCGCTGCCTGGGGTGAGACTGCTTGCAGCTGTTTACAGCTAATTTACGGCTGCTGGAACTTGCTCTGTCATTGCACGGTTGTGAATTAGCCTTGCCAGTCTGTCTGCAGTAAAACGACCAGAAAGCCTAACTGTAGGGCTTAAAACTCATAATCATGTTCAAGTATTTAGACGTTTTGACTAAAAAGACCTGGGATGAATGTTTATCCTTATTGTTGGGACTGTTTACTTCCTTTTGTTGCCTGTGCACTGAATGTGGAACACATTATGGCTGCCTGGAGCAAAATAATTGTTGTTGGTCTCAGCACTACAATTTCGATGCCTTCAGGTGTTGACCAGCCTCCAAGGACACATGGAGGGGTGGAGTGGCTTTTGTGAGAGTATGGAGGTGTTCACAGGGCAGCTAGACTAGCCAGTCTCCAAAAAGCCTAAGATCTGTTAACTTGAGCCTTATACTTTTGCTTTCCTTCCCTGCCCAGCACTAAAACTGCCATTTTCCAATACTTTTTTTTTAAAAAATGTATACCAAGGATTGTTTCCTGCCACTTCATTGTGTTGCATATGGTTCATTATTTCCATTGTTAGGTTTATGTTTTTCGTACAAATCATACAAATGTTTTTAAAGCTTTTACTACAAGTTTCTCAAATGCAGTACTGTCAGAATATTTGCTTCTAATACGAGAGAGATCATTCTTTCTGGTCCATAACCTGATATAACTGTTTTCAGAAATGCCAGTGGACCCTTCCCTTTCCTAACTGAGGTTTGTTCTCAAACAGTTACAATGAGATCGTTATGGCTTCTGCGGGATATTTTGGGATAGCTGGTAGCTGAGTCTCAACTGAATAAAATTCTGTCCTGTGTCAGAGTCATGGGATTAATTAAAGAAGAATACGTGAAGTTGGACAGATTATGTTTACTCCTCTTTTCCAGCATCGAATTCAGCTGGCAGTGTCGATAGGTAAAACCTCTAATGAAGCTCCTTTCCCACCTGCTTAGGTTCGTATTGAATGAATCTCAGAGTCGACAAAACATGCCCTCGGCCCAGGGGTCTTCATCGAGTAGTGCAGGAGGTCCTGGAATCCCTCAGCCACCTCCAGGGATGAGCTTTTATGCAGCCAAAAGGGTAATTGGTGATAGCCCATGGACACCAGAGCAGTTGGAACAGGTACTTGCGGCTGCGGGGCTGGTCGTGGTGAACTGGGGATGGTAACGGGGATGGCTACAGACAGAGGAACAGAAGGCCAGAGGGGTTATATGAATCTAACTCTAACCAGGTCTTCAGTTGCCCTGACAGAACTTATTGAGCGACTTCACATGATGCCTTAAGGAGCTTTGCCGCAGTGAGATGGGATGGGAAGCACCAGCAGTTCCCAGCACTGGTTATGATATTGTAAAATTGACAAAGTAATGGACTCATAAAACCACGTTTTAAGGTTTTAAAAGTAGCACTTCTTATTCAACGCCGGGGCCGGACCAGGGGTGTTCCTCCATAGGTCTGATGCTGATTAGTTGGTCATACATGGCTTATATTTACAGAAGAATTACATATTCATTACAATTCTTGGATACCATTAACATATTCCACGCCTATTCTAACACAAGCTATCTGTTAAGCAAGGCTAAGCAACATTCGCATGTTTCTCAGTTACGTGTTTTGAAAGCATATGTCATAAATCTATGTCAATTTTAAGTAAAGGTTATGATTACTAAGTCCAAAGATTCTATGGTTACGAGGTCTGCTTATACAAAAGATTCTATGGTTACATGGTTGGTTAATCTTTAAAGATTGCTACCTTAGTATTCTCCTAAACTATATGCGTTCTATAATTCCTTAAAAACCAGTCTAATAATTAGAAATACAGGTATTGGTTAGGAAGCAACCATGACTGCAGCCTACCCTTGTGTTTTCCTCCTAAAGGTAGTTAGGTTACAAAACTCTCTCATGTTGAAGGAGGGTAAGCAGCAGAGTATCCCTAATTGCAATGCTGATGCTTTGCCACAGGTGACTGCTTTGACAGGAGGCAAGAAGAGGGCACTGCTAAAGAGATGGAGAGCATGTGAACTTCTCCCTAGCAAGCAGAATCTGTAATTTCAGACAGCTGATCTGCTATGGTTATTGTAACATATGTTTTCTTGTCAGTAACACTGTGTTTATGTTCCCCACTGTTGAACAGTGTAAGCTGGGGATAGTGAAGTTCATTGAAGCCGAACAAGTGCCAGAACTTGAAGCTGTTATACACCTGATTGTAGCCTCCAGTGATACAAGACACAGTGTGGCCACTGCAGCAGACCTTGAACTGAAGAGCAAACAAAGGTACAAGTTGGAGTGTTTGGAAAAGATGGTGCTAGTGTTCGTACAAAGCTAGCTATTGTAGTGCTCCAGAGAAAAGTGCGCTCTGAAAGGAGAAAGAGCGCAGTCCCCCATGAACCTGCAAAGCTGACATGTATTCACACAGGGCTGGGAATGGCGTGGCTCACAGTCTTGCAGCCAACATTGCTTGGCTCCAGAGCTGAAAGCTTTATCTGTTTGTTTTCAGTCACCTTTGGTATTGCTTTTGAGCCATTTTCTTACTCCTTGGTTTCCAAATTGTCATTTGTGGATTATTGATGGTCAATAAGGCCTTAGTAAGTGAGTCACAGCCGGTCACGTTAACTGTATTGTCTTTCCCAGAAAAGTATACTTTCATTTAATTTGTTAAGCGTGTAAAGAGACTGTAATTGCGAAGTGGCCTGTAGTCTAGGAAGTTTGGCAGCCGCTGTTGTCTGCACTATTAAATCTTTTGCACATCTGCAGTCCACCTTTCATCATCTAAAGACAATGCTTCTGTCTTTAACTTATCAAGAGACCGGAGTAATTGCTGTTGATACCACTTGCTGAGTTATTGATCTTTCGAGGTGTGCTGGCTTATGTAGTTTTGGAGCAAGAGAGGCCTGCCTTTGAAATGTGTAGGTGGCTCCTGTATTACTAGAAATATAGGACTGTTTAACTTGGAGTCTGATGTGTAATGTGAAACCTCCTCCATTCGAGTCTATTCATGTGCCTCAGTGGTGACAGGGGAGGTGATTCTAGTAAGTGATGACAGCCTGGTTAAGGAAGACAGTCTGTCCTTTGCTGTTTCTCTCATCTTTCCCTTTGTGTTGGTATTCTGTGCCTGGAGAGCAAAACACGTGGACAGAATGCGTTTTAATAGACACTGTTAAATGTTTCTTATGATAAATATATGCTACTTCACAGCTCACTTGGTCTGGAAATCAGTTGCTTTACTGAAAGAGATGGTTCTGTCTCCTCTACTTTTTGAAGCATGCATGCTTAACTTTTTCTTTTCCTGTGGGGTGTTTTTTGGATGTGTGTGTGTGTTCCAAACAGTCTTAAAAATAGCTAGTGTTAGATGGTTATTGTGGGCACACAGGTTTGTCTGAGAGACCAAGACGAAATAGTCCTAGAATTAAAAATAGCCTCTTTTCTGTTGAAATGTCAAAGCATGTTGAAGAACATGGAGAAATTTGTTAAGAGACGACCATTCTGTACTCAGGTGGTAGATTACCATGGGTTTATATGTCTTATTTCAGTGGGAGAGAAGGGACCATGTGAGTTTCTTACAAATTACTTGAAATTACATTGTCAGAATTTGTTGGTGAAATATGTAATCACTTCATATTCTTAATGATTATATATTGTGTGGATGTGGGGGGAGTGATTAGAAGTCAAATTAAATCTATTAAAACTCTGTTAAGAATACGAATATAATGCAAAATTCTGTAAAACACATATTTTAAAAAGTAATCAAGATCAGAATCATAACACGTTCGTGTCGAATGTGTTTTTTTCTTTAGTTTAATTGACTGGAACAATCCTACTATCATCAACAAAATGTATAAAGTTTATCTTGGGGATATACCACTGAAAACCAAGGAGGTAAGGTTTGCCTTCAAAGTTGCGTACTTGCTTAATTTCTGAACCTGTAATTTTAGTTGCGTTATTGTATTTGGAGAAGGCATGTATGTATTTCTTAAATCTGTTACTTCCTTTGATCTCTGCTTTCACTGAACAATTTTGCTATTTAGTATTTTTTTTTCTTTGTCTCAGTGTGTTCTGATTTGAAGTAGAAGGCAATTTAACTAACTTAAAAGTACTGCTGTCCGAAGATGCACTATATTATTTCAACTTTGCTTCTGACAGGGATCTGTTCTGAAACCAGAAATGAAACGAGAGTCAGTCAGCACCCGTGTTAAATTAAAGATTGTTCCTCATCTTCTGCGATCCAGGCAAGCTGCAGAAATGTTCCCAGCTAACATTCAGGTAGTCCTTGTGTTCCTAAGTTGCTCTTCCTAATGAACTTGGTAATACAGTTCCTCCAGTCCTAAGCGGAGGGAAGGGCTGTTACTGATGACAGTGTTTAAAGAAGAAGGGGAATTAGAAAACCTTTGAAAATGAGGCCAGACACTCTCTGACCTGGTCTGTATTTCCTTTGGCCAGGTGGTTTATGATGGACTCTTTGGTGCAAACACAAACGCAAAACTGAGAAGCCTGTCCTTGCAGTTTGTGCATCATATTTGTATCATGTAAGTAATTCAGAGTGAGCACAGTGTTTGTCAGCCATTTGCCTAGAATGCATTCTGTTCTAAATATATAACTAAACTAATGGCAAAGAAAGAGCACTAAAACTCAGAAAGCAGGTTTTTTTCCTTAATCCTGAAGTCTGTGTGTGCATGCTTAAACACATTAAGCTGTAATTTCTTAATAAAACTGAGAAGAAGTGATACTGAGAGAAGATACTTTTAAGCGATTCAAAAGATAATATTTTGTTTGTTGGTGTCTCTAATTGCAGTTGTCCAGAAAATAAAATAAAACCATTAGGCCCAATGCTTTTAAATGGACTTACAAAGATGATCAATGAATACAAAGAGGTAAGCTGAAAAGTTCTTTGCTTTGGAGCTATAATTGTTCATACAAATACAAGCAAAAGACAATACCTTTATGATAGAAACTGATAAATCTATTTTTTGGAGGTGGCTGAGGGGGATATCAAAGGACACTTTTTAAGCTATTTTGTTGGAAGACGAGCAAATACTTTAAAAGGCTATATAGGAAAACTGTTTTGTTTGTTCAACAGCTATGGATAGGTGCTTGGACACTATTTGCAAAGTCTTAGGGAATAAGAGTGTTGTTAATCTGAAGAGTGAGGCCAGAGTAGCATCTCACTGCTGTTACTCATTACTCTGGAGCACGCAGGGGCTGCAGCTCCAGGTGTACGCAGGGGCTGCAGCCCGTTGTGATAAGCAGCTGTATACACCTGCTTGTAAAACCTTCCACCCAGTCCATCCAGGGCTGGCATTGCTGTTGAGAAGGGTGTTACAAACAGAGCTGCAAACGCCAGCCTGGCCTGAAGAGGTCTTTCCAGTGCCACTTCAGAAGGCAAATTCCCCACGATACTCCTACCTGTATCTTATGAAGGGCTGATGTTGCAGACCTCCTCTTCTGCAGCTTTGATCCTTTCGCTGACTCATTGGAACTGTTGGATGTGACCTTCTGGCCTGCGTTGGTGTTGAGCACATGGGCCTCCTCTGCCGTTTGGAAGGATATGAAAAAAGGAGTGTTCAGGAGAAAGGAAGCCCATATATAAACGTGCTGTGTTGGTCATCTGCAGGATCCATTGTGCAAACAGCTTCCTCTGTGTAAAGCTGCTGTTTAGGGCTGGTGGAAGGTTTCTGTCCCTTTGCTACTGTTTTGTGTATTTGCTGATTCTTCTTGGCTGTCTCTCTTGGAATAAAATGTGATTAGCTGAGAACAGAAGGGACATTAATGTTTTGTCACCACGTGTGATTTCTTGTTTCTTTTGGAAAAACATGCTCCCTCAGTTCCTATGTAATGCTTTTATTCTCAGATACAATTATTTTATGTTCCAAGATTCTCTGTCCTTGAAAGCCCAAACGAGCACTTTCAAGACATGATTTAAAGTAAATGTTTAGTTATAAAAGATATACCTTTATGTATTTCTGGCTTTGCTGAATTCTATTTATTGTTTTATCATTCAAGGATTCAAAATTGCTGTCAATGGCATATTCAGCAGTTGGAAAGCTCTCCAGGTAACTGAAGCATCATTTAAGCAATGGGACATTAAATAATTTTTCCAGAGTAGTCTAAGCAGCAAGGTTTATGCCACCTGCCAATTTTGCAATTGAGTATACAGTGCAGAGAAAAGCATTCTTCTTGTGACATCCCCAGAGGTGTAAAAAGAAATATGTTTTTAGCTGATAGCTTTTCTGGCAGTGATTAATGGCAACTCATGAATTATGCACATAATTTAGGAAATGGTTCTACTTTCTGGATTTCCAGAAACAGAAATTTAATGAATGTACAACAAAGACCAGAGGGCACAAAGCTGGACAAGTAGTATGTTCAGTGATGTGCTAGTGATCTAAGTAATTGTCCACAGAATATCTCACTTTCCAAACTTAAGGTGTGGGGTGCTGCTCCGTGGTGGAAATGGATAAGGTAGAGCAGACTTTATGTGCTGACTCTGTTTTGTTTGACAGTTAAAATGTGGGATGAGGGCAAGACCAATGAAATGTAATGTAAAGCATTCCAATTTAAAAACCAAACCAAACCAAAACCAAACTTAATTAATTGAAATATGTTGTTTCAGCCGGATGCCTCAGCTCTTTACCAAGGATATAGCACTGCTACAGCAGTTTTTTGAAGCTTTATGTAAGGTGGGTGCTGACGGGTCTTTGGGAAATCGTTACTATTTTGTGCTGGTTTTGCTTTATTCTTGTCCCTGCATGCTGTAGAGTGACAACTCTTGATTTTGTGCTGCAGGAGGATCCTGATACCAGACTTGCCGTTCAGGAGGCCTTATCTATGATGGTTGGAGCATACAGTAGCTTGGAAGGAGCCCAGCGTACCCTGATGGAAGCTCTTGTAGCTTCTTGTTTAATAAAGGTATTTTCAGTGGAGTCAGAATTAATTAATTACCTTAACTAATTAAGTAATTAAATACCTTAAGAAAAGAGCGATTAATTGTTTTCATGTTTCTTGACACTTCTTGTTGTATACTTTCGGAACAGGTACCCCTTTTCTTACTAGCCTATCTGAGAGAATAGGGTTTTGTATGCTGAGATAAAGTATTTTTAATGTGGTACACTGGCTGCAAGAAGGGTGACAATGCAATTTTGTATTCATGTTCTGTTTTGCAAAGAAAAGCCATTGGGATTGCACTGTATGTTTCTCCTAGTCTCCTCCTAAGAAAACTTTTGAGGAGTAGATGCTTTGGGGACACTATCTTGTGAAATGCTTTGTGAAAGCAAGACTTTGGTACAAAGGATAATTCACTGCTAAGTGGGGATTTCAGCACGATGGGTGATTTCTAACATTATAAGTCACCTGGGAACTCCCCCAGGAGCTCAGCCTTGAAACACGAATTCAGAGGAAAACACACTTGACTGACTCACTTATCTTGTCTGTGTTCAGAATTCCCCAGAGTTCTGGGTGTTCAGAAAGAGAGGGTTTTGTGTTTTCACGTGTACTCAGAGTGACTGTGGGGGTAGATGTGTTTCTAGTGGTTGCACTAGTAACTGTGTAATAGACTGTTTTCATGCTGATGACTCTTGCCTGGGTGCTTGAGCAATCCAGATCTCCAGGCAATACCATTTTGAGACTGAACCCAGCAGGGAGAATGGCCGCCCTAAGCTAATATTCCTTTTCCTCCTCTGGCTGTGCAACTCCTAAGCACAGCTCTGTTTTATGTGGATAGATGATGTATGTCATTCTTAATTTCAAAACTGCCTGGGTGGGGCAGTTCAGATATCTAAGAATTAGCAATAATCCTGATTTATGATTCCCCAAAATGTGCATGTATTTAATTAAATGTTTTGTTTTCCACTTGTGTGCATATGAGAAGCTAGTTTGTCTTTTCCCTGTCTCCTGCCATATGAAGAGTTAGCAAGAATGGTGTCTTGAAGTGTCTAAACTCTTTGGGTCATGTTGATACCAGAGAACAACACAGATGACTGATGATTACAAGTGATGAATGCAGGTCATTAGTGTGTTCATTTAAAATTAAACGATATGTTCGTGTCTGTTCTCTTTAAGCCTGAAGTTCAAGTACGTCAAGTGGCTGTGAAATTTGCTAGCACGGTATTCCCTCCAGATCATATCGCTTCCAAATACTTACTCCTGTTAGCTGCAGGAGACCCGTAAGTTGCTTTCATTTTTAAGTTATTTTCATACATGCACACACACACAGAGATATATAGATAGATAGATAGATAGATAGATAGATAGATAGATAGATAGATATTTGCATCCAATATATATTTGAGTGAAATACGAATGCATATATATGTGTGTATGTATGTAAGTACATAAAAACTCACTCACTGAAAATAAGTACAATAATTTGGGAATTAACCTTTACATAGAGGCATTCTTGACAGTAATGTGGAGAGTGTTACTGTGCCTTATGGTAGTCTTTGGCTTGGTTTCTTTTTTCAAGTGAACTGCTGTCACTAAAGCACTTCATGCTAATGATCAGTTGCAGTTGCAAAGTAAAAATGCATTAACTGGAATCACCTTTCAGTGGCTAGAAATTATTTTGCCTGGCAAATTCTAGCAGTCTATTTTTAGCTTGTGTTTGCAAAGAGACAGGAGCATGCGCTTGTGAGAGTTGCTGCTCTCTGCTGAGTTGACTCATTAAATTACAGTAATCATTTCATTTGCAGTTTTCCGTTATTGCAATTTAATTGATGGGGTTTTTTCCACCTTACTTCAATTGCTTGATTTTTGATGTGAGTAGCTATTGTGTAACTAAGGAAAGCTAAAATGATCAGTGCAACAAATGGCTGCTGTTGCAGCGTCAGCCCTGTTTCAGGAGTTGATCTTCTGCTTCGTAGATAGTGATAAACCTGATAGGCATCAGCTGAAGCTTGAATATAGGAAGTGACAGGGAGGAGGAGCAGACAGGAAAAGAAGAATATGGGAACCAGGAGCTGGTGGTGAACACCAGCAGGATGTAAAAGGAGCAGAAGTGGGCTGATCCAGACTGTTTTGCAGAGGCCACTCATCACTATCCTTTTTCTTCCCCTCTCTGAAATAAACAAATCATTAACAGTTCCAATGCAAGCTTTTTTCCCCTTCCTTTCAAAAAAACCCCACTTATCATTTAAAAACTCCCTCAGCTTCCCAAGATATCTCATTGCTCATTAAAGGCCATTTGTTCTGTGCAAGTAACGTCTGTTTCTCATATTTTCTTCTGAAAGACGGGAGGAGGTACATGGAGAAGCCCAACGAGTGCTGAGAACATTTCCTGGTAAAAATGAAAAGGAGAGTTCTGGGAAGCAGACTCCTCCCTTCCCTGAAATGGTCCTTTACATTCAAGACAAGGTACAGTGCTTTCGTCTCAGTAAATGACATACACATTCCTGATGCTCAGGCATGTAATAAGTGTGGTCTTCCCTTGCCTGTTTCCATCTCCCTCACCTCCCCCGATGAATAAAGTTAGCTAAAATGACAGTGAAGACCACCCATAGTATTGCGTTGCCAAGATTAGCACTCATTGTTACCTTCTGTTGGCATTAATTACAAGAGATCTGAATGTTAAGTAATAAGGAAGCATGTCCTTTAACAAAGTGATTATTTTGCATTGATGCTTTTTGTGTAGATGATGTGTGGAGTGAGGAGTCCAGTGTTCAAGAGTGATAATCCAGTAGGTTTTACAAACATAGTTCACTGACAAATGTATTCGCGAAGGGATAGGAAGATCACTCTTTGGTTGGGCTGGTGAAAAATAATATTGTGCCTAAACCAGAAAAAAGATTGCAGGCTAGGAAAGGAGATACTGGAACAAGTGAAGAAGTCTGGTTTGTTGACTTAAAGCCTTAATTATTCATCTTCATTGCAATCTGTGAAAATAATGGCCATGTAATTAACCTTTCACGAGTCTAGTGGATATGCTAAAAACTGTACCACTGAGTTTACCCTCAGTTTTTGCACTGAGAGACCATCTGGAGAGGTGTTAAAATCTAGTTTGTGTTACACACCTCTGTGTATAGTAGCTATACTAGACTTATAAGCTATAAATATGATGTGAAAGATCACTGACAATACTTTTTTTCCCTCCGATGGTCTATTTACAAAAAAAAATGTCAGAAATATATTGTGTTGGAGCACATCTGGTTTTGGAAGAGCTCTGTGATAGCAGAACTCTTACATCTGAGAGATTTCTTGTGAAATGTTGTATACTCTGCTGATGGTGTATTCTGCTACTGTAGGAAATATTTGAAGCTTTATGACAAAACTTGCTTTTGTCCAAAATACTGGTTATTCAAATAGATATAAAAAAATTAAGAAACCAAGATTGAGTTTTAGATAACACTTAAATGCCTGTCCCCTTGTAGTTAATTTTAATTGTTTTTAATTAATGTTTTTAATTAATTAATGTAATGTCACTAAATAACTATAGTATAATTCGTTTAAGCACTACTGAGAAAATCAAGATTCCCTCACTTCTGGGTGAAATTAAAAAAAAAAAAAATTGAACACTTTTCAGATCTTCCTTATATGTCCTGAAGGCATATTAAAAAATCCTTGAGGTACTTTTCTTTGGTTAGTTATCTCAAAGCGTGAATTTTCACATACGATGAATAATCTGCGAGTGCTGGAGATGTTTGAGCAGTTTGTATGCATTGCTTGGCACAGCAGCCCAAGATGCAAAATGGCTTTCCTGCATGAGTTGATGTGATCCTTCTTACCTTCTGCAAAAAAATACATGTTAAAGAGTAAGACCGGATCTGCTGGTTATGGATGGGAACCCATTCTTCAAAGGAGTAATCTGGTTCGTTAATTCAGGTTTTTGCTAATGGTTCTGGATGTCATTGAAGTTCCAGTGCTGCCAAAGATCTGAGCATGTTAAGAGATCCGAGGACATGTTGACTTCTGTGCCACTGCCTCGTGTTTATTCAGATGCAAGGCTGCCTTGCTGAGCCCAGCCCTAGCACCAATGTGCACATTGCACAGAGGATCCTGACGTGCCTTCCTGCAGCGTTTGCAGTGGGTGTTACTGGAAACCTTCTGTTCAGATGTTTTTCCCCTGGAATATGCCTGCTTGTCAAAGCTAACATTTCCACTGAAGGAGTTGCTCACTTCTAGCTAGCAGGCAGCAGGGCCTGAGAGAGCCCCTGGGCTTGACTGGTGTGGCTCAGGGCACCCACCTCTGGTACCGGGGAGCTGCCCCCGCAAGCTTCACAGCTGCCTGTCAGCTGGGGTGCTTCAGAGTCCGGAAGTTTATGAGTTATTTCGTTTCTAAATTCTAAAGAAGTTGTTTTTTTTCCTGAGGGGAAGAAAGCATGTTGTCCTCCTCCAGCCTCCCCTGCCTTTCCCTCCATGAATTCAGAGTTTCCACTTTCTGAGTTGATAGGCATGTAAAGCTGATGAACCTAAACTGTACTATTACCAAGTGCACTGTGCGCTTCTTGTTATAGAACTGTTGTACGTTTTCAGTTGCTAAGTGGAGGATAAACAAAGTTGAATCAGCAAAATTTCGTTGACCTTTCCAACATCTCTGCTGCTCATGGGTCTGACTGTTCCAGTCTTAATGCACTCTGTTGTTTAGGCCTCTCACCGAATGAAAACTCCAGCTAAATACATGACTGGAACTGCAGCGTTGCCTTTCAATCCTGCCACATTTGGAGAGGTAATTGTCTGGATTTACTTCCTTGGATAGCTGTACCGTTATTTATTTAGAGGACAGTGTAAAAAGCTAACAGTTACCATAAGTCACCCTACACTCTAAAATTCCTTTTTTAAACAAATGTTGGGGTTGACTCTCCATCTTTTATCTGTCTGTCCCTAAAACGACAATGACAGCCTGAACAGGATTTTCAAGGGACATGGGAGGAATGTTCCCAAGAGGGCTGCTCCACAGAGGGAGAAACTGGCAATCCTGTGCAAAAGTCCCATTATGCTGGTCCTAAGATTTGTTACACTTTGTATTTTTGCCTATGTCCATGCTGACTTTTCTGTCCAGATTTGATTAAAGAACTGTATTCTTTTAATTACACTACATACAGTATATTTGCTGCCCTTTTATTTTGTCTCCTCCGTGGTTTTCCAAATCCTCATGCACTTACTGTCACGTGTTTTTCTCTTCTGTACTTAGATAGTTCTGTATCTGCGGATGTGTCTTGCTCACAGTGCAGGTGTGATGCCAACCTCACAGAGCTTGGCAGATATGCAAGATCATGCTCCAGCCATTGGACGTTACATAAGAAACCTCATGTCTGGCAACCACATATCTTTCTCTTCCTCCTCCTCTTCAAAAAGTGGAGAAACCAACCCTGTACATATATATATTAGCCTTCTTCAGCAGCTGTTAGCTGGTGTCGGAGGTAAGACACTGTGTGCAGCATCATCTTGACAAAAAAAAAGTCTTACTAGGAATTTGTTGCCGCGCCCAATGCTTTGAACTTGGCTGCAGCAATCAGACTTGCAGCATGGACTGTATATAATACTCTTCAGTTTAAACTTGTTCTCTTTTGTGCTGCTGTGTAGGTGGGAGAAGCAGCACAGTCAAATTGCAGCATTGCTTTACATAATGCTTTAAAATTTTGAAGCCATTGTCTATAACAGCTTCCTCAGCAGTCAATGCTATGTCTTCTACACTCCGATAATACCATATCTGTGACAAGTGTAGTCTTAAAGCACTTGGATGCCTTTAGAACAAATTGCTACCAGAATGTTTGCTTCTATTAGTTTCCCTAGTATTTCTGAGAAATTTTATGATCTATTATTCTGCATTATTTGTTATCGCTAGTGAAATGCAAGTGAATGCTTTGAAATGCCTGATACTTCTTAACCTCCTTTTACTGCTGATAGTTAGATTGTTTTAAATATTGCAGTTGTTTAATAACCTGGTTTTTTAATTACTGTTTAGGTTTGCCAGTCATGTATTGTCTTCTGGAAGTTGTTTCAGTGTATCCAGAAAAACTAGCCACTAGATTTGTAGACAAAATGGACTGGATAAAGGTATGTTGAAAACCCTTTCTTGTTGCGGTTTGGTTTTTTGTTTGTGTTTGGTTTGGTTTGGTTTTTTTGTTTGTTTGTTTGTTGGTTTGTTTTTGTAAAGGGACTTTGGCATTAGCAAGATCTGCCATTTTCCTATGGTGGAATGGAGTATTATTTCCAAGTATGCGCTTAATTTGAAATCTTGTATTTCTACCCGCAGTCAACACCTCATGAGATATTCCATGTAGCAGGATGGGGAAAATTATGTTTTGGTTCTTTGGTGTTATGATTTTGTTCATTGACTGACATGTTCTGGGTAATCTGTCATCATTCCTGTTAGCATAGTGAGTTTTTCCCATCAATCAGAAGATGCATTAAACAGCAAAAGAAAACCGAAAACAAAATTCTGCTAATATTTTGAGGAATTGTTTAACAATGGGGATGTTCCAGTTGGAAGATGCAAGTGGCTTCTCAGAAAAATGAGATTAATTAGGTCCTTAATTGTATTAGAACCCTTTCTGTGGAGGTTTTTTAAACTTTTTTTTATTAGCCTCAAGTAAAAAACCAGATAAACTGGAGCCTACTTGGGAATAAGCCAAAGAGAATTCTGCTTTCACTAGATTCTTTTCTCAGGGAACTTTCTGCTTTTTCATTATTTGCTTCAAGCATCCAGGATTTGCTAAGGTCTTACAGGTTGCTTTCACTTTCATTGGGGGAATCTGGCAGAAAAAAAAAATTGGTCTAGTTAAAAATTAGAATGTGTTTGAAAAATCTCTTCTGCTGGTATCTGTACTGCATTTTGCTGTATACAGTTTAAGCAATTTAAGTGATTTAAGAGCAGGTATGAATCCTGAAGGAGAGGATGTAGAAACACACTCCTTTTCAGTATTGCTCATCATATGCAGAAAAACCTTCTTTTTTTTTTTCCTGGTGTCCATTTGCAAAATTAAGCTGATACTGATACTACCTAGTTCCAGAAATGTAAACCATCCTTTGTGTGATTTCGCTTTGCCAAGTGGAAGGGACAGGTCCAGGGGTTTGTTGGAAGTCAGCTATGTGATCCGATGCAAGTTTTGAGTTGAAGGTAGAGTTACGTTTCATGAGCCTCACAGATCTAATTTCTTGTTTGTTTGCTTGGCTCATTTTTGCTGCCTCTGCAGTGGCCCAAGACATTCAAACCTTTTGGTATGAGTTTTTTACATTAGTGTCTTACATTATACACCACATTAATGTCAGAGGTAAGGTTATATCCTAACAAATTACCCTAGGCTTCCCAAATTCAACTTTTTAACAATTTAGATAACACAAGATCTCCAAGACACAGTGGATTAATTTGCATTGAGAGCTGTGATTTCCTGAACCCTTCTTTTTTTTTTTTTTTCATCACCATTGGATTTAACTGGTTTAACCTCTTTGTTTTTTTTATTAATAAAAAAGAAATGAAAGCCTCCAGTATCTCAGGAAAAACGGTGTCTTTAGGGTTTTTTTTTAGCTCAGTGTGGATGCAAAATCTGGAAGCTCTCTGAAGACAAAATTCAGCCAAGCATTCAGTCTGTGTGTTGAAGCCAGAATGTGTGGGTAGCCCTCATGTGGCTAGTGGTAATCGTCTTCCTAAACACTGAGTGTGTAATAAATGCTCTGCTGAACTGAGTGCTTTGTCTCTTACTAAATGATAACGCTGTCAGTTGAAAGAGTAGTTTCTGAGTTAAGTACTATTTATGTAGCTGCATGACAATTGTGCTTGTATATTGAAGCTCTGTGTGAACAGACTGTATAAGAAACTGCTTCTATACTTTATTCTTTTTTTTTTTAAATTCCTGCAGAGCCTGATGAACACGAATAAAGAAGAAATGCGTGAGCTTGCAGCCCTGTTTTATTCCGTAGTGCTGTCTACCATGTCTGGAAATGAGCTCAGGGCCTCCTTGGAGCAGTTGATCAAGATGACGAAAGACAACCGTGTAACTACCTTCCTTTGCCTGCTTCTTCTTGTTTTTTCTCTTGACATGTAACTGGTAGGAAATCTGACTCTCACAGTGTGTCCAGGATGTATTAGCCTTAATCTGAGTGTAAAATTAACTAGCTGACATCCAGTTGGACTGTGAGAAGGGATTTTTGTTGTAGGTGAGTGCAACAGATCTTAAAATAAATTAATCCCTGAAGCTGTTGTTAAGGTCAGAAGAAGGGTTTCCTGGAGGCACTTCCCAAGCAAAGCCAGCACTGTCACGTATTTAATCAGTTTTAGCTTGCTTGTCCCACTGAGCATTAGTGGATCACACTGCCTACCTCAAATCATTTGCTGGTTCCCTATTTGTGAGTGACTACAGGTACCTGCAGAACTAAGAAAATGTTTAACTCATTAAATGTTCAACTCTCCCTCCCCTCCCGAGCCACAGCCGCCTCCTGGCTCCGCATCACCCCAGGTCTTGCCCTGACAGCAGCCTTTGCTGGGTGAGGGCTGGTTTCTTCCCTCCCACCCCACACGGACTGCTCAGCAGCCCTCCGACACCATATAGTTACACAGTGGGTTTGCCTGCCTGCCCTCCTCCCGCAGCTCCTTCCCCCTCCCATTGTCCTTGTCTCTGCATTTTGCCACAACAAGCATTGAGAAGGACTCCTGAAAACAAATTGGGCATGTTTCTCTGCTGGTGTGTCTTGAATCCTGAAAGGGAGGGAAAGTAGTACCATTTTTAGGTTCTGTTTCCCCAGGACATTTTTATATCAGTCTCTCTGAAGGACTTTATGGGCCACCATTTTACATTGGAGGTTACAGGCTCAAATACTGACAAGATGTGCTGATTGCTTTATGCTGTAGCTAACAAACGCAATTTAATTTGGAAAGCTGTGTCTGTGAGCCAAAGCAATGTCATTGCTTGGTAATAATAAGGTGCAGCTTCTGCAGTCACAAAGCTGGCACAGGTGGGTCCCAGCCTCCACCGCTGCTTTCTGCCCCTGTCACCCGTGAAGGTTGACCTTTCACAGAACCTGGCTGAGAATAAAGAGGGATGTGAACCATGAAACAACAGGAAAAAGAGCAGAGCGTTCCCATGCATTTTTGAGTTTGAGTCAGGTAGAGCTCTGGTGTGCTGTGAATGTACAGAACCAGCGCGGTGGTGGTGATCTGTAGTGGCCCAGTGGGGACTGCAGTGCAAATGGATAGCTGAAGTGGAGAGGCTGAAGGACCCGTCTTCAGCTGGCTTTGCTGCTGTGAGACCACAACAAGGAGCAGTCCCTGGTGACCAGACTAGGCTGAGGATCCCGTCCTGGCAGCGCAGTCACACTGATGCAACTTTTTGCAGTGTTGTGATAGAAAATAGCCTTATTTCTGCACAAAATCCTTTTGTTAGAATTCACCTGTGGGAATGAGCACTGTGAGTGGATGGTCTCAGCACCAAATCAGTATTGGACAAATTAATGTTCTTGACATTTAATTGTAATAATTGGTTTTCACAGTCTGTGGCCTACTGAACTGTTTGGAGGCATTGACTTCTGTGTTTGTAGGCCAAATGTGTTCTTATTCTTAGCAAGGCAAATCTAGACTAATTCAACTTTACTGCTTTGTACCAAAGAGTACATTTTGTCCCCTTAATCTGGGTATGCTCAACAAATCAGATGAGTTGGATTTTTTTTTTTAACCTAGCTACCGAAGAGTGGACTTTAGGAATGTGAGTGCTGGTGATGAGTTCTTAATTTGTCCTCTTGAACCTCTTCTGAGTTTTGTTACTTTTATCTTAAAGGACTCCATCCATCAGAGAATGCTAGCAATATCAAACTCTCTGTTCTTCCATTATGTGTTACAACTCTGCATTTTTCATGGTGTCTTCTCATCTGGCTTGTCCATATGTGTTTTAAAATCAGTGCTTTGTGCAAAGTGTTACTTGCTTTGAAAATGAGATTTTCTGCACTGTTGGTGTTGTCTGTAGAGCCCGGAGGTCCAACATGGATCCTTGTTGGCTTTGGGATTTACCATAGGAAGGTACTTGGCCAAAGGGAAAATGAGAACAATGGAGCTACAAGACATAAAACAGCCAAACACTGCAGTCATGCCGGAACAAGAACAGCTCATAAAGTTAACGACGGAGACAATAGGTAACTTCCTGCCTAAGACTTTGCTGCGTGTAACAGTTGTTTTTTCAACCATCCCTGGCTGAAGACTTTCCTAAGATATTCACCTCATAGATACTGTAACCTTGAGTTCACTTTCTGTGGTAGAATTTACAGCCTGTAAAAATGTCATGTAATTAGATGCATGGACATAACCCTCTTCAACAAGAATTAGGTAGGCTCTTAGCTCATAGACTAACCTGGCAAAATTAGGAGCGATGCCACTGCCTGGAGTCCTCTCAGTGTCTCCTTTCACTTTGATTTTGTTCTAGCATAATGCTGCAGACAAGATAAACACTTTGCTTCTTGCATGGGTAATATACAAGTGCCTGCCTGCACATTGCTAAATAATAATACAAAATCCAAGTGATCCTGTTTTACTTTTTTCTGTAGGTTCTTTTCTGGATAGCAGCTCTCCTTTCCTTGTGGTTGCTGCTTGTACAGCTCTTGGGGAGATTGGCAGGAATGGCCCCTTGCCGATCCCCAGTGAAGGACCAGGATTTACAAAGATGCAACTTGTTGAAAACTTACTGGCCCGAATCCCTTCCAGCAAGGAAACAAACAAGGCAAGATTTTGTAGTATTGTTATGATTCTTGTTCATTTCTGGAATGCACTGTCCCCAGGTTTATGTATTACCTGCCCAACTCAGCTTTGGTTTTTAAAGGAATTATGCTTATTGTTTGCTTTAATGAGTCAGAATTAGGCTAGGGGTTTTCAGAATTAGGCTAAGGGTTTTTCAAGGGTTGTCGAGCAGTTGATCGCTTCTGCATTCTATAGTCCTATGTAAGAGCTTAAGGGATGAGAACTATGAAAGGTCCTAATTTTAATTCAAGAAAAATGGGAGTATCTTCATTTACCTGGAAATAATCCTCAAAGGTAACACGACATTTGTTTTGATCTGTGTTTTGGAAGAGAGGTGCACTGATTGATAAGTCATGTCTAACTTCTGGTAACTTAAGTGAAAGAGTGGGTTTAAAGTGTATCTTTACAGGAAGGTTATGTGATGTTGTTGGTTTTTTGTTTCTGTTTAAGATGAAGGAACGAGCAATACAAACACTGGGTTACTTCCCAGTCGGAGATGAAGATTTTCCCCACCAGAAGCTACTGTTGCAGGGTTTAATGGATTCTGTGGAGGTGAGGCACTATCTAATGTATTATTCTTTATACTGCAGTGTGTATTTCTATTTCAATTTCAATGCTTTTTATATCTTTAGACCCAAGTTTACAAGGTGAGCTGTCTTTTTGTAATAGTGCTGCTGTATTTTTTAAAACTGCCTTGAAATAGAGAGCAGAGGTATGTTTGGGGCTTATAAAATGTTTTATGCCATGGTTTAAAAACTTGCCAGTTAAGGTCTCTGCCCCAGTCTCTGAGACAAATACGCATTCCCTTTCAGGAGGACTGTCTGTATGTGTAAAATCTTAAGAGCTTGTAGTAATGAAGCCGTAGGCCTGCACTTTGGCCTTCAAAAGTACCCTAGAAGTAGATAATTTAAATAGACCTTCTTTTTCATCTGAACTACATCAGCTGATATAGCACACTTGAATTAGAAACTTTCTTTATGGGAATATATGTATCTGTTTTCAATCTGAATGCATTGGTGTAGTGCACTGTGTTCTTTCACAGTGCTTCAGAGCTGCTCTATCTATTGCAATATGCCAGACAGCAAAATTAAATAGTCAAGGCGCGTTTTTAGTGTTCTTCATTTACAGCTTGTTTTATCTTTCTCCCTTGTTCATACCAACATAGCATTCAGCATCGTAGAAGCAGCTATTTTGTATCAGACAGGTTGGCTTTGCTGAGTCTTCCAAGCAAGAATAGTAAGAACATTATGTACAAAAACGTAAAATTATGTCTTTTAGGTGCTGTGTTTATCTCCTATAACTGTTCAGGGTCATTACAGCATCTTTTATAAAATGTGTACTTGAAAAAAAAAATTATCCTAGATTGCAGGAAGCTAAGGGATTACATCTCCAAATGCCTGAGCATTTTGTGCTTCCAGGGAGTAAGGAAAGCTATCTAGAGAGTATACTCAGCAGGTATGGAAATCAGTTCTTACAACTCAAGATTCATCATAAATAGTGACAAAAACGTGGCAGAATTCTGCACATTCTTTCCTGAGGGCTTAGAGAATAGTGGAAAGAGGACAGAGAAACAATGGAAAATATTGTCTGCATTCTTTTAACATGAAAAACAAATTTGTGCATCTCTTGGAGATGATCAACTTCTGGATGGAATTACAGGAAAATATTTTACTACTGCATACTATAACAAAGCCACGGTAATTTTCATTAATAACTGTCAGTCTCGATCTAACTTTTAAAAAATTTTCATCCTATCTCTCCAATTCTTTCTGTTCACTAAGGTGAACTTTTGCAGAGACTAGCAAGTGCTTTGTAGAGGGCACACTTCAAAAATAAGCGTGGAAATTGTAGCTCTTACAATTCATTTTTGTGAGTTTTTAAATCACCTCAGCTTCCATCAATTTCAGTGGGTCTGAGGTGCCATGTAGTCTCAGATGCTCACCAAAAGAGGGATCTTGCTGAGAATTGGGGCTGGGAGAGAGACTGTGGTTTGGTGAAGTGCCGAAAGTTTTGGTTTGTGTTTAATTAGTACAGTCAGTGAGGGTCTGTTGTGTTTTTCAGGCCAAGCAAATAGAGCTGCAGTTCACTGTTGGCGAAGCTATTACCAGCGCTGCTGTAGGAACCAGCTCGGTGGCTGCACGTGATGCATGGACAGTCACAGAGGAGGAATACATCCCTCCTTCAGGTAGGCTTTCCTAACGCAGGAGCTGGATTCAGGAATGTAAAATCTCACAATTCTGAGCTAGCACCAGGTCATTTCACCTCTTCAGGTCCATCTGCACAGACAGTAGAAGACTTTGTTTCATGTGCTGTTTAAATAACTTCTTGATAAAATCTAATTCATTACCACTTGACACTGCATTTGTTCTATTTTTTTTTCATTTTGTCTTGCCATGTTGTGTTAGTTTCAGGTTTAACATACACAAACCTTTAAAAATAGCATTTTAGAGCCTGCACTGGAAAATAGGTCTATAAAATTAGGTTGCAAATCTTTTTCCAATAACTTGGACTGATATGATTTAGTGACTTTTACATGGAGTAAATGCAGAAATTTTATTTATGGACTAAGATTCTATACCCATTGAAATACAAGCATGACAAAATGTTAGCTTCAAAACAGGCAGCTGTAGATATCAGCCTCAGACCTGCAAAACAGTGGTTTAATGTTGTGAGAGTGGTCTTAGGTCTCAGGTGTACACAAAGCTGAGCATGTGCAGAATGAGGTAGAAATCAAACTCTGCTGTTGTTCCAGAAATTTTTAGTCTTAGCAAAAAAAAGTAGTGTACTGAATCTTATGCAGTATGAGTGGTATCTCTTTTTGGCCACAGGGTCTGAAAGAGTTTCATGAAGGGTTAGGAGGACTCTGCTCAATGTTTCTATTAGGAGAAATACTTTCACAGTGACTCCAGTGAAGGCTTTTCCTGAATAAGCAGAGATTAAGGCGTCACTTGAGTACTCATGGGCTGATTAGGTTTTTTATTACCACTGCACATTATATTGAAATTGAAATTGAATGGGATGTGGCTGATTCACAAAGCTCCCTCCCCATTTCTTTCTTTCTTGCTTTCATGTAGATTTGAAAGTGAATGATGTGGTTCCCTGGGTCCTAGACCTTATTTTGAACAAGCACATTATCAGCCCCAACCCACACGTTAGGCAGGCAGCTTGCATCTGGCTTCTGTCAATGGTGAAGAAGCTGAGCACACATAAAGCAATTAAGGTAAGAAATATGCCCTTTCTTAACACTAACTCATTGTCTCTGTTTTTGCTTCTCAACTCTTTTCTGTCCCTTCCTTCTCCTTCACTTGCATTGCCTCTTCTCCCCCAGTGCTGCTGCAGTCCTTATTGAGGTCTTTTTGAGATGTGTCTTATCTTTTGTTACTAGGGCAACATACTAACTGACAGACAAATGAGGCTGTTTAGCACCTTTATAAACATCTGACTTGCACGCAAGTCAGCCTGTGCTTAGTTTAAGTAGCTGTTGTGAGATGAAGTAGCAGTACATCTTCCCTTGGGAAGAAGAGGTTGATGTCTGTATAGTTTTTAGGATTTATTTTTGGAAAGTATTGAAAGGAGGTCTAGGAGGGGAAGAAGGGGGAGAACTAAATGGAGTTCCTGGACTCATTTGTTTTACAGTTGGTCACAACTTTGGTACCTAGAAGCAGTTCGGATGTGCTTCTTGTACTGTGTATTTTTTGTGTGCTTTGATGAAAACCTTATATTTATGGTGCTTCTCTCCAATAAGAGAATATGAAAGGTCCTGTACAAGGACTTAATAAAGCATTTCCAACCAAAATGTCCTCTCTCTGCTTAGAGGTGCTACAGACTGTCAGGGTCCCATGCAACCATTTTGTGCTCTCCAGGTAATGATGAAGAACTTTGGGACAATAGGTGCTTTGCAAATGTTTATCTGTTTGTTGCGTGTAAAACCTTGCCACATATTACACTTGCCTAAACAGTGCATGTTGTGGAAAGTGACAAAATCCACTAGTGTGGGGATGAAGAAAAGACACCCTCACACAGAGGGTAGCCCCATCTGACAGCCAGCCAGGTTTATGGTGCCTTATTGCCATGTATTAGGCAAGGAAAATAAAATATGTGGCTTACTAATGGCATGGTAACTGTAAAAAGGTGCTGGACAAATAGCTGTTTTCTTCTGTGAATGTCAGTCAGGCTGCTGCTTACCTGTATGGAAAGGAGGACAGTTATTGTCATAAGTGTAGCTCAGCTAGGCAACCTCATTGATAAAATGGCCTCTTTATCTGTTAGGAACTTTCCTTGAGACCAGACAAAGGATCCAAAACCTGAGATAAAAATAATGCCTTTTTTTCTCATCTTACAGTCTCATCTCAAGGATATTCAAAGTGCATTTGTTTCAATTCTGTCAGATAGTGATGGTAAGTACTATCACATCTTAAGAATTTTGTCTTTTGGTGGGCTTTTAACAGATGGGAGGGAATCTTGGAGCATGCAGAAAGTCACCTACACCCTCTCTGTCAGTCAGCATTAACAGGTGACTGTGAGAAACATCCCATTCCTGACCTAATAGGAATTATTTCTAGGCTTCACATGCAGAGATGAGAAGCACAACGTTTTTCAGTGGTTTGCTAACCAAACACAAATCTTTTTCTGCACTTGCCCTTTCAGACTATAATAACAGAAACTGTTCAGTGGTGCTACTTCTGCTCTGCTTTGGGCTGCAGGATGCATATCACAGCGTTCTGCACGGACAGGAACACTAAGCCCTCTTTAAGCTAGTAGATTTTGGCTTGTAGGTCTGCCCATGGCAGCTAGTGGAAGGGGCAGCATACGGCAGCCTATCTGAAGCTCACTGAGGTTGAAGACAGTATTACCATTAACTTCGCTGGGCTTCAGGGGCCAGCAGTGTGTCAGGATACTTAAGGCTCTTGGAACTCTCTCTGCTATTTTAGAAACTTGCAGTGACAATATTAACATGAAGATGTCACCTAATTTGATGTGGGACATGCCTTCAGAACAAATTGCTACTTCAAAATGCAAAGCTTGTGCCTTGCCAGAGTAAATCTGCTCTAAAATGGAGAGCTGTGAAGTGCAACACAGAGCTCTGTTTGCTACATCATGCTTTTGGTTGAATCTTATTTTTGAAATTAGTGTATTACTTATTTACGTGGTTATCTTTAATTTTACTTTGTAAAATGTCTTGCAGAGCTTAGTCAAGATGTTGCTTCAAAAGGTCTTGGGCTGATATATGAACTAGGAAGTGAACAGGATCAGCAAGAGCTAGTCACCACACTTGTTGATACCCTTATGCACGGGAAAAGGTACAGTCAGCTCAGAACACAGCGCAAGAGTGCTCTGAGCTATGGGTCTGATGGGAACAAAAATGTGCATTTCTTGTTTGTGGGAAGAAATGTTTTGTAGCCAAGGGCAAGCCAGTGTCCATGTTTTGCCAGCAGGTCAAACTGTAACATTTCTTAATGCGACTTAGAGTTTGTTGTGACTGAAGTTGTTCCAGTTTTGTTCCATTCAAAAAAGCGTCAATATATTATTCAGTCCTGATTCAAGCAGTTTGAATCAGTTGGGGTTTGGTTAGATTTCCTGCTTGCTGAATTGTGTAATTGCCAAGGACAATAACCTCTTGCAGCAACTCTGAACAATGTGAACGTTGCAGAAGTGAGGATTTGCTTCTGCCTGAACTGTACCTTTTGCTGAGAAAGTGTTGTTAATGGTCACTTTTCAGCCTTAGTGCAAAAAATGCTGGTCTTAAAGGACTCCTGGCTACTGATCATGTTGGTTAGGCTGGCAATGTTCTTCTGCAGCCCAGTCCTGTCTAACCTGCTGTGGGTGTGACCACTGTGAATGACAAAACCCCAAGCTGGGAGTATGGGGATCCAGTGGTGTAAACAGAAACAAATTAGCTGAATGGAAATGGGATTTTTTTCATTTTGAGTAGAGATTTGCTGCCCATTATATGGCAAGTGTCTGGGCAGAGATAAAAGCATTATTCAGTGTTTTGACTTCTTACCTTTTGACTGCACAGCAAACCCCTCACTTTTCTGCAGCATCTCCTTAAGAGAATCACAGCGTGGTTGGGGTTGGAAGGGACCTCTGGAGATCATCTAGTCCAACCCACCTGCTAAGGCAGGTTCACCAGAGCAGATCACACAGGAATGTGCCCAGGCGGGTTTGAATGTCTCCAGAGAAGGAGACTCCACAACCTCTCTGGGCAGCCTGTTCCAGGGCTCTGGCACCCCGAAAGTAAAGAAGTTTCTCCTCATATTCAGATGGAACCTCCTTTGCTTTTGTCTGTGCCCGTTGCCCCTCATCCTGTCGTTGGGCACCACTGAAAGGAGTCTGGTCCCATCTTCTTGACACCCACCCTGGAGATATTTGTAAGCATTGATAAGATACAGGTTAACGAGATTCCTTGCAGTGTGTGTGGCATTGCACACCAGTGTGGTTTTTGTGGCATTGGAACTGAAAGAATGGGAAACTACTGAGTTAATAAAACAAAACAAATTGACTTGTTCTATAGCATGCAGTCCATTCAAGGGTAGAGTTTGGTAAAGCTAATACTGGATCTCTTTTCTACCAGAGCCAAACATGAGATGACTGGAGAAACTGTGGTGTTTCAGGGTGGCCTGAGCAAAACCCCAGATGGGTGAGTTTACTGACAGTCTCAGTGACAGACACACAATTAGTGCTGAAACAGTATTCCCTTGCTTATAAATCTGCTTCTTGAGCTTTTTGTTCCTTCTTGTTCTCTAAGTTACCATTGCTGTTTTCTTGCAGTACAGACAGGGTGTTCACTTCTCTCTGTCTGCTTTAGGCTGTGATTTGACTATAGCTTTAGCTGTTATGAGATTTATGTAGCTAAAAATAGTGACACTGATTTCCCTTCTGCTTTCTAAAGTCAAGGTCTTTCTACCTACAAGGAGCTTTGTTCACTGGCTAGTGATCTCAATCAACCAGACCTGGTGTACAAATTCATGAATCTGGCCAACCATCATGCCATGTGGAATTCTCGGAAGGTAATTCACTGCTTTCATACTTCCATTCCCACTGTGAACTCTGGAAACAATAACTTTATGTTCCTAGCTCTGGTTGTATGGTCTATGGATAAGTACATGTGGAAGGCAGTTGTTGATGCCTTGGTGTCAGGTCCAACACAAACTTACCAGTCTGAGAAACAAATTCAGGATTACTCAAAATTCTTATAATAAAGCATTGGTATCACAGCGTTGATATCATCCTACATTCACTGCTGAATCAATTTTGATCCCTTCGTTTTACTTTTGAGTGTGTGTAGAGGCCAGATCTTGATGTGCTCAAGCAGTGAGATCATATTTTCAAAACTGAATGAATCTTAAAATGCCAAAGAAAGTGACCTTTGTGATGTAAAAAGGCAGAGCAAAAAAATATTCAGCAACAAGTCACTAAAAAGCCTGTTGACAATACACTAGTTTAATCACTGCTGTCAGAAGTATCCTTTTTAACTCAAGTCTTGATATTTTAAAGCTACTGGAACCCCTAGCAAAGCCAAAATACTACTGGACCCACTTCCTGCAAAAAAGATAGCATCGTAAGTTTCAAGCTTTAAGTATACATTTCAGAGCTTTAACTTGGGGACTTTTTCACTGGCTTTACCTAAGCGTGGAATAACTTGTTTTGTCCCTGGGAGCAGGCAGAGCACATTTTGTAAAGAAGATCCAGCAGCAGCCTCTTCTGTATTGCACCTTTTGAGTTTGACAAGACAGCATGTCTCTCAAGACTTCCTTCACTTTGCACTGGGATTTCTGAAGCACAGGAGTGTAATTAAGTTCTTGGCCCTTCTGGAATTTCACCAGCCAGGATAGGTCAAGAAAATCCACTCAGCAACTGTGGGCTGAGCATTGACTTGAGAAAATTGCAGAATCATTTAAATTAGAGAGGACATCTGGAAGTCTGAGCCCCAAAGGTCTGCACAAGAGCTAGGCAGAGCAAGCTGCTCAAGGCCTTGCAGATGATGCCTCCGTTTTCCTTAGACTTTCTGTAACCTCTTGGTCCTCACGGCAGTGGTCCTAACCGAGAGTTTGTCTTTATTACTCTTCCTTTTCTAGACTAATCCGGACAGCACATCCTATCCTGTGCAATTCCTAGTGTGGGGTTTTGAGTGGCAGCTTTTGACAGTGCAAGTCAGCAAACATGAAGTTATTAGAGGCAGTCACTGCACTGCCTATATGGAGCAATTTCTTTCTGGGCTGTCCTGCCAGATCCCATGGGACTTCATGGGTGAGCAGCGGTTCCCCTGTGTTAGAGCTGACAGTGGAACTGACAGTGTTTGAAGAAAGAAAAGAGTATGGCAGAATACTTCAGTTTAAAGTAAATATGGACAAATGCAAAATGATAATCCTCAGAAATTTCAGGTTGTAGAGTTGTTTTATTTTTAGTTTTTCAGTTCCTAAGTTATTCTAATTTTTCTAAATGCAGCAGAGTTTTAGGGAAGCAGTGGCCCATCCTCACCAGTTTTTCAGGGAAAGAATCTCTTTTGGAAGAACATACCAACATCTTGATAGTTTTAATTCTCTACCACCACTTTTGCAAATGGGATCAATTGGTATCTTGAAATGAAGGCTGGAGAAAAGGAAGTTTTGAAGTATTGTGTTGTCTGCTGATTGTGATTGTAAGCTTGATATCACTGTGGTACTGCACCACTGATGAGGAGCTGATTCTGGTACCATTCAAGTCCTTTTGATTTGGTTTGAGTCTAAACTGTCGGTCAATTTTGCCACAGACTGTGGTGTGCCCAGGAGCAGTAACTGAGTGAGTGTGCAGATTATTTCAACAAATACTCTTTTGTCATCATTTCAGGGAGCAGCTTTTGGTTTCAATGTGATAGCTGCCAAGGCTGGAGAGCAGCTGGCTCCATTTTTGCCCCAGCTTCTTCCCCGGCTCTACCGTTACCAGTTTGACCCCAACCTGGGCATTCGACAGGCAATGACCAGCATTTGGAACGCCTTGGTCACCGACAAGTCAATGGTGAGTGAGCAGCGAAGTGCAGGGTGGTGGGTTTGCTGCTAGCCAGTGGCATCTCAGCATTCATCATGGGACAGATGCATCTTGTGAAGGAGGGCCTGTGCAAAAAGGGGAGGGGTATTGTCCTACAGAGAAAGAGGGGCTTGAATCTAGGGATGAGCTGGAGGATGCGCAGGGGTTTTTCCACTGCCTCTTACATGTGAAAGGATATTGCAGACCTTGTTTGTGTGGCCTGCATTAGAGTGTATGATTTACTTTACGTGGAGTCTTTCCACACTTTGATATTGCTTTAATATTGCTTAAGAGAAAGCTCTTCAGGAATCCTGGTGACTCAAGATGCCCTTCCTAGAGCAAGAGCATCCGAATATTGTTCCTCAGTTTTTAAGTGGGAGGAAACCCATGGGAAGAGACTGTTCTGTCAGTTTGAGGATAACTCCTCCCAGACAAGTTTCAGGAATAAGTGATTTTAATGAGGTGCACTTGCTCTGACTTTGCAAGTCCTGGAACTGGGTTTGCAAATCTTTTCTCCTAGCAAATCTGATGTTAACATGTGAAGTCATTCACTCTGATCCCTTATCAAAGCAAAAATGCTTCTCCAGTAAATATACATTTAGTGCTGCATACAAACAGTTCAGCTGATAAAGGATGGAGGGACCTTCCTATTTTTTTTGTCGTCTCTTGTAACAGCATTAAGCCATGAAGTGGTGCAGAGAAAGGCGTGCCTAAAGCAGAGTAGGTTTGTGTGGGGTCAGCTCTGGCAAGCATTAGTCCATCTGCTGTGTCTGAAAGCAGGCTGTATTGTCCAAAAGAACCTTATTTTTTTTTTTTTCGGAGTACAGAAAAAGGATTTATGGTTTGTGGTTGTTTCATGATTTCTCCTTTTTTTAAAAATAGGTTGATAAGTACATGAAGGAGATTCTTGACGATTTGATCAGTAACCTAACCAGCAGTCTTTGGAGGATCAGAGAATCCAGGTATTGCTAGGAAAAGTAACATATTTTCTTTGAACTCTCTTCCATTCTTCACCATAAACTTGTTAACCTGAAGAAGTTGAGAGGGGAAAGAAGACACATCCTTTCATCAGGATAGAGCCCAGGCATGTAGTCTGCACTTGAAGTGTGACTCAATCTTGAAACTATTTGCTTCATTTAACCTGAATTTTTTTATGGCATGTAGCTTGAGCGTGATACTGAGCAACATTCTCTGAGGGAGGAGTTTTCTGATCACGAAGCTCTTGCCTATCCTTGAACCTTAAATATTGCTTAATGCTAGAAAGTATTGGCAGTCTGTCGATATACGTACTTGGCAGCAGGATGCCAGTCGGTATAGCATTTTTAATAAACTGCTTTTTGTTTATAATGGTTTGCAGTTATGCTGTATTGAAAACTTCCATTTTAATTTCAATTCCAGTCTTTAGACCATTTTGTTTTGTTCTTATCCTATACTTACAGAAAATAAATCTGAAGCAATTTCATGACTAGAATGTTTGCAATAGCAATTTTCACTACAGCAGCCTTTCTCACTTGCTGTCTGTCACCTGTTTCAGATTTCACCCAACTGGCTGAATGTTTTTTTCCATCCTAAAGGAGATATTCTTCTGACAATGTAGAGTAGGGTTTGGGGAAAAAAAGGAACGTGCAGTAGTTCTCATTTTTTTAAACCACTTTCTTATATTTAGAAACATATCTGTATGTACACCTCTATCAGATAAGTACACCATGTGAATAAAATTCCTTCTTTGCAGCTGTCTGGCACTGAATGACTTACTAAGAGGAAGACCTTTGGATGACATTATAGACAAGCTGCCAGAGATCTGGGAAATCCTGTTCAGAGTGCAAGATGACATTAAGGTAATGGAACTGATAACTGATCCAGAATCTTCAACAGAAAGTACAGTAATCAAAGTCTGAGATGTTTCACACACAGAATCACAGGATGTTAGGGATTGGAAGGGACCCCAAAAGATCATCTAGTCTAATCCCCGTGCTGGAGCAGGAACACCCAGATGAGGTTACACAGGAATGTGTCCAGGCGGGTTTGAATGTCTCCGGAGAATGAGACTCCACAACCTCCCTGGGCAGCCTGTTCCAGTGCTCTGGCACCCTCACTGAGAAGAAGTTTCTTCTCAAATTTAAATGGAACCTCCTGTGTTCCAGTTTGTACCCATTGCCCCATGTCTTATCATTGGTTGTCAATATTTAAGAGAGATTGTCTAAGAAGTTTAAGCCAATGGGAGTTTTAGGTATTAAACAGGCTAGAAATTCAGGCCCCTTGCATTTAACATTTCCACACCACCTTAGAAATTCTTGGTGTATGTTTCTCGTGTTTTTAAGTGTTAGTTGTCATTCCTACTGCCCTTATTCTTGATGGTTCAGCACTTTTTTTCTGGATATAAAAGAATTCCTAAGGATTTACTTAATGCTTGATTATAGGAACATTTACTTTGGGCTGCTTCTGTGCTTAAATGACTTGCATATATGAAGTCAGAGTCCTCAGGTCCTTCCAGGTTTGAGCAGTGTTCCCCTTGGATCCCAACTTCTCTGCTCAAGCTTAAGCAAGGCTGAGCTGTTTTCCAAAGTGTATTTGTGTGTGTGTGTATTCAGAAGTGTTTCTGGGCACCAAACCCAACTGAGCAGTTTTGCCTGAGTGCTGATGAGCCATATTAGCCTCCAAAATAGAGAAACTGCCTGCAGACTGCCTTCTGGGAAGGGTCTAATTCTTGAATTTTTCCTGGAAAATGGCTTGGGAAGGTCTACTTGTGGCAGGCTGTGTGTTTTCCAAGAACACCCTAAGATAATACCAGTCCAAGTGATTGTGTTTCGGTACCCAGGAATATTGCTACATACTGCTTAATTCATCAATGCAAGTAATCAAGGCATTTGGTGGTGGTGTCACCTGCCACCAGAGCTGCACTAATTTTACTGTTTGCTTTTTGTCCATCTTTCTCTAGTTCTAGACATTTAGTTGAATAAAACATCACTAAGCAACAGGCATTATACTGAGGAGGGAGTAAAGCAAACCCAAAGCACTTCTTTTTGCAGTAGAAGGTTCCCTTGTTTTTTGGGGGGGTTGATGTTGGGTTTTATTGTTCGTTTGGCATTTTTTTCTTTTGTGGAAATTTTTTGTTTTGAAAATGACGACCAATGAAATAGTATCACAGAGACAAATTTGAACAGAAGCACAGAGAACCTGGGAGTGTCTGGCAGGATTATTAATGTATTTGTCATTAAGTAGACCAGATACTCAGATGGAGAAAAGCCAAAATTTCTTTCAAAGATATTATATTAAGTATTAGTCATGAATATAGCCTTGTCAGTACTAGCGTTATCAGTTAATAGGAATTATTCTATAGAATATTTTAAAATAGTAACAATGGATTGTTGACTTCTTTTTTTAGGAGACTGTGCGAAAGGCAGCAGAACTGGCCCTAAAAACTTTAAGCAAGGTAAAACTCTAATTTTGTCATTTACACAAGGAGACATGTGGTTTCGATGTCAAGTAATAATTTACTATTGTGTCTGCAGTAGTGACCTGTTTATCATAGACTGTTGTCTTGAAAAGATCTCTGGTATAAGGTGCAGTTGTGATAAACAGAACAGTCCCCTAGAATGCAATCGTAATAAGCTTGACCACATAATCTTCTGTATTTTTGTTGATGGTGATGACATTCTGCTGCTTGAGGATAATGTGATGTTAAGTTCTATACAACCAACAGAGGGATAAAATGAACTTTTTTTTTTTTTTTTAATGTCCTTTTGTTCACCACTTGGGGGTGAGATTTAAAGAAACTTGCTGTAACTTCAACAGCTGACCAAGCACAACTGATGTAGTTGACTGAGCCCAGTGGAACCTTACTGGCGTGAAACAAAGTAATCCAATCTGGTCTTCCCTCTCTGGTGCTGTTACTGACACAAGATTTTTTGGGCGTACTATCATAGAACGTCCTGAGTTGGAAGGGACCCACAAGGATCGTCGAATCCAACTCCTGTCCCTGCACAGGACAACCCCACAGGTCACACCGTGTGTCTGAGGACGTTGTCCAGTCTCTTCTTGAACACTGTCCGGCTTGGGGCCGTGACACCTCCCTGGGGAGCCTGTTCCAGTGTCCAGCACCCTCTGGGTGAAGAACCTTTTCCTGATGTCCAACCTGAACCTCCCCTGGCACATCTTCTGCCATTCCCTTGGTTTCTGTCATTGGTTGCTAAAGAGCAGAGTTCGGCGCCTGCCCCTCCTCCTCCCCTTGTGCGGAAGCTGCAGCCGCCATGAGGTCTCCTCTCAGTCTCCTCTTCTCCAGGCTGAACAAACCAAGTGACTTTAGCCGCTTCTCATACGACTTCTGCTCTAAACCTTTCACCAACTCCATGGCCCTCCTCTGGACACTCTCCAGCAGCTTTATACCCTTTTTACCCTGCGTCCCCAGCCCTGCACACGGTGCTCCAGGTGAGGCCGCCCCAGTGCAGAGCAGAGCGGGACAATCCCCTCCCTGCCCGGCTGGCCATGCTGTGCTGGGTGCACCCAGGACACCGGTCCCTCTTGGCTGCCAGGGACACCGTTGGCTCATGTTCAACTTGCCCTCAATCAGAACCCCCAGATCTCTCTCTGTGGAGCTGCTCTCCAGCATCTCATTCCCCAGTCTGTATGTATGGCCAGGGTTGCCGTGTCCCAGGTGCAAAATCCGGCACTTGTCCTTGTTGAACTTCATGCGGTTGGTGATTGCCCAGTTCTCCAATTTGTCCAGATCCCTCCACAGGGCCACTCTGCCATTGAGAGTGTCAACAGCTCCTCCAATAGTGCACGTATTACTTAATATTTTGTTTGGTATTTCTCTAAAAAAGTTGCATTGGTGGAAGTGGAAACAGACCTTAAGAGCTGTGTTTGATATCACAGATTTTTCAATGCACGCAGCATGACATTTCAGTGGCACAAGTGGTCATCTGGTCCTAAAACGTTGTTGCAATTGGAGGTTCTGTTGTGTTCTGGGACTTGCTGCTCTGCCTCACGGAGTGGTTGAATCCATGTGGCTGAGATAGGCTGTCCCTCAGCAGAGAGGTGATTTGGTCCGTCTCTTCACCCAGATGCAGATCAAGGCCTGCTGGGCTCTGAATTTGACTTCTCTGGAAGCTGACTGCAGCTGAAACTCCTTTTAGGGATGTGGCTTGGGGCATAAGTACCTCCTGGAGAGGACAATGAAGGTGTACCAGAGCCTGGGTTTGACCGTGAGCAGTTGCGCTGGTTGCTGTTGGCTTCTTCTGTCTGATGGAGGAGGTGGTTTAATGTAATCTGGGCAGGAGATTTGTACATTGTGCAACACTGATTCTGATGTGTCCCCAGGTCTGTGTAAAAATGTGTGATCCCTCTAAAGGAGCAACAGGTCAGAAGACAATAGCTGTGTTGCTCCCCTGCCTGCTAGACAAAGGAATCGTAAGCACAGTTGCTGAAGTCCGATCTCTCAGGTTAGTTCTGTGTTGTGTAAGTTCCCTGGGGGTTGGGTCATGATTTGTCCCAGAGACCCAGCTTATCCACCTGAGTTGCTGAATGTTGTGTTTGAAGTGACAAGTTTCTCCTCAAAACAGCCTTCCTGCCGAGTCCTTGCTCAGACAAGCAGCCTGGGGAACTCTGCCTGTCTTCTGGGTGCATCTGGCCTGTACGCAAATGCCCAGATTTGATTCCCAGCAGGAGGTTCTTTTCTCTCTGTACAGCTGGCAAACTGATCTGCAAGCAGTTTGTTGCACTTGAGGCTGTCCTTCAGGACTGGCATGCCCCTTCTGCTTGTAAACAAAAAATCCCACGGTAGTTCTTGAAACAGCCAGGTCTTATTTCATGACTGGTTGTCAGTAATGACAGTTCACATCCCAGAGGAAACTGCATTTGGTCACACTGTTCAAATACATTTTATGTCACGTAATTGCTCAATGTCCCTTGATGTATAGGGAGTTCATATGCCTGTCACTCTGTGACCTTGTTTATTCCTTCATTTGCTTGAGGGACAGAAAAGCTGGAAAATGCAGACCTGGATTGTAGCTGGTCTTTGCAAAAATAATTATCCAGGAAGGTTATAAAGCTCGTAACAAATTATAGTGAATAATTTTTGAATGTTTTCATCCCTTTTGAAGATATGAAAACACTTTTTCAAAAGGCAGCCTGAGACATGAGGTCATTCTGAAACTGACAAGTAGGATTTGAACAGATCATTGCAATTTGTTTTTTTCTTGGACAGAGACAGTGGATGTCTCTGGAGTGACTTTGTGCAGAGCTTCTTTAAAAGATGAAGATGTGCTGTTTCTTCATACATTTGTCTGTAGTACTGCCTTTTTGTGCATTCCCTTTGTGATACCCTGGCCAAAGTAAGCAATGTCTGTGCAAAGCATAGCATCAGTTGGAAGCTCAGGGCTAAAGTATGATTTTGCTTAAGCAGAAAAATACACTGATTTTTATTTGCAGGTAGATTTATATTGGTGTATCTGAGATTGAGATTGGCCTTTTTGTTGATGCTGCACTAGAGCAGACCAGAGAGATTTTTCAGCTATATATGTGTGTTGACTTTCCTTTCGATCTTTTTCCAGCATTAACACTCTTGTGAAGATCAGTAAAAGTGCTGGGTCTATGCTGAAACCTCATGCACCAAAACTTATCCCGGCCCTGTTGGAATCCTTGAGTGTGCTGGAGCCTCAAGTCCTCAATTATTTGAGTCTTTGTGCAACAGATCAGGAGAAAGTAAGTGCAATTGTAGTGGGAAAGTATCAATAGAACAGAGATAACAAAAGAATTAAGCTCATTTAATGAACAGAAGAATAGCAGATTTGGTTGAGAGGTGTTCAAACATGCAAAGAGAAATAGCTAATAAATCGCTAAAAAATGTTTGGTCATTGGAATATGGCTGGTCAAATATGGGGGTTTTTTTGAAGGGTTGGATTTTTTTTTTTATTCACTAGGCCACATATTTCAGAAAGTGAAGAACAATCTTAGTAACAACTGTTTTTAAATGTTACTTCACTTCCACACACAACTGTGAAATAGGTGAAGAAAGAGTCTGTAAAAATTATCTGGAATGCACCTGTACTGTCAAACTTTGCTGCTGCTTTTCCCAGAGGATTAACTGCAGGACTCCCTATAACATAAATTAGAAGGTGTGCCATAGCACTGTGGGCTGGAGGTGGATGTTGTCAGCACTGTGTCCTTTAACCTCTCTCAAAGAACGATATTAATCAGTAGGAGTCTTCTGGGAAATTGACTGAAACCCACTGTTCAGAAGCAAATTTAGCTAATTTCATTGTGAGGAGGGAAAGGGTTCAAACTGCCCTTTGCAAACAAGGAAAGAATGAACAATAGGTCAGAGTAAGACTTTCTTTCTTCCTCTCTCTTTCCGTCTTTCATTCTCTCTTTCTTCTTTCTTTTTATTTCTTTCCTTCCTTTCTTTTTCTTCTTTTATTTTTTCCTTTTTTTTAAACATTTCCTTGATGTCAGCATGCTTTAGCTGCTGTAGTCCAGCTAGAACACCCATCTGCTTCTGAAAGAGACACATTCCTAGTCTGTGAACATAATTAGTTTTGTTCTGTATGCATCTGAAATAGATATTGGTTTGAGTTTATAAGGTAGTGAATTATAGCTGATGTTGCCCTTTCCACTGTTTTATATTGAGTTTGCTCTAAATTTGGGGTTTTTTTCCTTTTCAGACTGCAATGGATAGTGCCAGACTTAGTGCTGTCAAGTCGTCTCCCATGATGGAAACTATTAACATGGTAAGTACTTGGTTCAGAATGGTACCAGTGTAAGGTATATTGTAGCAGAATAGGAATGAAAGTGGGAGCTTTACAGAATACCCCTTCAGGATTCATTTTATCATCACATTTCCATGTGGATGTCTGTCCCCTTTTTTCTTCACATACTGACTCCTTTCATTCTGTTGCCACAGCTTGCCACTCAGATCACTTGTGAACAACCTTGGCTCCATTTGGAGCCAGATGGGTTTTTTTCTCCACCTGAAGACCTGCCTGCTTTGATGAAGAGGGCGTCTTTCAAGTGCTTTTGTTTGGATGGAGACTCAGCTGGTTCTGAATTATGCTAGCTGCCTGTTCTCTTCATATCTGGCCCACAATTGCACAATCACCTTCTCAGCTGGGCCTCCCACTGATGGTAGTCAGTAAGGCACAGATGCTGTCCAACCATTGCCTTGTGGTGCCTTAGATATCCCTACCTGGGTCTTGCCGATGCTTTGGTGGTGGAGAGGTTTAGAGAAAATGCTGATATCACTGAAAGCACTGTCAGCAGCTGGTGTTTGGCACCATAGGTTCCTGCTGCTGGAGAAAGTTGCTGATGCCCAGACACCATGCTGCAGAGTCTGTCTTGGCAGAACTCTCTTCCCTCTGTAAAAGCCTGTCCTTTCCCAAAGAAAGGCCCCTTTTTTTCTGCTCGGGCACTGCACACAGCCAGAAGCATGCGAGCAGGCAGGGAGTGTGAACACTGAGCAAGTTTTAGGAGAAGCATAGACACCAGAGCTGTTCTTTGTTTCCTGCGCTTATGCAAAAGTAACAACAGCAAGCCCTCCTGTACAGAACAGCATGTGGAGCTGCGTTTTGGTGTCAGGTGGAGCGATCTCTATAAATAGCATGTAAAGCAACTGGGGATGAAAGGCTCCGTGTAAAAGTGTCCTGGTTGCCACCCTGCAGGCTGCAGCAGCTGCTGCTGTCTCTCCTCCAGGCCTGCCTGCCCTGGGGGACAGCCATGCTGCCCTGGTCGATGCCTGGGGTTTCCTAGGAAAGGGGGGAGACAGTATAGCTTCCCTGGAGTAACATGGAGATGTCTTGGTTTATGAGCAACCTTCTCTCTGTTCCACTACATTCTGGGGCTGGCTGGGAGATTATATCCTTGGATGGGATATAATGGATTATTCCCTTCACCATACCAGTGCAGAAGGGGGAAGTGACAGCAGATCTGACTTCTGAAGCTCAAGAGAGGGTTACTTGAAGTTAGTATGTGATTCTTGAATTTGCTAGAGGATGGATCTCCCTTCTGCAGACAGTGTGCTACACAGAGTGCTGGAAACGTGAGGCTTTCTCTTTTGCCCAGTGGCGTTTTAGGCATAGGAGATTAGAAATGATACCAATAAAAACCCTCTTGTACCTCTGTGTTGTTTATTCTGCTTGTTTGTCTTGACCAGTTTAAGAATGTCTTTGAGTAGGTTCATTTCTTTCTCTAGTTTGGATATGTTACTGCTTCAGGGTTTCAGATGGTTGAGGGGGAATGTTGTGTTTTGTCCTAAGATGTGCAAACCTTTGCATCCCTTTCCCTCCCCAAAACGAGTCCTTGCTAGTCTGTTACTTTCAGCTTTCTAAATAGTTGGAGTGCAGGAGTGCGTCAGTTCCAGCAAACGATAATTTTGGTGGGGTCAACTTAGCATAAAAGTAGGACAAAAGAGTCTGTATGTGGTAGAAGGCACTTTGTGGTGCCTTTTTACCACCGTGTGGCAAACTCTCAGAATTCAGCTGAAGACCAGCACACAGAGCTGGGGCAGGCCTCAGCTGGAAGTTAGATCAGTTTAAGTCTGCCACTGTTATCTTTCTTTTTTCTTTTTCTATTTTTTTAATCCCCATCTCTTGCCTTCCTCTAGAGCTTGCAGTATTTGGATGTGTCCGTCCTGGGTGAACTGATTCCTCGGCTGTGTGAACTGATCAAAAGTGGAGTAGGCCTTGGCACAAAGGTATGTCTGGGATTTTAGTAGTTCATTTGGAAATGGAGAAGGGAACACAATGCAGTGCCAGTGTAAATACTGTTCTTTTGACTGTCTCTTTTAAAGTGACAGCTTGAGCTCATTCATACTGGAGTCATTTGACATCTGGGTCACACCCCACCTACTTTACCTGTGATTTCCTGAAAGTGTGCTTCCTTCACCCCCCTGGGCTACACGGCCATTGTACTCCGTGACACTAGAGTGCAGAAGGTTGTCCTTGATAGCTGTAAATCTTTCAGGACCATGGATCCTGAGTGTGGGTCTTGGTAGCTTTTTCACTTCCTAATTCAATTCTCGTCATTCATTTGTTACAAACTGTTCTTCTGCGTCTACCCTTGGCTTATCAGGGCAGAGGCTTAATGGCCCTATATCATGTCATACAAGTGCATATAGCACTGCAGCAAGTATTAACAGTAATAACCAGGGGCTAACATTGTTTTGCCTTACCTTTGTTTACCCTTGCAATCTTCCAGGGAGGCTGTGCCAGTGTAGTTGTGTCATTAACCACACAGTGTCCTCAGGACTTAACACCTTATTCAGGTGAGGTTTCTTTCTAGTGTCAGATTTTAAAGGTGCTTTTTGTTGCTGTCCTGTAGGTAGCATTTCCTCCCTATTGACCCTTCATTTTATTACAAGAATTTGTGTGTTTATTTTCCTCAGAGAGCTGTTTGAAGTTGCCTTGTGTGTGTGAGACTGGCATGCTGGGGGTGGGTCACGGGGATGTTAAATACCTCATCAAATTGGAAGAGGCAGAGGAAGGAGTTGAAGGAATTCACTAGCGCTCAGCAGGAACAGATGGGAATATTTCTAGACTGTGTTGGAGCAGACTAACAATGCAGGTGTTAGTGCATCACTGTCAATAAGCACTTGTTCCTTCAGCTTGGGCTGTGGGAGAACCATAAATGGGGCCTTTGCTTCCTTGGGTCTTAATCTTCCCTTTACAGTTTATTGTGATTTGATACTAGAAGGGTCACGTTTCTGTTGTAAAACAGAAATAAAGCTGAAAGCATGATCAGCTGGGGTGTGCACGTCACAGAAATGTTACCAGTCAAGGTGTGCAGGCTGAGGTTGGCAAAACACAAGTTTCTGCTTAGCCTTGCTGTGTTCTGCTGTGCGCTTGTTTTAACACCAGGACCAGAGAGACCTATAACCCTGCAAACATGCGATGAGGAAAAAAGTATAAATTCAGACAATCTAATCAAATGCAGGCTATTGTAATTCTTGCTGCAGCAATAAAAACATGGTACTTTGATAAAGCAAAGTCTCTTCCAACAGGCAAACTTATGAGTGCTTTACTTAGTGGCCTGACTGATCGCAACAGCGTGGTACAGAAGTCTTTTGCCTTTGCTATGGGGCATCTAGTCCGGGTGAGTTGGAGTTTGAGAGGGTTTTAATTTTTTTGTTGTTGTTTTGTTTGGTTTTGGTTTTTTGCTTTGTTGCTGTCGTTTTTTCTTGAAGCGTTTGAGTGATTTGAGTCTCTTCCATGTTACAGACTGCCCGGGACAGTAGTGTTGAGAAGCTGCTGCACAAACTCAGCAGTTGGTACTTGGAAAAGGAAGGTATGTTGCTTTTGTGGTGTTCAGTTACAGAATACAGAGCAGAAAAAGTTCCTAGTGATAGAAAGAATGATTTCTGTACTGTGATGCTTGGCTGAATAATTCCCCTGCATCATTATACAATACTGTGCATTCCTCTGCTTCCCAAGAAGCAGACCAAGCCGACAGAAGAAAATTCTCCTTCCCAGTCATAATGTGTGATTGACTGTTTTTCTCCTTCAGAGCCAATTTACAGAACAGGCTGTGCTTTAACTGTGCATGCTATGGGACGCTACAGTCCAGATGTAGTGAAGAACCACGGCAAACACGTGCTGCCATTGGCTTTTCTTGGCATGCACGAGGTTACTGATGAAGAGAAAGGAGAGAAAGAGAATTCTGCACTGTGGACTGAAATTTGGCAGGAAAATGTGCCTGGTAAGTTACGCTAAGACTGGTAAAAGTTTTCTGGTAGGCATGGGGCAAACCATGTCATGCTTTCTGGAATTCCATTTTGGAAATACAGAGTTCTGATGATAAGAGATTTAGGAAGCTTTTGTCCATTTTCTTCCTTGCTAAAGATGTCCCATATGAGCTTCAGGTTAGTAGGTTAGCTTCTTCGTGGCTATTTAAAATAATTACAGAGATGTTGATTGCTGGGGATACACAGACATAGTTACGAGAAGTATTTTAAGATTGTGAGGCACTGAATGCCACTGTAATATTGCTGTGATTGTGGTGCAGATAGCTGGATGTCTTTGGAAATCTTGATGCCAGACTTTGGGCTGCTGCACCCTCTGAAGTTACAGGGGACTTTGGCTTGTGTCTCAGGTTCGAGATTTCTCTGGTCGTGCATGTGGTTTTAACTTCCTTCAATTAATTAATCTACACTATAGAAGGGCTATTTTGCCATGCTTTCTGTCTGTAGAGGAAGATCTGGATGCGCGGTGAAATGGTTTTGCAGGCTGCTTCTCTGACCTGATTTCAGAGCTGGTCCCTTAGTCACCAGATTACTTTTCTGGAGTTTCAGAAAGGAGCTGCACAAATGTTTCCCAGTGACCTGTTCTTGCAAAAATAAAGTTACATTCCTTAGAAACAAGCTAACACATTGTCTAGTGTCTGCCACATGGAAAGACTGAGATGAGCTTTTTGTCTGGATGTTTGCTAAAGATTTTCTGTGGAAGCACCTTGAAAACAGAACCCATCTTCAGTCTGTCTGGGAGGAGTTCTTCACCCTTTTGCCTGAAGTAGGCCTTGCTGATATGTTTCATCACCAAAAAAAAGATAAATCTGTAATGGCCTTTTTTTTTTTTTTAATAAGATGAGATTTTTGTTACTTTTGTGGCAAAATTACAGTTTTCCTCTGTTTGACATGCAGGTACTCAGGGTGGCATCAGACTGTATATGCAGGAGTTGATAACCATTACCCAGAAGGCTCTCCAGTCCCAGTCCTGGAAGATGAAATCCCAGGGAGCAGCTGCCATGGCATCAGTTGCCAAACAGACGGGCTCCCTTGTACCACCACACCTGGGAATAGTGCTCTCCGCACTGCTGCAAGGCCTGCCAGGGAGAACTTGGACTGGGAAGGTAAGAAAGGAACATGGATTGCTGTGAGCACCAGCATGCAGCCCTCGAGCCAGGACATGCAATGTTCTGTGCTGCAGAGCAGCATCTGTAGGAACTCTGGCTTAGGGAATCTGCCTTTTGGCCTGCATGTAGCCAATACAAAAATGACAGGGAAGATAAGTAGGTGGCGTTCAGATTGCTTTAGGAGTTGTGGTCCCACTTAGACTCCTTCTGCTGCACCGTATTCTGTCCTTGAGGAGCACTGGCTTGTGCTCAGTGGCACTGCAAGGCCCCTTCCACTGCCAGATCAGTGCAGGTGGAAAGCCAAGTCCTCTGCAGCCTCTACAGTGGGAGTGGCCAGAGACAGACTTTGCTTCTTTAGACTGGTGTCATTGGTGTATTTCCCCACTACCTCTTGAAGCGGAGCACAAAGGTTTCTCCTGTGCAGCAGGATGGTGCCGTTTGGCTGTGCAGCATTTCTCAGTGGTTTCTCTTTTACTCATTGCAGGAGGAGCTGTTAAAGGCCATTGACAGTGTCGTCTCTGCATGCAAGTAAGTGTCTTGAAAGAGGTGGTACCCTCAGGATCTGGAATCTCAAAAAGGAGGTTGTTGCACAGTGTTGTTGCTCTTGGGTGCTAAGGAGACTCTAGAAAATTGTGAACACCCTCCTGATCAACCATCAGCATGTGAGGAGTCTTTCTCCACTCCACTTGTCAATATACAGGTCACTGATGAGAGCTGGGAGGGACAAGTGAGAGGGACCTGCAGAGGTAAATGGTTGATTTAGGGCAAGTAAGAGGATGTTGAGAGGACAGAATTGCTAAGAAGAAAGAAAAGACTGAGGGAAAAGAGAGGAAGATGTAGACGAGTGAGGGGAGGAAAGCACATTGAAAGCATATGAGGAAAGACAGGAAAGAAAAACAGAACAGACAGTGGAAGAAGAGCGCCAGAGTGTAACTTCAGTTACAACTGTTGGTAGGGAGCCTTGTGCCTGGAATTGCTTCCTATCTGTGGGAAGGGAGGTGTTTGGAGAGGAATTAATGTGTCTGATAGTTTCTGTGTGCCTTGTGTTTCAGTGCAGAGCTGCAGAAGTCAGTGCCTGGCCAGCCAACCGTCGATGATATTGTCCAGGCTGTCCTGAAAGAATGTCGAAAAGAGAACCTGAAGTATAAGATGGTGGCACTGCGCTGTGCGGCTGGGCTGCTGCAGGCAACACAGGAAGACCGGTTCCAGGAGCTGGCAGATATCGTCTTTCCCATGATAAAGAAGGTGACAGTTCAGCTTCTTGAGTTTTCCCTCTTTCAAAACAAAACGCTCAAGTGGTGGCAGTTGGTCTGATGCTGTTATGTACAAACCCCACACTCAACCAGATCCTTGAGTCTCAATACCAAACCTCTGGCGAGCCCTGGGGTGGTTGTATCTGTGCTGCCCAAATTCTGAATTAGCCCAGCTGTGCAAAGGGCTTCCTGTGGTGTCCAGCATTGCCACAATACAGAATTAAAAGTTAATTCCTGGCGGCTCTACAGGCGTCAGGGAACTCCTGGGAAGCTGTGCAGAGTGCTTCTGTTTAGTATCTGCAGCGTTTCGCAGCTCTGCAAGTGGGACTGCTGTAGCACAGGGAGATGTTTGGGTGCAAGGCCATGGAGCCTGCTGGGCACTTCTGCAAGCTGCTGGTAGCACCAGGGCTACCGGTGGCCAGGGGGACCAGTGCTCCATCTATGTGGGGGCACTGACAGGGTACAAAGACTGGTGTGCACAAACTGCAGGGGAAGGCAATTGCACTGAAGTGTGTGTCTGTCCTATCCTCATCCCTCTGTCCATCATACCTTCCCCCTCGGCCTGCACAGAACTCTCTTGAGAGCGCGAGCACGGGTTTACCAAAGCATGAAGAAGAGGACGAGGACATGAGGGAGAAAGAGGTGCAGATGGAGTCCCTGATCTGTGCCTTCGAGACCCTGGGCAAAGCCTGGCCAAGGAGCCCAGAGACACAGTGTAAGTCAGCTAATGGTGCGCGGGGTGAACTTTCTCAGCTCAAACTATTTCCTATTAAAACAAAAACGGGGAAGAGGGAGGGACGTGGAGATCAGGGAGGCTTGTGAGGAGATGCAGGATCTCCCTGCCTGCAATTTGCAAGATCTTCAGTGAGAAAGCTGCCCCAACAGCTTCCCCACAGAGTAGTGCATCCTTGGAGAAACTCCTTTACTGTTGTCTTAAATTCAACAAACTGTTGTGTCTGTGGAGACACACAGAATGCCTGAGGTGACTTGCCTAATCAAAAGCAGCCTGGTTTTGCTGCTCACATGTACGTTTGCATCAATGCTGGTACAAGGTGGAGGAACTAGTTACATCTGGGGAAAAAAAAAAAACAGGTTGCTTTTATTGGCATGCCAGAATGTGTAATGCAGCTGTTTAACTTCCAGTGTTCATTAGTGAAAGTGTTGATGTGGAGAAGATTTTCAGGGTCACTTGCTGCAGGATGTTGACTTGGTCATACACAGTGACTAGCCCCTTGTCACTTGAGGAAAAGCACAAGGAAGACCTGGTAGACAGAGCACGAAGTGTTTCCTTCTGCCGCTCTTCCTGGTAACACGACATCCTTGTTTTTCTGTAGGTTGCTATCGCCAAGAGTTTTGCAAGTTAATGTGTGACCGTCTGAAACTCAGCACATGGAAAGTGCAGCTCGGAGTGCTACAAGCCATGAATGCTTACTTTCAAGGGTAATTCTCCTTTCTGCAATCCACTTAGGTGATGCTTCTTTTCTTTGTTGCTTGAAACTGTTTAGTGAAATTAAGGATAACACGGGATTCTCAGAAGAAGTCGAGCAGACTTCTGTCCCAGTGGTGCAGTGTTTTTCCCAGTGTCTTGACAGTGTTTTTGCATTTGACAGGCTAATGCTGTTTGATCAGGAGCACTCAGATCCTGTGGCTTTGACAGAAATACTGTTGGAAACCTGTTCATCTATCACACATTCTTTAGGTAAATGGACTTTTCCTGGTTTGCAGTCGATGATTAATTTCTTGTTAATACATTCCTTCTGTGGGGGTTGGCTGGTAGAGGAAGTGCAGAATAAACACGAACTGTCAGAGATAACATTTTGTCCTTCCTTGCACTGTGCTACAATAATTCTGATCTTGCAGTAGCTGTTGAAGACAGTACTGTGCAGGGTGCCGTGTACAGAGAAGTTAATTCCTCTGATGCAAGAGAGCTTTGAAAGGAGAGGGAGAGCCAGACAGCAGACTCCTGTGCAATCTCTTAGGAGTGCAAATTGGAAATGTAGCAATTTTCTCCTGGCTTTGAGGCAGTTTGTGCTCTCCCTGAACAGGGCACCCTTGGGGATATAAGTGCTACGTGTGTAATGTTGACAGGCGGGGGACTGTTTATGACTGTGGTAAGTGAGTGTTCCCACTTGTCCTGTGGCCCTAACAGTGCCATGAACTCCTCACACCTGCAGGCAGCTCTTGTTTCTGGTATGTCTAAAGGCAGCACCTACTTCATAGCTAGCTACCAATCCAGAGACACCTTTGGGGAAAGTTTAACTATCAATGCTCCTGGACCGAGTCCTTTACAACATTTTAGCTCAGGAGACCAAATAACTTTTTGTGACCATCTTGTGCTTGATGGCATAAGGTTTATGTACCCTCACTTAATGCTACTTGTTAAAACTTGGATGATTTATAGCCATACAGCTCACCAAAGGAACTGTCTCTTATGCACAGAAGTTGTCTGTGATGACATTGTACCTATGCCAGCCTTGCTCCCTTTCAACACGTGTGAGGAGCAGTAGCGCTCTGGTAAATAGCACAGGCAACGTACAAGGTTTAATTGACTTGTCAGCCTCTGGCTGGTCCCTTTCTGCCATTCAGATGTGTGTAATTGGGGAGCAGTGCAGACTGCCAGCACAAATGAGGACAGTGAGCTCTGCTAACAAGTGGTCCAGAGACCACGGTGGTGGCTGCTCTTCGTACAGTTAGTGCGCCTGCGGTTCTCAATGTGGTTGTGGGATTTTTTCTTTGTTTTTTTTTTAAATCCCTTAGAAAACAAAAGCTACACGTCCATAAGAACAGAAGCTTTGTCTGTGATACAACTGCTGCTCACCAAACTGCAAGGTGAGGCTTTTGCTTGCTACCTGGGAGAGCCACTGATGGGTGAAGAAGGCACCTGGCTGTGTGGCCAGGAACCCTGGAGAGATGGCATTACCTCTGCCTGCAGCACTGGGTGGTTTTGGGGCAGTTGGAACTTGAGTTCTGTGCTTGATCACTCGGGAAACTTGGAGAGGGCTTGAGGTAGCTGTGGATAATAAAAACAAGGTCTAAAGGACTGTTGGATATTCCTTGGGTAAGGAAAATGTCTAAGTGTCTAGTCTGGTTCTGTGTTATGTGCAAGCTCCATAGAAGGGGGAACTCCTGTTTCTGTAGAAGAGTTATTTTTTACCCTTTCAGTGCCAAGTTTAATTCCTTATTGTTAATTTAGCATTTAAGCCTTGCAGAATTAACTTCAGAGAATGAGTCTGCTTAGGTCTCAAGGTCATACATGTCTGCAGTCGTTCTGCAGCGATGTTTCCTTTGGATTTCTGCTATGCACTTCATGTTTCCTTTATTCTAGCAAAATTCTTATTACATTACATGGAGCAATTGTGAAGTGGGAAACATTTGGTTCTTCAGGCCCTTGTTTTCACATCTTGGAGGCTTAGACTGTCAAGCCTAATCTAAACAGGCATGACTCCCTGTGCAGGAGGCAGCACATGAGCAGAGTGTCAGTTGAATGTGCCTCCTCCTGGAAGGGCAGTACGGCCTGCAAGTGAAATGCTGAAGCAGTCACTCAGCCTGTGTGGGGATGGAGGTGGGCTTTTGGTTTTTTTTGCATTCTGGTATTCATGACCAGTGTCTGTCTTTTATCTACACAGAAGCCCAAAAATGGGAAAGCCTGACACCAGAATGCAGAGAGCACCTCATTCGTTCGTTGTCTACGATGGCATCAGATAGCAGACCTGAGCTACAAGAGAAAGCATTTTTGCTGAAGAAAACACTTGAAAATCTTGACTAAGCTGTAAAACACAAAGTGCCATGTAAAACAAAAACAAAAGAGTGCAGTGGTCTGAAAACCAAGTGAGAAAATGAAGATTACTGTGTAGCATGCATCATTCCTGGCCAAAATAAAAAATGCCTTAAATTCTTTTCCCCATTAATGTTATTTTTACTTTTTTAAGCTGAAGGTTAGTTGTTTTATCAGTAAATACCTCTAACAGTCTGCCCTAGAATGTTTGTAAGTAAGTGTGCAACATGAAAAATGTTGAGGGCAAGATACTTTTATTTTTTTTAGTTTAAATTGGCAAAAGGTTAGTCAGATCCCCTTCATCCATCAAAGGAATTGTTGAAAAACCACCAGTACAGGAAGTGAAAAGCATATTTGATTTTCACTTATGTTGTGTGTGGAGATCTGTTACCTGGTGTGTAAACAGTAAATCTTTGGGACTCTGCAGTAGAGCTAGTGTTTGCTATCTAGAAAGAATTAAATGCTTCTCCTGATGAAGCCCATGTTATACACTGATGGCTTCCCAGGGCAGGGTTTCATCTGCCACCCACCTCTGCTTCTCTTGCTTGCTCCTCCCTTGCAGGCTGTTGTCTGTGAGCTGTGAAAGGCAGAGTACTGTTAACTTCACTCCTTCCTTCTTCTCTGACCTCAACACGGATTGACCGAGACTCTGCCTTCTAGCAACCTCGGCCTCCCGAACTTTAAATGAGAACTTTTTTCTTCAAAGGATGCACAAGAGAGCACTTTACTGGGCTGTGTGGGACACAGTTGCGCCTTGTTGGTGCCCAGATGGAACACTGCTCTTCTCAAAATTGTTTTGCATGGACACTCCTCAGCTGCAGGAAAAAAAAAATACGAAAACAATCTTTTCTAGATATGTTTTTGAAGAGTGTTTGAAGTTTGCAATGACACTTTTTTTTAATAGTGGTAATGTTTTATTCCCTTCCTGTTCGTAACCCTGTTCTTGCTTTGGAAACCTGTAATGAATTAGACTTGTCAATATTTGTAAGAAACTGAATCGTGTCATTTCTCAGCAGCCCAAGTCATGCTGGTTTCTAGCAACTACTTTTTAATTTGCACTTATGAAGAAAGATTATAACTGCATTAATGTGGAGTAAAATCGCTATATGGTGATGTGGCCATGCTGCCTGTCTCCTTTTTTTGCCCTCCTCAGATAAAAGACAAACCAGACCACTATAGCAACAGACTTTTAATCATGTAAATTTAGCACTGCGCCATAATCTGACCAGTACGTGTACAGCTTTTTGGGGATAAACGCTTTGCTGATGGTGAAATAAAATCACTAGTGTGGGCAATATAATGTCCATGGCTTTCAGCATTGGAAGGCTCATTTCTTTTCTTACAGTCTGCAGCTCCTTTCAGAGTTGATCTGTTAGGGAGAGGATTGCTCAGATAACGCCACGTTTCCTCCATGCCCTTTTCTTCAGAATCAGGTATGCAGTACCTACTTTTCCCTCAGGTGCCATTTCCAATTCAGTGTTTTCTGGTACTGTAACCATCTCATCGTCTGACTTGCTCTCCACGGGAAGAGAGGAATGTAATTTGTGCAGACCTGCACAGAAAATGGTCAGCAAGAAATGGGCAGAGCTGCTCACTGTGGCTCTCGTGTAGCAGAAACCTCAGCGAGCACTATTGCAATGTACACTCTGACTGGTCAGTGGGCAACTCCTTGGTGCTGGGAGCTGGTGCTATAATGTTTTGATTTACACCTTGTTGCAGGGAGCTGCTCTTTGTTTACGTGTAGTTTGAACTATCGAGCACAGTGTACATTTTAAAATTTTCCTGAGCAAATCACTTTGCGGTATCTTTAAAACCTTGCTTACCGTGACATGTAGTGTCATGAGTGCTTTTTTTTTTTGTATTAGGTGAATATTACCAGTGATGCTTTGCTGTAGCAGTTCATTGTCTGACTTGGGGTTTTTTTCATACTGGTGAGTGACAGTAACAGAAAAGCAAGAGTCTCCACCTCTCTGGTAGTTCGAGTTTTCACTGTGGACTGGAGTATTCAGAGGCAATGCCTAATATGGTCAAATGACTGTAAGTAGAATAACTGTAATCGTTGTGAATAGCAACCTGAATTTCTCTATTGGGGATTTACACTAGAGGGAAGAGCGTGTTCTAGGAACTCTACAAACAGCTGGATCATTAACTCTGGCCAAGAATGTTAGGGATGGTATAACACTTTCTGAATCACAAAGCAATATGTCTTTCTGGTGATTACAGAACAGATTCAGAGCTCCTCTCTAAAGCACGTGCCTATACACAAAACCTACCTGTACAAAAGTTAATTCAGTCAGAGGTTTGATTCCTACCCCCCTTGCATTTGTAAACATAAAATGAATAAATAGATGTGGCCTTCCTAGAGTTTTTCCTCTAAAAGTGATTGCACTACATAAAACACACTGTACTTTGCCCAGCACGGGCATCTCTTGTGCTGCTGCAATGCTTTGTATACCTGAGTGCAGTGGGCAGACTTGACTCTAGCACTCACATTGACCTATAAGCTGTTGCTTAAATGGATGTACATTGAGAAAAGTTTTCTAATGTTGCAAGATCTCCATCAAATTCACTGCAATCTGTACTGTCGAAGTATGTGAATGGTCTGACTGAAAGAAAACCCTCCTGCTTACCAAAAAGGTAAAAATAAAAGCTGCATGACCTGTTCGTTGAAGTGACTGGTAGTGGTTTTTTCTCCCACTGTATTTTACAGCATTTTCTCTTAGCTCTGATGTTTAGAGTACAGAATTAAATAATGAAGCTTCGAGAAATAAAGGAAGAAGTTCAAAACTGAGGAAGTGTTTCATTCTGAGTAGGCACCGTTCAGTGGAAAACAGTGAGGAAGGAAAGCCCATACACAATCAGGTTGCGTAGTTGGAAGTGTTTATTGACAAAATTACTGGAGGAAAATTGTAAAAATAACTTGGGAGTTAAAATTGTTGATTGCTTGCTGCTTAAAGACAGGTATAGTAGAATAAAAAAACCAATATGCCACTTTTCTCTGGTATTTGCCAACAGGAGACAAAACCAGCTTTAGCACTTTACAACAGGTTTTTTGAAGGCCATAAACACTGCAAGTCAAGTCAGATTTTCTTCAAAGGCTTCAGTTCCTCCTGTTGAGCTCACAGAGCTACTGTTCACGTATGGTTATGCATAAATGCTCGCGGAGCAATGATGGGAATTACTTACAGGATACCAAGAGGAATAAACGCAGCTAGTTTAGCTAATAGTACAGCCAACAGTCCTGGTAAGCTTCAGTTCTTACTGGGCTGCAGAGAAATCTAAGACATAAAATTCAAGATTTAAAATACTTTAAAAAACACCAACCAAACAACCACCCACAGACTGGGGCCAGGGAACACTTAAGAACTTGCTACTGGATATGAAGAGCCCATTAACAAGTTTCCCAATTTTTCAGATCTTTCTTCCTTGTTCTTACGTGGTTTTGGGTCTTCCCAGTGAGCAGATGCACTTCTTTGATCGTATCTTGCAACAGTTGATACACCATCCAGAAACTTGGTCTTGTAGAGGACATTTGCATTGCTAAACATTCCATCCTTCAGGGACACCACAAGAAACTAAAACCAGAAAGCTTAAAGTAAATGCTGCTATCCAAATAAAGACTTTAAACAACATTGGAAAAGGCTTCTAACAAAGATAATTCCTTTTACTTTACTTGGCTAATATATTGGTTGTAATTCTTTAAAAAAATGTTATAAACATAACTGAATCCCAACAGAAAGTGCCAGGCAGGGTAATGTACATGCAGAGGCCAGACATTTTCTGCAGCTAATGATGTCCAGCTGTGGCCACATCCCAGCACTTGGCCTGGGGTACGGGCCATGATACAGAATAGCCCTTCGTGGTACAGCAATCACTGGAAAAGACACCATGAATTTTAGAATGCAAGAATGCTTGTAGTCTAAAGATGTTGCTTTAATTATTTTACAATTTTGGTAACAAATGTTCCCCTCCTCTCTCACAATTTGGAAAAGTCATATCCAACCACCAAATTGAGATAGGTACTGCCTTTTACTCAGAGTACTAAGTTTCTTCAGTTCTACAGATTTTTTTAAAGCACAGGCCACAGTGATACAGAGATTCTTTCCGCTAGTGCCTTATTTCAACAGGATCAAAAAGGAAATATTTTTAAAGCTTCAGTTAAAGAACTTTAGCAAAAAAAACCCCCATAAAGTCAGATGTGGGTCATGGCTGAAACTGATCATATCAGATATTCTTCCCCATTACTACCTGGGTTTTTTTAGACACTGCAGCAACAGCTTATATTAAAATGTAATGCTCACAAGTTTCATAGTTGCCATATCTTCAGTGTAACTTCCAGTTGAAACAACTTTGAAATACAACACACCAGAATAAAATACTTGAACAGCTAACACTCCCAAGTGGCAGACTGCTCTGAAAACAATGAAGTACATAAATGGATGACCACAATAGCTTCAAGACCATACCTGAGAGTGTCTGAAATACGTGTGAATCATGTGCCCAATATTCTGGGTATGTGAGAGATCAAGGGCTGCATCCACTTCATCCAAGATGTAAATTGGGGCAGGTTTGAAGAGAAGCATGGCTAAGATCAAAGACAAGGCCACCAACGATCTAAGACAGAGAACGGGAAAGTTAAGTTTTACCGTCTTCTTTGAGAGGCTTTGGCTTATGAAAACAATTGTTTGGTAATTAACAAAATGCGCTCTCAAAAGCAGTTTCATTCCATGAGTTCTGAAGAGACGGAATGACAGCTTCCACAACTTCCGATTTCAGAATGTGAAGCCTTCTGCTAGAAATGGCAGATGTTACTTATTCTTTTATGGGTTGGTCAGGTTAGTTGGGTAATGATATTTAAAATCATCCTGTTGCTTTATCCGTTTTCAATTCTGAGTTTTGCAGCGCTATTTTTCAACAGTGTTCCTGAGCCATTTTGTCCTTCAGAAAAGTTTCTCTCTGTCTCACTGCTTCCTAAATTCTGTTTCTACTTTTAAATTTGTTAGATTTTTCCTTAGAAGTTGCAAAGGAACACATACTCTACACAGTAGCTGTAATCACTGGAGAAGAAAATTGTCACTGTGACACTACTCTGACACAGGGACAGAACTTATCTATGTATTTTTGTGAGATTACAACTCAAAGGCTGAAGCATTTAATTCAATAGCACCTCAGTACTACCCAGAGTTAAATGCAGTTTTCTTACCGCTCAATTTATGTTTTGTCACTTCTCCATCGACTAAAGTTTTGTTTGTTATCATATGCCAAGTAATCCATTGTTCTAACTTTCAATATTAAGTCAGGTTGGAAGGAGACAGAATCCCTGACTTGACCAGGGAAATGATACATTTTCTGCTTTTCTGAACTATAGTTAGCTAGACATGTCAATTAATATATATTGCAGTTTGCAAAGGAAACAAACAGAAAACCCTACAAAGTTCACCAACCTTTGTCCTCCACTAAGTTCTGTTAAGTTTTCCTTCCAGGTGTTTCCTAAGGCAATTCTGAACTCCAGACCAGTCAAGACATTATCAGTTTTACAGGCTGCTAGCGTAGCTCTGGCTCCTGGTAGAAGTGTTGAGAAAATCAAACCAAAGTCTTTATCCACCTAGAAGTCAGACCACAAAAGATGTGGGTACATGTTTTGAATACAGAGCACGAACAGCTAAAAACTTAAGTGGTAAGCTGCACTGTGGTCTAGATGTCTTGCCCAATTTAACCAAATGGCCACTTATGTCTTTAAGATTAGCACATACAGGATAGTGGGAAAATATTAGCATGTGGAACCTTTTATTTTCTCCATACTGAAAAGAAAAGCAACACCAAGGGATATATATAGAGGACTTCTTATACTAAGCATTTTAGAAGGATCAAATGAAGGAAATATTAGAAGGCTTCTTTATGCTATCAGCCAGGGAAATGGTTATGCCCTACCTCGGATTTATTAATTGGTGAACTGTGATTTCTCTCAATTAAAAAACTGTTAAAAGTATAAGCATCTTGTAAGAGGCACACACTGGCAACCTCCACACTCCTTCCCAAGGTTACTTAAGCAATGTCCAGGTACTGGATGGGATGCAACTTTGTAAATGTAGATTAAAGTTTCCTAGGTCACGGAATGCATCTGAAAACACACTTCTTCCACCACCCATGATGCTTTTAAATACAGCTCACTAATTTTTGCCAGACAAGATTTTGCAATGAAAAGGTATCATTTTGTCAGTGATACCTTGCGTATGGGCAGTAATATTTAAAACAAATACTTCATTTATGAGCAATTTAATCTTTGACATAATCAATGTTCTCAAAGGCCAAAAAGTACAACTTCTCCTTTTACAGCAGAAAAGAATATGTCAAGAACTTCCCATGTAGAAGCAGAAATTTTATACTTTAGTTATAGTTCATGATATGAGAGAACTGTTACAGTAAGAAGGCTGAGTGCTTAGATAATAGAAACCTAAATCAGCTGTTGCTCTCTTCCAGTGTTACCCAGGCTATTAGCGACAGGAAAACAGCCCCACATGGTACGGCGCTACACAGAACCAGAAGAATTTAACTCTGGGCAAATAGTGGCTTAAGTAAACAAAAAGAAAAAGAAACAGTCTCACTGTTTCATCCAACTTCCATGTGACATACAATGATTTCAGCATGTAAGGAGCTTAACTTTCCTTAAAATTTTGTGGGGACTAAAAGGGAACAGTACAGCAGTTTTTCAGGTTTAACTGTATGTTTACAACTGTCAGAGAATTAATGTGTTATTCCCAAAAGTGAGATGAAAAAGGAGAAGTGGTTGTTTTGTAATTTAAACACTAGGCAAGGGAGATTAATTCTGGAAAGAGACATTATTTTTTCTTTTGCATGGAAATACACAAAACTAACCTAAAATAAATCTGATCTTCTGCTAAAATGTGAAGATTAGATTCCAAGTGTCATACCTTTTCCCAAGCGATATTTAGAGCTTCAATTTTCTTCTGGTCAAGCTCTTCAATAGCTGCAATAATTTTTGCCTTGTCATTCTCTACGATTCTTTTTTTCTTCATTAAGTCATTGTACTGGTGCAATGAGAAGAAAATATTTCAATGAACTTTGTGCTCAAATATATTGTACTAATCTTACAGTTACAAAACCAATAAACTGTGAAACTATGAAACAGCCACTGACCACAAGATTGAAATCCAAAGCATTCATTTAGAGCTGCATGCAGGATTTAAGTTTCAGGATATTATTTGCAAATTAAAGCATTAGAAATTTCAACAACTGGCAAAGGGGAAGACCAACATTACTCTGAAAGCTGCACTTCCTTTTCAAATTAACCATGTTTCATTTGTCTTTCCATAGAACAAAGGATGCTTCTGGAGGCTAATAGGAAGAATAGTACTAGAAAATTTGAAGCGTCAGTCAGTGAACAGTTTTGAGACACTCCTGGAATAGCCTAAAGATACAGATGAAATCAAGACAAGCCTAGAACACTTTCAAGCTATCATGCTTGAAGATGAACAGGTTTTTGATCTGTAATCTTTGATAAAGTTTGTAATTCTCAGACACTGTAATGGATACCAGAAAGCTCGCCTAATGCTGCTGCTGCCAACTCAGGATGAACTTGGGTAGGGCAGAAAGAAATCATTCTTCTTACCATCTGAAGTCAAGATTATGTATAACCTACAAGAGTATTGCACAAGGGAATAGTTCAAAAATGTAAGATTAGTATAAAAGATCTAACAAAAAGTTTCCTGCTATCTCATGAAGATGTAGTTTTATATTTTTTGTATTTGGAAATAAAACCTTTAAAAATATAAAGGTACATTATGCATAATAGCAGATACCCAACCTGCCCAATCTTTAAAGGTTAAAACATAGAATGTTTACCCTCTCTTCTGTCTCAGAAAGTGCAGTCATAGCTCTCATGTTCACGTTCCTTCCCAGCTTCTCTTTTTTCTCCTGCAATTTCTGCAGTTTCTGACATGCTTCTTTGGGATTGTTACTTTCGAAGTCAAAGACTGTGTTTGGCTGACCAAAAAGTGATTTCTCTGAAGCTATCCACTCATGCTCTTTCAGCATTCTGGTCACCTGTAAACAAGAAGGTATGTTGAGGCTTTTTTTACCTTCTCAAATGTGAATGAAAAATAATTGGAAAAAAAAAAAATAAATTCTGAAATTACTCTACATTAATTCTTCAATCTCAACGCAGCAAAGGTGCATACCATTACAATGCTTCATGTGATTTCCAAGGGAGCTTTCACATACACCCATCATATTTACCTGGAACATGTGGGCTAAGCCACTGTCACTAAATCTCAGGATTAGTTTCTTTAATTAGTTACCTAATTTGTCTCTACAGTCAGAATGTTCTTCTTATTGATCACCTTCTCACTGTGATCTACTCTCTATTAGGCCATACTGATAAGCTCTGTTACAATTTACAATTTCCACACCCTCTTCCTGGGATAGAAAGTTTCACATCAAGAGCTGCAATTGACATTGCTTATTAAGAAAAAAAGGCTTTTTCCTTTGCATGTGACCAGGGAAATAACCACTCTTGGTCACAAGATGAAAGGAAAAGTACAGTTCTGAAATACCTTGGCAGCAGCATCAGCAGTCTCTTGTTGATGTTTCTTGATGTTGTGTTCTAATGTTTCAACCTTAAGCTGTAATTCATTATTTTCTTCTCTGTATTTTGTTATCTCTGCTGTTTTGGCTTTAATTGCTTTATCCTGTAACATAATTATTTCCTTTTGCTTGTCCAGCTCCTCCTCTGATTTCATTACAGATTCCTGAAAAACAAATCACAGAGGCATTTATTATCTGCTTTTAAAGGCTGGTGTTAGACAGTTATTAGAAGAGAAAGACACAGCAAGGAACGAGAAAAAAAATTCACACGTCATAATGAAGCAAAAGAATACCTAGGCTAAACATAATTGAGTACTGGCAAGAAAATCGAAACAACAGAATACATATTATAATTTGAGCTTCAGAGGAATCATATCATCAGTAACATCAACAATGATAATGAAACACAGTAGTCACTTTTACCTTTGTCTTGGACACCTCAGCTGTCATAGCATTAACTTGCTCCTGGTAGGATTTGATTACTTTATCTGCAGCCTCTATCTGTTGTTCATAGGAGGCCTGTTCTTGTTTTAGCTCTTCCAGTTCCAGAACTAAAGCTTCAACTTCCTAGGGAGATGTTTTCAAATTTATTACAGTTAAATAGAAAGAATTAAGATTCAGTTTGATGTAGTAATGCTGTAGAAGACTAACAGTGCCTGTTACGCAAAGGAGCAATATCACAAAAACAAACAGACAAACAAACAAACAAAAAAAGGCAGCACCAGCAATTTCTGTGTCACTGATTACAGGGTAACATATTAAGTTCCAAAAATGACAGTATTAAAACTTGAGGAGAATCAAACTTTGATTACTGCAACCACTTTTGACATTGAGGAAATTGGCAAAAAGGTTAAGTTTTACCTGCTGCTTTTCTTTCATTTTTTTGCTTGAAGCGTCTGCCTTCTTTTTGGCACCATCTAGATTCTGCTGGGCATTTTTTAGTTCTTTTTCACGTTCTGCTTCTGCATTTTTCATTTTTTTCTCTAATACCTTGTATTTATCTTCTGCATTCTTTTTGTTCTCTTCAGTTTTCTTTAATGTCTCTTCACAGTCAGCTGAATCAAGAAGCACAGTACTGAGTTTGGACATTGTTTTTATCTTTAAATTTAGATCCTGAACTCCAACTGAAATAAATTTTTCTTTGCCTCTAACAAAACAACGCAAAAAAGCTTGTATGTTTGCTAGTTATTGCAATCAGCTATTTCAATGATTCCCTAGGACAGCATGCTGTTGTTACCAGTTATTAGTAGGGCACCAAACGGACAACCAGCTATTTAAAATTAATGAAAATAAGCCTCTTTTTTTTTTTTTAAACAGGTGCAGGTATATGCCAAATCATATGATCAAGAAGTAGTTAATCATATGGCTACCTAATAAGGTATTACCTCATCCCTAGAACACTATGTCTACAGATGTATCACTTCTGTCCACCTTTTTTCTTTAGATGTTTTACTTATTGCTGCATTTGATTCCTTTTGTGTTTTTCCTTAGCTATATGCACAGTACTTCTTTCCAATGCCTTCTTGTTACACAAACTATTTATATTGCTAACCTTAAATAACTACAGAAACAGATGGCTTGGAAAAAACAAAGATTAATCAAATATGGCATTAAATCAATTTTAAAACTTCCCTGCAAAGCCATTTTTCCTTTTATTATGAAGTATGTAAAACACTTACGAACATAACCCTTACTGCAAGTGAATGATCGACTTCATGTGAATGACCTCTATGCAAGTGTACTGTGATTCTGTATTTGTTACATATTTCAGAATATAAAGCTAGTATTTTCAAAGCTATTTTTTTTTCTTAAACAAACATTCTGCTACTCAAACAGCCAAATATCCAGCTCATTCTCAGCAGTTAGTTTTCAGTTAAAAGATTAAGAACATGTTTGTCACCAATGGTTTTTTTCAAGGCAAGCAGCTCCTCCTCTTGTTTGTGATAAGCACTTTGGTGAAGCTTTGTCTGCAACAGCTCTGCTTCCTCAGACTTCATCTCCCACTGCTGTTTCAGGTTCCGGTACCTTTGAAGACAGCAACGATATACACTGCTATAATGCAGGGTACCCAGCACTTCAGTTTCAAAGTTGAAAAAAGTAGATATAGAAATAAGTAGATAAGGATATATTTTTATTCCTATTCTAACGTGAAACGCAATGATGACTGCAGGACAAATAAGCTTAAATGCATGAAAGCCTGACATAATTTCTTTAATAGCAACTACGAACTTTGTAGGTATGTTATTACATATATAAGTCCTGGTTATGTAGCCCCAACTAACAAATGGAACACATGGAAGTTGGCAACAATTCAGAGCTTGTGTTTTTCCAACCAGCAGCATGACAGATGCTAGGCTGAAGCATTAAAGAAAAAAACGTCTAAAAGCAAAACTCACTTCTTCCTTTCGGTCATATTTATGGAAGCCTATTGCAACTCAAAACAATTTGAAAAATAAATCCAGTGGTAGATAGCATATACACAACACTACCTCCTTAGGGGATTTTACAGAACTGACTAGATGTATTTTTATACGCCACCCTTTAAAAAGATCTTCAGAAACTGGGTAGCTGAAAAATTAAATATACTTTAAATTATCTATTTTAACTCCTTATAGCAGTATCACTCAGATATTCCCCTTTAGTACCTATATTTTATTGGGAGAAAAATAAGAGCTATCACAAACTGAAATTCTGTGTGGTTATTACAAAACATGACTGGGACAGATCCATTCTTCAGTGGACTTCATGAAACTTCAGAAACCTTCAACGAATTTCAAGTAGACATCTTTCCTGTATTACCCAAAATAAAGATTTATTGCATGTTTTATCTAAAAACTAAATTTGCTTGTTGATTGCTGTACTTACAAATGTAACTGGGAGGAGGGAGAGGGAGGAAGGGAATAATTTTCTGCATATTACATTCTCAATAGGCCCTATGTGCTCCAAAAATACTTCTTTATATTACACTTACTCAGTCACACAAGAGAAATGATAGACATTTCATAGGGCAAACCGTACTTTTCAGCAACATCCTTCAACCTTGCCAGTTCATTCTCTACAGCCTCAAGTTCAGATTCCTTTGTCCTAAGCTCTAATTCAACGTCTTTAATTTCTTGAAGTTTAGACAATATTGGTGCAGCCTGTGAGGATGCACCTGTTCAGTGAGAAAAAAAAAAAAAAGGAAAGTCAAGCTAATTGGAATTAGATTAATGGATTCACTACTGGCAAACAGCAAGCTCTAAATGTTAATGATGCATGTTACAAAACAAAGGCAGCTAGGCTAAAATTACAGTAGTTCTCAGTGGAGAAAGACTCCCTCCTCTGTTACAGAATTTTGTTCTGCAAACTTCGAATACTACACAGGCATTTCTTGTGAAATCAACTAACTTTTCCTAATTTATGAAATTACCTCAAATTAGTTATGAATTACTTCAAAAAAGTGCTTGAATTCAAAGCATTTCTCCTTCCAAGATGATTATATAGCCAAATATGACTTAAGTATTTAAAATCTAAACTACTTTATGCAAATCGTTTCCCATTTTTTACATAGCCTAATCATCTTATTTCAGCTCAAGACTGACAAATCTTTGCTCGAACAGATAATATTATCCCCAGTATGAGTCTAAATAAAAAGGTTACTGGTCATTTTTATAAAAAACATGCAGACCAGTAAACAAACTAACAGACACACAGTATTATTGTATGAATAAAACCAGCAATTGCCTCCATGCAGAGTGCCCTGGGGGTCAAACACATCTCCATCAAGTGTAACACTCTTTGTCATTATCCTTTTGTCGAAGGTCACTTTCTTAGCAATATCCATGTTGTTACAGATCAGTGTTGTTCCAAATACATATTCCATTGCTTTCTGCAGTTCAGGTTCATATCCAACTAGAGACAGGGCTAAATGCAAGTTATCAGGACCAGCCTAGAAAGCAAATGAAATGCCTTAAGTTATAAGAATTTTCAAATATAATTTCTGTCTTCTCTTGATAAACACAACTTCAAAAAACATCATTATGTTTTGAAACAATTAGTTAAAAGTACAATAATTAATATCTATTTAAACATCGCATAGCTGAAAGGATAATACAAAGGAGAAAATAAAATCAAAAAACCTTCAAACACTGTAAAAGTTCTTATTAGTATAACCATTAAGAAGCCCATGTTTAGAAAAGAAACACAATGAAAAAGCAAAATATTTTAAATAGTGTATTTATTTACATACCAAGGTCTGGGCCAACTTGACTGTTTTTTGTCCAACACATCTGGCTGAAATTTTGTTCAGTGGAATGATGGTGTAGCGACGCTTTAGTTCACCTTTTTCAAGAAGTTTTTTGCCAGTAACCTCAAACGAGAAGAGTTACAAAACATATCTGAACACAAAACTGATTTTGTGCAGGACCCTCTTGACCTAATCTAAACATATACATGGGTCCAAACCACCTCTTAAGCATTCAGTAACAATGCACATGCTTGCTAACCTGGAATTACAAGGCCTCATCTCAACATTCAGAGTTCTGTATTAAAGTAATAAACATACCTCTGTGTCCACAATAATATTATAGAGTTTCCCCCCAGCCACAGCTTCCAGGGCTTTTGCTTTGGACAGATCCTTCACAGTGATAAGAGACACAACAGGGCCTTTCACACGGTTTGGATTCCAATTCTTTTCTGGATTTCTTAAAATAAATTTAAACTATGAAAAATCACATTTGTTTCTCCCCCACACATATATTTAAAAACTCGTAGTGCTTATTATATTGGTATAAGTAGTTTTAAATTCTATCAGGAAAAAAAAACCAAACACAACACCAAAAACAAAACCTCAAGAAATGGTTAAATTAAATACCTCAGGGCAAGTGACTTTCCAATAAAGAGTCAGTTACAAAGTCATCAAAAGAATATTCTTCTTGATGTTGGTATAATTTGTTCATGCAATTTTCAATTGATTTTTACTATGGGTCAAATTATTAGTAAAGCTATATGTTCAGACTAGTTATTAGATAAGCAAATAAAACTGGGGATACATATATTTGATTGGTGGAGACAGATACAATGTTGAACTCCCCAGAGCAAGGCTACTCACAGTCCTCATTGCGGGGCTCTGAAAAGTAATGATTATGTATTTTTGCAGTTTAGACCTTTGAATTCTATGTTTTTAGCTACTGAAGTCGAGTAATGGCTTGCAAACACCACTGTACAAAACTTTTACATTCCAGTGATTTTGATAAGGCTGATTTAAGAATGACTGTGTCACTTTCCCTGCTGCCCATTAATTGTGCTAACATTTCCTGACTTCCTCCCCCCCTACACTTGGATCACAGGTAAGATAGTCGTTATTCATCGGCACTAAAAAGAAAGCAACTGCTAAGCAATCAATGGAATTATCCACTTAGTCCCAAAAGCCACACATAAGATGCCCCTGAAAGCACTTTCAAGTGTCTTAGAGGATCACACTGAGATCTTACTTGTATTCAAATTGTAGATGAGGAAACTTTGCCGTTAAGCCTTCATACAATTCTCTCAGTCGGCTGACGTCAGAAGTCAATGCCTTCTTTTTTGCTAAAAGGGCTTCTTCTTTCTCTTCTGAAGAGTTGAACACGAACAGTAGATAAGCATCCAGAGCACAGAAATCTATTAGCTTAAAGACTGGTATGCTACACTGTTCTATATGTACAGAATACTTAATATAAAGACTTTCTAAAATTCTTCGTAAATTTCCAGTTTAGACAAATTAACACCATCACAATACCAAACATGCAAAGAAAGAGTTTAAAATCTGATGTGCTTCTCTGAATGTCATTCCGGAATATCAGTTTGCAGTTGTGAGTAGCCTCTGTAAAAATATTACCTGGAACAAGAAATTAACTTTAAGAAGTGTTTTAGGTAGGGAAAATCATGAAGGAATAGGGAGCCTGGACAATTTTTCCATCTAGATTTTAGAAGGAATTTTAATTTTCCATCAAACTGTAAAAGATTTATCCTAAGTTTATAAAAGCATATTTTAAACTATTTTCTGTGGAAGGTAAAAGCTTGCAGAGCTCTGACCAGAGAAATTTCTTTCTGCATGAAAGCAGCAAGCTTGGTTTTTCAACTTCTTGTATTGGGTCTCTCTGGGATGACGTTAACATTCCCCAGAGCAGCACTCGTGGTGCTGTACTGAGTATTTCTAGGATGGTGTTGGTAACACACCAGTGTTTTGGCTACTGCTGAGCAGTGCTCCCAACAGCACCAAGGCCGCCTCTCCAGCCCCCCTCCAAAGCCCAGTAGGGTGGGGGCAGGCAAGATGTTGGGAAGGGGACAAAGACAGGACAGCTGACACAAGCAATATTCCATACCATATGAGGACACACTCAGCAATAAAAGCTGTAATAAAAGTGGGGGGAGGGGGTATTCATTATTAAGGCATTTGTCTTCCAGACCAACCACTATGCCTACTGAGGCCCTGCTTCCCAGGAAGTGGCTGGACGTTGCCTGCTGATGGGAAGCAGACAGTAAATCTGTTCGGTTTTCTTTTGCTTCTGTCACCAATAAAGCGAGTTCCAGCTGGCTCCATGACAGACCCACCACTGGCCAAGGCTAAGCCCATCAGCAATGGTGGTAGGACCTCTGGGATAACATATTATAGAAGTAAAAACTGCTGCACAACAGCAGCCAGAGAGAGGAGTGAGAATACGTGAGAGAAACAGCCCTGCAGACAGCAAGGCCAGAGAAGCAGGGGACGAGGTACTCCAGGTGCCAGAGCAGAGATTCCCCTACAGCCCATCGTGAGGCTGGCTGTGCCTCTGCAGCCCATTGAGGTCCATGGTCCACCTGTAGCCCACGGAGGACCACACACCAGAGCAGGTGGATGGCCAAAGGATGCTGTTGTCCCCATGGAGAGCCAACACTGGAGCAGGTTTGCTGGCAGGACCTGTGGCCCCATGACACCGTCTCACACAGCATCCTCACAGCTAAACTGAGGTAGTATGGTCTGGACAATCGGGTTGTGGAGTGGACCGCAAACTGGCTGAAGGAAAGAAGCCAGAGAGTCGTGGTCAATGAGGCGGAGTCTGGTTGGAGGCCTGTATCTAGTGGAGTGCCTCAAGGGTCAGTACCGGGACCAGTATTATTCAATATATTCATCAACGACTTGGATGAGGGAATTGAGTGCACTGTCAGCAAGTTTGCTGATGACACCAAGCTGGGAGGAGTGGCTGACACGCCAGAGGGCTGTGCTGCCATCCAGTGAGATCTGGACAGGCTGGAGAGTTGGGCAGGGAAAAATTTAATGAAATATAACAAGGGAAAGTGTAGAGTCTTGCATCTGGGCAGGAACAACCCCAGGTTCCAGTATAGGTTGGGGAATGACCTATTAGAGAGCAGCGTAGGGGAAAGGGACCTGGGGGTCCTGGTGGGCAGCAGGATGACCATGGGCCAGCACTGTGCCCTTGCAGCCAGGAAGGCCAATGGCATCCTGGGGTGTATTAGAAGCGGGGTCGTTAGTAGGTCGGGAGAGGTTCTCCTTCCCCTCTAGTCTGCCCTGGTGAGACCTCATCTGGAATATTGTGTCCAGTTCTGGGCCCCTCAGTTCAAGGATAGGGAACTGCTGGAGTCCAGCACAGAGCAACAAAGATGAAGGGAGTGGAGCATCTCCCTTATGAGGAAAGGCTGAGGGAGCTGGGGCTCTTTAGCTTGGAGAAGAGGAGACTGAGGGGTGACCTCATTAATGTGTATAAATATGTAAAGGGTGAGTGTCACGAGGATGGAGCCAGGCTCTTCTCAGTGACAACCAACAGTAAGACAAGGGGTAACGGGTTCAAGCTGGAACACAAGAGGTTCCACTTAAGTTTGAGAAGAAACTTCTTCTCAGTGAGGGTGACGGAACACTGGAACAGGCTGCCCAGGGAGGTTGTGGATTCTCCTTCTCTGGAGATATTCAAAACCCGCCTGGACGCCTTCCTGTGTAACCTCATCTGGGTGTTCCTGCTCCGGCGGGGGGATTGGACTTGATGACCTTTCGAGGTCCCTTCCAATCCCTAACATTCTGTGATTCTGTGAAGAGGAATATATGATGGAGCAGGTTTGCTGGCAGGAGTTGTGACCCCATGAGAGAGCCAGGCTGGAGGAGCCTGTTCCTGAATGGCTGCACCCCATGGAAGGGACCCACACTGGAGCAGTTCATGAAAAACTGCAGTCCATGGGAAGGACCCATGGTGGAGAAGTCCATGAAGGACTGTCTCCCATGAGAGGGACCCCATGCTGGAGCAAGGGAAGAGTGTGAGGAGTTCTCTGAGGAGGAGGAAGGAGCGGCAGAGTCAACAACCCCCAGTCTCCATCCCCCTGCACAGCTCACAGGGAGGAGGTAGAGAGGAGTGAAGTTGAGCCCAGGAAGAAGGGAAGGTGTCTTAAAGTTTGTTCTTATTTCTCATTTGATTTGCTGGGTAATAAATTAAATTAATTTTCCCCTGTTTGAGTCTGTTTTGCTCATGATGATAATTTCTGAGTGATGTCTACCTGTCCTTATCTCAACCCGTGAGCCGTTATATTTTCTCTCCCTTGTCCCGTTGAGGAGGGGGAATGATAGAGCAGCTTGGTGGGTACCTCACAGCCAACCAAGGTCAAGCCACCACGCTTCTATATTCCTTTTCAGATTGCCCCAAAATTACACACCAGAAGTCTGTACAAACCTTCATAGTTCAGCATCTTCATTTGGGTCTCTAGTTTTTCTTTTGTTTTTCTGACAGCTTCAAGTGCTTCTTTGTCTTTCTTGTATCCTCCATCCATCTTTTTAACTTCAGCTTGTTTTGTCTTTAATTCTTTTTGTGCATAATTCAACTTCATTTGAGCCTGTAAGGAGTAAGAAAATATGGAACCAGAAGATTTTTAAAGACAATCTTGCAGGTGCAGATTTAGAACACTTGCACTAACAAGGTGCTCATATAATTTGTAAAAGATTCCACTGGTTGCAGAAATGCCAAAAAGCAGCGTTGGCTTTTGAAAGTAAGGCACAGGTGACTTGGGAGAGCATAAATCATGTGTTCGGATACAATAACTTATAGTAGCACATAAATAGAGTCTGAGAAGAAGGAAGGTAAAATGCAGGACACAGCTGTCTTCATTATTTTCCTCAGAAGAGTTTTTCCTTAAGTGAAACTGCAGTTTGGCTGTCTCAACTTCGACAATTTAAATTCCACCGTGAGAACTACTGCAGCAGAGGTTTCCTGTCTTCAGACAAAAGAAGTGTCATCTGTTTCAGTTATGTGACTAGCACACAATTTGACTGAAAACAGTTTCTTCTGAACTCTCTATTCAGTCTCAGGCACCTTTATTTTGATTCGATTAAGTTTTACTGTAGCAATCTCTATAGTAGGAATGTGTATCATGGACAGCAGTCTTCATTTCTTCCTGTCCTGTCAGTCACTTGAGTACTGTGAGTCCTACTTTATGTCTCAAATGCTGGTTTCTGTACTTCCTCGCAACAATGTTATAGCTTTTCCTTATTTGTCTACACCTATGCAAGGATATGCCAGTTTCTAAAATATCTTGCATAGATATTCAGCAAATCTTTTCACTAACATTTCAAGTGTGTGCCATTTGGTTTTCTGACCATTTTCAAAAGAAACAGGAAGGTTCATTTGAGACAGACAGAGCTTTTATTCCTACCTGCTTAGCCTCTGTGACTGCTTTGCTGATTTCATTTTTGCAGGTCATCATCTGCTCAGCAAGAGTAGCATCTTTCCCATCGGCATTGCTGGACAAGCCAGCAGACACAGCATTAAAATGCTGTTGTGCTGCAGCTAAAGCATCTGCATCTTTTTCACTTTCTTTCTGCAAAGCATTGAGTTCTTTCTCTATCTTCTTTATTTCTTTCTCCTTTGACACTAATGCTTTAGAATCCTTCAGCAAACAAAAAACAAAAAAAGGAAGAGAGAACCTGAGTCCCGTTAACTTTAAATTCACTTGATTAAGTGGAAGAGCTAAGAGTAGTTTAATCAACTACATTTCTATGACTCTTTGTCAGATTTTTGATCTTACAATTTGTCTTTTCATGGTTTCAAATGTGTACTTGCCCCATGAGTGCAGTGAAGACATACAGAAAAGTGAAATACAAAAAGAGATGATAACTGCTCAAAAACTAGAAGAAATAGCTCTTTCCTCCCAATATCTAAAAAGTATTCTTCAGTGCTCTGCTTACATAAAAAACACCAACTGTCAGAAATATGCAATGTAGACATTTCTCCTTTACTTTTAAGAACACCATGTGCCCAGAGAGCATAATATTTTTGAAGCTATAGGGGTCTCTCTTGAGCTTAATAGAAGGCTGACAACCATAAAGAGTAGCACTGTCTTTGTATATGCAACACATTTGTTTCTAATGGGAACCTACTACCTACGCTGCATAAACCAAACCATGCCCTTACCCATTTATTTCTGCTTTCCTGATGTAGTTCTTACCTATCATACGATTTTCCTTATCATAATAGGTAAGAAGAAACAGCTGTTCCACTCAACCTGAATTAATTCAATGTTTAAATAAAATTATATACAAAGGTCTTACCTCCTGCATATTTTTCACCAGTTCTTCGTACTTATTCTGTTCAGTCTTGAAATTTTTCTTCTTGAGATCAAGGGCACTTTGTGCTTTAATATCAAGTCTTTTCTTTTCTGAAAGCGCATCTTCCAGTGAACGGAGCTTACCACCAACTACCTACAATAAGAAACGAAGGAAATTTAAATCAGCCTAAGAAACAGACACAGTACTTGTAATATTTCATCTTCGATTCCAAGCTATATGTGGAAGAGACAAACATCTGCTCAAGTAGGCAGTTAGGCTCCAGTGCAAACGGGTCAGAACATCTCTTCCCTCTGAAATGCAAACTGACTTGAAGCCATTACTGGAGCCCCACATCATCCCATATCATGCAGCACTGTCCCTGCACAAAAGCTGCATTGAGGCATCCAAAGACCCTATGGGCCATCCTGTATCTAACCAAATTTACAGCCCCCTCGAACTGAGGCCAGTACTGATTTTTGTCAAACATGAGTTTCCTACTTGAAGTGTATTTCTTTTGAGACATTAACAATAAAAGGAGAAAAAAACATATCTGGCAAAACTACCATGGGGGAGCCATGGCTCCAATAAAGAGCTAAGAAAGAAAAAAACAACAACACCCAAGAGCAAGCAAGAGCAAGGGCACCCTGCAGAGAGAGAGCCAGACCAGCAGGCCCCACTCTCTTTAAATCTGAAGCATGATGCTAATGGGATGGAATACTCTTGTTGGTCAGTCTGGGTGTCAGTCAAGCTCTGGCCCATACATGTCCCCCTTCCTTGATGCCTCATGCCTGTGGGTAGAGCACTCAGAATGTCCTTGGCTCTCAGACCAGAACAATTGAAAACAGTAACTCTGTCCTGGGTTGTTATCTCTTGTTCTCAAACTAAGTCCACATAATGACCATGTTAGCTAAGAAAAAGAAAGGTTTCTAACTGCATGAAGAAAATTAACTCATTTTCAGCCAAACCAGCACGTGTACAAATGTAACTACTCCGGCCCCTGGTGAAAATGAGTTTAACACCCTTGATCTAGTCTAACCCACCTGCTAAAGCAGGTTCACTTGGAGCAGATCACACAGGAATGTGCCCAGGCAGGTTTTGAATGTCTCTAGAGAAGGAGACTCCACAACTTCTTTGAGCGCCCTGTTCCAGTGCTCTGGCACCCTCAATAATGCCCTTCTCATATATTATAACTCCTTGTAGTTCAGACAAGCGTGACTCTGTTCTCTGTTACCTTAGCCTTTTCCTTTTCCATCTCCGCTACTTCTTCATTAAGCTGTTTCATCTTCTTTTCACTTTCAGCCATCATTTCCTGATTTTTCTCTACATCAGTCTGCATTTCCTTTAATAGTTCAGTGGAGGAACTCTTTGCCTTTTCAGCCATAACAAACTGATAAGCTATGCAGAAGTGGCTTAAATGTTCTATTGCTCGTACTGCTTTTTGGTATTCTAGATAGGATGCTCGTTCCTGAAAAGATATAAAATAAAAAAACCTCTAGAATTTGATGGAAAAATAATATTAAGACTGTTACAGAAATCTTCTAAACACGTCTACTAACATTAATGCTTGTAGATAAGAGGAAGGATTCTCCATGTTAAGTAATATATTTGGTATTGTACATTGCAGGCCTGCTTAGGAAAATCTTAGATAAAACAATACTTGTACCATTGATTGTACAGCAGAAATATCACTTGACACAAGTTTTTTAAGTAGCAAGATGTATTTTTATCTAGTTCTCTTGTTTTCTTCATTCTCCCTACATCCCCCTCTGGGATTTTCTGGAAGTCCTGAATGTCACAATTTCATTATTTGGACAGAAGATAAGTTTTACCTCTCTCAGCAGATTCCACAAAGCTTGAAAACATGATAGCTTTTAGTCACCACCTACAGTTTCAGGGTAGCTGAAAGTATTTTTTCAGTACTTTAAGGGCCTACCACTCTTCTGATTTCTCCATACCTCTTTCAGTTTCTGTAAAGTTGGAGTGATCTCCTCATTTATGACCTGAAACAAAACCCAGAACACTTATATTCAGATTTTTGAGACTCATATGTCTAATCATGCATACCTAGTTCCAGGTGCAGAAACAAAATATTCTACAAATAAAAAACCACACTACAGTAGTTTTTCGTTTATCTTCAAATATAAAAGAAAGTATACTTTCCAAATTTTAGTACCGTTCTAATGTTTTGGAGCTTGGTTTCTTTCTTCTCTATGGTTTTCTGGGCAGCTATTTTCTTGCATTCATACATCCTAGTACCAGCTGCTTCTTCAACCATAGCTAAAATCTAAAATAAAGCAATGCAACAAAAATTTGATGTTTCTTATGTTAGATAGGTTCAATTCAGATCTGTGTTGAAGATCTCATCTCCCTCTTTTACCTTTTTTGTTGCCCCACCTCAACCCCATATAGGTTCTTTTCATCTAAAAAAAAAAAAAAAAGCAAGCAGTAAAACCTCAGACAAAAAACTCCCACAATGTTCTTACCTCTGCTGGCTTCATATTTAGAACTTTGGTAATTCGTCCCTGGTGACAGAAAGATTAAAAAAAAAAAGAAAAAAAAAAGGGGGGTTGTGTATCATGCAATAGTAAAAAAAAGCAAAACCTCAACCCCAAAAAACCCCACTTGTGGAAAACACATAATAGGATAGAAAATAATTGTCTTTTTAGCATAACAATAAAAGCAACAGCTATCTCTTAAAGAGACAAACAGGAAAATAGAGCTGGAATATGTTTTAGAAAAAGATTGCTGCATGAGGTCTCATGCTACACAACATGTGTGTTAGAATCAAATCCTGCTGCACCAGAAATCTTAACTATTTGACACTTGATTTTTACTTTATAAGAAGTTGCTTTTCTCTGATGAGGAAAATAGGTGTTCTTCCGTTATCTATCCTGCCTCAAATTCAGTGCGACTTCTATTCTTTTTGGATTTTATAAAGATGCACACAGTACCTGCATAATGAGGAAGTGTGGGTTATTGACATTGAGTCCAATGGAACAGAAGAGGTCCTGCACACGAGTGTTGGTAGCATTCACACCATTGATAAGATACTTATTTCTACCTCCCATGATGATCTGGAGAAGGAAAAGAAATGGAAGAAAATGTAAGTGATTTAAAAATGACTTGACATTACGAGAATAGCAGTTGTAATAAAGAAATCATCTGAGCAAATCACATATATTATGTCTTTTCATATGAATATATACGTATGCTATACAGAACATCAAACCAGATTCTTGTCAGACTGAAGGGATATTTCAAATACCTAAGTAAAACATAGGAAAGGTCTGTCATTGAGGGCAATATTTACAAAGTTTCCAAACTCCACATGTTTTCAATTTCCTTTTTTTTTTTTTTTTTTTTTTTTTTTTTTTTTTTTTTTAATTAAAAACCTTGGGAGACATCTTCATCAGAAAGATGAAAGTTCCTTTGTTCCTGAAGACCAAATGTAACATACATTTCAGATATTAAGAGGAAAATATGAAAGCAGAAGCAGCAGCTACAAACCAGAAAATTATAACTTGCTTCATGAACATTATTTCATTATTATTATTATTTTTCTGTGCAAGTCCATAGAAAACATTATTGATAAAATATATTTAACAATATTAAACTTCTCTCTCCAGTAATTTCGATTTTTTTAATCTAGTACACTGGATTTACTTCTACACTTTGTGTTACTAGCTACACTGTAGAAGCATTGCCTCAATTGCAAAAACTCAAAAACTATTTATTTTTTTCCTTGAAGAGTCACTCTGAGCATAGTAAAAATGTGTACAGGTTACTAAGCAATACAGATATTAGACTCACCTGCCTAGTTATGGTGATCTCGTCATTACCTTCAAATCCCAGTGGACTTGCTTTCTTGTCAGAATTATCAAAGGTAATAGACACAGTTGCTTTATTAATTCCAGCTTGCCCATTTTTATAAATGAGATCTTGCAAGTTGGAAGCTCGCACCTGGAATAGATAAATACGTTATTGAAATAAATCAGTTACACAGCTTTAGTGCACCGCTATAAATTTTAGACAAATTAATGAAAGAAAAGCAGACCTAGTTGTAGATTTAAGAGTTAACGTGAGAGACAGACATATAGGAGCTGCAAGGTGCTAGCATTGTTAAAACAGACAAACCATGCTAGTCAAATTTTACTGAGCCGGCTAATTGTTTCTGCATGAGATTCCTGACAAAAACTGAATACATGTTTAAGAAAAAAAGAAAAGCCAGATGTCTAGGTCAGTCACCAGTAAGTGTACTTAAAGAGTATTTCGTATTCATAAGGCAGTCCACAGAAAAATGATTCAGAAAGTGTTCCTTGTAGGTCTGCTGGATTTGTCTACAATTACAGGAGGTGAGGAAAGAAAGAAAGAAAGAAAAAAAAAAATCACCTGAAGACAGAGTCAAATTGATCTCAGAGCACACAATTTTTAATAAGAATAAAGTAGATATATCATCTTTAAATAGCAGGCATTGCATGTAAAACTTTTTTTTTTTCTGATGAACCAGTTGGCCAAATTGTAAGACCCAGTCCAAAAGTGAAAAAGTTTATTACAAATAAACAAGTTAGTGTCTTTAGCTGCAAAAGATCTAATGCTCCAAGCTGCATAGTTTCAGTTACTGTAGTATATTGATGAATTTGTAATTCAATCTTAATGTGAACAAGAATGACCAAGTTTTATGTAATGAAAAGTCAATATAAATAGAACTATTTTGTTTTGATAGAAGCATCACTTCAGGTCTTCCATCAGAGCTTACTCAAGAGAGTAATACAAAATGTTGCTGACAGAAGAAAAACCTTTCTAAATGCACCCTCTCTCTTTACCTGTGACAGATTGGAGATTCCCAATACAAAACAGATAGAGTCCAAGATATTGGACTTGCCACTACCATTCAAGCCAGTAATGGCATTGAATAATGGGTCAAAGTCATTGATTTCCGTCCTCTGAGCATAGGATTTAAATCCTTCCATAACAATTGACTTGATGTACATCTTCCCTGTGTTCCCAGGGGACCTGGCAAAGCAGTCGTCCAAGAATATGAAGAAAGTTATCTGGATTATAATCCTACAGATTTCAAAGAAAGAAAAAGAAGCAAATTAATCATACTGCATGTCAAACTAACACATAAATGTGATAAAATAGAAAGAACACATGCCTTTTACAACGAAAAGACTACACATTTATAAATGGAAAGTTCTAAGCAGACCCCAGATCCAGGAAGCATCCCAATAATAACCCATATTTCAACATTTTTAAGAAACATGACTTCACATAATGTTCATCGCGACATTTGTATGAAGACTGTGGCATAAGCCTGGTTTCTCACAAACCTCGCTGTTAGTCCATCAGCCAATGAAAGAAAGGCAAAGGTCCAGTTCTTTCAGAACCCAGCAGAAGTGGAGCCTCCCTTTCACAGAATCACAGAATGGCTGGGATTGGCAGGGACCTCTGGAGATCCTCTAGTCCAACCCACTTGCTAAAGCAGGTTCACCAGAGCAGATCACACAGGAAGGCATCCAGGTGGGTTTTGAATGTCTCCAGAGAAGGAGACTCCACAACCTTTCTGGGCAGCCTGTTCCAGGGCTCCGGCACCCTCAAAGTAAAGAAGTTTCTCCTCATATTCAGACGGAACCTCCTGTGCTTCAGTCTGTGCCCATTACCCCTCATCCTATCATTGGGCACCATTTAAAAGAAACTGGTCCCATCCTCTTGACACCCGCTCTTGAGATATTTATAAATGTTGATGAGATTCCCTCTCAGCCTTCACTTCTCCAGGTTGAGCAGACCCAGCTCTCTCAGTTGCTCCTCACAAGAAAAGTGGTCCAGACCCCTAATCATCTCCATAGCCCACTGCTAGACTCTCTCCAGTAATTCCTTGTGCTTCTTAAACTGGAGAGCCCAGAACTGGACACAGTACTCCAGATGCGGCCTCACCAGGGCAGAGTAGAGAAGAGGATAACTTCCTTCAACCTGCTGGTCACACTCCTCTTAATGCACCCCAGGTACCATTGGCCTTCTTGGCCAGAAGGGCACGTTGCTGGTTCACAGTCAACCTGTTGTCCACCAATACTCCCAGGTCCTTCTCTGCAGAGCTGCTTTCCAGCAGGTCCGCCCCTAACCTTTACTGGTGCCTGGGGTTGTTCCTCCCCAGGTGCAGGGCCCGACACTTGCCTTTGTTGAATTTCATCAGGTTCCACTCCATCCAACTCTCTAAACTGTCCATGCCTCGCTGAATAGCAGCACTGCCTTCTGCTGTATCAGCCACTCCCAGTTTGGTTATAATCAGCAAACATGCTGAGGGTGCACTCAGTCTCTTCATCCAGGTCGTTGATGAACAGGTTGAACAGGACCGGACACAATACTGACCCCTGGGGAACCCTACTAACTACAGGCCTCCAACCAGACTCTGCACCATTGATCACAACCCTCAGAGCTCTGCCATCCAGCCAGTTAGTGATCCGTCTCACCGTGCATTCATCCAGCCCACACTTCCTGAGCTTGCCTATGAGGAGGTTGTGAGAGACGGTGTTAAAAACCCTGCTGAAGTAAAGGTAGACTATATCCACTGCTCTTCCCTCATCTACCCAGTCAGCCACACCATCATAAAAGGCTATCAGGTTGGTAAAGCATGATTTCCCCTTGGCAAACCCATGTTGGCTACTGATAAACTTCGTTTCCTCCTCATGCTTAGAGATGACACCCAGAATAGGCTGTTCCATCATCTTTCCAGGGATGGAGGTGAGACTGACTGGCCTGTAGTTTCCTGGGTCCTCCTTCTTGGCCTTTTTGAAAACTAAAGCGGCAACTCTCTTGTTCTCCACAACCTTTCAAAGATCACCTCCAGCCTCTAGGACTGCTACCTGCTCGGCCCCACCGCACCGGAGGGCTGAAGCCCAGGAAAACGACAGTCTCGCCCTTGAGGCGCCGTGAATTCAACCCCAGCCCTGCCCCTACAGCCTCCAGAGCGCCCGTCCCCACCTTCTCTCCGACGGCACCGCGGCTTTTCGCAGCCCCTGCCAAGCGAGCCCTCGCTAGCGGCTCTGACGGCGAAACCACCTTCTCACAGCCCCCGCCGGCAACGCTTGAATTGTGGCGCCGAGAGCCGCCGACCGTTAGAGGCGGTGCCTGATGGCAGCTGCCCCGACACTGCCTGCCTCGGGCGGCCCAGCACCCCTCTTCCTGGAGAGAGAAGCGAGGGGCTAGGTCCACTCCTTCTTCCTTTACAGAGGAGGAGTGAGCACATCCATAACGCGGCCCCTCGATGTGAGGGGACGGCGGGCACCTTCAGGTCAGGCGAACGCGACGGGCAGGCGGGCGCTGAGAAGAAAGGCCCCCCTGGAGCCCTGAGAGGCGCAGAGGTCTGGTGATCGGGGCGGGAAGGGACAGAAAATGGCGGAAAAGGGAGGTGGGAGTGAGGGGAGGGGGTGTTTTGTTTCTGTGAGGGAAAGGCGCTGCAGCTGTAGGTCTGCGGGCCGTGACAGAGGACAGATCGGGGTGGGTGAGAAGTCACTTGGGCGTTAGTGTGGGTTATGTGTCGGGGCTGCGGAGTTTGAGTGCCAACTCCAGGCTGCGGCGGCAAGTGTCTTTGTATAGCCGTTAATTTAAATTAAAGTACAGTTCTGTGCTTCGGCTCACACCGGCCCTAGTCCCACCACCCCCCCCCCAAAAAAAAAAAAAAAAAATTATGCCTGTTCAGCTCGCTTGCTGTGATTTCCAGAAATGTTCCCAGTCGAGCAGAGTAAAGAGAATCTTTTCAAAAACTGCAAGCACGTCTCATTGGAAGAACAGCCGTTTCTGCATTGGTCAGAGCAGAAAAGCAAAGTCAGCCGAATGCATTTACTTTCCTACAGCTGCTGTAAAAACAGACCCGTGTTGTGCTGTCAGCTGGATGTAGCGTTGGCCCTGCTGTAAAACCGGTTGTATTGAACTACCTAGTTTATAGTCTGAGCTTATTTTAATCATTTGAAATAATTCAGGCTGCAGGTCTACGGTACAGGGAAAAATTTTCTGTATGTCTTCTTGCTTCAAGAATTACATTGGACGCAGCTTGATCTGTTCAAGGCATTAGTGTGACAGCACTGCTGCCGGAGGTACTGCAGCTAGGAGGCACTTGATGTCCGATACATCTGGGCAACATACTAAGAAAAAGATGGTTTTAAGTATGGGGAAGAATCAGTCCAGCACGTAACTATATAGCCATCATTACATGCCACTTTTTATTTGGCAAATCGAAAATCTTTCAAAATGGATTTTTGAATCATTTTTGATTGGTAAGAAATCTGCAATCTGTGGCAAATGTGCTTGCATGTTTCTTGCCTGAAGGCCAGTTCCCGATTAGTTTCTGCGAGAGGCGGCTGCTTGGACTGCACAGCAGGTGGCACCTGGTTGCTCTTCAAAGGGCTGAAATCAGAAAATTAGAATAAAGAACCAGTTGTTGGAGTTTAACCCCAGCTAGTGATCAAAACTACAGTAGCTGCTTGCTCGCTTTCACCACCTCTTCCCCCCCGCCACCAAATAGGGAAGAGAATTGAAAGGGAAGGGAGAAACTCATGGATTGAGATAACAGTTCAATAAAATAACAAAATAATACTCATATAATAATATATATAAAATCAAAGATAACTCAATGTAATTCATCACCAACTCGGTCTGCACCAAGCAGCCAGTCCCAGGAGGAGAGAGAGCACCTTGGTCCTGAACAGCCAGTGCTGAGGAGAGAGAGAAAAGACCAAAGAGGCAGAAAGGCCCAGATGGCAACTGCAAAATGGCAGAATGGCAAAAGGCTAAACTAAAGGAACTCCCTAACAGACTCAACCAAAACGGAGCAGAACCAGAACCGGACTAACAAGCCGGAAAAACAGACTCTCATTAAATACAAAACAAGATGTTAATGGCATGGAATATAAGCAGGGTCTGATTTGCTCAAATAACCAAGAAGCCAAGTGCACTGTAGCAGAAATTGCTCAAGCCACAGGCTTCACCCCTGTGGACATGGACCGCATGTCATCAGCCGATGAGACCAAGAACATGCCCCTGTACCTCTTGGAGCCTGGAAAACTCTTGTCTTTTTAGCTCTGGGGCTCTTTGCTTCTTCACATACGACCTGATCCAGCAGGTCATCCACATGTACGTCAGGCAGCAGAAGAACAAGTTCACAGAATCACAGAATGTTAGGGATTGGAAGGGACCTCAAAAGATCATCTAGTCCAATCCCCCCGCCGGAGCAGGAACACCTAGATGAGGTTACACAGGAAGGGGTCCAGGCGGGTTTTGAATATCTCCAGAGAAGGAGACTCCACAACCTCCCTGGGCAGCCTGTTCCAGTGTTCCGTCACCCTCACTGAGAAGAAGTTTCTTCTCAAATTTAAGTGGAACCTCTTGTGTTCCAGCTTGAACCCATTACCTCTTGTCTTACTGTTGGTTGTCACCGAGAAGAGCCTGGCTCCATCCTCGTGACACCCACCCTTTATATATTTATACACATTAATGAGGTCACCCCTCAGTCTCCTCTAAGCTAAAGAGCCCCAGCTCCCTCAGCCTTTCCTCATAAGGGAGATGCTCCACTCCTTTCATCATCTTTGTTGCCCTGTGCTGGACTCTCTCCAGCAGTTCCCTGTCCTTCTTGAACTGAGAGGCCCAGAACTGGACACAATATTCCAGATGAGATCTCACCAGGGTAGAGTAGAGGGGAAGGAGAACCTCTCTCGACCTACTAACGACCCCGCTTCTAATACACCCCAGGATGCCATTGGCCTTCCTGGCCACAAGGGCACAGTGCTGGCTCATGGTCATCCTGCTGCCCACCAGGACCCCCAGGTCCCTTTCCCCTACACTTCTCTCCAATAGGTCATTCCCCAACCTATACTGGAACCTGGGGTTGTTCCTGCCCAGATGCAAGACTCTACACTTTCTCTTGTTATATTTCATTAAATTTTTCCCCGCCCAACTCTCCAGCCTGTCTAGGTCTCTTTGGATGGCAGCACAGCCCTCTGGCGTGTCAGCCACTCCTCCCAGCTTGGTGTCATCAGCAAACTTGCTGACAGTACACTCAATTCCCTCATCCAAGTCGTTGATGAATATATTGAACAGCATTGGTCCCGGTACTGACCCTTGAGGCACTCCACTAGATACAGGCCTCCAACCAGACTCCGCCTCATTGACCACGACTCTCTGGCTTCTTTCCTTCAGCCAGTTTGCGGTCCACTCCACAACCCGATTGTCCAGACCATACTACCTCAGTTTAGCTGTGAGGATGCTGTGGGAGATGGTGTCAAATGCTTTACTGAAATCAAGGTAGACCACGTCCACCGCTCTGCCATCATCAATCCACCTTGTTATGTCTTCATAAAAGGCTATAAGGTTGGTCAAGCATGATTTCCCCTTGGTGAAGCCATGTTGACTGCCCCGATGACCCTCTTATCCTTGATAGGCCTTAAGATGGCACCAAGGATAAGGTGTTCCATCACCTTCCCAGGGATGGAGGTGAGGCTGACCGGTCTATAGTTACCTGGGTCCTCCTTCTTGCCCTTTTTGAAGCCTGGAGTGACATTTGCTTTCCTCCAGTCCTCAGGCACCTCTCTCATTTCCCAAGACTTGGCAAAGATGATGGAGGGTGGTCCAGCAATGACTTCAGCCAGCTCCCTCCGCACCCATGGGTGCATCCCATCTGGACCCATGGATTTATGGATGTCCAGATTGCTTAATTGCTCCCTAATCCAGTCCTCATCAACCAAGACAAACTCCTCCATTGCCCTGCCTTCCTCTGGGGCCTCAGGGGTACGGGGCTCCTCAGGACAGCCTCCGGCAGAGTAGATAGAGACAAAGAAGGCATTCAGGAACTCCGCCTTCTCTGTATCTTCTGTCACCAGGGCACCCACCCCATTCATCAGTGGGCCTACATTGCCTCTGCCATGTATTTGAAGAAGCTCTTTCTGTTGTCCTTGACCTCTCTTGCCAGGTTTAACTCTAAGGAGGCCTTAGCTTTCCTAGTTGCCTCCCTACATCCTCTAACAACAGCCTTATATTCTTCCCAAAAGTTGTACAAGGTCGCTATAGAGGTGGTCAACACAACGCTGCCTTGCATGGCCTATGTCATGCTGTCACTCATCTACCTGCCCGGGGTGCTGGCAGCCTGCTCACAGCTCTACTGCAGCACCAAATACAGGTGTTTTCCAGATTGGCTCGACCAGTGGCTCCAGCACCAAAAGCAGATTGGGCTCCTCAGCTTCTTCTGTGTGGCTTTGCACGCCATGTACAGCGTGTGTGTGTCCATGCGCTGCTCCCAGTGCTACCAGTTAATTGAGACAGCCGTCAGGCAGGTAATCGGGATGCTTTTCAGGTCATCGCCTGTAGTAATCTTCTACACATATCCAGGTGTCGTGTAGCAGCCTTAATAACGTGGCTTTTGCATTCACTTTCTAGAGCATGTGTGAGACAGTGGGAATAAGCTGCTATCTGTACAAGCACTTCTTCCATGAAGGAACAGCCTTTCAGTACTTAAAGGGGGCATATAAGAAAGATGGGGACAGACTTTTTAGCAGGACCTGTTGCGAAAGGACAAGGGGTAATGGTTTTAAACAAAAAGAGGAGAGATTCAGGCTAGACATGAAGAAGAAATTTTTTACAATGAGGGTGGTAAAACACTGGCCCAGATTGCCCAGAGAGGAGGGAGATGCCCCATCCCTGGAAACATTCAAGGCCAGGCTGAACAAGACTCTCAGCAACATGATCTGGGTGAAGATGTCCTTGCTTATGGCGGGGGGCTGGTCTAGATGACCTTTGACAGCCCCTTCCAACCAAAACTATTCTACGATTCTATGCCAGTCAAGGTCCGTCTCATTGTGCCTCCCTTAGCAGCTGCCTCACATCTGCAGATTGAGCCCAGAAAGACCTTGGCTTCCAGAAAACAGCTAAGATAACAGTTAGCTCTTACATTCTCTCCATTCCAACTCAAGAACACTGGAAAGTTACTTGAAGAAAAACATCGATTCTGTCCTGGCATGTTATCTTCTTGTTCTCAAACTACATCCAAACAACAACTGTGCTAGCTGCAAAAAAGAAGAGTTTCTAACTGCGTGAAGAAAGTTAACTCGATTTCAGTCAAACCAGCATACCACTTCTGATGTGAAAGGCTTTCCACTATAAAGATGACCATGTATGTTCTCTGTTTGCATATGACATGAGAGAGAGGAATAATTTCACCATTCTTAAGTTGCTGCATACTACCTTTGACCTCATAGGCCCTAAAAAATGAGTGCATCTGGCTTAATGGTAAAATGTGCTATTTTAGTTATAATCTTCAATTTTAAGGAAAAAAAAAGTTGCAGCTGCCTAACATGGAGTTAGCATGTTGGAATGAATATAGCATGTGGTTTGAGGAAGGTAAAGGTATTTTTAGCAGCTGCTTATCTAAGATAATTTTTAGTATTATTATACCATAATGTGCATTGTACTAAATGTATAGCAGATAACTTTCCTAGCTCTGAAGTCACTCTACAAAGGTAAATGTATAGTGTATCTTCACTAGTTTGTGAAATGAGTACTTTAAGAATTGGGAAACGGTTTGATTTTAGTAAGTATATGATAATAGAGCACAAAATTAATGATAATATCAGTTCAGAAAGACGTGGGTTTGTTGAAACCCACTAGTGTGCTCACTAGAATCTCTTAAGGACTGAAAGCATGGTCACAGCAGATATATAAAAGATGATGTTCTATTTTGGTAAAGAAACACCTGTTTCTTTTTATCTCATGGGGTGAACTTAACACAAAGCTTTTTTGGTAGACATATTGTAAGGGTTGTTTTCTGGGTTTTGGTGGGGTTTTTTTGCAAATCATGCTTTAGTGATGTTGATTCTTCATTCAGAGGAGATAACTGTTCTTTTTTTTTTTTCTTCTCAGGACTCAGTTCTGGTGAAAGAAATTACAGTGTGTACATCCTGAATAAATCTCCCATTAGAGTTTTCTGGTTCTTCAGGTATTTTGAAGATATCCTGTAAAAACCTATGCTAAATAATAAGTAAAACCAGCAATAATAAATAAATATGAAATTAGGGACATGGTTTAGGGCTAGAGTTAGCTTATGATTGGACTTGATGATCTCAAGGGTCTCTTTCAACCAAAATGATTCTATAATTAGATTTCTAGTTGCCATTATGTAGTCACAGAAGAATAGGGTAGGGATTTTGAGAGGTCATGTAGTCTGTACACCTGGGCAAAGCCAGACCAGACTGATCAGATTGCTTACAGGCATGTGATGTAAAAATTTTGAATGATGGAGATTCCACAATCTCTTGAGGCAGCCTGTTCCAATATCTGACCCTGTCATGGTTCGGGGTGGGGGAAATCCCCGAACTTTCCACATATCATTGGAAAAGACTGTCTTGCAAGCTACATTCATCATGTTTTACCCTGCTGCAGTGCACTCCCCTCAGATGAGCTGGTTTCCATTTTCTCAGTACTGTCTTGGCAGCTGTAGAAAGTTGTAAATCTCCCTGTAGCTTTTGCTTTCTGGAGGCTGAACAAAGCCATTTCTCTCAAGTTTTTCTCATGTTACATTTTCCAGTCCCTTCATCGACTTGGTGACCCTACACTGGACTTGCTCAAGTATGTCAGTGACTTTCTTGTACTGGGGAGCTGAGAACTCAACATGGCGCTCCAAATGCAACTGGTCTAAGTTCAGGGTGGTGGAGAAGGACTCTGTCCTTTCAGGTCCAGGTGTTTTATAAGGACATCAAACATTATGGCTGCTAATATGATCCCCAAGGGATGCCACTAGTAATGGGCTGCGAACTGGCCTTTGTCCCACTGAGCACAATCCTGCAATCCTCTACCTTCTTATCCAGTTATGCACCAATTTATCTCACCAGTTTGGCAGTAAGGATGCTACAAGAGATTGCATCAGTGACGTGTTTGTATCTGATTCTTTGCTGTGTTTATGCAGCTTTATTTGCTTAAAATGTTTTTCATGTGAAAAAAACATGCTTCTCTCAGTCTAAAGCAGGTACAGATTTCCTTGCACCAATCAACAGCATCCAAGATCCACTAGTGTAGGTTATGGCTCAGTTTCCTGGGAAATTTGGGACCACAGGTGAACTGGCAAATCTAGTCAGTTATTCAAAGTTTCATTAGGACATTGAAATTCACTAATCTTACAGTTTGAGAAGGGAAGCAAGAACAAAGGTTAAACACCAGACTCAGCAGGTGTTTATTCATATTAAGCAGGCAATTTAGAAATTCTAACCTTCGTTCTGTCAGATAACTGAGACTAAAGTACATTTCTGATCTATACAAGTTGAATACCTACTAGGTGTTGTTTCTTCTGTGGTGACACTGCAGTCTCCTTGTCAGGTGGGTTTCTATCTGCTCGAGCCTATTCCTCTCATGAGCTAATATTCCCATTAAGATTTACAACCCTTGAAAAGAAAGGTCCTGGAGGAGACAGTGAGACCTTAAAAGGCTGGCAATCCCCCTCAGCACACAAGTGCGACAGACCAGTGCATGCTTGGGGTTCTCGGGTGGGAAAAGCTGTAGCCAGAGAAACCAGAAGTCTGGAGAAGGACTGACTGTCTTCTGAATCTCCGCTTGCAAGAAATATGTATGATGCTTCCCTGAAGGATTGACGATGACAACTTTAAGTCTTGCACGTTTGAAGAGATGCTGATCTTCGCAAAGTACCAGAGGTAACACCTGTTCCAGTGTTTCACCACCCTCATTGTAAAAAATTTCTTCCTCATGTCTAGCTTGAACCTCCCCTCTTTTACATTTAAAACCATCACCCCTTGTCCTATTGCAACAGGCCCTGCTAAAAATTCTGTCCCCATCTTTCTTACAGGCCCCTTTTAAGTACTGAAAGGCCACAATAAGGTCTCCCCGGAGCCTTCTCTTGTGCAGGCTGAACAACCCCAACTCTCGCAGCCTGTCCTCACAGCAGAGCTGCTCCAGCCCTCTGATCATCTTGGTGGCTCCTCTGGCCCCTCTCCAACAGGTCCATGTCTGTCCTGTACCGAGGGCTCCAGAGCTGGACACAGGACTCCAGGTGGGGTCTCACCAGAGCGGAGCAGAGGGGCAGAATCATCTCCCTCCACCTGCTGGCCACGCTCCTTTTGATGCAGCCCAAGAAATGATTGGCCTTCTGGGCTGCAAGAATCATAGAATTATTTTGATTGGAAGAGACTCTTAAGATCATGGAGTCCAACTGTAACTTAAATCTAGCACTAAACCATGTCCCTAAAAGCCTCATCTATATGTCTTTTAAACACCTCCAGGGATGGTGACTCCACTACTTCCCTGGGCAGCCTGTTCCACGGCTTCACAACCTCTTCTGGGAAGAAGTGTTTCCTAATGTCCAATCTGAACCTTCCTTAGCACAACTTGAGACCATTTCCTCCTGTCCTGTCACTTGTTACTTGAGAGAAGAGACCAACCCCCTCCATGCTACAGCCTCCTTTCAGGTAGTTGTAGACAGCAAGGTCTCCCATCAGCCTCCTTTTCTCCAGGCTGAACAGCGCCAGCTCCTTCAACTGCTTCTCATCAAACTTGTGCTGCAGACCCCTCACCAGCCTCATCACCCTTCTCTGAACTCTCTCCAGCACCTCAATGTCTTTCCTATAGGGAGGGGCCCAAAACTGAACACGGGGTTTGAGGTAGGGCCTCATCAGCGCTGAGTACAAGGGAACAATCAGTTCCCTACATTGCCAGCTCATGTCCAGCTTTTCATCTACCAGTTTCCCCAAGCCCTTCTCAGCAGGGCTGCTCTCAGTCCCTTCATCCCCCAGCCTGTATTGATACAGGGGGTTGCCCTGACTCAGGTGCAGGACCTTGCACTTGTCATTGCTGGACCTCATGAGGTTCACATGGGCCCACTTCTTGAGCTTGTCCAAGTCCCTCTGGATAGCATTGTGTCCATCAAGCATGTCAACCACACCATTCAGCTTGGTGTAATCTGCAAACTTTCTGAGTGTCCACCTGATCCCACTCTCCATGTTATTATTAGTTATTAATTAATTATTTATTATTATTATTAGTATTACTTAGAAGAACTTAGCTGAAAAGAAAATTCACTGAAAGATAATTGGTTCTGTTTTGGACAAATATCAATTGGATATTTTCAGTTGATATTTTTCAAATATCAGTTATCTCAGGACTCTGGGATGCATCTTGTCAGGTCTCACAGATTTATGTATGTTCAGGTTCCTCAAGTAGTCACGAACCTGGTAATCACTTACAGCAGGATGGACTTTGCTCCCTCAGACCCTGCTGTGCGGTCCGTCCACTGACAAAGTGTCAGAAGAGATCTTGCCAGTGAAGACTGAGGCAAAAAATTTGATGAGTACTTCAGCCTTCTCCTCATCTGCCGTTACCAGTTGGCCCAGTCTTGCTCATTGGGGGTGGTGGTGGGGATACGCTTTCTCTGACCTTCCTTCTCTGGCTGACATACCTGTAGAAGCCCTTCTTGTTATTCTCTGTGTCTCTTGCCAAGTTCAGCTCGAGCTGTCCCTTGGCCTTCCTGACCCATCTCTGCACAACCGGGCAGTGTCCCTGTACTCATCCCAGGACACCTGTCCCTGCTCCCACCGCCTGTGCATTTCCTTCTTGCCCTTCAGTGTGACCAGCAGGTCTTGACTCAGCCATGCCGGCCTCTTGTGCTCCTTACCCGATTTCTTACATCCGGGGATCGCGAGCTCTCGTGCTCTGTGGAAAGCCTCCTTACAGATCTGCCAGGTATTTTCTGCTCCCTTGTCCCTGAGGGCAGTTTCCCAGGGGTCCCATTGACTAACTCCTTGAAGAGCTGGAAGTTGGCTTTCCTAAAATCCAGGGTCCTGAGTTTACTCTTTGCTGTCCCACAGCCCTCAGGACTGCGAATTCCACCAGTGCACAGCTCTACAGCCCAGGTATGACATCACCAATTAGCTCACTTGTGTTGGTGACCAACAGGCCAGTATCGCATCCCCCTGGCAGGGCTAGATGGATGCTCCTTTTTACAGACCATAGGAAATGTCTCAGTTAGAGCGGATGCGAGTGACCAGTTTTGATCAGTGATGAGAGGCAAATCTGCCAGGGGCTGTACGTCACTGCAGGATGCCTCCTCTGTTGTGGCACTGGGCCTGTAGGATGGTGTTTTGCACAGGTATACCACTTTACAGTTGCTGTGGAATATAACTTTAAAGTACTCTGCTGAGCTGATGTGCACTGTGGGAGCAGGGAGGTCCTCAGGCCCCTTTTGCCAGATGCTGTCTGCTGTCTAAAGCAGTGATACAGCAGGTGCTGATCTCTGCTCTGTGCTTCCACCCTGACACTGCAGTTCCTTAGACTCTCACTGACTTCTGTGCTGGTTTCACTGAAATCAAGTTAATTTCTTCATGCAATTAGAAACTCTTCTTTTTGTAGCTAGCACGGTCATTGTTTCGATTTAGTTTGAGAACAAGAAGACAACACCCCAGAACAGAATGAATGTGTTTCTTCAAGTAACTTTCCAGTGTTCTTGAGTTGGAACAGAGAGAATATAAAAACTTAATGTTATCTTAGCTGTTGTCTGGGAGACCAAGGTTTTTTCTCTACTCTACCTACAGATGTGGGGCAGCTAGGAAGGGGGAAGTGGATGGGACAGACTTTGACTGACATCCAGGCTGAGCAATGAGAATATTCCATGCCATTAGCATCATGTTTCATATTTATCAAGAGCTGGGTTTTCCAGGAAAGGAGACCCATTCTGGTTGTGCTCCATTCCAGTTGAGCTTCGTTTCAGTTGAGTTCCATTCAGGAGTTCCTTTAGTTGGGCCCTTTGCTGCTCTGCTGTTTTGTAGTTGGTCTGTGGTTCTTTTCTGCCTCTTTGACCTTTTTACTCTCTTCCTGGGGCTGGCTGCTTGGTGTGGATGGAGTTCATGAGGAGTTGCATTGAGTATCACTTATTTTATGCTTTGTTTTCAATTTATATTTATTAGTAGTACTACTAGTATATTAGTATTACTTTTGTTAGCTTATTAAACTGTTCTTATTTTGATCCACAAGTTTCCCCTTTCCCTTTCAATTCTCTCCCCTATTTGGAGGTGTCACAGGGGATGGAGTAAGCAAGGGGCTATTGTGGTTTTGGTTGCTAGCTGGGGTTAAACCAAGACAACTTCCCTTCTCTTTTTTTTTTTCCCTCTTATCTCTTTATCTTTTCATTTATCCATCTCAGTCTCTTCAGTACTATGGATGTATTGGAGTGGTAACAGGTATCTCTCGGATATGCTAGGGGGGCTAGAGCAGCGAGTTTCCTTCTTGAGGGAGAAGCTGTTTGCATGTGTCATGAGCAAGAACTCAATTCAAGGATGAATCTGCCCTTGTCATATTAGAGAAATTCAGGAGGAGGATTCAGGGGGGTTGCTGGTGCTTGAAAGTATGCTTGTAAGTTCCCGTTGGAGTGCACAGGGCTGTCTTATACACTACACTGAAAGAGACAAGGGTGCTTAACCTTTGTAGAGGTAAGTAATGAGAAATGTGGAAAGGAGCAGCCAACAGACAGACTTAGTAAGTCCTGAAGCTCTTGCAGTAACTTTAGAACATCAGATACCAGCTTGAGGTTTCTTGTCTTTTTCCTCCTAAACTAAAATTGCTTGCTTGCTTGCCATAGTCAGAAGTTTAGGATTTAATTTAAATGGAGTCTTCTAGAAATTTAAGCTTAATGGAGCTTTTAAAAAACCTGAGTTTTCTTTGGCAGCTGTAAAATCAAGTAAATGAAACATTTCTCTGGGTAGTGCAGTAACAGGCATGTACCTGCAAATGTATGAAGGGACACTATGTTGCAGGATGTCTCAACAGTTTTGATGAAACTTTGCATTTACTGATGCTGCAGCATGTGATTGGACCATATCAACATTTAAGCAAGGGGGAAGTAGAAAGAGTGCTTGAAAGAAGCTTGAGAGGGTCCCGCAGTGACCAGGGAATCACAGGTGGCCCTTAGAGATGCTTTGGCTTGGTTTGTCAGTCCAGGTCACCTGCTGTGTCCTGTCTGCCTTCCTATCTATGGGCTTCTTGTTTATTCTTTCTTATCAGACATAGTTCTTAAGATTGTCGTTTTATGTGCAGTTTCTAAAAGCTGAAGGGCAACTGCCCCATTTCAGTGCAGGTCTTGGCTTCCCTTTTCCCGTCCCTATGTGCACTTGCTCTGCAGGACTTTTGAACCTTTGTTGGAATTACAGCCTTTGAACAAAGTGCAGAACAGCACAGTCTCTCTACCAGGCAGTGGCTGCTCACCTCCAATCTTTGACCTCCTTCCAGGGTTTCATAACATTGCATAAGGAGGAGAAGTTGCAGACTCACTGTTCAATAATGCAGCGTCATGCTTGCTCAGATGTTGGAAGTATAGTGTCTGCCACAAGTAGTGTGGGGGTGGTGTGCCTTTGCCTTGTTTTACACCACAGGAAACAATTTCTGAGAGAGCATTGTAGTAGGTAAACCAGGGGTGAGGAATAGACAAGTTTTGCTAAGACTTGCAGGCACTTATGATTTGAGGCCGTATTCACTCCCAGATAATCGGTAATCCTGTCATGTATGGGGAATCCCGAGGTAGCCTCTGGACTGTGACTCCCTTGGTAGTCTCTAATGCCAAGAAGTCCTTTTAAGTTCATTTGTTTGTTCTTTGTAGAAGTGTTTAGAAAGTCCTTTATGCTGGTGCCTGGCTGATTGCTTTGAAATGCTGCAGGAGAGTGCTTAAATTGGGTCTGGAGGAAGGGACTAGATGAGACGATATCTTCCTGAACAAATTTGCTGTTGTGGTGGTTGGCGTTTTTTTCCTCAGCACCAATCTACAAATTGATTATGTCTGAGAGATATACTTTACTCAGTTTCTAATGATACCCTTTTCTTCCAATGTAGCTGGGTGCATAGCTGTTCCTGCTTCAGAATGGAGATGAAAGGAAACAAGTACCACAGCCATATCTGCAAATTAATTGTGATTGGCAGCAAGATGAACTATTAAACTAACCTGAAATTTGAGTTGAACTTATTTGTAACTAACAGGCTTCTAAGACAATTTTGTCCTCAAGGGTGGATTTGGGCAAGCCCAGGCTAGGCAACCATACCACACAGGATACAAATGTTAGTTGGAGTTATTTAGGGAAAGTTAACTTTGCTGATTTGACTCGTGCTCCCTTGAGAGCATTTCCACTCTTCTACTTTAATGTGAATATTCCCAAATTCCAGGTATCACCACCATCTCCTCCACCTCCAGTCAAACTCTCTTGATTTTCTCAGACTAGTCTGTCTTCTCTTTTATTCCTGACCTTCTTTTCCAGTTGCTAGTCTCTTCTATGGGATCCCAATTTTCACCTCTTTCCTTGTTCTCTCCTGTTTTCCCCTGAATTGTGCACCTCCTTCCCCATGGTGATTTTGAGGATTGAGCTGTAGTAACCTGTGTGAAGCTGCTTTGCCTGCAGCTCTGCTGCAGTTTGCACCAACTGCAGTGTCTGAACACAGACTGGTGCTTTTCTTCCTTACCTGTATCGTTAGTACACAAAGCCGAGAGTCTCTAAGCCATTTCCTAGGTGTCTGATTTTATTAAAAAAGCTGATAGAGATTGATGTAAAACTTTATTCCTTGAAAACTCGATGGGCTAGACCAAAGTACAAGATGGGTTTGAAGGACATCAGAATAAATGCTGCTTTGGACTTCAATTTCAGGAAAAGCTTTAATGTTTCTTTTGTAAAAATATCAGACAGAAATTCATCACCTCCTTTTTTTCCTAGGACTTGCCAGAAATTAATTATTTTTAGAAGAGTCTTTTTATCATCTTTGTGGACTGTCCTTTCTCAAGTTTTTATCATGGCTGCCTCTTTGCAGTAATGATTATAATGGCCGAGGAAACACTTTCTACAGAAAATACATAAAAGAAATGTGTTAATTGAACCCACTGACACTGACAACAAAATAGTTTTACAGCGCAGTGGTTACTGCTCTTAGACCTGAGATTGTGGCTATCACATGTTGCATCACTGCTGTTTGTGCTTTAGAGTTCTTTAATACTCTTAAGCAACATATTCCTTAACAGTCCTTATGATTTTATATCTAAAAATACAAAATAATCTTGGTTTGTTAACCTGGAAATTGGTTTGTGAATCCATTCATCAAGCATGTGTCTGTGTTCTGGTTTTTGTTTGTTTGGTTTGGGGCTTTTCGTTTTGCAGCCTACAGAAAACATCACTAGCCTTGAGATGGCTATGATAATTGCAATTTCAGTAAAAGGTGAGAAGTGGTCACCAGAAAATTTGTCTTGTTCTCAAAATTAGGCCTAAATGTAACAAAAATTGTTCAGTATCATTTGGAGGAAGGATCATTCTCTGCTGAAAAATCCGTGTATCACAAAAAGTAGAAATGGCCAATACTGATGGCACCTAGATTTGCAGATCATCAGGATTATGGCACGTATTTGTGCAGCTTCTTAGATTACCACATAGAGAAAACAAAGGACAAGCTAAAACAAGGGACAGCATGTTCCTGTACTCATACTGAACTGAAGAATCAAGCTATTAGGAGACGATGGTGGGAATGTAAAGAACAGGGCTGGAGCCTTAAGGCACACAGGCAAAAGAGACAAAAAGTGAGGAGTCAAAACTGATGACTCACAGAGATGGGACTGTATGGGAGACAAATGTTTCTGAATCACTGCTGGCACATTGGCTCATGGGTGCCAGCCTGGTCACCATCGCTTGTGCCTGGTCATTCCTGGCTGGAGCACTTGGGTACCTGTGTCTGGACACAGCACACGCTTCTGGGACATACACCTTCTTGTGCTTGTGTGGTCAGTTTTGTGTTAACTCTGTTCTCACCTTTTGCTCCTGTAAGACCCTTTGCTGAGTTTGCTTTGTTGTTGCTGCATTGTCACAGTATCTTTTGTCACTGAAAAGTACAGATAAGCAATGTTGATACCAGATGATACCAAAGCAAATACAGCAGCAGATGGGAATGCCAGGGGAGTGCCACATACTGCTTTTTTTTTTTTTTTTTTTAGGTCAGATGGCAATTGCTGCAGATAAGTTTTCTGTTAGCATGGTTCTTCTTGTGGTTGTATGTGGGATGTGAGGAATGCTGATTTTGGCTGCTTATTTGATGAATGCGGGATGCTTTGACAATAAGCTTGATGAGGAGGGCCACAAAAACGATCAGAGCACTGGAAGATCTTTCCTGTGAGGACAGGCTGAGAGAGTTGGGGTTGTTCAGCCTAGAGAAGGCTCTGGAGAGACCTTATTGCAACCTTTCAGTATTTAAAAGGGGCCTGTAAGAAAGACGGGGCAGACTTTTTAGCAGTGCCTGTTGTGATAGGACAAGGGGTGATGGTTTTAAACTAAAAGAGGGCAGATCAGGCTGGACTTGAGGAAGAAATTTTTTACAATGAGGGTGGTGAAACCCTGGCCCAGCTTGCCCAGAGAGGTGGACGATGGTCCATCCCTGGAGACATCCCAAGCCAGGCTGGACGGGGCTCTGAGCAACCTGATCTGGGTGAAATGTCCCTGCTCATGGCAGGGGGGCTGGACTAGATGAGCTTTGAAGGTCCCTTCCAACCCAAACTATTCTATGCTTCTATACATGCCCTGCTGTAGATGATTTCCCCAGCACACACTTGTAATTCAGGAATTCCTCACCTTTTCTGTGTTTCTCATTGAGGAACCAGGAATATCCCTGGCTCATCACAGAAAGTTGCTGAGTGCTGTTGAGTTATTTGGTCTGGTGGCTTTTGGTTTATACTAAATTACAGAGAGCTTGCCCTGTTCTCCCTGGTCCTTGTTTGTGCATCTTTAAAACGTTTTGTTGATTTACTCAGATCTCTGTTCCTAATTAGTACTTTCGTCTTTGCCACTACGTGTTGGTCTCTTCACACTTTCCACCCTTCATATTCTACTTGATTATTTTCACATGAAAAATAAAAGCTGAAGACAGTCCCTGGACAAAGTTTTCTCTCATGGCACATGCCTTATTGCAACACAATTGAGGCAAAAAGCCAAAGGTTTCTGCCGTCTCTTAAGGTGGCTCTGCAATGCACAGCAGTCCCAGCATGGAGAGGTCCCGCCACACCAGTTCTGATGCTTTGGTGGGTGCACTGGGAACAGTGCAGATGGCAGAGCCACAGATGTGGGTACGGGTGTCCTTTGAGGGCCTGCAGGCATCTCACTATGTAAATGTCATGGTAGTGTCCCCTTGTCATAGTGGTGTACGTATGGATCATTGGCTGTGTTAAATGATGGATTGAACAAATAATTCTATATTCACTTTTAATTAAGAGTTTTAGGGCTGGATGGGTAAAATGTGATTTGAAGAAACTGCTCTGGGAGATAGTTTCGGTCCCCACACTGTCGTATTTCATGGTTTCTAGGACTGTGAGCTTTTCGTGTTTGGCTTGGCACATTGCAGAACGTTTCCTGTGCAACTTGCCTGCCTGCTGAGTTGGGGCAGTCTGTTAAGGGTGATCTCAAATCTTAGTAGGAGAAAGGTGAATCACACTGAGTATGCCCTGTGACAAGCTTATTGAGGGTTTACATTTGCTCCAGTGGAAATGGACTAAGGGCGGTACTTACTCGGTCAATAAAAGCAGGTGGTTTTGCCTTTTAGAAGCTGTGTGTGACTGAAGGAGTCCAGCCACCAACTGGGTCCGGTGCAGAAGGCTATTGACAGGCCTTGACAGGAGAAGACACAGTTTTCCACCTGCCTGCTCTAAGTATAAATTTCTCTTTCTTTGCCGTTGTTGATGTGCTTGCTTATAGGAAGGAAAAAGGGGCTGTGAGGGTAAAACAAATGCAAGTAATTTGTTTCCATCTTGTATAGAAAATGCTGGTGACAGTATGCTTCCAGTTCCAAGCCCTGACCTTGGCAACTGGAGAAGTATTTTCTTTCAACATACGAGGTGTCATGGAGAGAGGTCTTTCTTGCCTTTGTATTTCTCACGCTTTTGTTCAAGCTTGTAAATGTTTACGTTCAGTACTTATCTCATGTAATCAACGCAAAAGGGTGAGTTTTAAGTGTCTTGTGTTTGGGTTTTTTCGTGTGTGTGGGGTCGTTTGGTTGGTTGGTTGGTTTGGTGTGTGTGTTTGGTTTTGTTTGTTTGTTTGTTTGTTTGTTTTCCTTCTGGGATTTTTTATTCTCCTAAACTAGTAGATTTTCCCCTCTTCAGTTTCTTTAGAGCAGGAGCTGTACATCTTGCTGGGGCTGACTTCCCACACCAGGGCTTGCTGCCAGCAGACAGGGAGGTCTGGCAGTTTGCAGGCAGCTGTGAGTTGCTTAGGCAATGAGGGGGCTTTTCAGACATTTTCTTCATACAGAAATATTGCCATAGGATGCAAGCAGAGTCTGTCTTGTGTAATAGCAGGTTATCAAGATACTTTTATGCTTCATAAAGTCTCAACCAGCCCCCATGACCAGCCCAGCACCATTGGGCATCTCTTTGACAGATGTTCTTTGACCGTGCTGTTTGTTTTGCAGGATGGTGACTGCCAAGGTCTGGGCTCTGAAGAAGCATTTTGATGGTTTCCCCAAAGCCAGTGACTTTGAACTAAAAACGATAGAGCTGCCAAGCCTAAAGGATGGACGTAAGTGGAGTGCCACCTACTTTTACTCTTTCTAGGGGTTGTCTGGTTGCTGACAAATGGCTGTGCATCCGTAGAGCTGTTTGTATGTTTCTCTGGCTTGCATTTTTGAAAATGGGTTGGCATGGCTTGTGGCAAGCCAGGCACCTTAGCAGTGAAGGGCGATTGCCCATGAACAGGCATGCTGAAGGGTTTGGTGGGTTTTAACACATGTTGCCTTCTGATAATACCCCTTAAAACAGTGGCTGACTTCCTCTAACTCCAGCATGCAGCCTTTTGCAGTCTCACATTGCCTAATCACACAAATATAATAATAATAATAATAGTGGTAGTAGTAGTAATAACTTGTAATAACTAGACCACTGCAGCACACACAAGGAAAAGTATTATTAGGTGGAGACGAATGGTCAAAACTGCTGTGTGAATAAGAATTTAAATTAAAGTTTGTTTAACAGTGTATTTCCCAAGAACTAGCGACAGTAAAGTGGATTAGGCTTCCTAGAAATGATAGCCTAATGCTTTCTGTTTAAGGCAGTAATGTTATATTTGACCTGTGCCAAGGTTTCTTACCACCCTCTGCTGGCTGAGGCATTTTATATCAGGATTGAAAATAAGTGTTTTGCTTATGGGGTCTAGAGCTTTCTACAAAGAGAGGAGGCAGATAAAGAAAATAGGGTTGAAAAGAAGCTAGCCTGCTAAAGAGACACCATTGAAATTGTCTTTTGTAACATCACAGCAATAATCCAGGCAAAGTTAATGAAGGTAGTAGTCCTTTCTGGTAGTGTTTCCCTAAAGGATGATGGGATATGGGTTTTTTGAATTCCTGTAGCTTTTGCTGAAAGACTGACTCATGGAAATTATGCTTTACTGTACTGCTAATGCCCAGGAATTTGCTTTGTCTTTTATTGCAGAGTTGCTGCTTGAATCAGTGTTTCTCAGTGTTGATCCTTACATGAGGTATATCTTTTTCTTCTTTTTAAATTGCTCGCTAAGATATCTTATTTGATCTCCCACTTAAACCTCAAAAGAACATTTACTGGGAGCATCCCCTGTTGCCAGAGTCCCGTATGCCTTTGTCTGCTTTTTATAAAATGTGTGTAAATTACAAGACTCCCAATACAGAGCTGTTCCAGATTTAGCCAGGCATTAGGATAACGATGCTGCAGCCCTAGACTTTTCTTGGACTCTACTGTTGTTCCTTGTCATGTCTCTTCCACTGCAATGCAGCAGGCTCAAATGAGACTGCAGCCCTGTTGCAGTAGCTGCTTCCTGTACTTAAGGATACATTTTATAAATATGAAATTGCTGATATGCCCATGTTAATAGGTGGTGGTTCAAGCTAAGGGAGACTGGGTAGCTCGAAGAAGTCTGGTGGACCCTAGTGTCAGAGTCTCAGCCTTCTTGGAGTGGTGGACCAGGCTGGGAAGATTAATGTTGTTGTGTCCCCAGCAGTCTAGCCCAACATTCAGTCAAGATGGGATGCTTAAATGGCTGGCCATGGAAAACCTCATGTTATGTCATTACAGCAACAATCTCTTTGCAATCTGTTCAGTGTCACTGCTTATGGTCTCTTTCTGAGTCAGACTGTACCTACTGCTTCATCGAATATCTGGGACATCATTGAAGTTGCTTGCAGTAAGCCATCTCTCTGCCTGTGTTACAGACCTTACAGTCAAAGGGACATGAAGGAAGGGGACATAATGATCGGCTCACAGGTTGCCAGGTAAGATCTTTAGTTCTTGTTATCCATACACATGGCAGATCTCAAAGGAATATACTGGCATTCGGGACATCTGCAGCCTGCACTACCTATTGTTGACATGAGTCGACATCTGCAGCTGTATTCTTATCTGTAATTGGCTGGATTGTGGTTTTTCTCTAAGAACCTCTTTTGCCTTCTTGGAGAGCATTTAGGCATCTGATACAATCATTATATTCTGGCAATAATGTTTTCAAAGGAATTTTTTACAAGCAGAGGTATCAAGGATCAACCATTGAACTTCTCATAAGTGTCAACTTCACGTTTTAAAATCTACTGTGCTAGTAATTGCATGCCCGAAACTGTGCATGCCATCTACTCCAGCTGAGAATATCTCAGTGTTGCCTAAGATACGGCTCTAGCCAAAGGGTTATCTACCCTTAAATCCATCCTTCCCAAGCTTGTGGTAATTTAGCTATACAGATGTTTCCCTTTGTCAGCTTGTTCCTGCTGTGCTGCCTCTAAGCTGCTGCCCAGAAACATCTGTGGCCTTTGACTTTTGTGTTTCTTTGCAGGAATATGAGGGCTGGGATAAATTACAACCAAGCCTGATGAATAGAAGGGCAACTGTTTCAAATATTTCAAAGCTGCTTACCTACCCCTTCCCAATGTAGTTTTCCCATTGGGGAAAAAAGTTGAATTTTCATTTGGTATAGAGAGACTGCAAGTATGAACTTCTCCCTTTTATTAGACACTGCTTTCTATCTGGTTTTGTTAACCCAAGAGGTTCCATCTTCAGGCTCTGCAACCTTTAAATGAGGTGCAGGTTGTCTGAGAAGGAAACTGCTTGTTATGGCCGGTCTCTGACATCTTGCTTTAATCTTGGCATCCTCTTTCCTGCCTCCTAGCTCACAGAAGCCTAGTCTGAATTCACACTGGACTGGTGCTAGTCAAAAAAAAGTTGGCATCAATGTGGGAATGTTGGATTTGTTGTGGGCAGGGCTGAGTCTAGAATCATCTTTCACCAGAATACCCCTAGTGATGAGAGATTGTAGACATTTCAGGAAAGACATCAGAAGCCTATAGCATCAGCAGGTGAGGGCTAAGTGTCCTGATGCGAAATATTTCCTTTCTCCTGCATCACTGGACAACAGGAATACAGGAGGGAAGAGCCAGTAATGATTTGTCTCTGACAGGAGTATTTTTTTTTTCTTCTTCTTTTAAACAGGATTGTAGAAAGCAAGAATCCTGCTTTCACCGTGGGGGCGTTTGTCGTGGCTAAGGGTGGCTGGAGAACGCATTTCATCTCTGATGGGAAAGAGCTATTACTCCTTCCATCTGATTGGCCAGAATCACTCCCCAAATCTGTGGCTCTTGGGACAGTTGGCATGCCAGGGTAAGTCTTGAGATCCAAAGGCAACAATCTCATGGATTTTGCTGTGCAGCATGTTTCTGCCTAGCTGTGTCATGTTTTTCCTTCATCTTGTTCTGCCACTATGTTGTCTGCTCACTCTGGTAAAGAACGTGTGCAATTCCAGATGCCCTTACCCTTTTGAGGGCCTGAAGTTTAGTCCATCCTATAGATCAGAAGAGATTTGCCTTGGAGATTATGGTGCCTCTCCTTGAGGAGTTGCAATAATGTAGGAAGAGAATCCAGGAGGGACTAGAATTAGCCTCAGTGGAAAGACTCAAACTTCACTGGTACCTGGACTAGTCTGCTTTTGCTGATTTGGCTCTTCTGCTATCACCGTATTTCCAGATTTGCCCCCAAAATGGCAAAAGACAGCTGTCATATCATGCAGCAAAACAGAGCTCCTTTAAGTCATACTGCAGCAGACAGAGCTGCTGTGCTTCAGGATCCATATTCACTTCTGCAGTCTTTCAGGCATCTTCTCAAATTTCTTCTCTCTTTCTATGTAGTTTGTACAGGAAATTGGGACTTGGCCAGCCCTGTTGTCATGGAAGGCTTTCGAAATGTTTGTAACATTGTGTGTGATGCAGAACTTCTCAGATTTCATTTTGACATCAGGCAAGATGTGTGTTTTTCCAGACAGCTGCTAGATGGATTCAGTTCACCCTTTCAGTTCGGACCTAGGGAGAAGCTCTAATCCTGAATTTAGAAGGTAGAAGAAGAATTTGTTGGGATTCTGGGCCAGTTGTTCATTTTGCTTCAGGAAGCTTGTGGAGCCTGATGTCATTCTGTATTTATATGATCAGTGGAACATGTTTGAGCTAAACTTTAGTGGTTCGTGTTGAGCGAGTAGCCATAGCTCTGCACAGTAGTCCTCAGGAGCAGTGTGCCCATCAGTTCAGCAAGTTTTTGCCACCATTTTTATCTTTTTCTGACAGCTTTGATTTGCGATGTGTATTGTTTAACCTTTGCCTCAGTCTGGTAGATACCAGCTGTCTACTGATTTATGTCTAGCTTGGATTTACTCTCTCTTCCAGTTTGTAACATAGTTGTCACCTTACAGATTTGTGTTTCTTTTTTTGGCTAGTGAGCACAGGGAAAACTGTTTTCACTTAAGGTAGTTTTCGGCCACAGTGTCCTGTTTCCCAGTAGAGAATCTGCTTTTTTCTGGGACGGCTGTGGAAAATGCCAAATTAAGAAGTTTGGGTTCATTTTTGCATTTCATGAAGAATGAGGGAGGCATTGTCAGGCACTGGAACAGGCTGCCCAGGGAAGTGGTGGGGTTACCATCCCTGGAGGTGTTTAAAAGGCATGTAGATGAGATTCTTAGGGACATAGTTCAGAGGTGGACTTAGCGGTGTTGGATTAATGGGCTGGACTCAGTGATTTTAAAGGTCTTTTCCAACCAAAATTATTATATGATTCTAGGAAAAGTGAAACTTGTTCTGATAGTGACAATATTTTAGTTCAATGTTGTCATCTCTGTGTCTGGCATCTTCTATTCCTCACTGAGCATTCTTTCTTTTTCTTCACAGCCTCACTGCATATTTTGGTCTGCTGGAGGTCTGCAAGATGAAGCCAGGAGAGACGGTGCTGGTTAATGCTGCAGCTGGTGCTGTGGGTTCTGTGGCAGGGCAGATCGCTAAAATTGGGGTGAGTGCCTTGGACTGCTCGTACTTGCAGGCCATGCATGATGATGAGGGCAAGCATCCCTGAAGGCATGCCTGCAGTAAGGTCTTGAGATGGCACAAGATTCTGAGGATCTAGCAAAGCTTGATGCATGTTTCCTAGAGCTCAGGAACTCATGTGGTGATGACAGCCTTACTTTAAGTATGAGCCCTCCACCTAGCACTCTGTGAGTGTCAGCCTGTGTTGTGAGGGTATGTTTAGAAATGCTTTTCTCCTTTCCTTGCAGGGCTGCAAAGTGGTTGGCTGTGCTGGCTCAGATGACAAGGTTGCCTATCTGAAAAGCTTAGGCTTTGATGAAGCCTTTAATTACAAGACTGTTGCATCTTTGGATGAAGCGCTGCGTAAAGCCTCTCCTGATGGCTACGACTGTTTCTTTGACAATGTGAGTTCAGGGAGAGGGCCTTACCATGAGCAGACTGTCATTTTCCATAAACTATAGCAGGAACTCAAATTGTGTACATCTAATTGAAGACTACACCGGGAACTTGATACTGAGCTCCATCTAATTGAAAAATGGTCTCTGTAAGAGCTTACTGCTTTCCTGTTCCCTTCCCACACTTATTTCTGTGGCTGACTTGGGCAGTAACAGAGAGAAAAACCACTGAAAGGCAAAGCTGGAATTTTGGTGATGTTTGGGAATGGAGAGAAAGAAGCTTTCACTCTCTGGAAAGTATGGCACATTTTGAGGAGGTGAGGGTCACGGTGAACATTCAGTTGATGCTGAGAGAGCTCCAGTCCATCCCTGGCCCCACCTTGGACCACAGGCCATTCTCTGCTGTTGCTGGAAGGGGACCGAAGTGTGGATGGCCCCACATGATCCAGGTGGCTACACTGGTACCTGACAACAAAACAGTTTCAAGACCCACTTGTAAAGTTGCTGGAATGGCCCATAGAGGGTTTCTGACCTCTCCCAGGTACATCTGGTGTTAATGGGGGCTCTGGACAGTTCTCAAGAGGCTTTTTGAATATGACCATCTTGTTTTGGAGGCTAAGAGAGTTTAACAGTGTGGATGCAGTCAAACAATATCAGTTCACCTTCAAGCCAGAGAACAAGCCCTGGCTTTTTAAATTTCGTAGTATAGCTAATGTATGGATTATACCTGGTAATATAATGCCTGTTACAGGAGTATTAGCTGAGAAATTGGCCTAAAACTCCCTGGCTATCCACCTGCTTTAAAGGGCAGCCATCATCACCCCTTTAGCATGTCTCTCTCTCAGCAGCCTGTCCGCTGATCCAGGGATGATTGGCACTGTCATTCTGTGTGGGTTGCAATGCACCCGCCTTGCCCTGGCAGTGAATATGAATGCATGGTGCCAGGGAAAAATGCTTGCCTCTGTGGCAGGAGCTCCTGGTTTCCTTACCTCACCCTTCCAAATTTCATGTCCTGTACAGTGAAGGTCTTAAACAGGTTTTATGGTCACATCCTTCCCTTGCCTCTCACTTCCAACTTCCGTGCGGAGTTCTCCCCAGCTGTAAATTTTCTCACAGCTTTGCTCCATTAAAAGCTTCTGAGTAAAGCACATCCCTATGTGGGAGAAGGGAGTCATTGAAACTTGTCATCACCATAATGTGAAAAGGTAAAAGTGCAGACTGGTGTGGAGGAAAAGCAGACGTGTTGCTTTTTAGTGCCCCTAGACATGCCCCTTAGGAGGAGGGATCTAAGGGCAAGTTCTGCCCAATGCTTCTGAGCCAAGCTTTGTGAAGCAGATTCAGAAATAACACTGATTCCCTGTGTTCGTAACTAATTTTTACAAGAGTGACATTAAGTCCTCATAGGTGATAAGTATAAGGGTTTCTGCAGCCACCTAGTCTTTGGAGTAGTGGAACTCACCTGTCCACTCCTCGATGGAACGTGTTGATGCAACAATGCAAGGTTGGCAGGTTTTGGCAGTCAATGCCCAGCACTGGATTGCCTCTAATGCTGCATGTGTTCTGTTTCTTGTAGGTGGGTGGAGAATTTTCCAGTGTTGCTATCCACCAGATGAAGACGTTTGGAAGGATTGTGGTCTGCGGAGCCATATCTCAGTACAATAACACTGTGCCTCAGAAAGGTATGAGACTGCTTTCTTGTGTCTAAGTTTATTTGCTGTTTGGTGAGAGAGAAAGATTTAATGGGAGTGTCTTGAGATTTTATTGTTGTTTCTGTATGCCGTTTAAGTATATATATGTGTGCACATTCGAGTAACTAACAGCTGCTCTGGGACAGCAGGAGTGTGACCACACTCCTTGTGTGTACGGGCACTTGTGCCCCTTGGTGCACACTCATATGGGATAGAGAACAGCAGTGGATTAGAAATGGAAGGAGAGACTAAACTACTTGAAACAGGATTCCCTGGGGCTCTGATGAGATCAGTAGAAGTCAGGTGTGGTAGCATGATGTCATTTATACAAAACGTACTTTTAGATAAGGAATGGATTTCTCTCGGGGTTTTAGATGAGGCATCTTAGTGGTTTTGTTTTGTTTTTCCATGTAAGATTTCAACTGCTGCTGCAGCTCCTGAGAAATGTGGCTGAGATTAATGTGATTTTATATTCATTTTCAATAGCATTACGTTTTCCAAATTTGCCTTCTAGAAGAAATGGGAGGTCTGAATTCTTTTTGACAACTGACTGGCTTTGGACTCCCGGATCACTTTAAAAATGGCACAGGTTTTTGAGACTGGGGAGACTATTACACATTTTTATGATTGAGGGAACTGTTTTTTTAATGTGTATCACTTTTTTTGAGATTTAGGAAGAGTGCGAGAGCTTGGCAGGCTAATCAAACAAGCTATGAGAACAGTATTTCCAGGATTCAGCTGAAAACCCTCAGCTGAAGATGAGGCAGGCCACTTGTGAATGAAACTGTTTTCAGAAGTGTCAGGTGTTTAGCCCTGCAGCTTTATGGACCAGGCCTTTATTTCCCTGGGTGGCTGGCTGTCCATGAATCCTTGGCCTTTTGTCCTGAAAATTCTGCCTGGAAAAAAATAGCAGTTGGTTGTAACTGGAACAAAGTGATTTGGTGGTCTTTACTGCCTAAGAGCTCTTGGGTCTTATTTTAAATGAAACTGATATTGCAGGTGGTTTGCTGGTTCCTTTCTCTGGCAGGTGCTTTCGTGCAGTTTCCAATGATCTTCAAACAGCTTCGAATGGAAGGATTTCTTGTGAGCAGCTGGTATAACCGCCGGGAGGAAGCTCTGAAGGCACTGCTAAAATGGGTCGTGGAGGTAAGGAAGGAAGGAGTAGTTTTCTGTAAGGTGTACTCACACCATAGCTTCCCTCTTTGTAAGGAGTCCCTTGTCATAGCTGTTGAGGTGAGGTCCCAGCGTGATACCTCTCTTCCACCTGACTTGATCTTTGAGCCTTTTGGGGACACTGAAGCCATAGTGAACATGCCTGATCCTTTCTGCTTTGTTGAGAACTGCAATATTAGTTTGTAGATGCAGATACATTCCAGAATACATGTAGGCATTGAAAAAGGATGCATCCAGGTAATTCAAAACACTTTTCTGGCAATAAAGAGTTTAATATTTAGGATGATTCCTCCATTTCTCATTCAGAAGTCTCCTTTAGTTTGTAGTATGGGAAAGGATTTCCATTGTTGTGTGCTGAAATTACTGGCAAGTATGGATGTTTTAATAGAATTGGAACTTGGGCTTTAAAGGGTCTTAATAGGGAATTTCTTAATTTTTATTTTTCTAAATGGATGCTGAGTTTAACACTCAGTTCATGGCTGTGAAAAGCTTGTGAGTGTGAACACTAAAGGCTAAGAGGCTCTAGCTTTTACAAGGGGATTTGGGATAGCTTAGCTTTTGACCACTTGGATTTGCAATTCCATACTTCCATATGGGTAAAGACAGGCCTGGCATTGACAAAGTAATCCCCTACCTGCCTATCTTTTGGAGGCCAAGTAGCACTAAATCTGTCCTGGTGTGTTTTTATAGCAGTGACTTTTGCTCTGTGTTACAACTCCAAGTAGAAGGTCTTGCAAAGAAAGCAGATGCTCACAACAGCCTACCTAGTTTTGCAAAGTTACCCTGCTGCACACCAGCTTGTATGTTTCAGGTGAAACATACAAGATAGAGAAAATTTGGTTACAATTTTAGTCTCCTGAGCATCATAGAATCATTTAGGTTGGAAAAGACCTGTGAGATCATCAAGTCCAACGATTAACCTAACATTACCAAGTCCACCTCTAAACCATGTTGCTCAGTGCCACATCTCCATGTCTTTTAAGCACCTCCAGGGATGGTGACTCCACTACTTCCCTGGGCAGCCTGTTCCAAGGCCCGACAACCCCTTCCATGAAGAAGTTTTCCCTGATATCAAATCTAAACCTCCCCTGGCACCACTTGAGGCCATTTCCTCTTGTCCTATCACTTGTTACATGTGAGGAGAGACCAACCCCCTCCATGCTACGACCTCCTTTCAGGCAGTTGCAGACAGCGATCAGGTCTCCCCTCAGCCTCCTTTTCTCCAGGCTGAACAGCCCCAGTTCCCTCAGCTGCTCCTCATCAGACTTGTGCTCCAGGCCCCTCACCAGCTTTGTTTCCCTTCTCTAAACTCTCTCCAGCACCTCAGTGCCTTTCCTGTAGTGAGGGGCCCAGAACTGAACACAGGATTCAAAGTGCGGCCTCACCAGCGCTGAATACAGGGGGGACAATGGTGAAAACTAGGCAGCTGGTGAACAAAAACTCATCAATTTCCTTTCTTCCTTTTGACAGGGAAAACTGAAGTTCCATGAACACGTCACTGAGGGATTTGAGAACATGCCAATGGCTTTCATCGGACTGTTTAAGGGAGAAAATCTTGGAAAAGCTGTTGTAAAAGTCTGAAGATCGGATATTTCTGGGAGACTGGCACAGTAGAATGTGATTCTGTTAAGTGCTTTTAACTCACTAATCAAAAGGCATGTTTCAGTCTTTTTGCTGGTGATGATAACTTCCATTAATAATTGAGCTAATAAGCATAATGTATGCCAATGGCTTTGCTCTTGAAGAACTTGAGAGCTGATTCCCAAAGCTATACACAAAAAAGAAAGCCTTAAAACTAGTGAATCTCCTCAGAACTGTAACAGATTTAATAGTAGCTTGAACCTTTCTATGTGTTGGCCTGTAGAAAGGAAAAGCAATTCCAAAAGCTTTGACAGATGATAGCATATCTGATGACTAATGTTTACCTATTGATTTGGCCCAGAGCTTGGCAAGAGGAAATTTTTTAACTAATATCAAAGAGCAAAGAACAGGCTAACACCACTTGGGGATTCCCAGCCTCCTCACTGGCTGGCTCTTTTTTTTTTTTTAACTTTAATCAAGAAATGTAGATATCTCAGTTATTCTGAGATAACAGAAAGAAAAAAATATATCTCTTAATGGATACTTTGCTTGTGTTATAGTTCTCTTTGCAGCTAACACAGAGTAGCTAAAATATTACAAGCACTTAGTTATCCCAGCAGATCTCACAGTACAGGTGGCATGGATAGGTAACTTCCATGAGTACTTTGGCCATTGGTGTCCAAGATTAGAGTTGACCTTTGCCATGGTGTTCACCCTGGCTCTCCTGGAAGATGAGAGCAATGTGCTGGCCCTAGCTGTGCTAAATTGGTGTCCAGGACCCACATGGTGCTGAGTAAAGGAGACACACAGATTAATAACAATAATTATCTTAGATGTATTGAAAAAGCCAGAACAAGAACCTGTTACTACATGATACAGACAGATACTGAAGATGAGCACGATTCTTCTTCAACTGCTGTGGAGGACTCCTTTGTTAATTTTTTAGGTCTCATTATTGATTTGTGAAGAGGGATCCTAAGTGGCCTTAATGCCTTTGCAGTGCCAGGATTAGATGCTCTGTCTGTCAACAAGAAGAGATCACTACTTAAGATGAAGATCAACCCATACTTGTTGAGTGAACAAAACACATGTCCTAAAACATAGACTGGCAATCCATTGTGGAAATAATGCATCTTGGTACAAGTAGAGGAGCTTTACAGGGTTTTCTAAACAAAAAAAAAAATCGCTAGTTTGGGTTAGCTCCAGTGATGTGGTCTTCAGCTCTGAGAAAAATCTATGGACTAATACCACTGCACAGAGTGGAAAATGGTAAACCGGAAAAGGGAATGTGTTGTCAGTAGGCTTCAGATCCACAGTCTAGAGGTCTGCTGTTTGGTATTTCTTCAGGGAGAAATTTTCAGAGGAATTTCTGGTCCTAAAATACTGAGTTGTGAGTCCAGTGAACTCATGATCTCTTGTTTCAAGTAAAGCTGTGATTTGGGAATGAACTAAAAATAGCCACAAGGAATCCCTGTCTCTTGGTCAGAGTTGCAGAAAGATTTGTCAGTCAGACTAATTCTGGCTCAGCCTGCTTTCTCATAGAATATTTACATGTATGTTCCCCTCACTATCTGTGTGTAGATTTCATGCTTCATGAGTTGCAGCTGATTTTGTAAGGCTGTTTTACCCTCCCCAAAATATTTGTTCTAAAACCAAATTTCCCTTGAGCCTGCCCAATCTCTGAACTTCACCAAGGAACATAGCTGTTTCCTCCTGAAAAAATCAAAGTTCTCTGTTTTGCACTAGAAATGCTGCCATCACGTGAGTAATGATGAAAATATCCCATGTTGTCAGGCAGCTTGGAGGTCTCGTGGTGCTTTCTCCTTGTGAACTTGATTAGGATCAAAGTTCTAAAGCTTATGGAGAGATACCTGAATTTTTCCACAATGTATCGATGAAAATAAAAAGGGAGTATTTAAAAAAGTTTTTTTTTTTTCCTTGACAGTCACAGGAGTGAGAGCATCAGTGGCACAAACTAGACTGAAGGTCATAAGAACTCTCTATATTTCTCCCTTCTAGTGAAGCAAATTAACCCTAAGAGTACAATCAGTGTAACAAAGTTGAACAAGGTGCCAGTGCTCCATGGAGAGCAAAGGCACAGCGATGCAGTGCTGGGATAGGTCCTTTCTGCCCATATGTGACCACGTGTGCCTTTAGGCAGAGCATCAGTAGAAGCATGGTGGTCCAGCCTGTCCTCTGGCCTGTGAGCACACAAACACTGGCTGCCACCGCCCCTCCGCTGACACTGTCGCTTTGCAGCTGAACTTGGTGGCTTTCTGGGAAAGAGCGAGCTCTTGGCGGTCCCACTGTCTGTCCAAAGGTGTGCAAGGGATCACCTTGCTCCCACAACCCCTGACTGTAGCTGTTCATCTCTCACAGCCTCACCCAGCTAGACAGCATCAGCTCCAAACAGGTCCCTGAGAGCTTGGCTTGCTGCTGGCCGGTACCTGCGGTGTGGGGGGACACCTCCTGTCCCTGTCCTCAGCTCCTCATCTCTAGCTCAACCTGGGCTCTGCTTCTTAGTAAGCTGAAAGCCTTTGAGGCCATCCTACTTAGTGCTGCTAAAGCTGGCCACTTCATTTCCTTCATCAGCAGGCTTCACAGTTCAGAGGACTGTTCATGGTGCTAGCCCTTCCTCTTCCCCCAGGCTCCTCTCCCAGAGGAGCTTGAAACAGATGCAAAGAAAGGTAAAAAACCAAACTTCATTCCTACCCTAAGGAAACATCATGGAGGGACTCAAGTGGAGAGGAGAAGATCCCAGCCCTGTCTAAAATCCTTCCTCTGTAGATGCAGTTGGACCCAGTGTCTGGCTTCTCTATCTCCCTGGGGTCTGTTCACACGTCTGCTACACCCACCCCAGATGCTCCTGTTCCTGGGAGCAAGGCAGATGGTGCCACCTGGATAGTAGGAATCCACTACCCATGCATTGTCTCTCCTCTAGAACACTACCCAGAGACCCTACCATCACCCCAGTGCTGTCAGAAAGGGAAAACACAAGGTATTCCCAGAGCCAGATTGTACTTATAAATCTATGTATAAATGTGGACAGTCACTGCCACCTCGTGGAGATTTGCATCTGTCAGTTTTTTTTTTTAGCCAGCTGCAGGTAGAGATAAGGCTTCACATAGCTCCTGAATGCACTTCACCTTCTCCATCTACCAACCTGGACCATCTCAGCTTTCCCCCTCCAGAGAAGAAAAAGTTGCATTTCACATGGACATGTTTCCCTGACATCTCCACAAGACTTCAAGTTCCTCATACTCATCTAGTTGGTCCTTACCAAATTTGGAGGCATCAGGCTGGGCATGCTTCTCACCTGCTTGAAACCTCCACTGAAAATAAGGATTTCACAGTATAGTTCAACCTCCAGTCAGCTAAATCAAGTACAGTGCCCACTGCCCCTCAGAGCTCCTTATAGTTTGGTGCTTGTTCTTCTGGCTGAGGAAGACCTACAGATAAAGATGTCAACACCTGGTACAGAGTTGGTACACAGTTATGGCTTCAGCTGAAGAGCAGAGACTCCATGCCACATCCAGGCTTCTGCTAAGCTGGGTGCCTTCTCAGTCCTGCACTGCCTGTTGTCAGCACATTAATGGTTTACGTGGCAAGGTTTTGGTAATTGGGGGGGTGGCTGAAGGGTTTGCTTCTGTGAGAAGACACCAGAAGCTTCCACCACATCAGACAGAGCCAGCTCCAAGACAGACCTGCTGCTGGCCAAAGCAGAGCCCTCTGAGAGAACATATTTGAGAAAAAGTAAAACAAACGAGCAAAGTAAAAGCTACATAATAGCAGCAGGGAGAGAGGAAAAACACCCTGCGGACACCAAGGTCAGTGCAGAAGGAGGGGCAGGAGGTGCTCCAGGCACTGGAGCAGAGATTCCTGTGCAGCCCATGGTAAGTCCAGCTGTCCTCTGCAGCCCATGGAGCAGCCCAGGCTGGAGCAGGTTTTCTGGCAGCACCTGTAGCCCATGGAGGACCCACACTGGAGCAGTCTGTTCCTGAAGGACTGCAGCCCATGGACCCCACACTGGGGCAGGGGAAGAGCATGAGGAGTAAGGAGCAGCAGAGATCACATTATGAACTGTCTACAACCCCCATCCCCCTTCACTGCTCAGAGATGAGGAGCTGGAAGAGTCAGGAGTGAAACCAAGCCTGGGGAGAAGGGTAGGGGAAGATGTTTACAGATTGGTTTTTATTTCTTATTATCCTACTCTGTTTAAGTGCAGTAAATTTCCTCAAGTTGAATCTGGTTTGCCTGTGACTAATTGCTGAGTGACTCAAGATAAGGACAGGGAGATCAGGACCTCTCCTGTCATTTTCTCCCCCTGTCCTGCTGTGGAGAGGGAGTGATAAGAGGGGCTTGGTAGGCACCTGACATCCAGCCAAGGTCAACACAACACACCAGTCAGCCTCTCCCACCCCTCACCAGGAGTCAGGGAGCAGCACTACACAAGTTAGTCTAGCAAGGATTTCACCAGCATATTCCTCAAGCCAATTCCTTGGGTGGCTGAAAGTTGCATGTCACAGAACATGGCACAAAGAAGCTGCTGTGCCACAGTCTGTTGGCACTGGTAAAACAATAGAAGTTGTTTTGTGTCCTTGCTAGATCTAGATAGTTTTGAAGAATGAACAGTAAGAATTTAAACATTAGAATAATTACATACTCTTACTGGAATCATTTGGGCGGAATCCAAATTTAGCTTAATACAGGTCAAGGAAAGAATGAAAAGCAGATGGTTAACTGGAGATGAACTTAGGCTGACTGCTGCAGGAGAAGATGTGGAAGAGATGTGCAGGTGGCTAAGAGAATCCTTCCCCAAGCACATGACTGCAGTTTCAGAACACATGGATGGAGTTAAGGAGTGTCACTATTCCACGGCAATCTAGTCATGCATAGTTCCCTCGTCCACTCGCCATGAAAGGGGAGGGCCAAGGGGTCACAACAGTCGGTCCCCTCTCATTAAGCCTCCTCATTCCAGTCATGGGTTCCAATTTCTGTGCTCAAGGAAGTACTTCTCTTCCAGCTGGCCAGCCCACTATTGGAAAGCAAGCCATCTAACAGGCCTGCAGACAAAAACATCCCGCTCTACTGGTTTGACAGCAAGGCACACATCCCAGCCATTTCTTAGCCAAATTAAACAGACTGCAGTCATTACCCGAGGGGAGGACGACTTCCTCCTGAAGCCCTTACTCTCAGAAGAAACCTTCATGTGCCACATAAATCAAGTTTCTTCCAAACATGCAAGTCAGTTGGTCATCTACCACTTCCCTCTTAAAGGCATCTTTTCATATCATGAGATCAAAGCAGTCAGATCTGTTCATGCAAAGTGCAGATCTCAGAGTTCAATGAAAGAGTGACTCACCCTCACCACTGTCTCACTCCTTCACATGAAAAACAAGCAAGCAAAAAAATGCACCCACTGACCTCTCCAGGGTAGTACTTAATACCCATGTGGCAAGGCATGCGGCTCAAGTTTTTACCAAGGCTACTTATACCTGTTCCATTTAGGACAAAATGTTTATCTGCTATATCTAGGCTTTGTTAAAGGCTGAAACCCCATGTTCTTGCCTGGGGGAAGACTCAGTCCAGTTCCCATCCTTAACTGGGGTTCTCTCCTCCCAGTAGGGACACTGTTGCTGTAGGAATTGAGACTCCTTACACCTCAGGTATAACCAATAGACTGCACTTTCCATCACCTGTAATGACAGGGATCAACTTCAAACACTCAAATTCTGGCATAATTACACATTTGAAGAGAATATGCTTGCTGGATCCTTTGAAAGGAAAGTTTACCTAACATTAGATCCTCACTGCATGTTCCTCAAAAAGCAAAGCCTTAAAGAACACTTCCTTTCAAAGAAGTCTATGCAAGTTATTTCCTCCACACTATGCCTACATGCCAGTTCTCAGAACAGGAAGATCCCACAGCACCGGAAGATGCAGACTCACCGCACTTGTAGGAACTGCTTCATACCACTGGTTGCAGGCACAAGAGTTATTCCAGCCTTTCTGACCTTTCCTAATCCTATCTTTAATTTCCAGTGACTTCTTTGTCACTTGGATCTTTCCAGCCTATTGCAGAGTGGCATCCTATTAGGGGAGTAAACAAAGCGTTAAGTCAAATTCAACACATGAGCAGCATTTCTCATTAACTGTACCTTTCCCCTCCTGTAATAGGTAACAACCTGGTCTGGACTCACCTCAGCAGAAATAATGTACATTGCAGCACATCTTAGTAGCTTTCTCATTTCTTCGGGATGAAGCTGGATGTTAGGGGGTCCTACTGGACTTCACCTGGACTTTTCACCAGGGATTTTCAAAACCTTTCTTGCTCCTAGCTACCACCCAAGAGGGAATAAGCAGGCCACCCAGGACCTGCTTTTAAAAGCAATGCTTGTTTACAAGTGGTGTGATGTTAATGGTGGATTCTTGCTTCAGCTCCATTTTATTCTCTCCCCACAAGCCTGTCCATGGCACCACTTGAGGTAGTGGTTTCCCTACTTACTTGTGTGAACAGTCTTTTAAACATGCAACTGCACTCCTCTTAGTCAAGTAGCCAGAGCTGCACAGAAACCACTTTGCATGTCCTTCTCATTTTAGAATCACAATCCAGAAATTATACCCAAGAACATCCTTGATGGCTCATCCTCAAATAAAGGGTGTGGTCACATCTTAGACTAGAAAAATCTTGTTTCAAGCAGGACACATATGCAGCAAGCTGTCAAAGGCACCCAGTCCTCAAGAGCCACGAAATAAATGCATGCTTGTGAAATGAGCGTAAGGCTGAGTCATACATGAGCTCCGTACCACAAGCACAAGAGGCTCTCCCATTCCACATCATCTGCATATGCAGCAGGAAGTCTTGGTTTTTCATCAGGGATACTCAATGAGCAGCAGAGCTCACCTGGCCCAAACCACAGCAGCAGGCATAGCTGGCAGCTACAACACCGCTTCCTTATTTACTGAGCTCTTAACCAGGACGACACCCAAGCCACCAAGAAAGCCAATTTGATATGGTGGAAAAAAACCACAGCAGTTCTCCTTGGTAACACTGGAAAGAGCAGCTGAATGGTATAGAGGCTGTCGGGTCAGTGTTAATCTAGACAACGTGATGAATACATAAATCTAAATTATCTGGGGCTGAAGACACTAGGAGTTTTACCTCTTCACTCATCTGTTCCAGACTACTGCCCAGGAAGAAAGCAGCCCAACTGGGAGATTCAACAGACCTTGCTACCAATAGAACCAGAAGATACAGAACAGCAAGGCAAGACTGAGAAGGCAAAAAGGCAGCAGCTTGAAGTCCTACCTTACACTTCTCATGGTAGGATTGGTATTATATTCTGGTGTTTAATACACAACCAAGTCTTAGCTTTGAAGTCTAAAACAAAGCTTGACAAATTTTGAAAGAATGTCTAGCTAAAAAAAAAGAGGTAACAGAAGAAAATAAATCCCGCACAGTGACCACCCACTCTTCTACACTCCTAAACTCCTGTTCTGTACTGGCAAACCAGACTGCCACTCTACAGGTTGTAGCCTGGTGACTACCACCTGAGTAAGGTGGGAGCAGACTTCTCCTAAAGCAACTGTCAATACTATCCCATGCAACACAATCTTCCACCCCCAGTAACAGGTCAAGTTGCATTTTAAGAGTCTTTGTATCCAGAGAGAACTCCTTTAACCCACAAAAAACTGACACCTTGATGACACTACAAACTGGCTCACATTTTCATTCAAACACAGGACAATATCCAAAGTGAAGAATTTACACTTTATTGTACTCATTTAGAGAGATCAAGAGGATAGTTTCCACTACTTATCCTAGATGCTCATTTAGACTTTTTTTTTTAAGTAGAAAAGTTACAGGCTATAATTTAGCCGAAGCAGTCATGCTTCAATATCCCCCGTCATGCTTCCATATGCCTATGGCTGGAAATTAGATTAGACTTTTAATGGTCTCTTCCAGCTTCTCTTTATTGGCCCCAGAGAACTCCTGCACCTGTAAAGAGAGATTGATTTTTAGAATTGTTGCATTCATAATATTAGTTACATAGCATCCAGACACATATACATCTATTCATCTCTGCTGCAACTAAATTCACTCTTAAAACTGCGAGTATTCTGCAGATGTTCATCTATTCATCTCCCACTCAACTCATGTCAAAACTGCAATAAGACTATCAAGAATCACTTCCAGACCACTATTGCTGGAGCCTTCTAACACACAAAACAGGAGAAAAGACAATTGATCCTGAACCAGTGCTGTTCACACCAGTGTGTGTGACTCAAATATAGGCTTGAAGAGACTCCAGAGGTCACTGCATAGCAGAGGTAACTTAAGGTTACCTTGGGTTGCTCAGGACCCTTAGCAATCAAGTTCTGGAAGGATTGCTCCAAATGACCTGTCCCTAAGCCTGTTTTCTCTTGTGAGAATTGTCCTTGTTGCACCTTACACAGTAGAAAGACAAACACAACATTCATGTCCCAAAAACAGTGGCTCAGTCTCCCAGTACCCACAGGGGTGCAAGGTACAGAGCAGACTATGCTACAGGCCATGAAATTGCTTGCTTGATACTCATGGGTCCAGAGAACTGCCCAAGTCACCCAAAATAAAACACCACAAAAACGGGTTAAACGTATCACCTTCACACACTGTCACATCATAATCACAATTCTTCCAATTACATCATGAATGTATGGAACTTTACCCTGAGAAAACTGTCAGCAGTTTGTTATTAGTCAGGATTTGGCCCCATATTGATTTGAAATCAACGTCACCCAACACCTGACACTCACTTTCCAGGCACAATTCCATTGCCTTCAGCCATGGAACTTCCACGAAGGCACTGTTTAGAAAAGCCTACCTTCAGCTTGCTTGACAAACTAAAAGCCCAAGATAACACACGTTAGCTCAGCAATTCTTTATTCAGGCAGACAGCCGTTCACAACTACCCTGCACAGACACTGTGCTGTCAGAGCATGGTCTGCATCCCACCTCAGCCACCTCTTGGCAGAGCAGGCACAAGAGGTCCGTTCAGTCCTCTGACAGAGACAGGACTTCCACTTCACAGGAGCGGGAATATCATAGAAGATTGGTGAGGAAAAGAATTGGAAATACACTCAAGCAACTGCAGCTGGTGTGTAGAAAAACCTCACTGATTGGGTTTTGGCCTTGTGTGCTTGACAAATAGAACTTGAGTGTTTAGATAACTTATAGGCCTGTGAGAAACTCAAAGGCATCTTATCAAATATGCTCAAGATTCCTGCTTTGCTGTGAGAAAGATCAAAGCACAGCAGAAAACTCCACCTGCTTGAATTCTTGAAATACAGGCTAAAACAGCGGGCTCATTGATTTTCTAGCAAGGACTGAGTTCTACAGTGCCTGCATTTTCAGTTGTGTACCTCTGCCCAGGTGGTTTTTTTTGGAGATTCCCCAGTTAGCAAGGTAGCAAAAATAAGATTACTCTTTGCATTTCATGCATGGTTTGTGGTTGTTCCTGCAACCTGCTTGTGTCAGCTCACACAACAGGTTACACAGCGTCTACGTAAAAGCATCCAAGCAGTTGTTTCAGCTGCATGTATATTCAACCATACATTAGAGACTTCTGTTTGGTTGGGATTCCACAGACACATATAGTTATGCCTCTGCTTCATCATGAGTGGCACCCAGATAACAAGTACTAACCAAGATCAGTAAAAAGCAGGGTGCTAGGCTGACAGACTAGCAGCCCTAACCCAGACAAACCACACTAATCTCTCATGATGCTCTGCCTGTAACACTAATTCAGTTCACTACCTGCAAACAACAGGGTTTGCTTCATCAGTTAACTGCTGGTCCACGTTATGTTTGCTCTGGCACTAAGGTGAACTTGCTTGCACTCAAGAGTGTCTCAATGCCAGTGGTGCCCCAGATTCAATAGAAAGCAGGCTATGTAGTTTAACATTCCCAACCTTCTTTCACTGTTTAGCTTGCCTGCTCCAGTTCCAGAAGAGGAAAGCCTACCTTCTTTCCACTCTTGTAGAACTGGAATGTTGGCATGCACTTCACATCACAGTGAGTGGCAACATCCTGGAAGAGACAGAAAACAGTTTTCAGCTGTCCATGTCTGACAGATGTTTAATTTAGAACCCACTAGCTGCCTTTTGTTTAGGAGATAGGACAAAGCCATTACTGCTCAAAATTAATCAAAAGCACTTATTGCAGTCCATCACTAGCAAAAAGAGTGCAGTATTAACATCTCCCTCAAGTAAGCCTGGAAGATCCTTCCTTCAGCATTTAATTCATGCAACAGCAAAACTACATTTACTATACCTGCACTCTGTGTGTAAAACAGACCTCTGCATCAAAACAGATGACTGTCTGTAAGGCTCAAAAGCCTACAGCAACTCTTACATTTGCACTCGACATTTTTAAAGTACCTATTTGACATTGCTGGAACTGCTGTACAGCAGATATTTTATTGTGCTTAATTCAATACATGAAAAGGAAATAGTGCCAGAAGTGGTGTAAAGACTACACTGGCCACCAGACGGTTGTGAGCCATTAGTTTTAGCGAAGATTTCAAAGCAGCTTAAGGCATTAGACTAACACTGACTCCCAAAGTAGAGGGTCAGTGTTCCCAAGTTATCTAACATATGCCATAGGGCTTCTGGTGTGCAGATAATCAAGGTGGTTTGTTCTGTTCAGGTGCCCTCTAAAAAAATAATATCTTTCCAGTGTAAGTGCTAAACCCCCATCTCTGGTTCTCAAAGTTGACACAATCTCTCATTTTGTTTCATTATCTACAAGGATATCTTAAAAAAAATAAAATAAAAGAATAATTCTTCATCACTGTGCAGAACTCTTTAGCTGCCCTCTCTCAGCACTATGCAGGACCATACCTGGGCATCATCCACGTCAATTTCGATGAACACCACACCATCATACTTCTCAGACAAACTCTAGATTGAAACAAGAAACTATGCAGTTAGTGTTCCAAGAAAGCTTTATTTTAAAAGACACATTTGTATAAGTTGTAAGGCTGGCACTGCTTACTTCCCCCAGTGAAACTTGCCTTGTTACCTTAAAGCAGCTATTTTACTGACCAGAGCAAAAAAATTATTTTCTGCTCCAATATCTGGAAGAGGCTGTTGAAACTTGTTTAAACATACTCCCTATAGAGAAGAATCAAATATCACAAGATATAGGTGTAAGGCCTTCTCTTACAGCCTTTAGCTGGTCACCAAAAGATGCTACAGCCTATCTCATACTTGAGCAGGAGATAACATTGACACCCAAACACAGCTATAGCAGTTGCAACAACTGTGTACAGAAGGATAAACATTATTTCCACTGCACATCCCACCTCTTGAGGCAGTGCAATTGTTCAGTCCCTATAGACCCAAGCACAAGCATTAGGACAGCAGAAGTTAAACCACACTTGAGCTTCCATCTCTATCAAGGGTCAGTAGGTATCAGCTCTATAGTCTCAAAGTAGTTACTTCTGTGACTTCTCCCTTTTCCAGAAAAGGGCTGGCAACCACCTGGCAAAGGGAAGTTTCCCCCATGTCACTGTCAAACAGCAGAAACACACTTGCATATACTTTAACCCAGTTGTCAATAAAAACAGAAAGGCTACTTACGTGGAAAAAGGGCTTAATCATTTTGCATGGTCCACACCATGTAGCAGAGAAATCAACTACTATAAGCTTCTCACCAGCAGATTGCAGTTCTGCCTCAAATTCAGCCTATTAAAAAAAAAAGAACACATTCAAAACAATTTAGATTAAGCCCAAAGCTAGCTTGCTTTCAGCCTTAACACACTAACCATTCCAGTACCTCTTTAAACACTTAACTGGGGTATTTGTACCATCATGTAAGTGCTTCAGTATCAATTGTTTTCATCGGTGCTAGCAGCAGCCAGTGTCTTACAACTCTTCAATTACAAAAGACCACAATGCTCAGTCACCCCAGCCCACCGACATGTAGAAACATAAGCTAGAAATCCACCTAACCTACAATCCTCAACTCCAGCAGCTCTTTTTAGTGTTACCCCTTGAATGTGATCCTTATGTTTTTTAATAACGCATTTTCTCATTTCTTTCTTGGCACGAAGACTTCCATTTTCTTCTGGGACAGGCTTTCCTCTGAGGAATTTGAAAAGGACAAAGCTTTGCACACTCCTCCAGTTTAATGCCTTTTCCAATCAATGGCTAACATCAAAATAATGTCGTGTTGTTTACAGCATGTTTTCTAAAGGAGCCTCACAGGACAGTTATTTTACTTATTTTGCCAAGCAAACCTGCATGCAACATCACTAGCCAAAGCAATGCTACACATGCAGACAATACAAGTAACATCCAGTACTTACTCAGAGCTTCAAGTCTGTTTATTGCACTTAGTCACAGCAAACACTTTCAGATAATGTTACTTGGAATTTAGAGCTCCTTACATGCTATTAACTGTGTTCTCTCATTAAAAAGTGAATATTTTAGCACAACTGAAAGACATTAAAAGCAATAAATATTTGCATGCTAGCAAGGGGTAAACAAGAATCTCAGCAGAGGCAGAAAATGCTGATCAGCTACTTCCTGGCAAGTATGAGCTGCTTCAACATTCCTCAACTTTGCTCTCCTGGCAATGCAAGCTTCAGGAGAGCTGTTAATGTAAACTTTATTTCAGATTATGCACAGAAAAGATGGCTGTTTTACTGTCTCCAACTAAACAGAGCAGAGCATTAGAATTTTGTCAGCAACAGCTAATTGAAAGCAATATGGTTACGGCCACATGCACATAGCGGTTGATTCTGCAGTGCACGAGTTAACTAATGCCAGCTTCCACAACCAGCCACAGTAAGCCAAAACTTGATTATAGTAAACTATTCCCTCCCATTAAAGAATGCCATGAAGGTGAGGCGCCAAGAGTGCACACAAACTAGTCACAAGTACATTTAACAAGCAAACAGAGGGTCCTGCACCAACATTCTTATGTGTAAACCTATGAGTCTTTGTAACTTCAAATACAGACAGCATTACGCCTCCTTGTCAATACGACACTTTCCCTCCCAGTGTGGCTACGTTCAGAAACGCAGCCTCCACATCCTGAGTGCTTCCATCCTCGCATCTTGGATATTCACAGGCTACTCTGCTGCAAGATCAGTAGCTAACACTCCACAACACCCACTATCAGTCTGAAAAAGATGAGAACAGTAAGCTTCCCTGTCTTTCCACATTCCCTCCCTCCACATAGTAGGCATTCCTGCACTTCAGTCCCAAGAGTACCCCATCCCACCAAAGCTCAATGTTCCTGTACACAGCAATCCATGTTAGCTGCAACTACTTATACCACAAGTTCCTCAGTCGAGCCTCACTCCTCCCTACCTTCAAATGCCACAGCTCAGCTTTTGGTACAGCTTCCCACACCTCTGCACTGCAACGTCACCAGCTCCCTACCAATCCCACCTCCTGCACCTGCCACTTAGACCATCTTCTTCTTGCCCTTTAAGTCCTCTGTCCAGCTGCATAATCACTGCATTCTGCTAAAGGAAGTCCAGTCCTGGGATGCGTTTGTCATACGAGCGCACGCCTCAGGTTTGCTGTTGCACAGAACGAGGACAAAGTGGGAGAGCGCGATACCTACAGCTGGTCACGCACCATATGCAGAGACCCAGTCCTGACCACAGTCAGCTAAAACTGCTGCTGCAGAGTGAAAAGAGAAGCAGGGTCCAAAGGTGCTTACTCTTGCAAATTAAAAAAAAAAAACAACACACCGAACTAGTGAGAAGTCCTGAAGCTTTATCCAGGGAAATTAAGCTCTCTGGGAAAAGGGAGAGAGTAGTGGGGGCAAAGCAAGCTCCACAAGCAGTCTGACTGACTTTCACAGTTTTCACTTTACAGTTAACACAAAATACAAGCTTTCATATAAAAACCAAATTATCTTCTGTTATCTTCTGTTAACACAGAAGGCGAACCTCCCACCACAAGACCATTTGGTCACATTATTAGAGGATCTTATAACTTTGTTAACCTATACTTTCTTCAGGTAACACCTTACCCGGGAAGCCTCTGACCTTTTTTTGGTTACATTTTATTACATTTAGCTACAACTGCCCTGGGCACATGCAAGACCTCATTTTGCTTGTATTGTCTGCCAGCAGAAAAGCACATATGCATTCAATAAATACACTGGTAGGAGGCCTTTGTTTCCAAGGGCCAAGCGAGAGAAAAGACTCCAGCAATGAAAGCCTCTGGCTCAGCAGGGATTCCCAGCACCAGGCAATACCTCAAAATGGAAGCTACTGACCACTGACCATGCCGAAAGGAGTCCACAGCTCTCAGCAACAGGTAGGGTACCTTAAATCTGCCAGACAGCGTGGACCTCAGCTGTAAACACAATTTCCAACGCAGACCAAGTCACCCTTGAACTTGGATTAACCCAGTCATCAGCTGACTGCCAATGGTTACTATATAATTTAGCAGAGCTTTTTTTTTTCTTAAATACAGAAGCTAGCATAAACAGATCAAAGGTTCAAATGCCTGAACTCCACAGCAGACATCACGTCTAAAACAATCATATGCACCCGAAGCTGCAAGTTCTTAATATTTGCTGACCCAAATAACAGAGAGGCAGCTGGTATGAAGAGGAAATCTTTGGAAACACCAGCTTTTCAGCACTTTATCTACCCCATTAGCTTCTGCTATAAAAGGCATTATGTCCCATAGCCAAACCCTGCTACAGGTTACACCAGCGACCATCTCAACACCACATCCTAAACCAGCTGAAGCAATGCTCCTTCCGTCCACTAGCGGGGACTTGAGAGGGACCAGCAGAGCGCCCTGAAGCAGACATTCTTCAGAAGCCAGCCAGTTTCTGAAGAGGTGGGCAAGGGAAGGAGCCACGTCCAACTAGCTGTCATGTTCACATCGTTTGCAGATGTCACTCACATAAGCTTTTGCAGGCAGTGGAAGAAGGGGTTTTCCTCTTTGTGTCAGAGAAGAATACAAATCTGCCTTAGTGAAAAACAGAATTAATCCAGAAATCCCAGTTACACTGTACTTGAATACCCTGTGCTGCTGATGTTAAAATCTTATTGTCAGCAGGACTGTTGAGTCCGTGTTCTCTATGGATGAGCAACAAAACCACGCTTTAACTCCACACTATTAATCCATGCTCATAGCTGGGAGGATAGTGGAAGCCTATTCCACTTTAAGTTAGAGCAGGCTCTTCCTCCAAAGCCAGGTTTATTGACTTTCAGTTTTTAAGCTGTTTCAGCCTATACCAAAAACCTCAAACCTTATTCAAAAAGTTCACCACTTCTGTTCCTCCATAAACTGAGAAGGCAGAAGTGAGAAAGATGCAAACCAGGATAAGAATTTCAGGTTGAACTCACACAGTGTTCTGTCTCCAGGACCTGAAAGACAAGGCGTCGAATTCATCTTAGCTTCAAGGAGCTCCCTGCATTCACAGGTATTTAAGCTGTGGTCACAAGAATTAGTCTGCTCATGTGTTAGCACCTTAGAGGTCTGCCATGCTTTTCATTTATTTGGTGAACTGACTACAGCAGAGTATAGCCTAGAAGACAAACCTGGATGCCACACAACATCACTCACAGGCCCCTCACAATCAGATCAAGCCAACACTTCAATCAAATTTCAAATTCAAAATGCAAGACTAGCCCAACAGTATTTTCCCCTGAAATGAAGAGCTCACTAAGTTTACACAGAGGATATTTTTTGAGATCGGGGTTTACAAGTTACAGCTAACAAATATCCCATCGTCGTCTATCAACCACGTCAGCTGCTGTGCACAAGACCACACACTATTTCATCACCGGCAGTGTATTTTCCATGCGTTGGTCTAAGCTTTATTACTATTCTGTAGCACAAAGCCACAGATATGTTTGTATTCACAGAACCATTCAAACAATGAGGTGCTGCATTAGTGTACTAAACAAGTCAGACAGCACCATCACAAGTGAAATACTTATGCCAGCAACTCTTTTATTTAAGTATAGCAATGGCCTCTAGTAATTTCTTTCAAGTCAAGAAAACTGGATTAATGTTTTCCATGAACTCCTCTGCAGAAACACACCACAATTTAAGCCAATTTCTACCGAGAAAGCCATCCACTCCCCTACACAATGGCAGCAGGCAAGGCAAGCCAGGACTTCTCCATTAGGGCATCGTAGTATCCCCCTACCAGTACGAGAAATGAAACACGACATTTCCTTAAGTTTTCAAAGCGAGATGAACAACAATCTGTCATAACACGAGGTTACATCACCTCCCTTTCCATTCTGTCTGCAGCCTTAGGTCGTGCAGCTCCCTGCTCCCTCCCCCCAGCCTCCCCCTCTCCCCGCTGCAGCGGTGAAACAGGCTCCTCCTGCCCGGGCAGCCCCGCCGCCCGGACCGCGTTCCCGGCGCACACGGGCTCGCACCCGCCGCCGGCCGAGGCCTCCCCGGGTCCGCGGCGGGGTAGACCTGGTCGCCCGATCCTCTCCCGGCGGACCCGCGCCCCCCCCGCCAGGAGGCGATGCTCTCCTCGCCGCCCTCCCCGCGGGGAAAGGACGCGGCCGCGCCGTCCAGCGGCGGCAGCCGCCATGCCCGACGATGAAGGACCACGCTGCCCTCCGAGGGGTGGCCGGGGGGGGTCCCGCCGGAGCGACCTGCGCGGCGGGGCAACCGGGGTGGGCTAAGGCCTGGCGGACTCACCAGGCTGCCCAGGCTCTTCACCATGGCGACGGCTCGGGTTGCTTAAAACGGCAAGAAGGCGGCTGAAAGGCCTCGTCCCCGCGCTCGGCTCCGCCGCTGTCCCTGCGCTGCCTCCACCCGCCTCTGAGCTCTCCCGCCGTGGCCCCGGCGCTCCCTTTATGTCCCCGTGGCCGCGCCGCTCCGCACTGCGCATGCGCGGCCGCCCCCCTCCCGCCTGCCGGCCCCCGCCGGCGCCTCCCCGCCCCGTGGCGCGGGTTCCCCCGGGCGCGCTGGCGCCACGGCGCGCGCGTTCCCGCGCAGCGCCCAGCGGGCTGGGCAAGGCCGGGGGTGGCGGGGGGCGCGGGGGCTCCGGGGGCTCGGCGGCGGCCGGACCCCTGCTCGCCCGGCCGGCGGAGCTCGGGCGGTACGTGGGGAGGACGGGCTTTGCCCCTCTGGCCGGGAGAAGCGACAGCAACAACAACAACGAGCCCGGCGACTCTGCGAAAAGTGCTGTGTAACGATGAGCAGGAAGTATTTGGGAGGCACCGTCCGTTGGCTGGCTGGGGAGATTTCCCTCCTCCTCCTCCTCCAGAGTCAGACTCTCTGAGGCGGGGTTCTGTTCGCCTTACGGGAAAAAGGAGGGCTGGTGCTACCCGTAATGCGGAGAGGGAATGGCTGTTGCAAAGCTGAAAAGGACCAGATCGGATAAATAAAAAACGAGAGTGCTTTTCCTTTTTTTTTTTTTTTTCCTTCTTATTTCGCCACCACCAAATGCGCAGGGTAGGGCAGCAGAGCAGAGCTTTCTCTGTGGGTTGCAGGCTTTCTGCAGCACAGAAATGCTCACTGACAGGCAGTGGTTGCCCACTAGTGAACGCTAAAATCAATGTAGACACCTAGAGAAACTGTGAGCATTTTTAGTAGCTCCTCTCTTGGAGGGAGTCAGCCAGGACCAGAAATAGTCCCCACAAAAACAATTTCTTTCAGCTTTGCCAGATGAGGCGACTCTGGCATGGAAACTTAAACTTTCATTTATCTCATTTATTTCTCTGTCTCTGTCTCTCCTCTGGAGAGGTCCTTGTTCTGCTGCACAGTGCTGCGTTACTGCCCATCCTTTGAGTACAAAAGTGCAAAACAGGGCTGTTGGCACCCTGTTTTCCTTCTGTTGGGCTGGTAGGATTTCATTTTGGAGTATGTAGTTAATGAGTCCAGCTCTCAATACATGAGACACAGGAAAGGCAGTGTTAGGTTTTGGGCTGCTTGGTGCTGGATGTGTCATGAGTGGAGTATGTCTGCAGGCTTTAGCAGCCACCTTACCAACCTGTGGAAGGTTTGCTGTGGGACGCAACTGAGCAGAAGATGGGAAGACTTAGTAGGGGTCGTGGATAAAAAGATGCTTCTTCATAAAAACAAAAAAAGAAGACGACAGTTTGGCTTGGACACAGGTACCAACCCATGCCAACAGGACATGATCTGTTAGTTTGCTTTGTGTTGGACATTGAAAAGCTGGTAACAACCCTCACAGCCTCAAAGCTTGTCCCATAGATGTGTGCTGGAGACTTCTTAGGTGGGAAATTAGGGAAATGCAGCTGCTGCAGCTGGCTCAGGAGAGGGAAAGCAGGAAAGCCTTATCATTCAAGGCACCTTGCTTTGAAACCTGCTGCTGGGCTGGATAAAATGATAGAGAAGCCCAGACTACCTTCAAAACCCAGCTCGTGAATGCCCCAGCTCAGCTCAGCATCACATGGCTCTCATAGAAGCTAGTGCAAGCAAAGGAAGTAAACAACTCACCCACATAATAAATTCCTTATTGCTGCTTTCTATAGGTGAGCATGGATGGATAAACCCTTTGTGAACTATGAGGAGGGGTGCCTACATACCCTTGTCCTCAGGTCCCATCTGTGGCCATTCCCCTCCTGCTGTGCTTACAGTCAACTACAAGCTTAGGCTACAGCAGTTTTAAGTCTGAAATGTTGCTGTGGGATTGTTGTATGAATGCTTGAAATAACTGGACAGCAATCTATGTGATCTGTGCTTGATTCTTAGAGTGTACTAGTTACTATCATGACAGCATATAATAAAAATCACAGAGAGGAATGTGGGTCCTCTGGCTGGGAAGAAAAAAGCCACACACACCCAGAAAACACACCCTGTTTTCTTATTATTTTTGTCTCTCTTTAGAAACAAAACAAAACAAATAAACTATGGAGTGTCTTATTGTCTAGCTCGCACGCTCCCACGCACAGAGCCACTTGACGATGGGGACATTTGCTTCTCTTGTGCCCTCACTCCCACCCACACAACCATAAATGCAACACACTTCTCTGCCCCAAGCTGCTGGAGAGGGAGTGTGGACGTTAAAACTATGCAAGCTGACTGTGGGGAAGTCGGAAATTAAACACGTTTCATGCTTTAGCAGATTGCCGTATGCTGTGTCATACCCAGGAGTCACTTGATAGCACGGCGAGCCAATAGAGGGCTCTTAGCAAATGCAAGGGGGAACCAGGAAGCACTTTTAAGGACACGTCTTTGCTCTTCAAGAGCACGGTTTTGCTTACTCCTTAAAGTCGGAGAACGTGACTCAAGGAAAGACAGAGTAGAAGTGCAGTGAAGGCTTCAAAAATCAGTCCTTAGACAGTTTTCTCTTGGAAAAGCTCTGAAGGCATTGGTGAATGCTCTTGCCACCCATGCATGATAAGAGTGATTTGCTACACTCCTTTGGTGCTGGAAAGACTGTGGGAGAGAAAGCTGGCCGGTCTAAATTTAGATGCCCTCAAGTGAATTAGTCATCACCGCTCAGATACAGGCCAGTAAAAAGGGCTGTATTTTTTGAGAGCCCCCACACCTCCTGACCCTCACAAACATCCAGGTGGAAATTAAACGAAAGTTTGACTGCTTTTAATAACCTTTAAAGCTTCTATGACATAAGGCATCCAGTTTTTGCTAAACTCCGTTTGTGCTGGTTTCTGTCACCTGTTAGGTGAGAGCAACGTGCACCAGCAGTGCAGGCGGCTTTCCCCACAGCCGGTGGTGAACCTCTCTGCACTCAGGACCAGGCCCGCAGGAGGTTTGGGAGGCTGAACAAGTTATGTTTTCATCTCTTTCTGAGCTTCCGGCAAAGGTGGGAAGTAGGATGGCAAACGTGGGCAGCAGTGATCCCTGGCAGGGTAGGCTGGGCTTAAGTCATGGTGTCCATACGGATGAATGAGCGGGTGCCACGGTCCGTGGTCCCAGCATGGTGCTTCTGCAGCCCCACATGTGCCTCTGCCAGCAGCTTTCCAGCTGCATTTCCCTGTCGGTAGCTGAGGGCAAGCAAACCTGCTGGGCTCTGGACACATGGATCTGCTTTCCAGGGCTCACTTTTGCCTTTTCTGCTTTGTGAGCCAGCGTGTGTTGGTGGCTGGAGGAAATGCCATCGAGTGGTGGGACCCAAGAGGGGTGGGGATCTGCAGCTGGACACCCCAAGGGCGCATTGCAAAGTGTTCACCAATGGAAAGCCAGGTCTTGTAGGCTTTGTGCTGTGGCACACATTAGTCACTCATATTCCTTTTCCCCATAGGCATGTGACAGAGAACAAGGAAACCTGGAAATGAGAGGAAAAAAAAAAAAAGAGGAAGAACAAAGAGGAAGAACAAAGAAAAAGAGGAGAGCAGGGGTCCAGATCCAGCAGCTTGTGCTAACTTCTCACAAGTTTATCCTTCCAAGTTCCCGTAAGTGTATCTAAGACAAACTTCTGTCTCCCAAAAACACTTTTAAGTCATCCAGCCACTCAAATATGGGATGCAATAAAAGGGACAGCTACAAGGAAAAATATTACTACAGCTGTGGCACAGATGGTCAGTCATGTCCAGCATTAAGCAATGGTGCAGAGAGTTGCAGAAATAAGGAAGCTGCTTGAGACAACAACCCCAGGCACAGCTGCATCAGATTTTATCATAGAAAGGCCAGGTTATTTGCCACTGCCTTACAATGGAAATTAGGAGTGTTGCACCTGGCCTTGACACTGCAACAAAGCAGGAGCCTTTAATTGTACTTTCCCTTTCCTTCCAGCCTGCTCTTCTGGAAGGTTTTGCTTTTGTAACTGACCTATTAAAGGTGCAATAAATATTTAATAATTAGATGGGTGTGCTTGGTGTTCTGCCAGCATAATTCATGGGGCAAACATGCTTCAGTCTCCCAAGATGATGTACTTGTGATGTAATTACCCGGAGTCTTTTGAATGCTTGGTATAGCACGTCTGGTTAAAAGGTGAGAGGAGATGCTTAGGGAAAAAAAAAAAAAGAGAACGAGGATCTTGGCCACAGTTCATCTCCCCTTACCAAGGTGGGATATTGATTAACCAAACACTTCTTCCTGAAAGCCAAGAAAAAATGCGTTGCCACCCTCCCACTCATTATCACACCGTTTTTAGTAAGTTCTTTGGAGAAAGTAATCTCAAAACACTCCAGAGCTGATGAAGCTGGTACTTTTGAGCCTTGTGTCAGAAGGAACCTGTTTGCTTCTTTTTAAAGAAACTTTCTGTGAGCTCACCTGGGTTGATGGCATGCTCTGGGTCTCCAGAAAGGAAGGTACTGCTGGCACGATGTTTGCAAAAGTGGGAATGCTGATCTGTGCTCTCTGATATCAAGGCACTTCAGTTCTGGAGCCGAAAGACTTACACTTGTTGTGTAATTGCCTTAAATATCTCGGCCTCAGATTTTCAGCCATGTCCTTCATGCTCACAGCTTCTGTCCTTGATCCTTCCTCAAGGAGTGAGGCAGGCTGGAGCAAGCAGACCTCCATTTTTCCTAGGGGACTGTTTGGTTTTTTTCTAGAGGAAAAGAGATTTTTGCCTTCCTGGGGACATTTGCATTTTCACAGCATTTTGACCCAGACAGAATATGTGCTTGTTTTGCCTGATCATAGGCAAGCACTGGTGGGTCAGGACGAGGTGTTAGTGCACATGTGGAGATGTCTTTGAGGAAGCAAGTTGTGGGGAATAAGTGCATGTGTGGTGTCTGCATGGAGGATGAAAGCAGGCTGCAATGCATTTTGCTTCCAAGTGTGGTGGGTTGACTTTAGCTGGTTGCCAGGCACCCATCAAGCTGCTCTATCAGTCCCCCACCTCAACTAGACAGGGAAAAGAAAATATGACAGAAGACTCATGGGTCGAGGTAAGGACAGGGAGAGATCACTCATCAGTTACTGTCACAGGCAAAACAGACTTGATTTGGGGAAATTAATTTAATTTATAGCGAATCAAAAGTCGGAGTAGGGTAATGAGAAATAGAAACAAACCTTAAAACACTTCTCATCCCCCCCCGCCCTTCTTCCTGGGCTCAACTTCACTCCTCATTTCTCTACCTTCTCCCTGTGAGCTGTGCAGGGGGACGGGGAGTGGGGGTTGTGATCAGTTCATCACATGTTATCTCTGCTGATCCTTCCTTCTCAGGGGAGGACTCCTCACACTCTTCCCTTGCTCCAGCATGGGGTCCCTCTCATGGGAGACAGTCCTTCACGGACTTCTCCACTGTGGATACTTCCAATGGGCTGCAGTTCTTCACGAACTGCTCCAGTGTGGGTCCCTTCCATGGGGTGCAGCCATTCAGGAACAGGCTGCTCCAGCCTGGCTCCCTCATGGGGTCATAACTCCCAGCAAACCTGCTCCAGCATGTACTCCTCTTTCCATGGGGCCACAGGTCCTGCCAGCAAACCTGCTCCAGTGTCGGCTCTCCATGGGGACACAGCATCCTTTGGCCATCCACCTGCTCCGGTGTGTGGTCCTCCGTGGGCTACAGGTGGACCATGGACCTCAATGGGCTGCAGAGGCACAGCCAGCCTCACCATGGGCTGCACCATGGGCTGCCTGGAGCTCGTCCTCCTCCTCCTTCTTCTCTGACCTTGGTGTCTGCAAAGTTGTTTCTGTTACATATTCTTGCTCCTCTTTTCTGGCTGATGTGCTGCAGCTTTTTCCCTCTTCTTAACTATGTTGTCACGGAGACGCCGCCACTGTCGCTGTTGGGCTTGGCCTTGGCCAGTGATGAGTCCATCTCGGAGCCGGCTGGCCTTGGGTCTGTCAAACATGGGGACAGCTTCTGGTGTCTTCTCACAGAAGGCCACCCCTGCAACCCTCTCCCTGCTACCAAAACTATGCCATGCAACCCAGTACACCAGGGAATCAGTCTAGTCCTTTTTGGTTTTTTGTCTGAAATGAGTACCTGGAAATGACTAATGTATGTATTTCACCCAAGATGAGGCTGCTCTTCACTGCGTGGGTAGGACCCTGTTCACCAGAAGGTTCCCAGGAACTCAACAGGGCTCAGTCCAGGACCAGCATGTCCCACTCAGCACCTGCCAGCACAGTCTGCTGTGTCCTCTGGATTTTCTTAATGTTAAATGGAAGCTCTGTGAATGAAATACACTGAGTTGGTGTGTTATCCATGAAGTAACACTCACATCTGTGTTAAAAGCAGCACACAGGATCAGTGTCATGCCTGGGGGCTTTGTAAAGCAACACAGAGAAGTTGCAAGCTGTGATTACGCTTAGATGCCTTCTGAAAGCTCGGTAACAGGCAGAAAAAAATGCGTGCGCACCAGAGGCAGGCTCCTGTGGTTTCACTAAGTGTTTGCTCTGACTGCGACTGTTCAGATGTCCTCACGTCAAGCCCGTATGTGATCTCTGGGGAGAACACTCGCTGGTCTGATGCATTCTGGCAGCCTGCAGCGGTGGAGCGCGCTGTGCTGCTTGCGGGAAGCAGCATGTGAGCAGCGGCGTGGGGAGAACGGAGGTTCAGTTCTTCATTTCGCTTTGTGTTGCATTCAAATTCTAAACTGGTACCAGGGACAGACTTTGCTTTTCAGTACCTGACGCCCAAAGCTGTTTAGTTTTGTTTCTCCTGCTTTCTCTTCGAGCTTCTCTGTGGCATCCCTGGGGTGGCATCATGTTTCTCCTGCAAGGTGGACCTCAGACCACTAGAGCATCTCCTCAACACTGCTTTCTGCCCTTGCACCCATGGCTGTCGCTAGGCTGGGGGATTGATAAGACTCTCAAAATGCAGGTGTATAGTTGACTCCATGGTCCATAAAACATCAAGGTCTTGTTTCCTTACCCAAAAATGAGAGCTCTCCATCTCTTGATGCTGGCTCAGGTAAGGGGATGGTTGTGTGTGGCTATGGAGTCAAGCTGAAAAAGCATGTATTCCATGATTTCCTAGATGCTCTTTAACAGAAATGTGGTCCTCACTGAAGGGAGACGTGCACAAGCTCCAGTTTCCAAGAGTGCACATGCAGTTGCATTTCTGTGCCTGAACAGATGATGCTGAAGAGCCTGTGTTTACACTGCAAAAGTGCTCCAGCTGACAGTTTTCAAAGCAGGTGTAATTTTGGATGTGCAAATTATGCAGTGTCCAGCTGCAGCGTCCAGCTGCAGCAAATTTTTGAGTGCAGGGATGAGTGAGAAGATGGCCACCACATCCTGGAAAAACTGAGGCTCCTTGAAGGTACCTGTAATAAAGCAGTTGAAAAGCAGGGCAAGCAAAATTGCTAGCCAGATCAAAACAAGTTGAGGACTTCTCTTTTGCTGAGATGCCCTAAAGCAGACAGGAAGAAACAACACAAGCCTGCTGCCTCATGAACCATGCATCTGCTCACCTGCCTCTTCCACACACTTGGATGTGGCAGTGATTCATGCAATGACAGAAAGACTTGAGGAACCACACAGCCAGATCCCCAGGACACAGGAGCTTCCCCTTCTAGTCTGACGTATCCATTGGCCATCTCAAGCCAAATCTGGGCAGAAGAGATACTGTAAATGGTGTAACATCCACACTGATGGCAATTGTCATCTACTTCATAAGGCTTTCACAGCTTCTTGGCTAATGTGTGTGGGGCTTGTGGGTCTGTCCATACCGACAGGGTGACCACCAGCAGATAGTACCCTTTTGTATGCCTGGCCATAGGTCAAGCAAATGCTAGTGATGAGTTTCGGGCACCTGTCGGCACTGGGCATCTGTCACCTGCAGGGCATGAGAAGACAAAACCTTGGCTTTCCCCACCAGGTGTGGAGCCCTGTAGCTGAGGCCGTTGTTCTCTGCTGGGACTCTCAATAGTTATGGCAGTGCCTAATGGAAAGAGGAGCACTGGGTCACTCTCCACCCTCTCTATAACCAGGCTGAACCTCATCCTCTGACCAGTGGAGGCTTTCAAGTTACTTGGCTGTGCTGCCTGCAGACCACACATCTCCCAGTCAAGCTGCAGTTGTGTGCCTAGTGAAGGTGCAAGGAACATGTGGACCTTCCCTTCATTTTCTGCTCTGTTGGAAAGGTGAACGCTGTGGCAGCCCCTGCTGTCATACCAGCTCCCCGACCTGCTGGAGGGCAAAGGATGTGAGAGCAATTAATGATGCTGCTTTGCCTTCCTGTGCTACTTGTTTAACCGTCCTTGTATGTGCTGTTGGGTCCTAGAGGATGCACAAGACATTCCACCTCCAGAAACCTCCAAATGAAAAAAAAAAAAGCATTCAGCTGACTGGGGGACACCTGAATGTCTGTATGCATCACATGATCCTCATGGGTAGTTAATGTTTACCACCCTTCTGGCTAATTAGCAGGAACCAAACAATTCTGGTTTATTGCCGTGCAATTTCTTTTCCTGGTGACACCAGAATGACTACGAGAAGTTTCTGAGAGCTGTGACACTCACTGACAGCCTTTGGGAACCCTTGACCTCATGTGAGATGCTTCTGGATGAGGACAGTGCTTCTGCCACCAGACACAAATGGGATGGACACCCCTACCTGGGCTTGGGTGCCCTGTTGCAAGGACAGGCATTGATTTCTTCTGTGGCCACCCCACGTTTGGCGTTGCTGGATGGTGTTGGTGCAGCAGGGATTTCTGCAGTGTGGGTGTCCACATGGGCTGATGGGTTTCAGCATGGTCAGATGCATTCTGAGAAGCCCTGGCTTTTCCCCTCAGTGTTGGAACTGGGAAGCACCAGTCCGCAGGGACAGATGAGGCATCCTCTGCTCCAAAAAGAATTCCCCCTGACCGTGGCCTAGGAGAGGTCCTGTCTGTCACCACTACTTTAAGATTTGTCAATTTTCTTCAGATTCAACCCAAATTCAAGTGTTAAACTTGTGACTTTGCCATGGAGCTCAGCAAGGGCCCCTTCATCCATGCTTGTGTTGCCCAATGCCAGTGTGGCAGCCGTGCCAGCTGAGCACCCTCTGTCCTAGCATCATATCTATGTATTTTCCTTCTGATGCAATCACAGCCCTAGCTTCTTCCCAGCAGCTACAAAGCATGGAAACTTAGCAGTACAGAAACACACAGAAATGTGAAAGTTTGTTCTTTTTTTATTAAGACCTGAAAGAAAAAAAGGCTGCAGGGAGGAAATAGTGTGATGCAATGTAAAGAAAAGAAATTCATCATTTTTGTGTGTGGTCTCATGGTCTAATTTCAACATTTGCAAGAGAGGCTGCAATAACAGCGTCCAGACACAGCATTGGTCTAGACAGGCCAATTAATATTTTGGAGTCCTCTGAGCTCTTAACAAGATTAAGGGCTCTCTTGACTCAGTTCTCTTTTCAATATTTGAATAAAGGCCCAGTTTTTGTCAACAGCCTCTTACAGAGAGCATGCTGTCGTGGGAGCAAACTGGTTTTATTTATATATTTTTATATATTTATTTATATGTCTATTTGTTTATTCATATTTATATGTTCATTTATACATTTATACAGTTACTTATATTTATATATTTATTTATATATATTTTAAAAATATTTATTATTTATTATTTTGTGTGCAAAACCAAACTGGTCCAGTGGGGATTCCCTGCTCATTTCATTGGGAAGCCTGGCCTCATTCTTAAGTGCAGTTACACAGCAGCTTTGCTCCCAACGTGCTGCTGAAAATCAATCACCAGGAGGGAGGAACTGGGCTCCTCCAGTCTTACACCTCTCCGGGTGCCCCGCTTCCACCATGAGGTTTGGGATGCTGGTTCTAGGCTGCAGTTCGGCAAAGTACTGAAACTGGTGGGTCATTGCAAATGTGCTTCGTTTGGCAGCTTGTGGTTCCAGACAGAAAGCAAGGCTATGGCTTGCTATTGGGTTTTGTCATTTCTGGACCTGGGCTAGTTTTGGTTCTCTTAAGAGTGAGGCCAGCGGGTGGCTGTCTGAGGTGGGTCAATGGAAGTTTGCTAAAGCAGCTGTAATGAAGAGAACAAGACTCTGAAGACACCCAGGTCTGGGCTGTTACATGTACAGCATAAAAAACAAGTTTGACGATTGCAATACCTGGGAGTATTTCTAGCCTTCGGCCATCTCCAGACCAGCCCTGCCCGCTCAAGAGCAGTCAGCACGAATCACCCCATGTGTGTTGACCCAAAACAAAGCTAGTGTTTCCAAGAGGACCTCTGGCCTTAATTTACATTGACTGGTCACTGGCCTTTCTTTTTTTGAACAGGGCAGGAGGCAAAGGCTACTGAACTGCACCCTGCTGTATTTTGCGCGTACCTCTTCTTTTATTGTGTCTGGCTAACGTGGCTTTTGGCAGCCATATAAGTTGGAAACCAGCTGATGTACATTACCTTGGGCTGAGAGATGCTGGGCAGCCTCTAACACCTGCTCAGGGTTCACGGGTTCACGTTTCTGTAGCCTTCACACAATATAAAACCATTCAGGACCCTAGCACCCTGTAAAAATAACTCGGTCCTCTTTTTTTTTTTTTTTAAAAAAAAACCCATAAATTAAACCCACAACATGAGTAATGCCTCAGTGGCAAAATGGTACCTGTCGGGAGGCAGTCTCATTAAAAGGTGGATAAGGAAATTCCTAATCTGATGCCTTTGTCTATTTGGTCCTGGAATGAAACACTAACCAGCCTTGGAGCAGGATGCACCAAGATTGTGCATGACCCTCTGGGTAACCTTAGAGTTTCTGGCTTACATCCACCCAAAAAGTCTCTTCCCTTTTCCCCCATGGTTTGTCTTTCTTGGGCCGCCAAGACTGAAATATTAGCAAAAGATGTGTATGAACTGCATGCAGTTTTCTGTCGAGAAAGCCAGCTCCAGACCTGGAGAAACTGAGGCTCCAATTACTCATTGACACAGGTAGAAATAAGTGCCCACTAAATACAGAGACCCTGAGGTTGCCGTGAAGCATATTTTGGAGAACACACACCATCTTTCTCCAGTACAAGATGTGTCTGCATCCAGTCTAGTCTGCTTCCCCACTCCCAGTAAGAGACTTACTTTTTCCTGATTTCTTTCCTGTTTTACTTATTTGACACAATTAAGAGATTTGCCCATTATGAGAAGTAACCACCTCTCCCAGGTGTATACCAAGGTGGAAGTTCAGGCACTGATAAAATGTCAGGGCTTTGCAACAAGAAATGCCCAGCAAATCCCTCTCTTATTTTCAAGAATAAAACATGATGGTCTGTGTTTGATATAGATTTGCTTTGCCCTCTTTATTAGCTGTTGTGGATCTGGTGATTTGAGTAGAACAGAGTTGTTTTCCAGTAACTAAGGATCCTTACCAGAAAACCAAAGGAAATGGTGTGTTTTATATTTAGTATGTTAAAATTAACTGTTTAGTCACTCTATACTCTGTTACCACTCAACAAAAGGGGACAAAGATTGACAAAAATATTACAAGTGCACATCCCGCTTTGTTCTACATATCTGTACCAGGAATGATCTCTACCGAGTAGGACGTAAATTTGATGTAACTTCCAGGGATGTGAAACAACAACAGCATTAGATACCTAGCATATATTTCCAACAAACCCAAAACAGTGGATATTTCAGGGTGTCTAGTGCTGGACTCAAATCTCCATGTATCTGAGGTTTTGGTTTGCAAGAATCAGAACCAGGAACATTTTGATTCCTGTTTCATTGTACTTCAAGGCTCATGTGCTGAAGGACAATGACCTTAGGAAGGGGGAATAGCCCATGGAAATGCCTCTTTCTTCACCGCCTTACATCTCCTTTACACCCAAGTTGCTCAATGTTGCATGCAGAAATTAGTTTGCTTATTGGTCTGACCCTTGAAAAGGCAGCCTCTTGCAGTTAACGGGACTGCTTTGCTTGGACGAGTTGGTGATGTTTTAAATTCTAGCAGTCTGGGAAGCGGGGCTTAGTAGTTTGATTTTTATGCTTGAGGTCTAATGATGTTGGACTTTATAAATAAAGGTGACTCAGTCTCTGTTTCCCATCGCTTAACCACTGCCAGATTGACTTCAACATTACAGAACATCATGTTGCTCATTCCTTTTGGGGTAAGTAGAATAAACGGACTTGCCACAATGACAAGTAATAAGCCCAGCAGTTGTCAGCACTCTGTCTGCAGCACAGAAGCTGTGCTGTTTTATCTGAGCATGCTGTCTTCAGTCCACAGATGCACAGGCAGAGAAGAGCTGTGTGATCTCCTTGAACGTGGTGCCTTTGGGCGGGCTGCTCTGCTGCAATTAAACCACAGCACTTAAAAACCAGCCACTCCTCCGATGCGAATTTTCTTGATTTGCTCTGAGCTGAGAGCTGAGCTTTATTTGCTCCCCAGGAGAGATATGATTGTGGCAGGTTATTGCTAAAACTAGCTAGTAAGACAGAGTTGAGAAGCTTCTATAGATGCTACTTGTGCTGTGGTTGCTAAAGACAGAGGATCTTCACAGGTCTGTGGCACTTCCAGTAATGGTTTTCTCTGTGAGCAATGCACCTGGTCCATACAAATGTTTGTCCTGCTTGTGGCTTGGGGTGGGAGAGGCATTACTGATGAAGAAGAGAGGAAAACCTGAGCCAAAACTCTTGGAGCAAATCCCCCCCAAGCCTTTGGGAACTTCAGAGTTTGGTCCTGATTTCAGATGCTGCATTTCACCTTGCATTTCCTTTTATCTGACTCCATAGCGCCAGAAATGGCCTTGCCTGGCCTGAGTGCTCAGGGTTTGGTGTTTCCTTTGGGATCAGAGCAGCTGCCTGTCAGCAAGACCCACGCGATGCTGAGGGCTGACCTGGACCAGGGTGGTTTGCGCAGTGGGTGTGATGAGCAGTGACCCCTTTCTGCCCCTGCCTGGATCAGGGGCACCCGTCAGGGTTCTTGCTGCTGCTGGGGCGAGCGTTGCGGGAGCAATGAGCATCCTCCCTTCACCCCCCAGAGCAGTGTGGGCAGCCAGGGCTGCTCTCAGGGTCCAAAGCTGGCTACAAAGGCTGGACTTCTCTCTCCTACTTTCTTCCTGCAGAGAGGGGGCTGCTCATGACGGTCTCAGCTCAATGCAGATTGGGACAGCAAGGAAAAAGAAGCATTTGCCCCATCAGTTCCCTCTTCTGCTGCTTTAAATACTGCACGGGAGGCCCCCAGTCTTGTCTGACCTGCCTGGCAGCAAAAGAGCAGCTGCAGGAGGAAAGGCCCTATAGCTCCCAAGAAATCAAGAGGTTTCCCCAGAAAACGGCGCTCCCTCTGCCTGATCCCACCTTTTGTCTGTTGCTTGCTGTGCTTTAGCAGATCTCTGCCTGATCCCGCAGCAGCAGCAGATGAACACGGTGCAGGACAGCACCCCAGGGTGCTCCCAGGTTGTCCCCTCCGTGCCCTCCACCTGCTGCGAGGCGAGCAGACCCCAAACCTCCCCCAGCTACAGGGTGCTTGGAGGAGAGCCTTCTTCTTCTGTAATACAGCACGGCAACATCTGTGGACAGAGAGACGAGGATGATACAGTTTTATCTGTTCCCCCTGGAGAACTGACTTCAGGTAACTTCACCTCCCCAGCATGCCATAGCACCATGTGTTTTGAGTCGTGCCTGTCAGGAAGAGCCAGAGGGTATTTTTGAAAATGTGTATGCTTTCCTCTCATCTCCCCCCAGTTTTTAATCCCTTTTTACATCCTTTGAACCTTAAGCATGAGCACAATTTGCAGGCAAACGACCCAGAGGGACTTGGTTCAAGTGAGGTATTTCCACTCTGGGCATTGCTTTAATTGCTCTGCTGAAAGCCCATCATCGTGCTTTGAAGATGGGCTGGAAAAATATCAATTAGTGAGATTCTTAGCCTAACTGATAGTTGTTTTACTATTTTGTAGCATTAGTTGTCTTTGTTACAGCTGGTTATTAACCCTGCAGAGCTGGGACTCTTCTTGGCTTTCATCCTAGGCAGCAAGAGCAGTGTCTGGCTAATGTCCCAAGACTAGTGGGTTGGGGGTCTCTGCTCCTGCAGGCTTGTGCCCATGGAAGGGCTCTGCTGGGTGCCTCCCTGCTGCAGTTCAGCTCTCTGCTCCTGGAACACAAGCTAGCAGGTCATTCTGGGTTGTTTTTGCTGAATTTGGAGTCAGCAACCTTCATGTCCACTGAGAAATGAGCTTCCTCTTGTGAGGGGAAAATGGATGCTTAAAGCCGATGTAGCTGCTTGGCTAAAGACGGCTGGCAAACGCACACTAGAAAAAGAAAATACCGGTCTGGGAAGAGCTAGATGGTACATAGTTGGGGATGCAGACATCCATCCCGCTTTCTACACTTGAGCACACAAATCTGCAAGCCATTGCTTGATTTTCTACAAGCCTGGGTGAAACATTATCACCTGCAATGTGATACAACCTCAAAACTGTCCTGTAGCCTGAATAAAAAGACTCCACTCCCAGCAGCGACGTGCCTGTTGCTGTAGGGACAAGTGCATGGATTCACTCTATGCCTTGTTGCTGTGCAGAGGCAAACAGCAAAGCAGGGAAAATACAAATGAAATGCATTAGGAGGGAAGATCGTATGACGGTATATGGTGGTGAGGGCTCATAAAAGTGTGCTTAGGAAAATCTCTGCTGCTTATTCGCAGATGTTTAGGATGTGCATGAGTGTTATCGATGTGACGACCCTACCCGCCTGCCCTCAAGGGGCGAAGTAGCCTCCTGGGTGCTGGGCAAGGGGGTGCAGGATGAATCCCCAGACTCAACCCGCTTTCCACACTACTAACTCAAGGGTCTTGCTAGTCTACAGCAATGGCTTTTTGGGAACTCGCTGTATTTACAGGCTTAGTTTGCTTTGACCAAGCAGTAGCATAATCCCAGGGTAATGCTCCAGATCTAAAAAACGTGCCATGGTACAAAATCTTCTGTGCTAGCTGGGCTTTGCAAAATCCCAGGTGACTGGCTCTGATTGTACCCAGCCTTTGTACCAGCTCAGCTTTATTGTCAGTGCAATGGCACTCCTTTGTCGTCAGATGAGATCAGAAGGACGTCTTGTGTAAATCCACAGGAACGGTGTGCAGCACACACCCAGCTACCAGGCAGGCAGGGTATTCCAAACAGCCTTCTCCAGCCTGGCAATCCACAAAACTACTGAGTATTTTCTGTTTAAGTCATTCGGTATCAGCAGAGTTAAGAGATAGTCGAGGTATGTGATTTTATCGGATGACTCAAAAGTGGGAGTGTTTACTCCTTTCAAGTACCTCTACATCATCCTGACTCAGCTAAACAAGTCCAGTTCAATTTATTTATTTATTTATTTATTTTCCTCATTTAGCAAGTTTCCTGTGGAAGTTTGTTTTAACGAGGACCCCATGCTCCAAATCCTGATGTTTGTGCTCAGGAAACCTCCTGCTGCAGGCAATGTGCTTCGTCCAGCATTGACACCAAAAAAAGGAATCCCGGTTAGACAACGGGACTTGGCGCAGGGTTTTTGGGTGTGGAGCCTCCTTGCACCAGTGGCGCACACCCTGTGCATAGGTGTGCTGCCACGCACGTCTGTCCGTGCACGTGGGCTATCCAGTGCGTGGTGGTGTATGTCACAAATGCCGCTCTACCAACACCGCAGGAAAGCCCCAGAGCTCGGACATAGGATCAAATAAGGTTTTTTTCAGTGGTCACAGCTGGCCACCATTTACCAACAGGAAGACTTTCTCATTCTGTTTCTTCTTCCTTTACTTTAAAGCTGCCTTGATAACAATCTGTTCATTATTTGCTTCTTCCCCTGCTGGGTCAATAATAAATTATTCAGACATTTTTTACATTGTGCCTCACCCAACATATAGGTCAGGGTCAGCAAATTAAGATATGATGAGCTACCAGAGGAGCTTGCATCAACCACAGGAAACTACAGACCTACAGGGAAATAAGGTTGATTTTACTTCTTCTCATTCTGGTTTCGGTTGCTTTAACACCACTTAAATCTCTTGTGACTGACAGCCTAGGAAGTCAGCTCAGCTGTTACAGAAGCCCTTTTCTGAGGGCTTTACGGTAAAAGGTTTGCAGTGCTGACACAGGCGTCCACTGTTCATAGTGCAGCTGCTCTGATTTTGCGGAGAGGGCACACCCCACCAGGGCTCTCAGACAAGGGGGAACCTGCCCCCTCTGTGGGGAGGTGGCTGCACCCAGGTTTTGGCAGGCAAAACTCCCGGTTTCTTGGATGGACTTTTTTTCTAGAGTCTCTGCAACCACAAGAGGGATGTCCCAAAGCCTCCTGGGTTTTTGCACCAGCTTTTCTGGGCCATGCTCTCATTGGCACTGCAGCAACTGGCACAGAGAGGTGGTGGATGCCCCATCCCTGGAGACATCCCAGGCCAGGCTGGACGGGGCTCTGAGCAACCTGAGCTGGGTGAAGATGGCCCTGCTCATGGCAGGGGGGGGCTGGACTAGATGACTTTTCAAGGTCCCTTCCATCCCAAACCATTCTATGATTCTAAGATGTACTCCTGATTAACCCGATCAGTCCTGGGATCTGGGTCTGCAAGGTCTTCAGGTCTAGGGTGTCGCTTTCTGCTGAATTATAGGCGTATATTAATAGCTCAGGAGGGCTGGGCCACTTCAGCTGGAGATCTTTGTATGTCCTCATTTGACTCCGTATATTTCTCTGTGTGTGTATATATATATATATATATATGCATGGGTGTGTAGAAGTAATCATGAGACAAGTTTACATGAGAGAAAATGTAAAACTAAGTGTGGTGCTGGCTGTAGAGAGCCCAGGAAGGGCTTTTTAGCCTCCAGCATCTCCTCTAACGCTACATCAGTGTAAGGGGGCTTCCTCACATGGAAATCCAATTTGATTGCGAAAAGGAAAGAAAATGGCATTTATGATCTGAATCCAGTACAAGACAAACGAAAAGCTGTGATCATTAGCAATGAGTGCAGATCTGTAGTTAGGAAGGCCTGCTCTTTGATTAAGGGTGCTATATGCATGAACAAAATCTTTGACAAGCAGTATATGAACAATCAGAAAGATTCCTTAAGTGCAGAGTCACCTGGTGTTGTGAGTGGAAAAGAGCTAAAGGATGGAAACATGCTAACTCTGACTCAGAAGGCAGAGGTGCTCTGTCAATATTTTTGTTTATACTTGGCTCTTTGGTGTGTTCTTCAGCAAGAAACAGGTATTTTCCATGCCATTACACACTAAGGGTATGATATAAGGGAATACTAAAGGTGAACAGGGAACGGACATGCAATTATCTTTGCTAGAAAACTATTTCTGGCTTCTCCATCTGCAGGAGTTTCTAGAAAGACGCTGAAGAACAAGGAGATTTCAAAGGAGGCTGTCAGAGTGGCTTGATGGCTGCAGCAATCCTTTACCTGAGGTTGGAGCACAGAAATGGCCATGCCGAGCCAGACCAGAGATCCAGCTACCTCGAGCTCTTGTTGCCTGCAGTGGCAAGCGGGGTGGTTGCAGACAGGGACGTGCAGTGGTGCCTCAGCAGATCAGGATGCGGCTCTGCTGATGCTGGGAGCAGTGGGCAGGACCAGCCTTGCAGTTACAGGTATTTTTGTGGGCTTCTGTAGATCCTTGGGGCTGCTGTTGCAATCAAGTGGCGGCTATGGAAATAATTGCTCAGCCGGATTAGCTATTGCTGTTTCAGCCGTCATCCGGGAAAAGGCTGGATCGCCAGTACAGCCCAGCCAGCTGCGGGGTGCATCAGGCACAGGGGCCTCTCCTTGTTGCTGAGGTGCAAAGGCATATGAAAAACTCAGCCTAGTAAAGTGCAGCATGAGAGGAGTTTACCTGCAAGCAACCCCGTCTAATGGCTGGAGCCTGGCCAGCTCTCCCCTCACCACAAGGCTGCAGCAGCAAAGGTTTTAGGTGAAAGCTAATTTATAACCCCAAGCCTGCAAGATCCAACAGACGTGGGGTCTGATATGGGATGGTCCGCAGAAAACCCCCTGGCGAGCGCCCAGCTGAAATTCACTTGATGGTGAAGACTTGAAAGCCCTGTAGCAGACAGATTAAGAAAAAAAAAAAAAAGCAAGCAAGAAAACAAGATAAAGCACTAAGAAGGAATCCATCTGACTGGTAGAGAAGCTGAGTGCCTGTGAGTTTGACTGCAAAAACAGAGCCCTAAGCCTCGTGCTGCCGGTGTGGCTGCTCGCTGCTCTCCTCCCAGCTGTGCTCCCACTGCCCAGGGCAGGACAGGTCAAGTCAGCCCGAAGGCGCAGCTTGAGCCGTGGCTTCATGTTAGGAAAGAAATAGCTGCTCTGCCCCATGGAGAGAAGCCCTCTCTTCTGCAGGAGCTTTTCTGCACGAGGTTTGGGTGGGTGAGTACCCCCTTGCTTGGGAGCAAGATCTCAGCAGCTGACAACACCTGAGGTGCACTGCTTTCTTCCTTTTAAACACCGCTTGCCATTTTTTACATCTAACCAAAAGCTGATGATGCCAGCAAAGGGCAGTGTGTTTCATTGCCTCCAGTGCAGGTGCTGGGTCCTGGTGGACATATGCATCAAGGGGTCTTCAGGAGAGTGGTGCCAGGGTTCACCCTTGGAGATGATCCCATCCACTTCTGGTCAGGGAGCAGGGGTCCAGCAGGGATGGGTGGTGGTGCTGGAGCTCCCCGTAGTGCTGGGTCTATTGCTGGTGCCTGAGTGGAGGTGCCCTGCACGTTTGCTTTTGGTAGAAATTAAATATCCTTCTTGGCATTTTATGTTTAAGGTGTGGTGTCCTTTGCTGAGATAGATGCCTAGGGGGAGGTAGCGCCAGCCCACCTGTTTGAGGAGGAAGGAAAGTGCCACACATTGTGAAAATCAGCAAGCAAAATTATCTCTTTTCGTGATATAGCCACAAACCGAGAGCATTGTACAGGTGAGCAAACTTGGCATTGGGCAAACAGGGCGTGCGACAAAAAGAAAAAGTGAAACTCAATATTTGGATGCTTTTCAACATCCTCCCCTTTTTCTCAGTAGAAACTTCCCAAGTTAAATTAAAGATGGTGAACATTTCTTATCTCTCTCCTGTCGTCCATATTCACCTGCAGTTCTTGCTGTGTTCCTACCAAAAGATTCTAAAAAGGCGAGCCCCTTACTCTTCTGTTGCACAAACCTCACTGTGCTAACTTGAAAGGTACTTGATGGCACAAGAAAGGATCGTCATCACCGACAGTCACACCATCACTCTCTGTTTTCATGTAGTTATCTGAATATGTCTGCGGAATGTAGCAACACAACTTTATCCTTCAGTGACAAATTCCTTGTGAACCTGGGTCGCCTTAACGTACTTGCACAGGCACAAGATCACAAGGCGGTGCTTTTTTATGAGTAAAACCAAGTTCTGCGAATCCCCGTTTTTACAGCTGCGTGGGTTTTGGACATGTGCTTCTGCTGTGCACACTCCTGAGCAAACCCTTTCTCCGGCAGAGTGGTTCACAAAATCGCAAGCCCCAGGGATGAGTTTTCAGGAAAGCAGCCAGCTGAGAGCACATCCCACCCACACCCTGCAGCTGCTTGGGTTAAATCCTTGTCGCTGGCTTTAAGCAAGACCATGTAGCTGATCTGGCCAGTAGGGAGCAATTGCTGGCCAGCATCTCAGAAAACACTGGCCAGCTTGGGCCCGTCACTGGTTTTGAATGTGTCAAATGTTTTGAGTCCTCTGCTGACAGGTGCTGGGCACTGAGGGGATTAAAACTTGCAGTTCTCAATTAAATTTGTCAGCTCCGTGTATGCTGCATGGCATGAGTTGGTTTTGAGAACCAAAAGCGAAACAATCTGGGGGGTCTGCTAGCTCCCACCTCTCCCCAGGGCTGCCCTGTGGTCCCGGGGGGCGGCACTGCTTTTTGGGATCCAGAGCTGGTCCCAGCCCTTGGCCCATTCTACTGGGGACCTTTGCAGCAGGAGAGGAGTGATGATACTGGGACATGGAAACTCCTCACATAGCAGGTGTGCTATAGGGAAGGAAAACATGGGGTGTATCCTGGGGGGCTTTGGGGGCGAGTGCTGCTTTCGAAAGATCTGCTCACCGCTCTGATGGGAGACAAGTGACCGGGCAGGCTGGGGATGGTGCTCAGTGTGCTTTAAAAGAAACAGAGCTGCTGCTTCCCGGGTGGGTGGCCTTGCTCGCACAGCATCTTTCCAGATGCAGAGGGTGTTTTAGGTAGAATTCAGCAGTGACCGGTGATCCCAATCAGCCCAAACAGCCAGCTTAGACCAGAGCCCCAGGCAGCACAGGACATAAATTTGCTTTGCATTTTAAAACAATTTCCTTTGAAGGATGAGCAGCTTAAAAAGCGCAGCTTGATGGAGACAAAGACTTTTTAAATGTGGCACTGAGTTTTCTATTTTAAATGCATTCCTTCCACTGCTTTGTTACTAACAACAGACCCAGAAGCTGGGTTAGCAGCTTTAGTAAGAGCTTTATCTGGGAAAATGCTGAGCTATTTTACAGCCCACAGCTTTTCTGTTGCTTTGACATGTCACTTGTGTTTGTAAGGAGCATTGACATTTTCTCTTGCAGGAAGAACTGCATCAAAGCCCCTCGAAATGGGCAGGGACTGGGTTCATCACGATGCATCCCAGCCCTCACCTGCAGACTGAACTTTGTGGATGGATGTCCTTGCCTTTGGTGGTGAGTAGTCTCGGGGAAAAGCATCCTCTGAAGGTCTTGGGCAGATGATGGGCATTTAGGGTCCCACAACCTTTCTATGACTCCTCTGGCATTGTTCCCCCATGGGGTCACAAGTCCTGCCAGCAAACCTGCTCCAGCGTGGGGTCTCCACAGGGCCACAACCTCCTTTGGGCATCCACCTGCTCCAGTGTGGGGTCCTCCATGGACCTCCATGGGCTGCAGGGGGACAGCTGGCCTCACCATGGGCTGCACCATGGGCTGCAGGGGAACCTTTGCTCCAGCACTCAGAGCACCTCCTCCCCCTCCTTCTCTGACCTGCAGAGTTGTTTCTCTCACATGTTCTCACTCCTCGCTGTTGTACAGCAGGTTTTTGCCCCCCCCTCCCCTCTTCTTAACTATGTTATCACAGAGACGCTGCCGCTGTTGGGCTTGGCCTTGGCCAGTGATGGGTCTGTCTTGGAGGTGGCTGGCCTTGGCTTTATCAGACATGGAGGCAGCTTCTGGTGTCTTCTCATAGAAGCCACCCCTGCAACCCCCGCCTCCCCGCTACCAAAACCATGCCATGCAAGCCCAATACAGCTGGCCAAAAGAGCAAAGGGTGTATTAACCTTTCCTTCCACGCTGGCTAAGGAGGAGTTTGCTGAGTGTGGCAGTGGTGTTGACCTACCAAACAGGACATTCTGCAAATGTCTTACCCATCCCACTCGAGTGCTTTGCTGGTACCAGATGTATGAAGTGCTTTTGTGTTCTGACAAATCCCAGAGTCACTCCCTGTGCCTGGCATCCACAACCTGTCCTGTTTCGTTAAAAGTATTAAAAGCATCTTGCAGGCTGTTTCTGGAGTGTGCAATGACAGTTCCTTCTCCACCAGAAATGCAGCCAGTCTTGCCATAAAAAAATAAAGTAAGCTCGAGGGACCTGCACAGGAGATGCAGGGCAAGATGGACATCATTACGAGATCCTAATGGATGTCATCAACAAAATTACAGCTCTGTCTCCTCCAGACAGTAAAAAGGAAACACAAGCTTTATTAGATGATGTAGCTTTTTTGGAAGATGCACATTTCAAGTTATAGTCTGATTGTGAGCCCTCTCTGTCAAGTGACCCAGAAGAAGAATGATTTCAAATGGGGTCTTGAACAATGACAGGCCTTTGAAAAAAATTACACAAGGGATCCCACATGCAGTAGTTCTTGGACCTGTCCAGGCAGGACAAGATATTAAAAATGTGCTCTACACTGCAGCCAGGGACAATGGTCCTACCTGGAGCCTCTGGCAAAAGGCACCAGGTGAGACTCAAGGTCAGCCCCTGGGGTTTTGGAGTCCAGGATGCAAAGGCTATGAGGTCAACTATACTCCAGCCGAAAAAGAGATATTGGCAGCATATGAAGGAGTTTGAGCTGCTTTAGAAGTGGCTGGTACTAAAGTGTAGCTCCTCCTGGGGACCCAATTGCCAGTGCTAGGCTGGATGTTCAAGCGAAAGGTTCTTTCTACTCATCTTGCAGCCAGTGTCACATGAAATGGGTCACACTGATCACACAAAGGGCTTGAATGGAAACCCCAGTCACCCAGAGTCCTCAGAAGTGATCATGAACTGACCAGAAGGCAAAGATGTTGGGATATTGCCAGAACAGGTGACACGTGCTGAAGAAGCAGACCCAAAACTTAAATTTGTGCTTTCTGTGATATCTAGGGGTTTATGTGCATGCCAAGAAAAGACCAATTTGTTGCTACTCGTTAAAAGTGTATTTTCTATAGAGAAAATCAATTTTACGAGAAGAGTGGAAGCTCTTTCTGTTTCTGTTCTATCTTTTTTCATCTCTAAGACATGTGGTTTCAATACCACAGCCCAAGCACATCCACTGCCAGTCCCAGTCAAGGTAGTGGTAGCCTCCTGTGAGACTCAAAGTGAAAAGAAAAAAAAAAAGCAGCAACTGTTGGCACTGGAAGGGCCAAACTGGTTAAGGCAGTATTTGCATCGGTCTTTGTTTTGAGATGCAGGCTACATTTTTGAGTTAGGTGTTAAACAGCAATAGCAAGCAGTGAGATCTCAGCCCAGAGGAGGAAAGTAAAACCCCACAGCTGTTAGACATTTACAGGTTGCCATGGCCTGAGAAAATTAATCTTCAAATGGTGCAAGAGTTGTCTCAGTCAATCTCAGAACTATTTGTAGTTACCACTGAAAATTTACAGAGGGCAGGTAATGTACCAGAAAACTCTGGAAGTGCATCGTGGCACCTGCGCAGCAGTTGTGACAGACTGCACCACACCAGCCTGGTTGCCTCCTGCGATGAGGTAAGAGGTGATGTTGACACGCAGGAGCAGGACACTTGGCACTGCCAAGGCTTTTTACACCTTCTCTTACATGGTTCTCTGCAGCATAGTTTAAATGATATTACTAGGAGGTGAGTGCAGACTTTGTTGGATGACTGCATCTGCTGCCAATGGTTTGTGGCCACATTGCAGAGATACTTCAGGCAAAGTTTAGGATTGTTTGGTTTGTGTTCTCTTTTTTTTTTTTTTTTTCAGTCTGGTCCCACTTGGTATTTTTATTATTGACCTGGATGCTGGACTGTGGCATGTGCTTCTGACCTCTGCAGATGATGTTAGACTGGGAGGCTCTGCCCTGGAGCACAGGACTAGGACTGAAAATTATCTTGGCAAACTGGAAAAGTGGTTTGGAAAACAAAAGGGATTACTCTGTAAAAGGACAGGCACAAACACTTATTTGTGCAAACAATTCCTTTGCATCCTTGCAGCATGTCTGGGATACTTCTTTCCCTTCTGATGGCTGACAATCTACTCCTGGGCACATGGAATAGAAAAGGAAAAAAAGATAAAACCCACCCTTATCAGCACAGGACATGAAAAAGAACTATCTCGTGCTGCTCATCTGTGCTGGCTGGAGATGTCCTGGAGATGTCCCAGAGGTGGTTTGGCATGGGGGCCGAGGGGCTGAGGGTACCTGTTGGGACTTCTCAGCTGTGAAAAGGGAAAGCACAAGAATGCCTTTGGATTTTGTGCCCTTGGGTGCTGGGTGTCCCTGAGACCATCTGACACTGGAGAGCTGGCCTTGGAGATGCCTGGACTTTGAGGTAAGCACTGGGGAGGGGAAGAACACTTCCTGTGCAATTAAAATTAAGACAAACAGGAACAAAACCACCCTGGGGGACCGGAAGCAGATGTGATAAAGAGGAGCAAAGTAGCAAATTATTTTGGAGGGCATGGGACCCCTCTCGTCCTCCTTCCTACAGAGACGGTTGTGCTGGGGGAGACTGTGGGACCACGGGCCCCTTCCCAGTGCACTGTGCAGGGATGATGAGGCTTTAAAGTATAAAAGGCTCCTGGGTGCTGCAGAAAAAAAAATAGTGGAAAGTGGAAAAATACGTTAACAGCTGCTTTTAAGGACAGAATGGCACATCCAAAGCAGGGCTGATGTGCGGTGGGCATGGCAGCCATGGAGGGACACCAGCACTGCAGGCACTGCCAGGGGCGGTGGGAGGGATGGAGCTGCGCACCAGCAGCGTGGGTTAGGCTTTACACTTCAGTGGGGGCCCTGCTGCCAGCAGAAAAAAGGCTTTTCCTCCAGTTCAGACCCCCAGGCAACCCATGCTTTAGTGTGGGTCTGTCCGTGCCCACCTGGCAAAGGCAGCTTGTGTCCAAGGTCCGCATGGGAACTGATGGGGGACAAGGGGTTTGCCCAGGGGCACACCATGAGCCTGTAGCCGTGCTGGAAGGACCCTCCTCAGCCCTGGTCCAGCTCCCAGACTTTGTTACTGCCCTGAACAGCAGCTGCGGAAGCATTTACTGGGGACACAGAGCTGCTGATGCCACACGTAAAAAAGCTCAGGCTGGACAGGTTGCTGGGTCTCATGGGGAAAGAAGTGCAGAAGCAGGATAAAGGTAGGGGGAAAAAAAGACAAAAAAGCTGTATGAAATGTTACAGAGATGAGGAGAAATGTACAGCTGCAGCTACACACAGCACAGAGAAAGGCAAACCATGTCTTGGGCATCCCCTGCTTGGCTGCAAGGGCAGTTGAGCTCCGTGTGGACAGACGGAGGCAGGGGGGTGGGAAGGGGATGCTGCAGAGAGCGGCAGGTCACAAACAGTTTTGGGCTCCTGGGAGAGCCTCTGCTCTACTGTGAGATTGGGGGCAGAGTCCAGGAATGTGACCAGCTCACGGAAGGATTTTATTTATACATATCAACCAGAGAGCATCAAATCCTGGCTGAAACACCACAGTGTTGGCAGGGTGACAGGGTCATCTTCATCTGACTCTTTTGGCCATGCTGGAGTAGTGCACACTTTGCTTTACTCTTATGGTAAAAGCACTGCTTCCTCCCAGAGGATGCTTTGAAGCAAGAGCATTGAGAATGGCCTGTTCTAGGAAAAAAATGGCAGCTGAGTGTCAAACCATTTTCACCAAGGCCAGAGCAAAAATCTCTCAGGAAAGGACCCAAAAAGGACTTTTTTACCTAAGGCAGCAAAGCTCCTCAGAGTCCCCTTTTGGCCCAGGAGGACCCAGCCCTGGGAGTCAGCTGCCGAGGCTGCAGGCAGAGGGCTTTTTGGCATCTGCCCTTGGGATGCTGCTTTGCTGGTACCCACCCTGAATCTGGAAGCAAAAGGCTCACACCTGGGGGCTGATGCAACCCGCTGTAACTGCAGCCCAGCAGCTCCCAGGGGAGCCTGTCTGCAGATGGTGCCGGGGTGCAAGCACGGCTTTCGGAGGGAAGGCAGAACAGCCTCCGGTTGGACACTTCTCCTCTCTGCACTGGCGTGGGAACAGTGCATTGCTCAGCAGGGATGCAAGGTCCAGTCCCCCACAGAAAATCTACACGAGCAGAGTGAAGGGTCATCTGTGGTGGGGCTGTCTGGCTGGTCTGAGTCAGGAGCTGCTCCAGCAGGCAAAACATGGGCTAGTGACATCCCCAGTAAATGGCTGTGGGGCTGTGTGGCTATGGGAAATGACAGCAGAGCTAAAAGCCTTTTCTCATGCCCGCCACTGTTTCTGTCCCACGGCAGGAGGGGGTGAGGGTGGCTGCTGCCTGGGTGCCTCCTCCCAGCAAGTGAGAATATGCCAGGTCTGACCTGGATCTCTCCAAACAAGCCTGAGCATCATGAAACAAACTTCTGATGCAGCTGGCTTCCTTTGAGGTTTATTTATTTATTTTTTTTCCCTTCCTCTATTCTAATAGGTGTCTTCTTCAGCAGCAGACGTGCAGTTGCAGTACTTCCCATCGGGTTGCATCAGTCTCGCAAACCAATCTAGTGGGCAGTGCTACTGATGAAGCGACTAATGAGCAGAATGGAACATGAAATCCTGCCACTTTCTAGAAACTTTGCAAAGACCAAGCGGCCAGGAGCCTGCCCCAGCTGTGTCAGGAAAGGCTCTGCAAGCACTTGCAAAAAGGGAATGGTAAGCCTGAAAGCCCAAACCCACTGTATCCTCAGACGCAGGTTTTTTTACCCACTGCAGATCTTTTTTATTTCTCCTTGCTTTCATTCATTTGCTGCTTTTATGTTCCTGGTGATCCCCTGTATGAACAGACCTGTGGCTTTCGCAGGGTTTCTTGCGTACTCCGCCATCTGCCTTTGAGGCAGAGGGTCCCCTGGTAGTGGTGACATGTGGGACTTTTCTCCTGCATCGTCAGGTGCCCCACCACACCTCTGAGAGCCCCAGCAGACACCGGGTGCAACCTCTGCTTGGCAGCTGTGGGCAGGCAGCAGCAGAGCCTGGGAGAGGAGCCCACACTGTATCTCTCCATCTCCAGTGCATGGCTGGGCAGATTATTCAGTGCTTGTGCTTTAGTTTCCCCATCTTCGTAGATGACATCAGCACCTGCAAGCCTTGCTATGAAAATTAATTACATGTGGCCGTGGTCTGCAAACAGGCCAAATTCAAGCCTGTTGCAGAGGACCTGACCAGTAACGCTTGGGGCAGCAGAAGCGACATCCACACGTAGTGTTGGCAGCAGAAGAGTGTCAAACTCACCCAGTTGCAGCAACACATTGGTGTGGGCAGTAACAGGGAGCGGCAGCAGTATCTGCCCCATCTACCCACCATATCCAGGCAGAGGTGGCAGAGGAGCTCCTGGCACCCCTGTGTAAAAACCTGGGCTGCTGCCGCAGCAGACAGCTCTGCCTTCGGGTGGTGGGGGACTGAGGGGTTTTGTAGTCCCAGTATGTGACGACAGGATGCCACACAGGACAGAGCATTGCTGTTGGAGGCCAGCCCTGGGTTTTGACATGACAGGCGCTTGCTAGTTACAGGGACAGGACCAGCACAGCTCCCTGTCAGCCTTCGGAGGGATAGCAGCCTTGTTGCTGAGGAGAGGCCCTTGACTTCCCCCACCAGGCCCACCAGGTTGTCTGCTCCGAGTCCCACTTGCCCCACTCCCCATGGGGCGCATGCTGGTTGCACGTGAGCCCTATGGGGATATGCACCCTGTCCACAGGTCTTCTGAGGTGGCTGAGACAACCCGCTGGCCATTGCTTCTCCATGCAGCTGCCACGCAGAGCAGTCCTGCGCCTGGAAAGGGTCTGACCCCTGGGCAGAGCAGGGCAGGGCTGCAGGGCACCAGCTGCTGTGGGTCTGACTCTGTGTTCTGTGGCTCCAAAGACGCCTTCTCCTCACCGTGCCTGCACGGGCACAGCACGTCTAAACCTCCCACCAACAGGCTTTCGCTGTTTTTAGCTTAGAAGAAGTCACTGTACCCATGAGCAGCTGATATGGGTTGTTCCCTGCAGCCCACGCTCTGTCCGTGCCTCGGTGTGCAGCGGGCACACGTGGAGCCGGCACAAATGTTGGAGCTGACTCCCCGCGCATGGGAGACGCTGCGTCTCTGTGCACGAGGGAGGTGTAGAAACAGCTTGTGTGATGGGGAATATCAGCCATGAAGGTTTTGTCGTAGCAGAGATTTCCTGGATTAAGTGGTGCCCAAGCTGGATGGAAGTTTTTGGGGTGCTGGACAATGTGGAAAATCCAGTTGTGCTCTTTGTTGTCCTTTGACAGGTATTCGCCCCGGCTGTTATTTCCTGCTCTAGCCCACTGATGCCTCAGATAGATCCTCATCCTCGGTTTGATTTGAATTTAATTAAGCTCCACAGAAGGGCCTCCACCAAACCCCGAACACTGATTGCTGGGGATATCTGCAGCTGCTTTTGGGTCCAAAGGCACCTACTGGTGACAAGAACAGGGCTGAGGGGGATAGTGTGCCCAAATACCTCTCAAATGTGACAGGGTCCTGAGACTTTTTGGGTCAAACTGAGCCTGGGTCTGGCACCAGTGAAGGGGAGCTCTTGTGCAAGCTTGCACCCTCAGTTTTGCTATTCAGCTTTTATCTCTATTGCCCTGAGGCACAATGATGGATTTTCTTGGAAATGCAGGTAGAGGGACATGGCTCCTTCTTCTAGTCCTCCGTGCTTAAGTGTTTCATGGTTTCCAAAGTACCAGTGTCGGTGTAGCCTGTCACACATGCCCAGGCAGACTGTCTGCATTCTTCAGCACTTTTGCATCTTTTCATGAATACCCTGAAAGACTCAAAGACACCCAGTAACTTCTTGAAAGCAGAATTACAAGAAACCTGTTAGAGTGAGCTCTCTGGACTGTACGGTGTGTTTATCATGCCGTATCATGTCTGGTTTTACACTAAGTGATCTGATGAAGTCTGTGATTTTCTTGGAGGGAGCCCAGCCCACAGGTATCCTGAAAAGCCCATATACTTTTTGGTGTAATGAGATATCTGACCTATTTATCTTTGGTCCTGTTTTTTTATATATCCCCAGAGCCACACTCAGTGACTCCTCATCGAAGCGTCCTCAGACATAGCATTTGTACATGGCAGCCACCTGTTGTCTGGCTTAGGTAGTCCTGCCAGGGACGAAATCAGGAGTACTCCATACTTTCAGAACATTCAGGTTGCAAAATCACACTCTGAGCAGGAGGGAAACACTAGGGCCAGGGCTCCCAGCAGGAGCTGGCTTTCCCAGTTGTGCTGAGCAGTGGGATCCTTGGTGACATGACCAGGGTCTGCTCCCCGTGCCTGGCTGTATTTATCTTCCTTTATTTATCTGCCATTTCAGAGTCCTGCTCCTCCAGCCCTTGAGACTGAGAGGAGCCCTCCTCCTCCCATGTGTACACCAGCTGCCAGAAGCCACTTGCTTCATACGCCAGCACACACAAGAACAGCAGCAATATTATCTGACTGGTGCCGGTCAGAGAGAAATCACAACCTTGCTGGCACCAAACCAGAGATGAAACAAAACTCACACAGGCTCTGTTGCTGCATTACCGCTGCGCTGCAGGCTGGTCTTTATTTTGCTCACCTCTGTCATGCCAAGGACTTTGCCAGTGTTGCATTTTCCCAAGCAGGAGACCCACACCCGGCAGGGGTGGGGATAGCCAGGACACCAGCATGCCTTCACACCTCCCTCCCCAGGAGTCATCTTGGGTTTTTTGCTCAAGAAGCACCAACTTGTTACTTCTAACTTTAATTCACGTCATTTCCCCTTAATATAATTATCCTTCCTTTATGTAATTTATTCCCACAGGTGCTTACAGCACCTTCCTGCTTATTAGCATCAGGATTAATTAATGAGCTGTTTATCCCTTACCCCAGATCATTAACCCACCTATTTCATAAAAACAAACCAGACATTTGGCCTAGCAATATCTGACTGGGCAGCCATCTCTTTCATCAACCTTCTGCAGTCAGCTGATGGCAAACACCCAGTGCAGGCACTTAGCAGCCATCTCACCAATATCTGCAGGGCAGGCACAGTTTTTCATATTATTATAATCCCGTAATGACTAAGGCTGCAGTCCAGGAAAACTCTTAAGCTTGTTTTTTAACTGCGAAGGGGCAGCAAAGTACCCTTAATGGTTGTATGACATGAATATATATTTAAGTGCTTTCTGAACTGCAGCTTTACTGAGGTTTCTGTTTTTCTCATACCACACAGTCTCCTATTTTCTCCATCCCTTTTTCTTTCCAGCATGGAAAAAGGGCATTTGCAGGGTGCTGCCCTTACCAGCGTCCCAAATATCTAGTGTGGGGTTTGGAGAGATGCCCAGGCTCTCCCCAGCAGAGCTGCCAGGCTGCTCCTGTTTGACACTGTCAGTAATGATCACAGGCACTTTTGCCCCTACCCCATGCCCAGGGGATGGGAGACAGCTCTTCCTGGGCTCCCACGCCTGGTGCTGCATGCCTCTTCTCCTGGCGTGGACAGGCAGCGGCAGAGCCAGCAGAAGGTCTGACCGCAAGGTTTTGGTTTTTGCAGAGGGTGCTGCTAACCTGCCCTTTGCCTGGGGAATCGGCTGCCACCCCAGCCCAATCGGGAGTGGTCATGCAGCCTGGCTTCAGTGCTCTGTGTGGCTCAGAGGCTTCCAGTTGACAGCGCAGCCCTGCAGAAACAGCCAAGAGCAGTAATTCCCTTCACAGTTCCCTTGGCACTGAGCAATGTTTGGGACCTGCTTCCTGGGCACACGTGAGGCAGGCAGGGTCGTCGCACGTCACTGGACCCCTGTGCCCACTCACACCAGCCCAGGACCCTGCTCATGGCCACATCTGCCAGCCACCAGCTTCGTGCTCAGACCTGCACAAGCACAGATGCACAAATCTGCTGTGAACCACAGCAGCGGAGCAGGTGCCAGGGAAAAGGGAGATGCCAGGAGATGTAGAGCGAGGGGAAAAGGGAGCAGCATCTTCTCCCCACCTATTACCAGCCGGTCTGGGCATGCCTCTGCTCCATGCTTTAGGTGTCTGCCTGGGAAATGCAAGGGCCAGTCTCCACCCCAAGCACCTGCAAACACAGCCTGTATCTGCAAAACGGAAAGCATGGCAGGGAGCGCAGGAGAAAGGGACAGCAAGGCAAGGCAGCAGCAGCTGAGGAGTGCTCGGTCCCCAGGGCTGCCGCTGCGTGTTGCAGAGGCTGCCAGCCCTGCCGGCACCAGCAGCTGCGCAGCTTCGTCACCCTGCCCGCTGCGCCTCCCCCCAGTCAGGCTGCTGGTTTCATCTCCAAGGAATCCTGGTCACTTCTGAGTTAGCTGCAAAAATCACAACGCTCCTCTTCCAACAGCGATGGAAATGCTACAGCAGGATATTGAAAACAAAGCAAAATAAATGGACCGTGCTGAGGAAGCAGCTAGGAGGGGGAAGGAGGGGAAGGCATGACTAAGAGCCGGGAAAGCCCTGGATTTGTTTGCAGGGCACGGATGAGCAGGGAGTGGCAACTGCAGCAAATGTTCTTTGCCATCTGGTTGTGTAAGGACAGACCAATTTCCTGAGGCTGCTGGGATGAAGCAGAGCCAAAATCGTCATCGAGGGAGAGGAGGAGTGCTGGGTGGAGGCCCAGATAAGTCCTCATCGAGCTCTCTGCCTGCTAGGTGGTGCAGGCCAGGACATCACAGCGCCAGCCTGTCCCTCCAGGCAGCCAGCTTTGCTGGCTGTGGGTGCAATCAGAACTAGTGCTGGTCTGGGCTGGCTGACATTGACATAGCCTCAAAGTTCCTAGAGAAAACTCTCTTTAGAGGACTCAAGTTTCCAGGATGATCTGCTCAGCAGCTGTTAGTTGCAAATGACAATCGGAAGGAGGAAGATTTACATTCAGCAAAAAGACTGGACTGGGAAGATTAAGGTTAGTGCTAGTCCATTGAGCTAGCAATGAAGTGTATGGATGGCATCTGCAGAAGGGCTTCCATTAATAATGATGATAATTATGCTTAAATCTCATCCGTCTGCTTTCATCTACCGCACCTCATTGGAGAAGGAAGGGCTCACCTGGCCCGTAAAATGGGAAGAGTTGAAATTACTTTCTTGTAGTGACAGCCTGCCACTGGCTGGAAAAAACTCTGTCCCCTGTCCACTAGGCCGTGTGTGGTGCTTCTTGTAGCACCAGGTGGTCATGCTGCTCCATCCACACGAGCGACGTCTGGCAGGATGGACCGTCCTGCACCAAAGAACCACATCAGTCAGCTTGTGAAGAGCATCAGCTTTTCTAGTGCTTCTAGCTTGGCTGGGAGAGGTGGCAAGCACCTAGACCTTGGTGCTGGCAGGCACTAGCAACACTTCAGCCTAGAAAACAAGCATGATGGAAATGCAGCCCTGGTCGTGGGAGAGGAGGTGGTTGTAAATGGGATGGATATGTGAAGAACTGCTCTGCTTCATGTGCACGAGCGGAAATAACCTCAGAGAAAGAGCTCAATAATGGTGCAGCATGTTCCACCTGGGCTGCCTCTGGGTACTGCAGTGCCCATCTCTCACTGCTGGAGATGCATGGTCAGGGTATGTTCTCCCAGAAAAGCTTCTGCAGTGTGGTAAAACCAGCAGGGATCTCTTCCACAGTGAGGATCCAAACTGCTCTAAGTCAAATCTGAGATGCACAGACTGTTCCTGTGCTGACATGCAGAAGGGATCACTGCTCAAGCTGTCCTCAAAGTGAAAAGGTGACAACTCCTCACGGCGACAACCACGGGCACACGCTAATCCTGTCCTCTCCCCCTGAGATCAGAGCTGACACTTTTTCATTTCCCAGTACACTTCCAAGAGCAGAGAGACATCAGTGCTAGCAGATTTGTTTTTGCTTGTTCAGTTTTCATGGGAAAGAGGACAGGCAAGGGCAAGCGCCCTATTCTCACCACACCTCCTTTTAAATAAGGTGGTGCTCTATTTCTACAGCCCGCACAAGATCTGAGTCCACCTGCAAAGGCAGCCCAGCTGTTCCTACTTGGGATTATTACCAGTATTTGGAGGATTGTGAATTTGAGATGTAAATTTGCATCTTTTCTATAAGATGCATGTCAAATTTCAGGGCTTAGTTAACAGCACTGTCTGTAGCCTCACACCACCTTATGTCCTGGTGGCTTAGAGGGAGGCTTTGAAACACTGATCACCTTTTGCACTTCAAAGTCTCCACTTACACCTATGTATCCAAACACTGAAGGGCTTACTAACTACCTTAAAACCCCCACACCCTACATCTTTTGACCGCTATGTTATATATGGCCCTTGCTTGGAGGGGTAGCATTTGAGTTACAAAGTTTTCTCTCTGTTTTAGTACATTTTTTTACCTCAGCTGTCTTTGAATATGTCTCCATAGCTTTACAATTCCAGTACTGGTGCAGAATAAAACAAACCATATCTCCATCTGGTGTAAACAGTGAGTGAAGCAGGTTTAATGCATTTGTTTATGCCACTGGTAGATTTGGCCCTTATTGGTTTTAAAATACCCTCTATAAGGAGAAAGGATTTGAAAATTAGGTGCCAACTGCATTTTTATCTGAACATCAAACCTGGACTAATCCAGCACATCCTTTTAAGATTACTAGCAATTATTTTGTCTTTTCCCTTGAGTGGAGTTCCATTTCCTCAATATTCAGGCTTTGCCAGCAGGTCCTAAAGGGCACATTAATAGGTTTGTTGTGAGGCATTAAGAAAAGAGTGCAATGTCGGCTCTATATAGGTACTAAACAGGGTGCGACTTTATTTACAGTGTAAAGTGCATCACACAGAAGTCGTTTAAAACACACAACAAGCAGTGACATAAATGACAATACAGTACTGTTGGAGGGGAAAAATGTTCCAGCAAGTATCAAAACATCATCAACAGCACTAATATAACAGCCTCTAGTTTCAGCTACTCTGTTCTACCACCACATCCCCATACGAAACTGGTTACTGTCAACTGGGTTGATCCCAGGACTCCATGTACTAGTCAGTAGTGTGAAGCCGTAGAGCTAAAAGCCATTGCACAGCCCTAAAGTCTCTAGCAATGTCTCAGCAGCTCTAAGGACTGTTCTCACTGCCACTGGTCTGCTCTGGAGATCACCAGGGCAGAATCGGGGCACACACCAGAGCAGCACACTGGAGAAGGGACCAAAACATGAGAGTGACATCTAAACAAAGATCTGCTTTTCTCACCCGTGCACTCTTTCCCATGGGAAGTCCTGTGTTGCTCACTGCAGTGTCCATTCATATGCTGGTAAGGCAGCAAGGAGGTCAAGGAACAAAGTGCCTACAAATGGTGGTGACTATGGGTTGAAATGCAGACATTTCTTACTGAACACTAACTTCGGTCAAAGCTGTAAACGTTGATGGCTGTGGAGCTGGGAGACAGAAGATTGTTGCTACGTGCTAGCAGAGTTCATTACAAAAAGAAGTTTGCGGGAGCTGAAACGACAACTCTTCAGCTGGTTGCGGCTCCCACTGGGAAGAAATCTACATTCACATTAATTTGATCCCCTAATGACTCCTATTCTTTAACTACCTGCTTTTCTTTTAATTGGCTGAAAGCTTTTACTGGCTTACAATTTTGCTTGTTTCTTTCTTCCCCATTTCTGGTTTTGGGCTAACAGCCATCAGTTATGTGTCAGTATTTACTAGTGCCCTATTACTGTAACTGTGAGCTCATTTTGGTGTCGTATTGCTTTCCTGTGTCCAAGTTCATGCATTCATAAAAGGAAGGTAAATCTATTAAGGGCAGGGGGGGGTGGGGCAGGTTGTACACACTCTTAATCCAGAGGGTAACTAAGCAGGAATGCTACACAAGGTAAAATTTGTTTCTTCTTCTTTCCCAGTGCTGACTGCAAGTCACGCTTTTCTATTATTACTGGGAAAAAAATGGAGCTTCTGATCAATGACTCTCAGGTGCTCACTCTAACATCTTCTTTCATAGATCAGACTTTTTGCCAAGTGACAACTACCAAAGCTTTGACTGCAAAAAATGCATGTGATTTCCAGCTTCTAATTCCACCACCCTGCTTAAACATAGGTAAATCTTAGCATCTCAGTTCATTAGAGCATGACTTAACAATGGCATTCAGGTGTGTGTTATCCTCAGATGCAATGCGTTCAACAGTGTGAGAAAGAGAAATCTGGCAGTGTGTGTGCTCTCAGTATTTCTCACTCGGCCAGCATTTCTGCCTGTGTGTGTACTCAAGAGAGGCCTTTTCCAGTTCTCTAAGGGTTCTGCATAACACAAATACAACCTTTCTGTTTCACCTGTAAATGCAACAGGTGTCTTCTCTCTCCATCCTAGGGGTAGTCAAACTTTGGGACCCAAACCCCATGTATTCACCTAGGAGACAGCTGCTAAGACATGTATTTAGTAATTTACACAGGAAAGGGATGGTGGTTACAGGCAGGTGGTGAGTCCCACGGCAAGTGGGAAGCACAAGTTTCAGCGGCCTGTCTGCTTCCCACTGCTGGGTCCTGGGTTATCCAGCTTTAGAGTTACACCTGAACTGCCTGTAAGCCAAAATGCCTCAAAGGCTCTTGTTGGCTAGACTTGGTCCATCTTTCTCTGAATGACATGATGTTCTCTCATCTCTTTTAAATTTTTGACCATATGACCAATAAATCTCAGGTAAAATCCATGCTGATGCCTTCCACTAAGTCACTCTCCAATTATGTTAATGACACATAATATTCATTACAGAATCTTCTTCTTATGCCCACCAGAAACCGTGGTTACAACATGGACTTTATCACATATGCTTCTAATTTACATCAACATGAGTTCAGAAACAGGCCCAATGCAAAGCTTAGCGGCTCAGTTAGCCTTGCGTAACTATTCTTTACTGTTGAGTTGCTGGACAGCAATATGCTTTGGCAGATGGTAAGCAGAATTGCCACATTCTGTTTAATCATGGTTGGCAGTGTAGTATGGTTTAATTAGCTTACTGTATATAAGAAATGGGAGTGACTTCGCCGTACACAACCATTTCCTCAATGGGCAGTAGGAGTCTTTACATTTGTATGTGTATGTGTGTACGGTGTATGTGTAGCAGCATATATTTGATAATACTTTTGTAAATGAAAAATACAGAGGATTTCTTTAAAAATTGAAAGGTATAGCAAAAATGTATCACAAAATAAAATACAAACCAAGGGAGCCGGGGCAGAAGGGAAGCAATGGATTTGATTTACAATGCATTAGATTCCAAGCTCTGGTGCCTAGGCTGAAGTAAGATATCTGAATGTACAACTGCTGCTCTGATGTTAAAAGGGATAGAATCCAGCCTTCCGTTTCCTGTGTCAAAAAAACCAAACAAAGTAAAATCGGTGCTGTACTGAACATACAAACCAAGGTCAGCAGTGAGGCACAAGAGGATGGTTTCTGAAAATACCAGGGATCAGTGCCACAGCTCAAGATGGCATACTAAGAGATGAAGAAGGTGGGCATGTGGAATAGGGGTATCTAGCATTTAATGTAAATCATGACTCATCACAGAGCAGTTTGGGGCTAATCTTGTCCTGGATGCTGATAAAAGCTTTTGGCCCTTTCAGCTTCCCCTTACAAATCACACCTAGTTAACCTGCAACAGCGAATTTCTGCTATCGTGGCATTTACTTCTGTTCTGTCTGTACTGTTTTTTGGTCCTTAGCACAGTATCGCACTCTGTAAAGAGCCATCAGTGGTTGAGGCCAAAGCTTAATAAAATACAAACCAGATCTCCGTGCTTCTTCCTATCTTTTCCCCTCCACCCACCAAGTTCTGGGTGGGAAACTTCCTCTCAAACAGCTCTTGAAGGGACGAGCTGCTACATCACAAGCCTGTAGGCCTAATGATTCACCTCTCAGATTTCACAATGCTGCACAGAGCTGTGGACTTGGACAGAAAAAACAAAACAAACACAAAATGAAACAAAACCCAACCAAAACTCAAGAAGGGTCCAGCTTGGTAATAGCCTGAAACTTTGCTTTGCTTTAGAGATAAACTCCATAGCTTTTGGCTGCTAAATCCACTGGATTTGGGCTTCTCTGATTCATGTCCTACACAGAAATACTATCAGACTTCAGACGTGTAGCTCTCAGTCTAAAGCTGGATACTGTTTGTTGGGAGTATATTAAAGTTGCTTCACTTTGGTATACATAATCACAGATGACAAATGAAAACTATTGCTTTTGGACAACACAATTTCTCAAACAAGCATATTTTGTGTAGCTTTAAGTTAAATAGTATATCAGAGAGACAGGGATGAATGTCTGTCACTACCTGTCCAGAAAGAAGAACAGAAAAAATGTACAATGTCACAGGGTTTGTCTGTATCCCAGAGAAAAATCTTAATATTCAGCTGTTATTGATTTAATTCTCCAGGATAATGAACTGATGTGTTCAGTAGGAGCCCGTGAGTTGAGGTATAATTATTTTTGATAGCATGTGTTTCATGGCCCTCGTTAATATTCTATACAGGGAACAGAACTCATGCTGCATGTTTTGTTATTATATCTGATTCCCGACCATAACATTACCATTCCACCTGCCTTCCCTCTTTGAGGTTGTAAGTGGCCTTTAAAGACTGCATGAAATAAAGCAGCTTTCCAAAGAAAAACTGAGTCCTGTTCAGACTGCCCTCAAGGCCAAACACCCAAACTTCACAAGCTAACTTTAAGGAACCAAAGCTACAATTAAGGTTTGTAAATGCTGTCTTGCGTGGTGATGGGGCTCACTGATTTGAAAACCTAGTCCACTACTGGCCCCATTAGACATGAATCAGCAAACCAAAACACCAGCACTGGCAAAACTCTCTGAAAGGGAGCACACGTGAACTAGGTCTGAGCCCAGTCCTTGGGGCTCTTGATACAGGGACTGCCCTGCCAGCTGATGTGAACTTGGGCTTGACTCAGAGGCACAGTGTTGTACTCTTTAAATGATTACAGCACTTGGCACCAGGTTTAACAAGAGCTATTTTCTATAATATCAGTTACATGGCCCTAGTCTTGAATCTGGACCCGGCTGAGGTATATATGTAGTTCAAAATGAACGGTTGTACACCACAGGCCACCCAAATTTCCTGAAGAACATTCTGCATTGCATTGCAACAAACATTTCCATTTACACCACCAAAAATAAGACTAAACCTTGCAGGTTTGCCTGTCTGCTTAAACGTGAATGCACCATTTCCTGAGTTTTCTAGAAGTCTGGCAATCATTTTGCAGAGAACTCTCTAAGGTCTTTCCAGATTGCCCATAAATCATGAGCCACCCAATGACCACTGATTTACAGGATCTAGAGGTGCTCAAAATGTGAAAACTAAATTGCACATTCTTTGGATTCAGAGTTCAGAAGGGTGTGATTCAGCGCAGCTGTGGGAAAATGCTCAGCAACACTTACCTAGAGCAGTCATGTCCAGTCCACGATGAGGGACAATAGCACCGATTTGGTCGTATGCACCTCCCACCATTTAAGCAAGGCAACTGGCAAATAGCTGCATAAAAATACACAAGCACAGAGTTGCATTAATGAGCACACTCACAAAAAGCTGATTAAGGAACAGGGCACTGAAGATCCAGCCTGCATTATTCTGTTAAGAACAGACTACTTTTAAAAGTAAAACATTAAGCATCGGCTATGAGTCTGTTGTAGAAGACCGTTTGCTCTGGAAAGGGCAGCCTGAGAAGCACATCTCTACTGAATGTGATTTGACCCTCTCTACTAATTTGGCTATCTGCTGCAGCGTATGAGCTGCACAAAACAGCCAGTTTATTAGTGTATGTTGCCTTAAAAATTCTGTTCTTTTTGCCTCAAGTTGTGGCAAAAAAAAAAAAGAATGCAAGTGGAAGCTGGTGGAGGAACTAGAAAAGTCAGAAGATCAACAGGAGAATAGGCCTTATTTCTAGGAAGGAAACATTGGTGTTTATTTGAAAGGAATGTGATGGCTAAATAGTAGCCAGGACAAGCAGACACCAGACATGGTAAAAAAGTATAGAAAGACGCAGCATAAACAGAGCAAGTCAAAGGTCAGAAAACCATTTACAGATCAACAGCAGGTATGGAGTAAGACTTCACACAATGGCATTTGTATGGCGACAGGGAAAGGGAGCAGAAAATGACAGTGAGTTCCTCAAAGACACTGGATAGCTGTAAGAGGTGTGATGAGGTGTTAGAGGCCATTTGAGTTAGAGAACATACACCAGCCTGCCTGATAGGGTTGTGCTGGGCCAGCTGTGAAATGGCTGCACTTGCTTTTGTGTGACAGCTGAACTGAAGGGTATCAAGTAACCAAACAAAAGTCGAAGCTTCAAGTCTTCCTATCAATTTTGAGACTGGAAAATAAAGCCCCATACAATTCAGAGAACAGATTCAGAGGTTCACTTAATGAGGTCCTTCAAACATAGACATTTACAATGCAAGTAAGCTGAAAGACATGTCGTCGTTTACACAGATAATGCCGTATCTAGAGGACAGACCTAAAGATACCAGTGAGGACAAATGCCGGGTAATATTTTTGCAAGGAATATGCATCAGAAAACACTGATTAAAATGGAATTACAGGAAATGGAAATGAGTAATCATAGGAATGTGAAAGAGATGAAAATACACTACTCTGATTCCTCTGGGCCAAATATAAACAAACAATGGCACAAGGTTATAGAGATGGACCATCTCTGTGCAATTAAGCGCACCAAGTTTGTCATGTTGAAAATGACTTTGGATTCTGTAATGAAGTGTATGAATGGAAACATCTTTAGCTCTCACTTTATGAACAAAATTATTTCTGTGAGACCAGCTGTTAATCCAAATATTTCTCATTTAACTTCACTCTGTCATGGCAAAAGGTGAAGACCAGTAAGTAAAACAAGAAGTGGTTTAATAACTTCATAAGCAGTGGTTATGAGCTTTTATGAATGGGCTTTGGCACAGATGCAGTTGCTAAGCAGATTTTTTTCTGTAGCTACCAAAAAGCGAGTCGGCCGGAATAGATTTGAATTGCTGGCCCCAAAGTGAAAAAAGCCAACTACCCTCCTCAACCACCTATGCTTTTATACCTGCGAAACTGTGAAATACGAAAGGAAATGATGCATTATGTGCTAGGCAAGTGTCCCTTCAAAAGACAGTAGTTCTGAGTTAAAATGTTCACTCTGGAATTACAATTTGCTGAAGGATGGTTGGGTTTGCAGTGTACCACACAGCTTATCCACCAGACTCATTATTCTCATCAGTTGAACAAATAATATGAATATCCGTTAACAAAATCACAGAATCACAGAATCACAGAATGTTAGGGATTGGAAGGGACCTCAAAAGATCATCTAGTCCAATCCCCCTGCCGGAGCAGGAACACCTAGGTGAGGTTACACAGGAAGGGGTCCAGGCGGGTTTTGAATGTCTCCAGAGAAGGAGAATCCACAACCTCCCTGGGCAGCCTGTTCCAGTGTTCCGTCACCCTCACTGAGAAGAAGTTTCTTCTCAAATTTAAGTGGAACCTCTTGTGTTCCAGCTTGAACCCATTACCTCTTGTCTTACTGTTGGTTGTCACCGAGAAGAGCCTGGCTCCATCCTCGTGACACCCACCCTTTATATATTTATAAACATTGATGAGGTCACCCCTCAGTCTCCTCTTCTCCAAGCTAAAGAGACCCAGCTCCCTCAGCCTTTCCTCATAAGGGAGATGCTCCACTCCCTTCATCATCTTTGTGGCCCTGCGCTGGACTCTCTCCAGCAGTTCCCTGTCCTTCTTGAACCGAGGGGCCCAGAACTGGACACAATATTCCAGATGAGGTCTCACCAGGGCAGAGTAGAGGGGAAGGAGAACCTCTCTCGACCTACTAACCATCCCCCTTCTGATACACCCCAGGATGCCATTGGCCTTCCTGGCCACAAGGGCACAGTGCTGGCTCATGGTCATCCTGCTGCCCACCAGGACCCCCAGGTCCCTTTCCCCTACACTGCTCTCTAATAGGTCATTCCCCAACCTGTACTGGAACCTGGGGTTGTTCCTGCCCAGATGCAAGACTCTACATTTTCCCTTGTTATATTTCATTAAATTTTTCCCCGCCCAACTCTCTAGCCTGTCCAGATCTCGCTGGATGGCAGCACAGCCTTCTGGCGTGTCAGCCACTCCTCCCAGCTTGGTGTCATCAGCAAACTTGCTGATAGTACACTCGATTCCCTCATCCAAGTCATTGATGAATATATTGAACAGTATTGGTCCCAGAACTGACCCTTGAGGCACTTCACTAGATACAGGCCTCCAACCAGACTCTGCCCCATTGACCACGACTCTCTGGCTTCTCTCCTTCAGCCAGTTTGCAGTCCACCTCACTACCCGATCATCCAGTCCACACTTCCTCAGTTTAGCTGTGAGGATGCTGTGGGAGACGGTGTCAAATGCTTTGCTGAAGTCAAGGTAGACCACATCCACCACTCTGCCATCGTCAATCCACCTTGTTACGTCTTCATAAAAGACTATGAGGTTGGTCAAACACGACTTCCCCTTGGTGAAGCCATGTTGACTGTCCCTGATGACCCCCTTATCCTTGATATGTCTTAAGATGGCACCAAGGATAAGGTGTTCCATCACTTTCCCAGGGATGGAGGTGAGGCTGACCGGTTTACAGTTGCCCGGGTCCTCCTTCTTGCCCTTTTTGAAGCCTGGAGTGACATTTGCTTTCCTCCAGTCCTCAGGCACCTCTCCCATTTCCCAAGACTTGGCAAAGATGATGGAGAGTGGTCCAGCAATGACTTCAGCCAGCTCCCTCAGCACCCGCAGGTGCATCCCATCTGGACCCATGGATTTATGGATGTCCAGATTGCTTAACTGGTCCCTAACCCAGTCCTCATCAACTGAGGCAAACTCCTCCATTGCCCTGCCTTCCTCTGGGGCCTCAGGGGTACGGGGCTCCTCAGGATAGCCTCCGGCAGAGTAGACAGAGACAAAGAAGGCATTCAGTAACTCTGCCTTCTCTGTATCTTCTGTCACCAGGGCACCCACCCCGTTCATCACTGGGCCTACATTGCCTCTGGTGTTAGTTTTATCTGCCATGTATTTGAAGAAGCTCTTCCTGTTGTCCTTGACCCCTCTCGCCAGGTTTAACTCTAAGGAGGCCTTAGCTTTCCTAGTTGCCTCCCTACATCCTCTGACAACAGCCTTATATTCTTCCCAAGTGGCCAGCCCCTCCTTCCATGATTTGTAAACCCTCCTCTTCCACTTGAGTTTGCCCAGCAGTTCCCTGTTTAACCACGCAGGTCTCCTGGCTCCCCTCCTTGACTTCCTGCGCGTCGGGATGCACTGATCTTGAGCTTGGTAGAAGCAGTCCCTGAATGTTAACCAACTATCTTGGGCCCCTTTACTGTCAAGCAGCCTTGCCCACGGGATTTCCTCCAGCAATTGTTTGAAAAGGCCAAAGTCGGCCCTGCTGAAGTCCAGGGTTGCAATTCTGCTCGGTATTCTGCTCCCGCCACATGAGATTCTGAACTCCACCATCTCATGGTCACTGCAACCAAGGCAGCCCCCCACCTTTACTGCTTCAACCAGACCCTCCTTGTTAGCAAGGACGAGATCCTGTCTGGCTGAGTAGTCCTTCCAGCAAACATCAGGGTAGTTAAAATCCCCCATAACAACCAGAGCCTGTGACTGTGAGGCCACGCTCAGCTGCCCGTAGAAGGCCTCATCAACTTCCTCACCCTGATCTGGTGGCCTGTAATAGACTCCCACAACAGTGTCACCCCTGCCAGCCTGCCCCTTAATTCTCACCCACAGACTCTCAACTTGCTCCTCAGCTGCCCCTGGGCAGTACTCTATACATTGTAGTTGCTCTCTCACGTAAAGAGCAACTCCACCACCACGCTTGGCTGGCCTGTCTTTCCTGAAAAGGACATAGCCATCCATGACCACATTCCAGTCATGTGAGCTGTCCCACCATGTCTCTGTTAATGCCACCAGATCATAATCCCCTGACCGAACGCAGGTTTCTAACTCCTCCTGCTTATTCCCCATGCTGCGCGCATTGGTGTACAGGCACTTCATGGAGTGAGCCGAGTACACCGATTTCACCCTAGGGGCCTGAGAACAAAAAGCACAAATTCCTCCTCCAGTTCACACAATCAGCCCCTCCAAAGTCTTGCAGGAAGGTAAAACCAGGCTTTCATGTTAAGGCCGTGTTGACAATCAGTTAAGGTGCATCTGGACAATAAAAATACAGTGAAGAAACTATAAAATAATTTTTTAAATAGTTAACATTCATTAGTGATTGAGATTTAATAATGATTGGAAAACAGTTCAATTATCACTCAATTGCTGTTTTATTGGCTGCTTCCACAGGGACAAGTCTTTAAAAAACTCACATTTGTTTAGTCTTGATGCAGAACCACGTATCTCAAATTTGGGCTCAAATATTATCCCTAATTGCAAATGAGCCTCATGTCACACAAGCTGACTTGCCAGGACACAGCTCTGGAGCCTAGGATCACTCCCCTCACTGTTCTGGTGTGCTACATGCTCCTCAGCCTTGGTAAGCTGCAAGTAAGATATTTAGCAAAATGCAGCGTGTGTTAAATTTGTTCAGAGAACTCAGATGATTCCTAATGTAAGGTACCCATGTACCATGTACATAAGTATCACGTATCCGTTAAACTCAAACATCCTTAAACAAATCCTTGCTTTACTCTGCCCTCTTGCCTAGCTCAGAACTCAGGCAGTAAGTGGGAAACCCCTAAACCAGACAGTTATGTGGTGAAAAACCTCTGCAGTACCTGCAACTTGTTTGTGAGTTTAATAGTGAGCTGCATGTGCTGAAGAAGCAAATGAAATTCTAACTCTTCTTGGAATGGACAGTATAGTTTTATTCTTCTCTTTGGAAATCCTCTCTCCTCTGTATTGCTTTTTGCAGACCGCACTCTTGTGAATGCTGTCTCTCCTTTCTGGGAGGAAACTTTTTTGAGGATTTTAAAGACTCATCAGAGACTACTCTGAAAATCGTTAGAAGCTGGGGACACCAAATCCTCCAGGAATATTATTGCAGGCCTGTGTTGTCCTGTGAAAAGCTTAGTAGTCCTAGGCATTGATAGTAGAGTCACAAAAGGTGAGAAAAAAATGCAGGTGGAAGGAGATTTACCCGTATGGCAGCGTGATCCAGTCCATCCAGGGGGGCAGTCACACTGGTAAGGGGCCACACAGCGACCTCCATTGAGACATGGCAGAATGCATATCGCTAAGGAGAAGAGAACCAGTTAAAAGAATTGTCTCCCATGAAAGCAAAGGATAAAGTGTACAAGGAAAGAACTTATGTTGAAGTAGAAACTCTACTACCCCTCGAACTGTTTGCATGCAGTATCAGCAGAGTTGAGTAGGATCTACCCACAAGGCATGAGCAGCAAATATGGGTGGCTTAGCAGCCAGAAACAAGCAGGAATGATGACAAACAAATGGGTGGGCTGGAACAATTGCTAGAATCTTTCAGGTGTCTGTAGACTCTGTGCTCAATAGAAATGAGCAGGGTCGTTTTCTTGTTTCTAATGTGAAAGAACAGAGAACTTCCACGGAGCTCACAGGACTAACCTGTACCATCAAGAATTACACGTCTGTATCATTAAACTAGTAGAGCTTTGCATGTTTTTCAGAGTAGTCAGGCCTCTCTTAAGAAGATGGATCTATCCTGTTACCTGTGAAATGTAGCGTGAACTACAAGGTGACTGAATTCTGTCAGAGGTCTGTGGCCTCACCTGTGGTCTGATCCTGAGAGATCAGTGCCCAAAGCTGGTACTCAAAAATCCCGTTGGCTTTTGAGAATAGGCCCTCAGCTCCAAAGTCTAAACCTATTTTTTCTGTTCACTGATGCACCTTGCTTGGCAAGCAATGCTGCAAAACTGAGGCAGCACTAACCAGTTGCGAGAATCAATTTCCCATCTCCTCACTACCTATGCCAAAATAATGAAAGAAAAAAAAAAGAGAGCCAGTGCCTGCATCTGCATGAAGTGTGATCTGGCTAGTCAGCTGCCTGTTCATTTTCCTCATGCAGTAAAACAGGGTCTGAATTGGGATGACAGATCAAAAGGACTGGAGGCATAAAATTTGTCCTCTGGTCCTGAAGAATGCATTAAATATCATTACTAATGGTAAGGTAAAGAAATCAATTGCGGCATACCAAACACAAATTCTGCCAGACACAGGGCTCAGGCCTCTTCTGCTGAAACTGTGAAACACACAGGGCTGAGTTTGCATGTCTGGCTATGGTGGTGCTGACAGACAAAGGGCCAGCAAAAGGGGCACTGTGTGAATGCACCACAGAGCTGGAGTTTCTGTAAATGCAGAAGGACAAAACCTGCTGAACCTCTTCTCCTCATTCTGTATCCACAGCTAATTTGTTCCATATGGAACTGATGCTGCCACAGAGAAGACTTGAAAGCTGCAGATGTGGTACATCTACCCAGGAAAATGCTTGAACCACATTCCCTTCCATGAACTACAAAAGGAGGTGCCACATATTTTTGTAGGTCTGCAAGTACGCTGAGAGCCAGAGCTAGTGACACCACCTCAGCTGCAGGTGTTCTTGAATGTGCTACAGATTTACGTCAGGGCCATACTGAGTACTAAATACATTAAGGGTGCTTTCCTTTTCTACCCACATATATTCATGACTAACTATGTGTACAGTAATAAGGCTTCACATGCAGCAGCTACACCAGCATGAAAAAGCTAGCCTTCCCAAATTCCTTGTGCTAGGGTCATCACAGAAAAAAAAAAAAAGGGAAACGTGGCACAAAGTGGCATCCCCCACGTCACCCAGGGAATCTCTGACAAACCCAAGTCAGATTTGGCTCTTTTCAACCACAACAGATCCAGTTCTCTGACTATTCAGAGTTTCAGGCCAGGAAAAGCCAGACTGGAAATTGTGGGGTACAAGTACACAGATCAGGAAGGATAGCATGGAAAAGGTGACACAGTTGTGTTATTTGAACATTAATTGATCAGGTTCATAATAACAGACTTAATAAAAAAGGAAACCAAGAAATACAGGCAGCCACCAGCAGAACACATATATTTTCTGTTCTAACCTCTGTTTTCTCCCCCAAACTGTCATGTGTGGCTATTGGAAACAGACTTTGGAGAACTGAAGCAGGCTATTCTTCAACCATAGTAAAAGAGTACCGATGAACAAAATCATATCAATTAAAAAAGTGTGTGTTTTAGTTTGGAGATGTCAGAGGATGGTCATTTGTCTAGAAACAAGCAACCAGTTGGTCCTTCCTGTTGTTTCTAATTTGTCAAACAGAATAAAGTAATGATTTTTACATATATTTGGCTCTTATGCCTTTAATTTTCCCACCTGGTTCACTACAATAAATTCACTTGTCTTACCTACAACAGCCTTAAAATTACACTTAGGGATGATATACATACGCTCTTCACAGAGACGACCCATCCAGCCATCCGGACATGAGCAGGCATTCGGTCGCTCACAGATCCCACCATTCTGACACGGGAACCGACAGACAGCTGAAAACAATACAATTCCATGACAAACTCAAGACGGTTAATTAGAAGCTTAGTAATTCAGCATCTTCACAGATCTTTGTAGCTGTAAAGTCTAGAGAAGAATAAACATATGTAGTGAAGTTCAGAAACATAACTTGACTTTGATTTCAAGGGCTACACCATTTTCTGACTCTGTGTGTCTGACTAGGTACTGTGAGCAAGAGTGTGGGAACTGTTAATCAAAAACTGTCCACAGCAAGAATGAAAACTTTGAAGTTTTTAGCATAGTTGTTTAAATTATCTGGACAATGTTTTAAGGCTGATGCTATGCTTTATCTGCTTTTCCCCACTAATTTTTTTGTAAAACAAAACAAAAAACCCCACCCCAAACAAAAAGGATCACATTTTTGTTTGTTTATTTTTCTTTTTTTCCTCTTCTAAATCAACTCTACAATAAAATCAAGTTTTCTTCTAACCTTGGTATGAAAAACCAAGAAAATGCCTTCTGGCATAATACAGGTTTTGTCGAAAGTACAATTAAACATTGTGGTAGAACAAGCAATTTTTATTGCACTATTATCCAGTGTAATGAAGAGTGACCAACAAGGGTGCAGCAGTGGTACAATGAAGTGTTTACCTGTGGAACCCAAAGTTTGCTTATAAACCTCACTTAGCATTCGCACTGACTGGTGCTCCTTGGCTTGCACACCTGTTAGTAAGCATCGGATCATAAAAGTGAGGAATTTGAAGTGGACTTTATCATGCTAGCCCAATATGTTGCCTGGCTGGGCAGGCTTTGGACTTCATCATAATTTCTATGACATTGCATCATATCTTGCCTAATACATCCAGGGTTACCAGGACTACTTTACAACATCAAGTGGCAAGATAACTACAAACATGTTAAATTTGGAGACCACTGGAGGAAGTACAATCCTTGTCATGTTGATATCCATACTATATACAGAAGATAAAAAATTGTGGCTTCGAGACAATATTACAGAACAAATAAGTAATCAGACTAACTTCTAATTAGTGGTAGTTATGAACACACAGTAACCTCAAGAAACTCAGTCTGAACTATTAATTGCATCCTATCTTTAATTAGTTACTAGGTGAGCAAACTACGAGTTTAAGACTTTGTTCAATGTAAGTATTAAATACAAACAGTGGTTTAGCACACTGAAACATTGTTCAGACCTGAGCTCCACATTGGAAAGAATACAAATCTTCCCCTGATAGGACCATACTTGAGTCACTCTTGAAGCTAAGCCATGCCCAGCTGCAAGCTACAGCTTGAAGTCTGCTGAAATCAGGCCAAAGCTTTTCCCATTTTATTTTTCAGTCTCAAGCGCCTTCCCATCAAATGTCAGCTGATAAAGAGAATGGGAAGAGACCTTAAGGCCCTGGCAGGTTCGCATAAGCTGCAATATATTAACAGGCATTTTGAACAATTTTTGTTGTAAAGATATCTATGACTATGCAGACAGCTTGTCTCTGGGTGTTGATGAAAGCAGAATAGTGTGTCAACCTGATTTCCTTTGTGCAATGAAAAATTATAGAAGTTGAATCAAAAGCCATTTAAAGCTTTGTGTGATCCATACCACTTAGATGATATCCCAATTAATGTATAATGGGATAGGAGGTAAAAGGTTTGTGTATAAATGACCATTCCACGTTAAATTCAAAGCCCATGAAAAATGGTCTCTGAAATGTATTTTCTCTTTCTCTGTCAACAGAGAAGATGCAAATATTTAATGAGTCATAGAAATCTCTTTGTATGGCAACTCCATCCTGCTCAGTGATCCAGGATCTCAGGCAGAGACAGGCTTTTCCTGGATTTCTGCCCAGGCCCTGGTTGTGAAACTGAATGAGTAGGACAGTATCATCCCTAGGTGTGCACTTGTTATACACCAATTTAGGCAGGCAGAGACTCTGTGTCTGTAGCTGTGGGGATTATTCTTCATTTGATAGACAAGACAAGAGAAAGGCTTGAGGCGGGAAGTTAAGCTGGGATCTCGTTCTCTTTTTTTTGCTATCGTAAGAGAAGGTCGGACAAATGCAGTCCTGATGCACTGGGGAGAGAATGGGAACCATTAACTGTGACTTTAGTTAGTGGTAGCAGATCTCACATCCATGGTATCAATCTTGATCTTTGAGATCCCCTTGTAAATCCATGCCTAAGAGTTATCTCCATGGGACACAAAAGCATTGCATTGCTGCAAGACAAACATAGTTAAGAAGGGGAAAAAAAAATTTCTGATATCTGTTCTCAGCCTTGCCTAAAAGCTTTTGTGTGGCTGCAAGTGAACAATTTCCTCCACACCTCAGCTATGCTCTATCGTGCTCTTGTTTGCTGGTGGGGTATGAACTTTTTGGACAGCAGCCCCACACTTACCACTCCCAGTCAGCAAGATGTGGGCAGAGGGCAAATAGACAACACAGATTTCAGAGCATTTCAGAGAGCAAAAATTGGAGTTGTACAAGCTGTGTGCATCTGTGCAGCCTGCCGAGTCCTGTGGATGTTTATAATCAGCAGATCCAGGCTGATACTTCTCACCTCTGAAACTCAGATCAGAATCTGGCCAGTGATCTCTAACCAGCAGTGATTCAGGCAAGTGCGGCTGTGGTGAGAGCTCTCCCAAAGAAGTTAACAAAGTCTGCTTTTTAATTATAACATTTACGTTAACTAACCTGTTCAACCAGGCCAGAATGTTTCCAGCAAGCATAGGACACATTAATAATCAGCTCACAGAGCGAAAACCGAGAAATGCAGCGTGAGTCACTACAAAGAGTGCTTTCATGTTGCTTGTGATGTAGACCACAAAGGCTTGTGTCCTGTAGGCCCTTTGTTAGGCAAATCCCTTAAATGAATTATAAAGCAGTTTTGAAATATTTTTTTGGCATGTGTCAGGAAAACACAGGTTGGTCATCTCAGAAACATCTTTGGTCCTTTTTAGTTGCCCTTTCAGGTGAAAAGGGGAGGAGAAATTGTTAATACACCAAAAGACAGGTTATTCTGTTTTCCTGCACTACACTCTGATCATCCGTCCACCTCATCATTTCATTTTTGAAACAAATTTCCCTAATACTTCTTCCTCTGAACAGTTTCAGTACACTCCGTGGTGTTGCAAACAGGACATGTTTGACAGTGCTTTGCAGATCAGCCGTTCCATGTTGCTAGTAGCCAGTGGCAAAAACCTCTCTTAGCAGAAAACTACAGCCCTTAGCATAAAGCAGGGCTATGTGTAACTGACAAATAGTGAATAAGAATAAAAGGTAAAGCTGGCAATATTAAAGTGAAGAATGCAAAGTGTTACCAGATGAAGAGATAATATCCAAATATTTTTGCTAACTAATTCTAGCTTAGGTAGAGTAGATACTATGCAGAAATTCCTTGAATTCTGTAGCCACCAGTTTAGAAAGAAATGACAAGATATTTGGCAAACTTTTCAGAAAGGGCTTCGTGCTTTGGGAGTGTCAATTTCTAACAGGACTTTTGGATACCTTTTGACATCTGAAGTGACTCAGATGCTTTTACTGTACATCTTCTTTACTTGGCTACTTGACAGGTGATTCTTCATGGCAATGGTAACCAGGAGAAACCTGTATTTCAGGAGCAGCTTCTCTATTCCTGAAATGTTCAGGAGCTACAAGCCCACTTTTTTGGGTCTGGATCTCCTCAAAATGATCTACTGATCATGATTTTTAGGCAAGGCAATTATAACTATCAGATACAGAATATTAACAGAGTGCCTCCTTTCACAGAGCAGGGCAACTCAGCTTGTCTAGGTCTTAACATTCATAATATTTTGCTGACAGAATTAATATAAAAAAACTAATGACAGGACTCTGGTTAGTCAGGCTTAGCACAGTATAGAATCCTCCATCTCCAAAGGGCTTCTGACCTAAATAGAAAATCGCCGAGGAAGGAGGAAGTAGTTTTGCTTCTATTTTTTGAAGGAGGAAAGGCAGACTTGACAAATTTGATGATGCCCCTAATGTTCCCAGATGAGTATTCAGGCACCTTTCCTCTTCTGTTCAAGTTTTTGGGCTCAGGGAATGGGTCTGCTTGTGACTGGCCACTGAGGTGCCCTAAGTTTTTTTTCTTTTAATACTCACATTTCTAAACACAATACCTAAGGCTCAGTTTGTAGCATGGTTGCTGTTACACCAGCTGAGATAACACTTCAAGGGGCAGCTAACTCACTGCTCTACAGCTACCTGGCAGCAGACGGCTAGTCAAGCCTCTGATATGGAAATGGCAGATTACAAGGTCTCTTCCATCAAAGCCCTGTGACCCTGGAACTCTTTTGCTATGCCTTATCCTTGGTTTTAAGTTAGTGTTTGAAGATGCTTATATCTGTTTTTAACAGTTTAGTTTATAATCTCTTCTGTGTTGCCTTCCCCCATTTCCTGTTCAAAAGGTTTTATTGATCTGAATCTTCCATGTGGAAGAGTTATTTCTGTAATTTAAACAAGTTAATTTTTTAGCCCGACAACCCCAAAAGTGACATTTTCCTGCTGGTATGCCAAGGGTGGAAAGGCTAGGCTTTGTCTTTGGTATTTTGCTAAAGGCATGAATTTACTGCAGCACTTAGTGTGAATTGTTTAGTGAGCTCTACCAACCTATCCTGAAGTATTTTATTGCAAAATAATTTTCAGGAGCTGCCAAGACGTAAACACAGCGAGAGACTAAGCACCCATTGGATCTCTTACTTTTGTTTTCTGCAGTGCTTGATCTTTGACTGTGAAAAACTGACTGGCAGTGCTTATCTGAAACAGCTCAGCATGTCAGAAAGGTAACTGGTTCTGTCACTTTCTCACAGAACATGTGAGGGGAGAGGATCTTAGGTGTGGGATACGACATTGTAGCAAAGATTAGCAAGGATTAAAGAGAAAATTGTGGAAAACCTCTCTCACTTGGAAATAAACACACACCCTGCACTTTGAATGCCCTGAGTGAAACCATGTTTGCACTGAAACTAGCTAAAATTTCGTATTTATTGCAGCTAGGATGACACTTCTGCGCTTATGTTAAGATATGCTTCTGTTAATAAAAAAGACTTACCTTTGCAGGTAGGTGGTGTTGTCCATGTTCCATTTTCTAAGCAAATGCTCCGCAGGGGCCCCTCCAGCATGTACCCACTGTAGCATGAATAGGTGACCATGTCTCCATACTGATAGAAGCTACCACGAATCAGAGCATTCTCTGTGTGAGCTGGGGGGCCGCAAGATATCTCTAAACAAAAGAAATCACCCAGAGTCTGGTGAGCTGCAATGCCTAAAAAATGCAGTTTTTAACCCTGCACATGGCGCTTTGCACAAAGGACCTGGGATATGCCAGAAGCAGCAGTGGTGGGAAATCAGTAAGTAGGCTTTCTTCATGGTGCAGACACTCACAGGGAGAACCTGTACATACACCCAGTGAGCAGGGACACAGCCAGGAGCAGCAATTTTAGGTAATGCAATGCTCGCTATACCCCACCAGATAGACTGGAAACTTTCAGATGGTCCTGAGGTATAACTGAGACTTTGTTTGTGGAGTGAGGATATGTCATTGTCTGAACTGAACAATGTTGCTCGCAAGAAGCCAAAACGCTTTCAGACATGCCTGCAAAAGGACATGATGCCTTTTGTCAGTGTCAACAAATACAATAAAAGCCAGCACCTCTCCCTACAACCCTTGTCTCATCACCTATAATTTCACAGGAATAATTCTCAGGATATTCAGAGTATTCAACAACGAATCCCAGTTCCAGTGCTTGCAAAAGATAAATCGAGAAGAAAATCACAGTAGGGCCTAGTAGCTAGCAGGACAAATGCTCTTAGGGCATCAACCCACATAGACATATTCTGGATGCTTTTAAAGAAACAACTCTGTTAGAAAAAAAGAAGAAATATCTCTTCTGTAGAGCTTCTTAGGTTGCCTTTATGTGCCTGGATCTCTCAGAGTGACCCACCTCTCCAAACGGCAACAGCAGACAAAAGCTTGCTTCTTCCAGAACAACTGCATGTAGGCAGAGAGCTCTGCTGATACATCTGTGCTGTCACACTCCTGTGTGATACCACTGTGGTCACCAGTGCTCTGGAAAGTATCAAACCCCTGTGGAACTGTACCTTATGTACTTACTTTCACACTTAGCTGTTGCTGGAGTCCAAGTCTCATCAGCATTACAGGTGATCACAGACTGCCCTTTCAGCTGGTAGCCTTCCCTGCACCTGATGGATATATTTTGACCAACGTAAAAATCCACCTCAGACAGAAGGGCATTCTCTGGGATTACGAAAGGCACAGGACAAGGGTTTGCTGTTCAAAGAAAGAGTGTGAGGAAAAGGGAGAAGGGAGGAAAAAGGGATGGAAAGAAGAGAACACTTTAGAATAGTTTCTGCAAATTTCGAAATCAAATCATATTAAAAGCAATAGAAATGTATGCTGCACACAAGTCCAACTTGCAATTCGATGCAAAGTTATGAGACTTAGGTCATAAAATAATAATAAAAGGTTTGATTCTCTGCTGTCACATATCTTGCTACCATACTCTATTGGTGCCAGTAGAATACATACTAAGGACTTAAGTGGGGAATATCCTACCTGTTACTATCAAACCATTCTCTCTTGTCCTTCCTGATTGCTATAACCTTACTACACGAAAGAGCCAGACTTATCCTACTTCTTGTTCTGAGGGGCTGGACCAATAAAGAGCAGCAAAAATCAGGTATTTGAGCAGAGACTTACAATAATATTCATTAGAATGTATAATTTCTCTGATAATCTTATTTATTGCTGGCTACTTTTGCATCGTCTACTGATCTCATAATGAATTTGGAAAATATTGGACTCTATACACAGCAGACATTGATGCCGGTTTCCTGAAACTAAAATCCTATGAGTCCTCTGTAACAGAAAAATTAAATGTCTCAACCACCCTAAGACTACAGTGGATCTTCATATTGGTTACAGACACATACAGCAACAAGGAGGGATATTGTGGGTGTGTGTGCATGGTGTGCATGTGTGCAAGGTGCTGTTTCGCAGAATCACAGAATAACTTATACACTCATGAAGTCCAACCTCCTCAAAGCAAGGCCAACTAGGTCAGAGGTTTCTCTGGGACCTGACCAGCTGAAATTTGAGTATCTCCAAGGATGGAGATTTCATGATTTCTCTTGGTCCCTGTTCCTCTGTTTGACTGCTATGATGGTGAAACACTTTTTCAAATACTTAATCGGAATTTCCTTTGTTGCAACTTATGTCCATTGCCTCTCATCCTACTACTGTGCTCCTCTGAGAAGAGTCTGCTCTTTTTCATTACATCCTCCCAATAGTCAATTGTAGACAATAAAGTCTCTCTTTGCCTTCTCCTACAAACTTTTCTCTTACCTGCTCCTCATATATCAAGTGGTTGACTACGATTGACTCAATTTTGTGTCAGCTTTCCAACTAAAGAAAGCTATGCAGAACACAGCTCATTCTTTTACTGTCACAAAAATACACTCAGACAAGCTAATGCTTTAACATGTCTCAGTAAATGCTCCCTTTGTTCCTCTGTAAAAAGGGGATGCACATCAACAAAACTCCCAATGGAGGCCAAACCAATTTTTTAAATTACAAGTGACAAATTCTGCTCATAGCCACTCCAGAAGAAAATTACAGTACAATTCCACAAAGATCTGCAGAAGTTGCTCTCATTTACTGGCAGTTTAAATGAAGAACAGTCTAGCCTTTAGTGCTTACAAATCGACAACACTTTTTCATTAAAAAGCAAACACACACGTTTACAGAGAGGCAAGGGATTACTCCATCTTCCATCTCTTGTGCAGTCTGCTGTCGAGTGCCCTTCCAAGCTGTATCCCCTTTTGCAGAAATATGATATTGTACTGCCAACTGTATTGTTTTCATAAATTGCCATCCCATTCAGCAAGGAAACTGGAACTTTGCATCTGGTCTCTGCAAAGGAAGAGGTCTCATTAATTCAGCTTGCTATTAGACCTGGACTTCCAACAATTCTTGAATTACTGACACAATATGTTTAAAGTAGCAGCCACAGACTGATTCTTGTTGAGATTGAGAGCATTATGGGAAAGTTTAGCAGTCCTGGGAAGGAACTGTAGCCAAGCTAGGGAGGGAGCTCCTCCCAGTGACAGAGAAAAGCCACAGCCACGTTTTTCAGGTCAGCAACATCTGCTGTGGAGGAGAGGACACATTTACTACTTCATACTGGGATCAATGGGGCAGAACATGGAAATAGTTCTTTCTTGCCACTGAGACATACCCCAGAAACTTGCAGCCCTTTGTGCCTTCCTTTTCACCTGACAAGAAATACCAGATGAAATGCAGAATGGGTTTGGTGCAAGATGCTGACACTTAGATCACTAATTACTCCCCTCAGGATATTCAGCTGTGTTTCTGAATGCAGCAGGCAGACAGTCCAAGCTGGGTTACCACTGCTACATAAGAGACTCTGTTCTGCATCCCATTCTGTATTTGATTTTCCTAAGAGGGCTGTGTAATGAGATGACTGAAAATTAACCTATCAGACATACACATGGCTATCAGGCAAAAAGAGGAGTAGAGCTGGTGAAGCAGCTGTGCTCAGCCTTGTTCAGGATGGTCTTTTGACATATATTCAGCACTGCTAGTGTGTGACTTTTCCTGGGTGCCTGGATAGATACTAGAGACCTCCTCTCTGATGTGGATATCGCCTATCAACTTTCCAGTTTGCTACTGCAAAGTATCTAGGGCACTGTTAGTGCACAGCAATCTGTGCATTGTGTGGTTGCCCAGAAGAGCATCTGATGGTCCCTAGCCCTCAGGCAGCTTTCATGGCCCTGGTGACAAGAATCTAATACCTGCCTTGAGTGGAAGATCATTATCTGTCTTACTTTGGTGAAGCTGTCACAGCACACTGGTCCCCTCTGATTCTGTGTGTGCAGCTGGACGTGGAGACATCAATACATCAGCTCCAGGCAAGAATGCCAAGTGCAACTACAAAAAGCAGGCAGGATGCTGGGTCTAGAGTCCAGCTTGGGAGACCTGAGGTATATGCAGCAGGGACAAGAATGTCCTGAAAGGAAGTGTGATGGGCAAGAAATAAACTAGAGTGGTTCTGAGAGGAAAGAAAAAGTGTGAAGCCCAGATTTTGTATTTTCATGGCAAAGAGGCCAGGAATGGAGAACACTCATACTTAAAAGTTAATGATACTGCAATTTAGCACGCTTCTATATGCTTTACATTTTTAACTGAGTCATCCAACAATACTCGCTATCTGTTCAAACTTGGAATCTTAATTTTTTGTTCTCTTTTTGTGTTGACAGCCTTGTTTCCACCCACTACTGCCCAATCCATATGACACAGAGAGTTCTTGCTGGGGACTCGCTCTGCTTTGTGTCATGAGGAACAGGATCTACTGAGGGAGCACCTGAAAGCCGTGATTTGCAAAATGGTACACATTATGCATTCATGGTGTTTGTTCCTCTGAGGAGTGTGAGGTTGAAGGCTAAGCTGTTGAGACTGTCCTTGAGGCTCAAAGTTCAGACAAAGAATATCAACTTAATAATTGACTACAGAAGGCCGTGGAAGAAAAGTCACTTGTCCTCACCGTCCATCATCCTTTATTAGGGGTTTGATTTTCTGAGATGGCAAGTAATCTAATTTCTCATTAAGCTTGTTAAACTGCAGATTAAAACCTTAAGAAAAACAATGTCTAAGGTCTTTCTGGCTTGGTAACAGGCAGTGCTCCTTGTGACACATTTCATTTTTCAAGCAACATTTTTAATGCACATTACAGAATAATTTCCTGAAAGCAGCTCAATCCCTGGATCATATGATATGTATGCATAAGGGAGGACCTAATGCTTAATCCAGATTGGAATGTGCCAGGCCGTGAAACCAAACAGTTACCTTCACACAATGGCAAGGGTTTACTCCAGCTCCCATTGGCAAGACATGTGATATTCTGGGGCCCAACGAGATGGTATCCAGAGTTGCACACAAAGGTTACATTACTTGTGTATGTGTTTCCGGTAGAAATGGCCTCTGCTTTTTCTATTGAGGGATGCAGCCCACAAGTAATTCCTAGGAGAGGAGAAAACTTTTTTGTTTTATACAGACAACAAAGGCCATACTGTCTGTCTGTTACACACTCACAGCTCTGTTCACACAGTGAATTATGGAAAGATGGGAAGAAGGAAGCTGTGAAGTATTACATAGAGAAGGGTTATAAAATGCCATGCCTGCCCTCTCTCCTGGGCTTCAGGCTGCAGACACCTGAGAGAGAATGTGCCCGAATGTATCTAATGGTGGTGTAAGCTATGAGGTGTGTTCGGTCAAGTGCAAGGTGATCTCAAGATGTTTCCAAGAAAAATGACAGTAGTTTAGAAAGATCTCGTCCCCTGTCCTGCACATACTGTGCAGCAAATTGGTCAAAGGTGAGACAGGAGAATGCAAGGGGTAGGACTACAATATCACCATGAGAACCTGGGAAATGGTTTATTCGTAAAGACTATAAAATCTTGGCATTTGATTTATAAGCTGTGTGAAATAAGTAATAAATCCTTCCTTCCATGCTTCCAAAATTAATCACTTTCTGCTGCACAGAGAGCCAAGATTTGATATTAAGAAGCAGAGTCTTGATCTCCAGGGTGGCCAGGATATTTTAGCATTGGCACGACAGAGATGAACCATCGCAGCACATGACGTCCAAGACCCTGGACACACAATGCAAGGCAAATCAAACACAGCAGGCCACACTTCCTCCTCTACTGACCTGAGTGTGACTTCATGCTTGTGCCATTTTAATGTGCCAGAAGGAGCTCCCTTCAGGTCAGAGAGGAACCACCAAGGAGAACTTCTCTGCAGGCTTTTCCTCTGGCTCCTCCTGTTACAGCCCTCCAGCTGGAGGGGGAAACTGGGAGGAAGCCAGCAAAAGCACTCTCTCAGTTTGCTCCCTGGCTATTCTGGAAAACTGCCACCATGTTGCTACGATTGCTACTTACGTGTGCATAAAGGGGCGGAGGGGCTCCACTTTTTGTCAACGTGGCAAATCCTTCGGCTTGGTCCCTGTAGCTCAAAGCCAGGGTTACAGCTGTAGAAAACCTCATTGCCAAACAGGAACTCCTCTCCCTGAACAGATCCATTTTCTATCACATCTGGGGGTCCACATGATACTCCTGTAACATAACGAATACATTCCAATCAGACATAACACATATGGCCTGTCCTGCTCACAGCTCCTCTACAGGTTTTATTCTGAGAAACACAGAAATAGCACGGTGTTTATCTGGGCATTCTCATATATTTGCCACTGAGTAGCAGAGCAGCATCATGCTTGGTGCTTCCAGTTCCTGCTAAAAGACAAAATTTATGGCAGCTGTGCTGGCAGGAAGCCTCAGGAAATTCCACTTACAGCCAACAGTTGAAGTCCACGTAAGTGTTTATACAGACAACTTCTATTTTGGCACTGCAGTCAGTGTGCATCAGACATCTCATAGAAGTGAAGTACCTTTGAGAATGAGTATCCGTAGAGTTACATTTGAGGATGCTACGTACCTGTGACTCATGGCAACTGATGTTTTCAAAGTTCCTCAGTAACCCCAGAAATCAGGACCTCAAGTGTGAGAACTATTTAAACCTGGAAGCTGTCTGCACAGCTTTCTAAGGGATACAGGAGCAAGGCAGAAGGTGTAGTGATTTCCTTCACACTATTACCTGCACACACCAGCAATTCTGCTCGTCCAGGCTGTTATGAGTTATCAGTGGTACTTACCAAAATTTTTCACGCAAATGAAGACAGTATGAGTTATAAAGCAAAATGAGCATTACTGTTTTCTGTTGTATAGAATCACCCTTGATCAATTTTGAGTTATAAACTCAGGTGGAACATACTTCTGCACACTGGCACTGTGCCACTCCAAAGCTTGTCTTCTTGGCAAGTCCGTTCTGCATCACCCTGTGAAATATAAGAAAATGCTCAAAGAAGAACTTTACTTAGTAAACTCTTTTCTCCCATCAATTCTAGTATCCAGCAAACCCAGGATGTTTTCCCTCCGTGTACAACCCACGTAAAGAGATGTTAAATGTTACAGTCCAAGTCTACTAGCAGAGTTTAGGGTAGAACTCCCTCCAGCAAAGTGACAGGTATTGTTTATAAACCAAAAGTTTGTGGGGCCAGTTAGTCAGCTCTCTTGTCCTCCCCCTGGAGTATCATCTTTCTTGTCAGTTTTACCATTCTGGTTCCCAGGAATGTGTGATGACAACAAATTTTCTCCTTTCAGGATCCACTTACAGAGAATCTAACTAGCATTTTTTTCAACAACAGTACCAGCTTGTGTTCTATAAATGTAACATACTGATTTTGACCACATTGCAAACTCATTCTTTACATTTGCTTAAAAATAATGATATTTCTTTCTTACGTAGAGGCTTTATTGCCAGTGTAATAGTCCTGGATTTATTTCTTATCTTCTTCCAAGATGTGGAGAAAAACATCTAAATCTGTGCCTTGAAGTAGTGTACTTTCATTACAAAGCAAACCCATCGACAAGGGCGGCTGTTTGTCATGGGTATTGTATGGCATCACACCCAATGGACTTTGATTCTCAAAGGGAAAAAAGCAGGACTTCTCTTCAACATCAGGGAGACTGACACTAGGTGGCGAAGCTGTAAGATAAAGCCTTGAAGGACTTTTTACTGTATGAAAGCACTAGCTTTTTGCCTCCAAAAATCATTCGAAGCAGCAATTCTACCTAACTGTCTGAATACCAACTCATGCCTCCATCCCCAGTCATATTACGTAAGTGGAAATGTAATGCAAATTAAATTTATTGTTACCTAAGCATTCCCTAAACTCTCCTTATTTTTATACTGAGTGACTGAGTGAATTCACTCCTGGCAGAGTGAATTCATGTGCATGAGTTTTTTAATTTATTATTGGTGTCATGACAGTACAAAGGAAGCACAATCCTGTGTTCTGCTTGTTACTCACAAAACACAGTGTTAAGAGCCAGCCTCTGTCCTGGAGATACCTCACTACTTCATGCCTCTGGATGTGGCTGTGCCTTACTCTGCCATCACCTGGGGATGGTGGAGGCCATGCTGTACCTCACCAACACGCTTTCATTTCTGAATTCACTGCAGCTTTTGAAAACACACCTGAGGCAACTCTGAATTGGCTTGCCTGAGTCCTGATAATGGGACAGCAGTGCTGCTCCAGAGCTCAGGAGGGGATAAGAGCCCAATGCTCAAAATAAAAACAATGGGCAAGAAAGAATTTTGTTCCTTTCTCCACCACAGAATAAACTTGCTATTGAACAATCACGAATCTCCTTGAATTAATGAAACAAGAGATATCACTTTCATACCATCTAGCAACGTCACACGACTGAGGGCAGTGGAGTTTATTGGGAGCTTTGAATCTGAAAGGCACAATGTAGCAGACACAATGCTTGGGACATTATGAAGTTAAGGGAACAATGCAGCCAAACTCAGGCCAGAGAACCAGTTTAAGAGAGCAATACGTGAGAAATTAACTCTTCCACGATTTATGGTCAGAACCACATATAATGCTGTATTTGCAGAGGGCTGAAAAGAACCTTCAGTTAAAAAACAAAACAAAACAAGACAAAACAAACCCCACAACACTGAGAAGTATCTGCTGAACATGTATCTCTGAACAGGATGCTTATATTTGCTTCAGTTACACCCTTAGATCACTCAAGGACCAGGAGCCTTCTACAGACACTTACAACAGCAGATAACCAGCTTCAGTAGCAGTTAAGGGACTGTATCAACATGGACCAGACATAGTACATTCCCACAGTCATCATGTAAGAACTGAAAATGACCACTAAAGGTTTAGAGTGCTGGAGATTTGAGCTTGCTTACTTGTAACTCATAGCCAGAATCACATTTATAAAGAATCACATCTTTGTAACTGTATTTAGTGCCAACCAGAAACCCATGCTCTGGAGGCTCTGGGATCCCACAGGACACAGGAATGCAGATGTCATCAGAAAACGAGGGCACCCAAATGCCACTCTCCTGAAAAATAAATGTAATTAGAAGTGTGAAGGTACCATTTTAATTCATAGCTAAATTAAAGTATCATATCTAAATGTAATAACTAAATGTCATATCTAAATGAAAAAGTCAGGAAAATCATATTAGAAGCATCCAATGGCTGTGGGTATACAGATGTGGTTAATGTAATATTATCTCTACAATCCTTAATAAAGCTCAGTAATTTAATTAACACTTTTAAGATGTCAACATAGACTGGAGCTCAGCTTTGGCATGAATGTTCAGCTTAGACTTACAAGATAGAAGGAACAAAAAGTAAATGGTGAAACAGAAGCTTGGAAAAGCAAGTTGACTTGTACAAGGTCACCTAATAGCTCAGGGAGCACACCAGGAGAAGAATGAAAATTACAGATGCCTCATTCTGTGTTCTGCACTTCTCTCCTGGCTGCATGTCTAACACCATGACTAAGTGCCTCAGCTGTCTTCCCAGACTCTCTACGAGAAGTCTGATACATGCAGAGACACGCATCAAACACACCATCTCCTACTTCCACAGATCTTTGAAACAGCAAAATAAGGGGAAAACCTTTCCTTAGGAAGTGCTGATTCTGCAAAAACATGCATGCTCAGCTTTTCTCTTATGAGCAGACTTACTGACTTTAAGGGGTCTATTTACAAGCTTGTCCACAGCCAATACGACAAGCGGTTACTAGCAGAACTGATGAGGATGTTTGCTCTTTAACATACAAAGGATTTCTGTGGTTGCACAGTGGATTAAGATGTGCACTGCCTGTTATTCTGGAGGAAAAGAGCACTGCACACAATCCTCAAAATATATTAGAAAAATTGGACATTTTTTTTTAAATCTTGGACATGATTTATTCCTGGAAATGTGACAAAAGGAACGCTTTTCTAAAGGACAGCATTAGTGTTCGATGGAAGAAGAAATTAATAATTTCTAGTTCTGGAAGTAAATACATGGAAAACTAATAACTGCTCTTACTGGACAATACGGAAAGCATATTACATTTGTAGGACATACTTTAAATTTTTTTGTTGTGTGCAGCAAAAGCTAACAAAGGCATGAGGAGGACTCTTGAATTCAACAAAGCCAGCAAAAGAAAATGGTGCAAAGAACACTATACCTTGCATGTAGATGTGCTTGCTCCCACCAGAGTATAGCCTTCTATACATGACAAAGTGATGTTTGTGTTCACAGTGAAGTTGTCCCCAAGTACAATTATGTGGGTGATATTTGCTGGAAAGGGACACTTTCTGGGGCAACAGGAAATACTCTGAGGAGACCACTGTCCATCTTCCTGGCAAATGCATACATCCACCTCTGTCACCATTGTGTAGCCTTCCAGGCATCTGCAACACAGCATGAAGACCTGACCACAGAGACACAGCTAGGGATGAGCTAACCCTTACATTACAAAGTCAGTCATTTTTCAGCATTAGTTGCTCATAAACACACCTTGGAATTTCTCTGTTATTTCAAGGTAACCCTGTAAGAAGCATGCCTGGACTGAGTTTATTCTGTTGCAAGAGCTGGAACCTTCAGACTTCATCTGCAGCTGCTTCATGCTGCTGCAGCAACACAATGGAAATGAGTTGGTGGCTTTAGTGCTCAGAGGGTACTGAATGCTTTATTGCACTGCCCTTCCCTTTGCAAGGAGGGTGTTTGGTTAGGTAAACAGTGTGTGAGCACCAAGCAATTCTAAAGATGATCTCACTTTCTTTCAAGAACAAGCCAAGCCTTAGGCTGACCACAGGCCATTTGCTTAGACATTTTAAGCTGATTCATTCTGTTCCATATGGTGCTTCACCAAGAGCCACTCAACCGGTTTGCACAAGTGGATTCACTTGTAGAAAGGCAGACACTATCACCCCCTTCGCCTTGTTACAGATGCACGGAAATCACATACTGTTAGATTCATCCACATGCCATCTCCCAATTCTGTCTCATACTATTATCTGCTTTTACTGCCAAAAAACCATCTCCCCTTCTGCCAAGGAATTCCTCACCTTGGAGAAAGAGATCTGCAGTGTGCGCACTCCAGCAAATTAACAAAATTCCCTTTGTCTTGTATCTGATAAAGGAGAAGTTTCGCATCAGCAACACTAGCTGACAATGCAGTGTTGCAGTACAGAAGATGGGACAAGAGGGAGATCAGCCCTTCTGTATTACAACTGGCACTTGAAGCAGGAGGAAGACATAAATGGAGTACCAAAAGGGGAGAAAAATTGCACACCCTGCTGACTATGGCTGCCACTGGTAAGAAAACTTGAATGTCCAGACCAGTGTTGCAGGAGAAGAGGGATGCAAAGGGGAATGGTAAATTAAAGGCAGTGGAGGAATGCAGCCCAACAGGTTGAAATACCTTGCTGGAGTTTGACAGTGGTTCAAATAATATTTTATATGTGCATAGGAATATCAGCCTTGTCAATCTGAGCATGTGATAGGGCATAACTTTTTTCCAGGTCTTTCAAAAACTTATACTAACTGAGGGTGCATAAGCCTTGCATCTTCATTCTTTCAGAGACTTTATGGAAACAGAATGACAGCAGCATTCTTACCTGTACTGGACCTTGCTGCCATAGGTGTAAGTGTTCCCAAGAACCTCTGCATTTGGGACAGAAGGCGGAGGGCCACAGCTTAAGAGCTCACAGCTTGGGTATGGCTTCTTCCAGACACCAGTCTCTGCACAAGTCAGTTCTGGACTCCCTCGCATTACAAAACCAGTTAAGCAGGTATAGATGATGGTGTTCTCATCTGCAGGGCTGCTCCCATTGATAAATGTGTTGGGGATGACTGGTGGAGAGCCACAGGAAATCTGCCCACAGAGAGGAAACCCAGAACTCCACTTGCCTGCTGCCTCACAGGTGACTTCAGAAGGCCCCAGCAGTTTGAAGCCTTCTAGGCATTGAAACTGGGCACTTTTCCCACAGCTGAAATCTGTACCAAGAATGACCCCATTCTGAATCTGTGGTGTAGGACACAGACAGGGTAGGCAAGATGGAAGGCTTCCACTCCAGGAGCCATTGGACAAACATTGCCGTAAAGGATTGCCCTGCAACTCATAACCAGGGTAGCACACATACTGGGCAAATTCCCCATAGGTAAAGCCTGAGCCATTCAGAAAGCCATGGGAGATGTCTTCAGGATGTCCACAAATGACTGGCTCACAATGTGGAGCTTCTGAATCCCAGGTACCATCACTTTGACAGGTAAGCATAGACACTCCTTGCAGGCTATATCCTTCATTGCAGTGATAGTGCACTTCTTTCTTAAAGCCAAAATCTGAGCCACTAGTTCTCCCATTGGCAAGAGGCAGTGGCACAGGGCAGGTCACAGCTTTGCAAATTGGAGCAACTCCACTCCAGCTTCCATTCGCAAGGCAAACTCTACTCCTGTCTCCATCTAACAGGAAACCTTCGTTACAGCTGTACTCAGTACGTCTCTGGAACGTGTAGTCCTCTCCAGTCACCTGACCATTTTCCAAAACCAGTGGAGGGCTGCAGGAAACAGGAATGCAAATCGGTTCATTGCCATCCCATTTCTGGTTCTCTTGGCACTTCCTCTCTGTAGGGCCATTTAACTGGTATCCAGGATCACACTCATAGTAGACAACACTGCCATATGTGTAGTTTTCCCCTCTTATGTTCCCATTCATAAGCTCAGTAGGTGAGTTGCACGTTATTGCTTTGCAGTATGGAGCAGTGTCACTCCACTGCCGACTTGGCAAACACAGTCGTGTGTCAGAGCCAACAAGCGTGAACCCTGGCTTACAGGTGTACTGCACCGCGCTACCGAGTGTGTTCTCTGTGAAATGTAAAAAACCGTTCTCTGGAGGTGACAGAAAGGTGCACTCTATTGAAATGCAGGCAGGGGCAGTGCCGTTCCAAGTCCCATCTTCTTGGCAAGCTAGAACGGGGTTTCCAAGCAGCTCATAGCCAGAGTAGCATGTGTATAAAATGATAGTTCCAAATAAGAAAGTGGTGAGCTGCGTTGCACTGTCCTCCTTCAAGGAACCATTGAAGCCTTTCAAATTGTCAGCCAGTAATATATGTGAAAGGGAGGGACTCTCTGTAACACTCCCTTGGTCAGAACGTCTTTCCACATGTCTCACTTGCACGTACTCCCCAAAGTCAATGTGAGGAGGCAGGCCACAGTCTGTTGGGAGGCATGTTGGTGTGGAGCTAGACCAGCCTGATTCTTCACAGGTCTGCATGGCAAGACCAGACAGCTGGAAGCCTGGCACACAGCTGTAAATGACCATGGCCCCGTAGCTATAATCTGCACCCTCCACAAATCCATTCTCGATGGGCTGAGGAGGCTGACAATTTATAGCTTTGCAGGAGGGAACCTCTGTACTCCACTCCCCTGTCTCTAGGCATCTCAGTGTTGCCTCCCCTTGGAGCTGGAAACCTCTGTCACAGGAATACCTAACAGTCTGCCCATAATGGAAGTTTGTGCATGAGTATTTGCCATTGAGGATCTTCTTGGGCGTTGGGCATTGAATAGGTATGCAAGCTGGCCTTCCTCCAAGCCACTGGCCATCTTCTCCGCAAAGGATAGTTGTGTTCCCCATCAGCTCGAAGCCTGGTTTACATGTATAGAGGGCTGTGCTAAGGAAGGTGAGGCCTTGCACATCAACAATGCCATTCTGAATTTCTTCTGGTTGGGGACACTCCACGGGAATACATTCTGGCAAAGGCAGGCTCCATGAGCCATCAGCCTGGCACCTGAGGGTAGATTCACCCTTCAGTAAAAACCCATCCACGCAGACATATTTCACAGTGCTACCAAAACGAAGTGATGAAGTCAAGGGGTCACCAAAGGGGATGTATGGAGGTGCAGGACACTGTACAACCTTGCAGAAGGGAAACGAATCATTCCACTGTTGGGAAGGCAAGCATTTCAGTACAGAGGAGCCATGCAAAACATAACCCTCCTTGCAGGAGAACTGTACAACACCAACTTGGTAAGTCACTTCCCTCAAGACCAGCTGGTTTTCTGCCAAAGGTGGTTCAGGACATTTTGCGGGCACACACTTTGGGCTTTGCTTTTTGCTCCATTTCCCAGACTTCTGACATGTCCAGGAAACATCTCCAATCAGCTCATAGCCTTCATCACAGAAAAATTCAACTTTGGAGCCCATATCGAAAGTTTCTCCCTTGGAGTAGCCATGCTGGATGGGTGGAGGTTTTCCACAGCTGAGGGGAACACAGGAAGGAGGTGATTCAGTGTACCATTGCCGATTGGCTTGGCAGATAAACACTGAGCTCCCAACAAGCTGGTAGCCAGACTCACACTGATAATTTGCCTGATTCTCAAAGAAGCGTCCAGTTGTTTCCTGCAAAACAGATAAGACAAGGACATGTCTGAAATGTAGATGCACGATTGAGGCAACAGGAGGCTGATTTCATTTCTTGTGTTCTCCTGCTCTAGCTTCTAGCTGAATCTCAGACAGCAGTAACGGCTGTCTGCAAAGGAAACAATGCAAATAACTGACACAGAATATCTTGCCTCAAATGATGCACTCTGCTGTCAGGAAATCTGAGGGCACCATTGAAAGAAAACAGAAAATTCAAGGCTTAAAAGGTAAAAGGCATAAAATATTTCCTCTGCTTTCTCCCTTCCTGACCCATGAGGTCAAATAATGTGTAGACAGGAAGACAGGAAAGAAATGGATCAGGAGAAGCTGCCGTGAAATGTCCTGCTGTAACAATTCTTCAGCATACAGGTGCACTCAAGACTGGAGCCTTCAGATGTACTACTACTAGATGTTTATAAATGCCACACATGCAGCTGCAGGGTCTTGAGCAGGCAGCTGAGATGCCCCTCAAAGTTGCGGGCTGAGCTCTGACTGAGGTATTAAAATAATCCTCTAACTGGAAGGAATACCTGGATGAGTAATACTACCTAAGGAGGACAACACAGAGTGATATGCATTAATTAGAGGATGTATCTGTGTAGGACTCTGAACAGAAATTGTTGCTATTACTGCTGGAAGCCCATGTAGGGACCGGGATGCACCCCTCCTCCCCAATTTTTAGCAAATGCAGATGCCCTCCTGGCTAGATTTAAGAAAGGAGGAGGGTGTTCAGAAGAAACATGCTTTAAAAATTCAAAGTTAAATCTTTATAATAGTGTTTTTGATCTTCCTTACCACATTCTACCCTTGTGCATCAAAGCACAACACAGGTTAAGGAGTTGTTACAGGTTTCAGCTGCCACAAGGAGATTTTTAACTTCAGGCATTGTTGCAATGTAATTTGATAAGGAAAGAGAAATTCTGACTTCAGTGAAGAAGTGTGCTTGCAATGAAAGGAGAGAAATTATCCCAATATGATTTATCTATAGAAAATCAGATCTTTTTTTCATAGTAGTGAAAAGAGCAAGGCTTGTAAACTGGCAGTAGTACTTCAAATGTCTCCAGTCAGCACTGGAAAGCCAACCATGGACCAAACAAATGAAGAGTAAGACATTAAGGAAATCAATTGATTGTCATATGACATCTTGAATCTCCTAACTGAAAACCCACTTTAAGATACTAAATCCCATGGAAGTATCCATGTTTTCCAGACATGATTCTGCTGCAAATCCACCTGTTTTTCCCTTTGAGTATTCCACTCAGTGACATGCTTCCTTAATTTTGACAGAAGAGCAAAACAGAAGAAAGAAAACCCCTGCGGCAGCAATTGTGAAGACACATTCAGTTCGCTATGGTATCAAGCAGATGAGAAAACTCATTCTGTACCTTAATAAAGCCATTCTCAAGCTGCGGTGGTTCTCCACAGGACACAGGGTGGCATGTGGGCAAACTGCCACTCCAGTTGCCAGTGGCCTCGCAGGTCCGCTTTTTCTCTCCCTTGATGTAGAAGCCCTTGTTGCAGCTGTAAGCCACCACTGCTCCGAAGCTGTAGTTGGCCCCACTGGCATAGCCATTGCTAATGTGGGGAGGTTCTCCACAGCGAACAGGGATGCACTGGATGCTCAAAGGAGAAGGATTCCACTGGCCCCCTCGAAGACACTCAATCTTGGCTGAAGTGTTCAGAACAAAGCCTTCCATGCACTTGAAGCTTACGATGGAGCCAGCTGCAAACCTGGCTTTACTAATGGACTCCAGGATGCTGTATGAGACGGTGGATGGTTTTTCACAAAAATCAGCTATGCAGTGGGGCATCTCCCTGCCCTCCGGAGGCACCCACTTCCCTTCTGCATTGCAAAGCAGCTGAGAGTTATCAGCCAGGCTGTAGCCATCTGAGCAGAAGTAATAAGCTATATCACCAAAGAGGCGGTGGCCACTCTCTGGTGATGCATTTTCCACATGGGGTGGCTCATCGCAGGATACTGCCAGGCACTGCCGGTGGCTCACGTTCCACTCGCCGCTGGCTAAGCATTCTATGGTTGCAGGGCCAACTAACGTGTAACTGTGGATAAGTAAACAACATAGGAAGTCAAAAAGACAAGCATTGTCAAACACTACCTACAGTTTCCTGAAGCCCCTGCACTACAAGCTTGCTTGCTAGTACCCCAGAAGAATAGGATCCTTTACAAAAGCTATGATCAATCTCAGAAGGAAAATCTTAGAGCCTACATGTCCATGGGTGAGGTACCACAATGAGCGATACCCTAGCACACCTTGTGTACATTGTTTCTCTCTTGTCTGTCCAACTGATTACCACTCCTGAACTTCAAATTTGGTTTACACTACTACAACAAACCTAGTATTACGCTGCAACAGTTCATACAATCCTCAGAGAAATGATCCCACTGAGAAATTCTTCCCCTTTAGCAGAACTGAATAGAGAAGAAAGAGATGAAAAGCCCATAAAGGCCTTTTGGATTCCTGTATCAGCCCTATCAATATATTTTCACACTTGCAAGCAATGAGAAGCTCCTTAGTGAGTTACACAAAGATGCTCTTGCCAACAATGCACGTGGAAATTTTGTAACAAGTTCTTCCTAAAAAACCACAGAACAAATTGTTATAAAAGCCAATAAAAAGAAATTACAATGAAACTCTACCAGGTGATTACTGTTAGTGTAGTTGTATTTCTCTAATCTGGGATTCTCTAGTCACTGTGATGCAGTGACAGGCATTACTCCATGCTATTCATCACCCTGCTTAAAATGCTGCTGCTTAAACATGCCACAGTTTAGTCACAGTACCTGTGAATATCTTCTTCCTCAGTTTTGAAATCTCTGTGCTGTGTTCTCACAGAAAGCAAAGAAACAATAACTACTGCAAAGTTCCCAGTGACTCTTTCGAGCTGCAGGCTGGAAACTGGTTGCTCAGATTTTGATGGCAACATCTGTAAAAGTGCTTTGTCTTGTTTACAGGATTTGTTTTCAAAGCCTCAGGACTGGACTCCAGAAAAAAAGACTATTATGTGCTAGTGTTTAATATAATCCACTCTATTCATTGTCACAGACAGCTGTGACCCTCTTTAAATGTTGCTGTCCTATTTCATTTCAGATGCTTGCATAGGAGAGAGAAGCAGCTTTTAAAATAACAATATAGGAAGAAAACAGAATAAGGATGCTTTGCTTCAATTATGTTTCAAATAATATTGCAAAGCCAGTTTATTAGAAAAATGCTGGCTTATAAATCTACCTTTTTACATCAAGAAGGAGCAGAAAATCCTCCAGTCTGTTAGGGCCTGATGTGGCAAAAGTTCTGCAAACCTGCTCTGCCTTTTGGACAGAACAGTTTCAAGAAATTTGATGGGAGTGCTCACAGACTGTAAAGATAAGCATGTGCAAAGGTTCTTGCAGGATCAGAGTCCAGCATTACATTCATGCTCAACATCATCAAAATGGAGCCTCATCTTAATGAAGTACAGTCTGAAAAGGTTACTACCAAGAGTAGACAGAAACCAAAGAAAAATAATGCACCTCAGTAAACGAGGAGTCAGAGTTTTAAGGAGGCAGAATTTAGAATGCCAGAGCAGACAGTTCTCAAATAACATCAAACAGCTTTCTTATAGCCTGAAGTGACACAGGGAATTCTTTACGATCAGGACCTTGAGTTTACCACAGAAGTACTAGCTCTGTAGTAACTCCAAGGGAGAGGGCTTCCTATTGAATTGGTCTAACATTCCCCATGACACTTCTCCATACTCCTCTTCCAGAGTGTATTCAGCTGCTGTGAAACTACTTTAATGAATGAATGCATGTCCCATACTAACTTGACAGCCCACAAAAAACTCTCCATCACATTTCCAGAGACTTAAGACAGAAGCAGCAAAAATGAATCAGTGTGCAGTTATAAAAGACTTGTGAAGCAGTACCAGTTTTACTTGTCCTATTAGTCCAGTAGTGCTGATCTACATACCCTTCCTTACACGTGTAAGAGACCGTGCTTCCAAAAGTGAAGTTATTTCCATTGATGACCGCATCTTTGAGGGCAGGAGGGGATCCACAAGAGACAATATTGCAAGCTGGAGGCGTGCTGTTCCAGTTCCCTGAAGATGCACAGACAAGTATAGAAGGTCCCTGAAGGCTGAGACACAAAGATCATAGTTAAGGCTGCCATTTCAGTCCAGCTGAGAAACAGAGAGGAAAGAGGTGCTTTGCTTCTCACTGACTTCCTAGCCCCAGTAAAACCAGAGGGAGTCTCTCACTGGCTTCAGCAGAGGCCAGAATCTCATGCTCTGTTCATGAAAAAGCACTGCTGATGCTGTCAAAAAAGCTGGCCTTCAGATTATTTTGAAGAGACAGCTGGTAGAATTCATGTAGGCCCTCAGTGCACTGTGCAAACACACACAAATTCTGCTGTAGCTTTGCCCATCTTTGAGCCACAAAAGAAAGTCACAGGGTGCTAAAATACTTACTTAAGCTTAAATATTTACTTGTATGCCATCAACACCATGCCAATCTTGAGACTTGCAACTAGGCCTCTGTCTGAGATGTGATTTACCCAAGGACTTAAACACTATCTTCACTCAGAAAACTGAAGGAAATGATCCAGTTCAGGTTTGTTTACAAAAAGGCATTCAGTTCCTTCATGAGGTAAAGATTTTTGCCTGAGCTATGAGCCACATACATTTGATGGTATTTTTTGGTTTCCTTAGCTGAGGAAACAGCAATGCACTGGCACAAAAGGTTTTATTACGTTGTCTAATAGAGGTATTCAACACCACCCTGAGATGCCCTGGGTGAACCTGCTAGCCTCCAGCTCCTGTGTCAGCTGGCTATGGATTCCCAGTAGGTCCCATGTCATATCTGAGAGCCCTAAACAGTTGTGTCTGATTTCCTGTGATTGAGTCTCAGATAGTATTATACCCCCATGTTTAGTTGACTGAAACGAGCTCAGGGTTAATGGAAGAGAACAACACTGACTTCTAAAGCCCTTATGGATATGGCACAGGCCCTTGTCAGGGCAAGGGGCTCTGCCTACCTGTGGGAATACATTTTAACACAAAAAGCACATTAAGAGGTGCTTGAAGAAAGGGGCAGGGTCCACAATTGGGTCCAGAAATAATGCATAAGAAGGACACTGTTTGGGAGAGGTTGCCCTGGGGTGGTGACTCTCTCACCAGGCTATGCAGGTAAAGGGAAAGAGTCACAAATGATGTGGTATTTGCTGCCTATACCTCCTAAGTTCATGGCAAAAAAATTCACTGACACTGGTAAAAACACTGCCTGGTTTAGTGGGGTACAGAGAAGCCCACACTGTGGATCTGTGACTTAACATTACACTGGACTGCAGCTGAGGTATCCATTTGTATTAACATGATTAGAACATTCACCAAATGAGCACACCTCACCTACCTGCCTGCATCTGGACAAGGGAATGCTCGCAGCACAAAAATACAGAAAAAACTCAGATCCATATTGAGACCTGCTTTACTGCAGAGTAAACCTGCTAGAGGTATGAGCAGATATCAGGAAAGGCACAATCTTGCACTTAAAGCCACATCCTTGAATACAGAATTACTGTTTTAATTTGTAATTGCAGCATATTAAAAAAGTGTTTCAAATATAACTGCTTACAAACGTAAAACAGAATAAAAGCCTAGAATAAATAACGACTACAAAGAGTTCAAGCAGCAAATTCTTAACTTCCAGAAGGTTCTTTCATCACAGAATCATATAATAGAATCATAGAACGTCCTGAATTGGAAGGGACCCACAAGGATCATTGAGTCCAACTCCTGTCCCTGCACAGGACAACCCCACAGTTCACACCGTGTGTCTGAGGACATTGTCCAGTCTCTTCTTGAACACGGTCATGCTTGAGGCCGTGACATCTCCCTGGGGAGCCTGTTCCAGCGCTCCAGCACCCTCTGGGTGAAGAACCTTTTCCTAATCTCCAACCTGAACCTTCCATGGCACATCTTCCCGCCATTCCCTCGGGTTCTGTCATTGGTCGCCTTGTGAGGAAGCTGCAGACCATGATGAGGTCTCCCCTCAGTCTCCTTCAGGATGAATAAACCAAGTGACTTTAGCTGCTCCTCATATGGCTTCTGCTCTAGACTCTTCACCAGCTTCATAGCCTGTTCTGGACACTCTCCAGCAGCTTTATACCCTTTTTATCCTGTGTCCCCAGCCCTGCACACAGTGCTCCAGGTGAGGCCGCTCCAGTGCAGAGCAGAGTAGGATAATCCCCTCCCTGCCCGGCTGGCCATGCTGTGCTGGGTGCACCCAGGACACCGGTCCCTCTTGGCTGCCAGGGACACTGTTGGCTCATGTTCAACTTGCCCTCAACCAGAACCCCCAGATCCCTCTCCATGGAGCTGCTCTCCACCATTTCGTCCCCCAGTCTGTATGTACAGCCAGGGCTGCTGTGTCCCAGGTGCAAAATCTGGCACTTGCCCTTGTCAAAATTCATACAGCTGGTGATTGCCCAGTTCTCCAATTTGTCTAGACCCCTCTGCAGGGAAAGCCACTGTAAAGCCTCTGCACCAAAGCCATTGTAAAACAATAGCAAAAATAATATTGGGTATGCACTGAAGCTGTAAAGGTATGATAATCTTTAAAGACAAATGAGAACTTTCAAAAATAATGACAACTATTTTTCTGAATATTGAAAATATGTTCTTTAGCTTGATGGTAAAATGAAAGCACTGCATATATATTTATATACATATATAAAATCCTGAATGACTTTCATCTTTAGGATGAAATACATAAAGTATCTTCAAGATATAAAGAATTCTTTAAAAATTCTATTTGACTATTTTATCTTTCTGAGCAACGACCCCAGCTTTGTCTCTTTCAGAGATAAGGTACAACTTCTAGCAAGCATGCCACTTGCAATTGACTCAGGAATGTTCTTGCATTTACCTGTATCCATTGTTACAGGTGTATGATATAGAGGAAAGGTAGGTTGTGCCAGTGAGTGTGTATTTTCCATTGCTGATATCCTGTGGGCTAGGACATGTCACAATTTCACAGGAGGGAGGAGGGTGATTCCAAATGCCATTAGCAAGGCACAGAATTTCCTTTTCACCCACTAAGTTGTATCCATCATTGCATCTAAGTTAGAAGAAAAGAAGTGCTATCAAACACAGAGCCTTTTATGCACAACATAATCAGGCATCCCTTTTCTCTCTTCATCCACACCTGATACAATGTCTCTGCAGGGCATAGAGAGGCAGTAATGGCATAAACATTCAGCTCTTCTATTGAATAGCCACAGCTATAACCAAATGTCTTTCCATTACTGTAATCCCATCTTGCTTGTTTCATTTCAACCACTCTCTCAATTCAGCCATACTCTCATTTGTTGCCAGATTCTCAATCAATTATTAATATAGCACTTTGAACATACTGAATTCCTACCTGTACACCACCTTGTTTTGGTATGTAAAATTTGAGCCCAAAATGGCACTGTTCTCTGGAATAACTGGCCCACCACAGGATACAGCTTCAAAAAGACAGGATCACAAGAGAGGTTGATACAACACAAATAATAAAGAATGGAAAATCATGACTTGCTTTGCTTTCTCTAAATAGGTTTGAAGAGGAGTAAAGCCCTAGCTAACACTGGCTTCTTGACATTTAGGGCTTTTTATTTGACTTCACCATACTGAGAAATTGGACTAACTAGAAATAAATAGCTGGAACTGTTCTACACACCACATGCTTGACTGTCAAGAGGACTCCATATTCACCCCTCCCTATGGAAAAAGTAATTGTTTTTTGACATTGTCTTAGTTACTCTTTCATTTTACCCTTTTGCCTCACCTCATTAGCTCTGGTTTTCTAAATAAACTATTTCTGCAATTATATCATGTATTTGTATGTGCACCAGCCTGTCCTCTCTGGTTGCTGCTTATCCAATGAAACACAGACATTAAGTTCCCACAAGTTCCTTGAAAACAGGAGGCTAGGTGGAGTCGAATCACACTTTTAATGCTTGTGTTAAAATGAGTATATGACTTTGACACTTCAGAGAATCTGTGTAAGCCAGTACCACTATGACTATGACAACTGTTGGAAAACCTTCAACTGATGGTTAAGTCTTGTGAGACAATAGAGACTTCAACATTGAGACCCAGGTCTGCTAGAACAGGGTTTTGTTAGCTGCTGTGGTCTTCAGAGGCTGTGCAATATGACCTTCCCCCTTCCTTCTCTCTAAAAACACATATCACAATACGCATCCTCCCCATGAACTACACCTTCACAATATGGTATGGGGTGGCTCCACTCTCCAGACTCCATGCATGTAAGTTTAGTCATTCCTGTCAGCTGAAACCCTTCTTCACAGGAAAATGTCACTTCACTGCCAACACTGTAAGTGTTCCCATATAAATGACCGTGCTCTGGACTTCCTGGATTATGGCATGTCACTGGTTCTGAGGAGGAAGAGAGAAACTATCAATAACATAACTAAGTACCAGGTTTTATAAACAAATTGCAGGAGATATCCTTGGGAATTTTCTCAAAGTAGGAAGGCAGAGCATGTAGAAAACACTCATAAGCAGTTTACAGCCTTACCAACTTTTCTGTGTACTGTATGTGACAGGCACTGAAGACTCATGCAAGTAAACTAATCTTGAGATGAAAGAGCTCTCTGTAACTGAGTTTGCACTCATTGTCAGAAACAAATAGATCTCTCATTTTTCCCTCGGTGAGGGAAAGCCCATTGCAGCACGTCCAGCCCTGAACATGAAATCAGCTTAGCTACCTTTTATCCCAACCTGTGCCACAGTCTAGTCATCTTCATGCAAAGTTACCTTGCTTTGTATTTCCACATGCAGCTCAAGCCCTACTCAGATGCCTGTATTTAAATATTTCTTCACTGCACAGCTCTGCTCTGAGAAGTGACAGACTGTGGCATGCACCCTTCCCAGGACTTCAGCACATGTGCTCCATGTGCAAGAGGATTGTCCATGTGTGTAGGTCTCGAAGCAGAATCCCACTGACAGTTGTCTCCACAGGGAGAGGCGTGTTCTCAGGAAACAACATGAGACACTTCATCACTGCCCCATTCAGGCCAAAGTGACCTGGAGATGAGAGCATGCCTGCCCTGTCCCTGTGTGGATATCAATTACTGGCAACTGTCTTCCACAGCAGGAAGCAAGATACTGGGCTACAGAGAACCTTGGAAAGGCTACCGGAATGTTTTTCTTTCCCATACCTGCACATTTTTTACCATCTCCTGTGTAAGGAGGGATGCAAGTGCAAACATACGATCCGTTTGTGTTAAGACAAGATGCATGCTCATCGCAGTCTGATCCAACCGCACATTCATCAACATCTACAAAGAAGAAACACAAAAAAAATGTCTCTAGGGTGGTATTTGTATTAAGCATCTGTTTTAAATTTCTGCCCCACTAACTGTCAAGAAGAATCACTTGAATTGTATAATTAAAAATCACTCTTCAATACATTTTCTGATGCACTAGTAAAAATATTTTGTATTTAAATTAATATTTATGCTTTCTCTATAATTTACTACACAATATAGTGAAACATGAGAAAACCAGAGACAAATCCTATTAACCTTCAGTCAACACTTCCACAAAAAGTATCTAGCTTCCAAATAGTAAAAGAACAGACATCGTAACTCGTGCTGTTACCACTAGTATGGACAGACACTACGAAGGAGCACTTCTGCATTAAACACTTGCTTGGGAAATCCTTTATCTTGAACTTCCCACCTACAAGAAAGGAAAACTCAGCCAAGAAGGGAAACAGTCTGAACATAAAATATGATTAGAGCCCCATCTTTGCTGAAGAGAATTACATTAGACTAGGAATGAAAAGTGCCTGCAGTTACCAGAAAAATTAAAATCAGTTAAAAATATATTAGTTATTATAATTAACTACTATTAATAAATAACTACTATACTATAGTAGTGCCTAGAAGTGCCAATTGATGATTTATGTTCCATGTGGCTTGGTACTGTACAGCAAAAAATTCCCTCACTCCAGAATATTTCATATCAGCTTTCAAATCTTGATGGTACAGAAGTGTTCTTTGTATATAAAAAATGAGTCATAAATTGCAAAGGGTCATTTCCAAAGTATCTAAATGAAAAATGCTGGCATCAGTGATTATTCCTTATATAAACAAGAATGTAATAGATAGAACAGTTCTTCATTTAATAGCCCTGCTACAGGACAGCTGTTGAACTAGGGGCTGGAGTTCTTTGCCTGTTTCCAGGCAAAAACCCAACATGGTTAAAAAGCAAGAAAATTTACTGAATTTCTGTATTGTTTATTGCTGACCACCATTAAAAGAACCCAACAATGTTCTGAAAATAAAATGAGTTTCTTTCTGAGGTGTAGGATAAATACTGCACATTAAAATCAAAACAGTTGTAAGTTACACAAGCATCAGGAGAATGCAAAGTGTTACCACAGCAGAACTGGAATGACTGCTCCTCCTGTAATGTCTGGTAAGGCAAGGAAGAGTGGAAGGACAGTATGAATCAGATCCACAACAGAGCAAAAGGAATGCCCCAGGGCATAGGCGTACCAGGCTTTGTTAGCACCTGCCTGGAGCATGAATCAGAAAGGTAAAGGGTGGGTCAGTGTGCCAAAGCCACTCTTGTTTTCCCCTTAGTCTACTCTGCTTTATGAGAGACAAGGCAACCTGGAAGGTGGGGCTCAGGGCTTCTCCTTCTCAAGATCATGCTTCCTGCTGCACAGACGTTCAAATATTTGGACAGCCTTGCAGCACCTGCTCTGAGCCTGCTCTTATTTAAGCCTTGGTATAAAGTGCAAAGGAGAAAAGCAAAGAGAGGAACAACAGACTGGGTGATCTGTTTGGAGACAGGATGTAGACAGGATGAAACCAGATGGATCCTACTCTAAAGTGAATTTTCATAAAACTAAAAGACTTTCGGCTTTTGTTTTGCTCATCTTGACTGAAAAAATTACATGCTATACCTGCATAAAATTAAGAGTCAAATCAAACACAAATCTTGCCAGATTGTTACCCTGCAGCTCCCATGTTAGGCGTGACTATGACAGCTACAACTAGCTAGTGGATTCCAGCAGGGATCTGTTGGAGGCATGGCCCTACAAGAACTGTCACACCCCGTCCTCTGTATACAGTACTATGGTGGTCTGTCTCACCTTTCAGCTCCTGCAGCTGCATCTGGTACACCACGTCCAGCTGACCAGAAAGCAAGTTATGGTGTGACAACTTTGTGACCTGTGTCCGCAAGTGAACTCTCAGCCCTCCCAATGCTGCAGCTGCTTGCTGACAGGTGTGTGTGACTGACCAATAAGCCCACACAATGGAAGAAGGCTCAGAGGAGAGTGGCAAAGGTGAAGCTCAGGAATAATGCAGTGTGTGACCGACCACTGCTGTTACAAAGAACATGACTCAATGCAAGGGGACAGGAAAGTGGCCTCTGTTTTAGGTAAATGGCTATCAACAATTGAGTGGATCAGCTGGTGGTGTAAATGTCTCTCTGAGGTAGCCACACTGGTATGGAGGTGGAACTGAACGCATGGCTCAGGCCAACATAGAGTATGAAAACCAGAAAATTAGCAATGGGCTTGAGGTTTCAACCCACATATTCATTCCCAGCTACTGGTGATGCTCGGTTTCATGACAGTGAGCATATTCTAAAGACTGGTATTGGTATTGTGATTGAATTATGTATTGCAATTGCTGTATTTTGCTAAGTGTAGCTCTCATTTATTTGTTTTGTGCTAGTCAGTATACCTTGTATCACTCTGCTAAATCAGAAATCCTGTGCAGCATCAACTATCTTCAAATAAGTAAATTTGGTATTAATATTAAGCATTACAAGTTCCACACAAGGAACATCTAAAAGAACCCAGTCAGAGAGTATGGGACACTAACAGTGTGCTGAAGCACAGGGACATGCACAGGTTAGAAGCAGAGAATGCAAGGTCTCCAGGGCTAAATGAGCCTGGATTGAGAGAGGCTGGGAGTGCAATGCAGACTTATTAACTGTGGGGCATACTAGAGGACTGACAGAGAAAGGTGCCAGAATATAGTTTTGGTTTCACATAATGCTGAGCATGGTATTCTGGAAAGGTGAATATTTTTGAGTGTGATTTCTGAGACTCTGGTCAGCCTTCACAATTTCAGAATGAAATTCCACCCAAACTCAAGGGCACAGGAGAAGTGCAAGGTCACCAGACCATGCAGCCACATGTATGGCACATCTCACCAAGGCAAGATGGTGAAATGCTGTTCCAGCTCCCATTGTCCAGACACAACATCCTGGAGTCACCCAGCAAATAGTAGCCGTTGTTGCAGTGATAGGTAACAGTACTGCCAGCGAAAAAGTCCTCAGCTGAATAAAATCCATTTTCTAAAGGTGGAGGTACTCCACAGCTGATTCCTGCAACATGAATGAAGAGAGGGCACAGATGTTAGAAGAGCAGACACAGATCAACTTCAGAGATTCTACAAGAGCTGTCATCAGAGACTTTTTCTCTGCAACCATGGAATCCTGTCTGCAAGAGGGCCCAGACCTTTTCTGAGGTGGCTAATTGATTACAGGTTTGGAGGAGCATCTTGTTTTGTGGGCACTTGTCAACCAGAGATTAAGCAGGACTCTCCAGTTCCTGGAGACCTCTGTGACTAAGATCTGAGCAGGTGCTTTTCAGTCACAGGACACTTCCCCTGATAATCCGTGATCCTTGGTGATTTTTAAGGAAAAAGGAAAAGTAACTTTGCCTCCATGGAGGTTCCTGTTATTTCCCTTCACTGAAAAACAAACTCCATATTACTGTGTTTGAACATTGCAAAACTAGCTAACAGATTACTGCTAAGAGGTTACAGTACTGGTCTGAGACTATGGAGGGCATGAACGATGGAGAGGTTGGAACTGACCTCACATACCTTGGACATCACTTTGAATACAGTAAATAATCCCCTCTGATTCCAGCAGAAGGTATCACTCTATCTGCCTGCTGTAGGTTGCTATTTATTCTAGCAGAGCTCCTTCTGTGCATCTTCGCTTCAATCAATATGACACAAACTTATTCCAACAGCTACACAGCTCGTCTTTCTAACTATGTGGATTGTAGCAACTCCTTGCTTCCCAGCCACGTGCAAGGATCACACAGTAAGACAGTGTGAAGCGTTTAGAGCCTGTGGTAATAGAAGCCAGATACTTGTTGTAGAGGGACAGAACTGAAGAGCGTGTAACAAAGACAGGCTGCCAGGGGATGTGGAACTGTGGTTTTGGGAGTCTTTGGTAGCTGGAAGAGGAAAGGGATCCTGGTGGGTGAAGGCAGTGATTATAAATGAGCCTGATTCAGTCAGCAGAAGAACCTTTCTTCACCACACCTTCCACTAACAACCTTGTAGTTATTAATGCAGGAAATAGCTATCTTCAATCCACTTTCATCCACTAGGTACTTGTGAAACAGGCTGAGAAAGGCCAGTGGGTAAGTCTGGCCCTCATTCACTCAGTATGCTGGTGGCAGGTCAACCCTGTTCTGTCTGAGCTCTGTGCTCAACAGCTAAAACTGCCTGGCCCAACAGAGAGAAATCAGATGACAGCACTAACAGGATTCTTCTGGCTTGTCACTGATAACACATCAAGAAAGAATGAAGCTTTCTCTACCAGGGAACTTATGCTCTGCCCAGCAAGACTTGCTTTAGAGTAAATCCTCACAAGCATGCTATTCTTTAGGCAGAAGAGGAGATAGATCCTGGATTTGTGCTATGAACAACTGAATAAAGAGGAAGACTCAAAAATCACATCAAATCTAGATCAAACTATTTTTAAGGTATTCTTAACAAATTTGATGATTTTCCCCCAGACTACCGATCAATTTTGGGATAATGCAATACCTACTTCTGGAGCTATTTACTATTCTGCTGAAATGAAATACATAGACAGCTCCAACACATGTAACTGCAGTCACATGTGAAATCACAGCACAGGACAACCAAAGGAAAGGAGAAGGCAGGAACAGGAAAGCAGGAATCAAAGAACCTTAGAAATCTGAATGCGTACAGCACACTTTCTTAGAAAAAATCCTGTAAGTCTTGGAGCACTTCTAAGTCCTGACAGAAATACCTGCTGCCTTTAAAAAAAAACCCAAACCTGCATAACATACTAATGCTGAGGCTTTTAATTTCAAACCAGAAGTTCTCAGTGACGTAAAAAATTACAGACATAGCCCAGCATTTCCTGTGCATCTTCCACACTTTCAATGCTACTGGGGAGGAGAGTATGGAGTATCAGATTGCCCATCCAAATAGACTCATTTCTGCCACGCACATTAGAAACTGACTAAAAAAGGTGGCAGAATCCAATCGCAGTCTAGTTCCTGCTTAGCAAAACCTGAGTTTAGTTTTAAGCTTATATGTACATGCTGTAACATGGATGGATTCAAGTGCCTCACAGCTGCAGGGATAAACAGGCCATGAATAGTGATAGGGTCCAAATAAAAGCTAGGGTTTCCTAATCCTGCCAGCCCACTGAGACAACTTACTTTCACAGCGGGGAAAAGGCCGTGTCCACTGTCCCAGGTTAAGGCAGTGCTGAACAGAGTTTCCCACTATCTGGAAGCCTGGGTCACAGGAAAGGCTCACTTTTGACCCTGGCTTTAAATCAGCAGAAGAGGCTCGCAGATGAGGTACGGATCCTTGCAAAGATGGACAGTCTGTGGACAAAATATATGCATACAGTAAGAGATACAGCTACATGCTGAAATGAATAACTTTGTTATCTGATTGTTTGATCCTGCATCAGTTTATCTGGGAGAAAGCTTTAGCAAGTGTTTAGTATGCTACATCCTGCTCGGGTTCAAAGGGTTTTGAGAATCATCAACACATAAAATCAGAAAAGGAATCTGTAGGAAAAGAGGTGAGCAGGCAGTAGGTAAACACTATCAAATTATTTTTAGAATACAAGACAAGAAAAACTTCTTTCTGACCCAACGACATCTTCACTCTTTCCCCATCTCAATTCAGGAAGCAATAAATCTCTGTCAGGGATTCCAATGAACTCTCGTTACAAAACTCTGGAATTCAAGGAATGAAGGACTGAATGTTCTAACTGTCAAATTATCAAAATAATTTACTCAAGGTTAGTAGGGCAAAGGCTGCAAGCTAGCATATTTGACCTCATAAAAGAGTCTTGTAATATTGTTCAGAACAAAAGGGTTCTAGGAAATAAAGTTCTAACCAGCACAAAATATACTCTTGTAATCTATCTTCACTCTTCCAACAACTCCTGGCAGGAAATCTGGCCAGGCTAGTACATTTCCTTTTTGGAGTTCTTCTGGACAGGATGTAGCCAGAGATTTTACCTATGGATTTAAAACAGTTGATTAGGTACTATTTAAGGACCATGTAGGAAAAGAATGTAAAAAAATATTCCTTCCACATCTGCATGCAACACTAGAACAAACCATTGAATAAGTGATGTTCATCCTTTCTAGCACAAGAGGCTTCAGGCTGAACTATTTGCTATTCTGTATTTATAAGGCAGCTAGCTGTGGACAGGCATGTACTGAGGCAATACCTGAAGGAATACTTTTCATACAAGCAAAGCATAAAACATAGTTATTGAAACACAATTGTGTTTGTTAGTGTGAAAGAAAAATGTATATATGTCACAGAAAAAGGCAGATATGAGAATGCAACCTGAAGAGAAAACTTGATATATTTGCAGAAAAAATGTCAAATAGCAGCCAAAAGGAATTTGCTGCTGAAGATCTGCATTCTACAAACCCTGCTAGCACCGCACCATGTTTAAGGAACAGAAACACGAAAAGGAGCAGCTTAATAAAGCAGTTTGTTGTTTCCAGGACAAGAGTTTTGTGAATTCAACACACTCTGCTCTTCAAAACACTGCAGGAAAGGCCTACCCACACCAATACTAAGAGCAGTATTGGCACTGATTTCAACCAAAGCAGGATAGGGCCATAACTAAACATGTACTGAAACAGGAATTATACAGGCAAATTAAGGATAGGAGAAAGGAAGGATCACACTGTTAGACCAACAGCAGATTAATTTCTTGAAAGCAGATCTGGTCAAATATCTTCGAAGTAAAAGTTTTCCATTTAAAACATAACTCCTTCAGTGGTGGCACTAGGGGTTTCTTTTGCATTCTCACTACAAGAAACTGAAATGCCAATGGAAATCCTTAAGTGGTTTCAGTATGGCCTTTTAATGTAAAAACAATTATTTCAATATGGTAAAAATATCTCTACTTCTTCACTGTGACTCTGAATATCTATTAAACATAGTAACATTATTACATTTCTATCTGGCCACCAACAGAAGCAACTTGGGGACTACAAACCCAGATGGTGCAGCGCTCTAAGCTATTCAGACACCAGTGTAAATTATATGCAACAGTGAGAATATGCAGACAGACCCTTAATGATGGGATGTCACAAAACATTCCATAGTGATCCCCTGCAGGGAGCTCAGATGTCTCTGCCCTAACATTTATGAAAAAAAAGAAGGATGTCCAGTTCCATTGGATGCTCAGGGAGATTTCTGCTACATGAAGGTGTTTTAAAACTTCTAATGAAAGACTTGGGCTTTGGGTTCACTCTGCATTGCCTTTGTTCACTACAACTCCAGGAATATAAATGAAACACAGTCCCAGAAGGTGACTGGGACTATGATGTATTATTGGCACAGTACTCCCCATTACGTTTCTCCCTGTCAGGGCAGATGCAATCATATCTCAGCCATGGAACTGCTAAAAAAACTATATGTACCCTGAGGAGGATAAATGAGCAGTAAAGGATAATTAAGGATTTCCTTTTCTTTTAAGATAACAGAGAGGAAGGTGGCCTATAGAGAAAAGATGGTTATTCAATTAAGAGAACATGTGAGTAATTAGGCTACTGAGACTACTTCCTACTTCGTTTCTTCTCTGTCAGAGAGTCATTCCAGCAATTCCCTGGCAGAGAGGAATTAATGTTTCCTTCAGCAGAGTGAAAAAATGAATTAAGAAGAGCAAAGATGCGCATCACAGTGGCTGTGTGCATCTTAGCACAGCCAGCCTACCCATACAATACATGCAGCACAGCCTCAGGTCACAGCTGGCTGGTTAGAAAGCACAGGTCTGGCAAGTTCATGATGAACAGTTGGGAAACTGCCTTTCTCAAAAGGGTGACTGGCTTCCGTCAAGTCTCCAGTGGATGAAATCAACTACCAAAAATATTGTTCTATACTGTCTGTGAGAAAGGAAGGCACACCATGAAGCTCAGACTGAATTACTCTCACATTCTCCCTACCATGAAATCCAGTGAGGTGGATCAGACTCTTCTAGAGTCAGCTTAGCTGGAGAAGAGAGCAAACTGCTCCATTTATTCTGAGGCCATTTCAAAGATCTCACTTCAACAGTAGGCGCTGATGGAAACTGCTTAGGCCAATGGCTGCAAACAAATTGCAAGGAATCTACAGGGAAAATTTTCCACTGTGTGAAAGGCAGGTTTGGGAATCAGCCCTTCCAAGCCATATGATGGAGAATGGAGAGCCAGAAAGGACCTCACAGTCCCATATAAAAACCTCAAATTTTTACTGCCGTCTACCAGCAACAAAACAACCAGACTGTTGGTTTACCTATAGAAAATTAATGTGCAAGTAGGTAACTAAATCACACAAAGAAAAATCTTAAAGAGTGGACTTCGCCTGTATGTAATTCATTGGGCAACACATTCTGTGATCATGCTTTCCTTTATGGCTGAGAATAGGAAAGTAAGACTTACTGAACAGTTCCAGCTTGCCAGTACAAAACTGATAATAACAGATAGTAATAGTGATTTACTATTCCAAGCTCTGAAATGAATGAGGTTAAAATTTTTTAGGAAGCTTACTTGGCTCAGCTCCCTGTCTGGTCTCACATCTGTCTTTTCAGTTGAGTAATATGGATACCACAAACAAAGGGCAGGATTTTTTTCCTTATCCTAACTGTATTGTATTTGAAGCAGAGGGGAATTTAATCAAGCCTCTCATTAAAGACAGGCAACTACTGAGAAAGACACAGAAAATTGCACTTAACCTCTTCACCAGTGTGTCCTGTAAAATCACATGTATACTTATCTGCTTCAAAACTGCTAGTGAACAAAAACCTGAAGACTTAACTTGGCAATGCAAGAACTGACGACTCTGAAAGCCAAGAACAGTAGCAGATTGCTGGGCAGTTCTGAACCTAGCAGAAAGCCAAAGCAGCAAAGAAAAGGAGAAAGAAGTAGAGGAGACATTTGGATGCTGGAAGCAATGATTCTTTTACTTTTATTTTCTGTTCATTTTATTAGTTCTTATTTGGATCATGGATAACAAACAGCAAAAACCCACCAAATAGTGGTAAAACCTTTAAAAAAAACCCAGAAGAGCAAAACCTTTTAATCCATAGACCCTTCCCCCAAGAAGTGCACCTAACTTTGAACATTAGTCCTTGCTGTTCAAGTGTTACCAACAGTTTCACCATTTCTGACCTTCAGGATCGAAATGCTAATGACTAGGAAGTGCTGATGGAGGATACTGTCATCAGGTTTGCACATAATATCAAACTGGGAGGCCCAATCAGTATGCTCAAGGACAGAGCTGCATCCCTAGGGACCTCGACAGGCTGGAGGAATGGGCCAACAGAGACCTAATGAAATTCAACAAGAGCAAAGAGGAAGGAAAAAACCTCAGAATGATACAGGCTGGGGAAAGCCTGGAGAGGGAGCAGCTCTGTCAAAAAGAACCTAGGGGCACTGGCGGGCAGTGAGCCGGAGTATCAGCCACCTGTGTACCCTGGCAATAATGAGGATCAACAGCATCCTTGGTGGTGTGAACAGAGTCACAACCAGAAAACCAAGGAAGGAATTATTCCCTCTTCTCAGCACTTACTACACCACATCTGGAGTATTGCGTTCCATTTTGGGCTCCCCAGTACAATAAAAACATTGAGAAGCTGGAGAGCATAAAAAAGATGATGGGCAGGAACAGTTCCCCTGTGAGAAGAGGCTGTGGGACCAAGGCTGGTTCAGCCTGGAGCAGAGACAGTTTTGGGGACACCTAACAGCAGCCCCTGGTATCAATGGGGAGGTAATCCAGTATATAGAGTCAGGCTGTTCACAGCAGTGCATGGTGGGGCACAGAAACAGTAGTCATAAGCAGAAGTGAGAGGTCCCAATTAGATATAAAGAAAAAAATTTCACCCTGAGGATAACTGAGCACTGAAGCTTGTCTTCACTGTCCTTGGAGACATCTTTTGATCTACACTGATTTTTTAACTCTGTGGAAGTTTAGTGCCAAACCTTTATTTTTGGTATCTGAATAAAAGTAGCCTAACATTAGGTTATGCTGTTCATTCAGACTTTTCCTGGGACTATATAGCTCAGATTTTTCATAGTGTTTAATGCAGTGACATAAATTCTGATGCCTCCCCTCTGAAGTTTTACCAGTGCCTTCACACAGCACAATGAGGGAACTGTAGCCTGTAAAGCAAACCATGAGGTTGTTTCATTGGGTTTTCTCCCTCTTCTAACAGGACTGCTAGCTTCTGTGTATGCCTTCATTTCTCTTTCAAAGCTAGGAAATGTAGAAATGCTTAATCAAAATAGAAGGTGACTCAGTGTTGATTTTACCACATCTAGCTTTGCTTAAAGCTACTCTTCTTACTACGCTAAGCTTATTTCCCTAAGTCAGAGCTTCATCTGGTTCCCACTGACTTCTGTAGGAATAGGGGTCTATCCACTATGCTAACTTTGAATGCCTTTTCAAATGCTCATCCTACACTCAGAGTCCTGTGCTCAGACACCGCAGCAAGGACTTACCTGCTGTGGAGACAGGACATAATCCCAAATGTTGAGCTGGCTGATGGAGCCGACAAAAGATTCAGCTGGGTTGAATCCTTCTCCTTTCTGATCTTGCTCTTGACCCAGTACAAGTGCACCACCACCTAAACACAGAGAGAATTAGAACAGGAAGAGGAAACAAAGCCTTACAGCAGGAATCCCCACAGGAGGATTAAAAACTAAGCAAAACAAAACTTTTGCTACCCTATGTTAGTAAGATTTCATTATGCAGGACACCAGCCACCTTCAACAAATTCTCTCAGCAAACATCTGGGAAGCCTTATAATAGACTGAGGTGAGTGTAACAATTTGGAAGTGACTCTCAAATACGCGTTAATGCTAAACTCATACTAGTCGGAGCAGAAACTTTACTTGGCTGCTTCAGGAATAGTATTAGCTCTGAAAGACCACTTCTAGCTCAGTATTTGAAGCATACTACAGAGCAATGCAAAATGCAGTTTTGAGCAGGCCAGGCATATTTCACAGTGCCAGCTTGCACTTCCTGCTTTAAACAAACACTTAGAAAGTCAGATTGAACAAATTTGACTCCAAACCCTCAAAAGCACATTGGTGATTAGACAGTCACTGTTCTGACATGCCATACATGTTAAATTTCCTCTCCTCGACCAGTAGCACAGATGATGTTGACATGCATTTTGTGTGTCACACAGTGTGTGGACAAGGGCAAAAAGTAATGGAGACTGCACACCTCCTTAGGTCTTGTCTCTGGAGATAACTCCAATGTAATTGGGAAAGACAGGGCAAGCATAAGGTACACAGAATAAATGCTTCACTATAATTTTTTAAAATATGGATAGTTTTTTGAAAGTCTGTGTAAATTTGGATGGGGGCAGTATGAAAACACTATCAAAACCAAATCTCCTTGCAGCAATCTAACATCAGGCCTTTTACAGCTCTTCAATGATGAAGGTATTCTTTTCATGTCTTCTTATATTACTGGCAAGACTGCTGATCACGGGAAACAATGAAACAGCAAAACCCACCTTGTTAGGAAAAAATGCAAACAAAACTTTTAAAAGATGCCCGAAAGTAACAGAAGAAGGCTAATTCAATAAACTCTGAGCATACATTTGTAAGGAAAATGCCAGTTAAACTTAAGTTTGTTGTGTGAGAAACCTGTTCTCACAAAGCCATTGCAAAATCAGCTCAGCGCAGGCTTTTTTGTGGACTAAACTCTGTCATCCTCAAAACAAGTTACCTACTAGTTAACCCTAGAAATGTGCACTTTGTCTTCAGTGAGGGTGAGTGAGGGAACTGTCTTCATGAACAAGAATAGCAAACACAAACCTTGCATAAATGTTGAAAATGTGGAAACATACTAAAACCAGCAAAATAAACATTTCCTTGCAGGCACAGCAAATTCTGCAATAAAAACAGAATGAAGGCAACAGACCTGGTGTAATATAAATAAAGCATACCAGGGATTTTTGAGCCAACAGAGAGCCCAGTGCCTCCATCAGACAGTTTTCCATCGATGTATACTTTCCATGCGCCATCCGTGCACGTCCATGTGACCGCAATGTGATGCCAGTTGCCATCGTTCACTGAAGGGCAGTCTGTGATCCTCTCTTTCCCATTTATGTAAAGAACCCAGCTGCATGGAAGATGAAGGCATACTCAGTTGCATGCAGTAACTTTAAAAGCACAGCCTGTCCCACATGACTCAAAAAAATGTTATTTGCTAAATGAGGTAATCATGTCTACATCATACAAGAAATCTCTGTTGAAAGATCATCACAGAAGACACCTCTGTCTTGGAGAATTCGGAAGTTACAGTTACCATACACAAAGCATGGTGAAATAAGTAGTGTGCTTTTGCACCAAAACATGAAGACTCAAGTCACAGCTGCATAGTGGATTCTTAGAGTTGCCCCTTGGGTTTATCCCTGTTTTTGGAGTGACACTACGAGGACTCTGAGTGCTGAGCTCCATTCTATCCAGTCATTTTCTCAATGCATCATTTAAATATAACGTAAATGTAGTCCAGACAAAAACATCCTGCTTTCTAAACTTCACTGGTTTCTTGCCATTACTCTTCTATTTAGCAAAAAGTGAAGGAAACAAAGCAAGGAGAAAAACAAAACAAAGAGGCAACCCCAGCTACAGAGTTTGGATGTAGATTTTTCTACTCCAAAGCTGATATTCAGACTTCTGGTCCATGCTTCCTTTATAAATTCAAGACATCTGTAAGCTACAGAAAAGCGGAACTATGCTTTACCCATTGTAATCAGTCAGAAGAAATGCATTATCACTTCCATTCTCCACTGCATAAGAAATGGGAGTCCCATAGTTTGTGGTGTCAGTGGATTTCATCCAGAATGTACAGGTGATGTCACCAAGAGATGGGAAAACACCATCAAGCATGACATATCCATAGATACCAGAGACTTCAAAATCAAGATTGAAACGAGAGGACTGTTCTGCAACAAAGACAAAGATTTTTCAGAGCTATATTCCTGAAAACCCAGAAGAAGAATCAAATAGAAACTAAGCAAATGTAACAAAATGAAATGCAATCAATCTGCAGAAATTAATCACTTTAAACTGATCAGAGATAGAAAGAATGTATAGCAGTCTAACATCAGCCAGCATACAGAGATTGCCAAGGCTAGAAAATGCACAGGGTTTGAAGAAAAATGACTGGAAATGAAGCTGTTTATCTAACAAACAATTACCATGAACCTTACTTTTCAGTCCTCTACAAATGAAATCACATATCCATCTGCCATCCAGCAACCCAAAGAGGTGTGATCAGGTGGTTCCATTTTATTCACAAGTTGAAATTCAAAAAAAAAAAACCCCAAAAACCAAACAAACCAAAACAAGAAGATTTTGTCTGCTCTAGACTTACTGAAATAGACTGCACTTGTATAGAATAGCACTTCTGTGCTGCTCCTCAGTGCAGAGTGACAAGCTTTACAAGGATACTACATGTAAATGTATCAAGTGGAGCTCTCCTGAAAGCTCCAGCATAGGATGGTAGGTCTACATGACCTGTAGGTTCCCTGCTGTCTGTAAAATCAACAGAGGTTCTTCAGCTTCGGTTTAAAGATTCACCAGCTACTGATGTAACACTTTGTAATTTTCACGGAGTGGCTAAAAGACAAATGGATTTGAGCCTTGTGGTTGTGTGGCCTAACTCCAGCATCATCCAGGAAGCTGCACTACATGTGACCCATTCAGTCTGATCATAGGGAACTTGATGCCCTTTTGCCCACACGGAACTTGATGCCTTTAGGACTTCTAAAGGTGAGATACTGCATACTAATATCTAACCATGTAATGCAAAGCTCTACATGAAATACAACAAGCAGAAAGAACTAATTAGCTCAAATACACAGAACAAATAAGAATCAAACTCAATAGAACTACTAGGGATTAAAAAGATAGAACTGAGCCTTAGAAAAGATAAATGAATATGCCATAGCACACATGCTATTACTTGGCTGCAATTACACTTATTAACACTGCAGTCACACAGGCTCCACTCAGCCTCTGAGAGTCCCAACACCATAGCTGCTTTCTAGGGAAGCCGTATGAACTCAGCCCAGACAGTGCAAATCTTGCCCAGAGACTTAGTCAAGCCACCTTTTTCTGACACTTGGTCCTGTGTACCTGTTTCACACCTGCTGCCTGTAAAGCCAGGGGGACATTTACAAACGTACGAGTTCAAGGCATCCACACAGGTGGCTTGGTTTAAGCAGGGACTGGAGCCACACTCATTGATGTTCACTTCACAGTTTAGTCCTGTGTACCCTGTCACACATAGACACCTATGGAGGAAAAGAGAAGCACACTTCAAAGGTGGCTGCTGTAATGACAAAGAATCCTGGCCATGAGGCCAGGTCCACAAATGGGAATGGCATACACTGGAAAAAAAAAACAAAATCAGATGAGACACTACAGAATTAATGGAGTTTTATTTTGGTTGTTCCTTTAAGTAAGCTTGTATTCTATTAGCTGCACAATATTTCTTCTTGATAGGGACAATACAATATTTAAACACAGTGTCTGCATTTCTTATCAAATTGGGAGAGGTAATCATTGCATCCCTGTGAATCAAGCATGCCTTCCAGAGTCCACAAAATTATAGACAACAGACACTTCACATTTCAGGCATATATGTGTATACTGAGGGAAAACCGAGGCTGTGGAAAGGCACCAAAACCTGGTATTTGGAAAACCAAAGTGTTCGAAAGGCACCAAACTTCTGGGGCTTTGGGGAAGGAGTGAGTTATTAAACCCAGATAGTAACAGCTGGTTCATCTCTCTGTCTACAGTGATCGAGGATATGACACTGCTATTGGGATTTGTAAGTTCTGATCTGAGTTCAGATACCATAAAGCATAAAAATAAATATTTGGAAGATTTTATAGGTGTTTGTATTTTAATCTCTATATTCTCAATATGTACAGCTACGCCTGTGTTGCAGGCTATAGGAATGTAATATTATCAGGTGCTAACTGGTCATCACCTATGCTTCTAGTGGAACACAAGACAAGCCTTGGAAGCTTGGGAAAGTGGATTTCTTTTTGAAGATTAATATTAAAACCATGCAGTCCTGCCATGCTTACACTTCAAACTTTGCATATTTTCTTTGCTGTCTACCTTGGATTTTTTTAAGAGTAAGGACATCAGGATCTATTTTCTTGCCTTTTAAAATCTCCTTTAGTATGCATAAGGGGACCACTTATATTGGATCAGGCTGCCAATTGCCTTGCTGAAATCTAAGAAGGCTGAAGCACCACAACATATCTGACTTTCCACATTGTATTACATCAATCATCTGTTTTTCACCTGAAGCCGTTGATACCATCTCTGCACGTCGCTCCATTCCTACAGGGTCTGCTGAGGCACTCATCGATGTTTCTTTCACACAAGACACCAGTAAAACCTGGGAGGCACTTGCAGGAGAAACCGCCAACTCGATCTTCACAAATAGCCCTATTAAGACACGGGTTTGAAAGGCATTCATTGACCTCCATTTCACAGTGAGCACCTGAGAAGAAAAGAACAGAGTCACAGCTCCACTTTGAATTAACCAAAGAAAGATGATTACCAACTCATTTCGGTTTTTTAAGGACTGTTGCCCATCTTCTGGGAAACAGCAAACACTAGGGTAGCTATGCAGGTTTGGGATTTACTCCATTAACTGAGGTTAAGTGGTCATAGAAGAATAACAGGAACTACCTTTGCAGTTGTAGAAATTAACACTCAGTAAACTGTGGGGAATGTAAATATTGCCCATTATGTGACTAATTTGGGCCGAATCAGGAAATCACCTGAGAAACTATTCTGAGCAACTAATGAAAAGCTTCTACAAAAGATATTTAGCTGGAATCTTAACTTTTAAAGAGAAACATGAAAGCCAGAAACACGTAATTCTGGGATTTCTGCTGTGAAAGAGGCTCTACGTTACAAGCACGGAAGAATGAGGCAACTGCATGTGATTTTATAGTGGAGCTCTTTGGCAGTATGATAATCAACAGATATGCCTCGTTGTTAAAGAAATCTATGAACGCAGTAGAAAGCTGACTATGGGGATGGGGAATAGTTTTAATATAGTCCATCTTGCCTACTGTTACAATATTTTTCTTTTTAAAATAAAATTTAAAATAATAATTTGCACCCATGTGAATGTCCTTATTCTTTCCTCAACATCACACAGTGAGTTCATGGCAAAATTAGGAATAGAAGACCAATCACTTAGTAAATTTTTCTGAAGCCACACTCACACTCCAGGGACTCAGAAATTACATGGACCTAGGAAATCTAGTACATCTATATCAAAATCTACTACATGTAATATATAGCAATGAGATTGAAATACATTGGACAGGGTAGGAAGACATCTTTTTGGTCAGAAAGAGTGAAGGCTGACTTAAAACAGAAAAAGGTGTACCTGTGAACCCTTTTGCACAGGTGCAGCGGTAACCGTTCTTGCCATCAACACAGTGCCCTCCATTGAAGCACGGAGTGGAGCTACATTCATTTATGTCTTCCTCACACAAGAGACCTTCAAAGAGCAAGGGTTACAAGGCACGATCAAGACATATCCAAGGTCTACATACTGCAGTGACTGAATGTGGAAGACAGAACAGCACCATACTGCTTGCATAACAAAAGGCTACTGAAATCTGTTTGACTGTTTGACTGTACTACTGTGAACATCTACAGAGATCATCTGTGTTATTTAGATGCTGGAATGTGAAAGATGTGAAGTCCATGGTTTGTCTTTACAAAGTTTAAGTAAAATTCAGCAGCTATTGCTGTTGATAAATGTACAGCCATAAACATGAAAAATAAGACCATTTCTGCTGGAAAACACCAGGTCTTTTTTTAATCACAGAAAATTCTCTCCTCAATAGTTTATTCCAACATTTAGAAATTAGGTGCTCTTTTTGCAAAGTACTCAAGCATGTCAGTTTCTGCACAGATTTCAATATCTTTAACATGCAGGTGAGAGTTAAAAAGACTGAGACAAAAAGATAAGAAAAAGCCCACTCACTCACAGGGCTACTGTAAAGCAACTGCATAAATGCTCTGTCTAGTCAGGCCATATTCAGTCTCACAAGTATTCTTCCTGTGAGGATTTTCTAATTCCCTAAACTTCATTCCTTTTTTTCTTTTTTGTTTTCCAGACCAGAAATGTCACAAACAGGAGTGTATGTGTACAAACACACACAAAGACTGTCCTTGAATGCTCATCCTTATATTTCAAAACCTCTTCACATATATTAGAACCTTACTCTAACCTTGCTTTCCTGTTATAATTCCATGGATGAATTATACAGCCCTTGCGTTTTGTGTTATCTGCTTGGCATAGAAACGATGCCTGTCTGAAGAGCAGCTATGAAGTGAAACAAATTACCTGAATAGCCTGGTTGACAATGGCAAACAAAGGTCCCAATGCCATCTTTACAGATTCCATTGTTGTGACATGGGGCTGATTTACACTCATCAACTTCTGTTTCACATTTCAAGCCTAGAATGCAAAATAAAAGACTAAGAACAGGAAGACAAAATTTGAAATTGTTCAGAAACATAGAAGTAATGACAACTTAATGTAGTAAAACATGACCGATTAATTGTGTACATTACCAGACATTCAGGTTTATTATCTTCTCTTTAGATCGTGGCTTTTTTTTTTTTGCCTGAGTAAAAATGCTATTAGAAAGGTATGATGCATATTGGGCAACGGACTGACCAATTCCAAATAGTGGCACTTAAGACCTATCACAACTAAGAGAGATCACTTCTTGATAATAGCTGAATAATAAGTCATCTGTTTGCTTTGAAGCAACCAGGAAGCTAACAGTGAAGAGAAGTACAGGCAGATTTAACTAAATTAGCTGTTTAGTGTGCAAATTTCCAGATTTGCTAATCATAAATATTGCCAAGTGATAGGATTTTCAAATCCACTAACTCCTTAAAAGAAACCCCATTCAAAATACTTTTCTGCCTAACATGATATAATTCCATGAGAACAGGAGGAACTATTTATTTTCTTAATACTTATGTATGGTAAATCTGTAGTGGATTTTCCAATTAGTTAAGATATACTCTTGCATTGAAATATTTTTCTGCTTTAGGCTTGCTCATGTTAAGGGCGTGGAGACATGATAGCTTGTCCACTCGCTTAATTTTTTTACCTGTATACCCAAGTGGGCATATGCAAATATATCCACTTCCCAGCTGTTTGCATGTCCCATTGTTGTGGCATGGTTCCAGGAAACACTCGTGAAAGACCTGCCAGACGTAAGAATGATACAATTATAGTAAAGGTGGAACATATAGGTGGAACAAAATATTCTAATTTTAAACTGTTCACCCTACAGTCACTTCCGAAAGCTGGGAAGAAAACGTCACTGGCATTAACTTCTAGCTCTTCCTCTTTGTCTCCTCAGCACAGTGACCATTCTTTTTTTCTAAAGAAAAATACCAGGAATCTGAATATTATTTTTAAATGACCTTTTATTTAGCAAAATGTGTTTATTGCAATTGTTCCCTTAGAAATTTCTCAGCTATGATTCACAGGTGACATTTTATACTGTGCTGTCTTCTATATGAGAGTTCTCCACTTTGCATTCTTTTACACTGGCTAATCACTTCTTGCTACCGGTTGTCAGGTGAACTGGTGGGGAACCTCACCATATGGTGTTATTTTTTCTAATGTAGCAAACCTTAATTCAGCCAAGTGCCTGAGTAAATGGTCAACTAAAACAATGGGAGATAAGTTTGTCCCCTGCCTATATGTCATATAATGGTTCAGGTGAAATTTATCATTAGTCAACTTTTCTCCTGTTTACACAACATTCTGACTTCAGATTCAAACAAAGCAGTCTTGTCACAGTTACAGACTGGGGGGAGGTGGTGGGGGTAAACGACTTTCTCTGGCAAACTCGGCCACTGGAGCAGTTTCAATCACATGAGGACTTGCCTGTATTTCAAAGGCTCACAAAAAAAATGTATTTCAAAAGACTCACAGCACAAGAGAGCTCTGCCTGCTTCCTCTCAAGTCTATCTATATTGCAATAAGTAAAACAAAGATTTTACAGATGGCACTTAGATGCCTGGTAGCATTTTCTGGAATTCAGCACATGGAACACATCAGATGACTGAGAGTGGTCAATCTACGTTTTACAGACTGGCTGAACCTCCTCCATGGAGTTTGTATTTCTTTTATAAGTATGATAAATATTTCATACATCAAGTGAAGGCTTGAACTCCAGAATTTAAGATAGCAAACAGCAGCCTCCTTTGCTCAGTGGAAGTGCTTCTATGACTACAATGAGAGGTTGACTGTTCCCCTCATGACCATCGCTCTGCTCTCTTCAGGAAATATAGTGAACATAACAATTACATTTAAATAGGCCTTAGTAACTTACTGCTGCATAAGGCACTCCTTTCATTTGAGATAATATTGGAAAATATATATTTTCCTTGCCTGACTGCTGACTTTGTACTGCTTGCTGATATTTTCTGGAGAGGCTGGTACCATCATTACACTTTCCTCAGCTGCTGAAAAAGTAGAGCCAAAACCTAAAAGGAAAGATTTACAAGTGCTTTTAATAATACTGTTCCATGAAAGCATAATAATTGCATGTTATTAATGCATGTAAAGATATGCTGAAAAAAGTGAATTTGTTGGAATAAAAAGCAAAGTTTACAGTAACCACATAGTACTTTATACATATTTTACACAAATATGTATTTGTAAGCACATACATTTCTAAAACACCTACGTGTGTGTGCACGTAGAAAATATATTTTATTTGTATTTATAGACAAACACATAATTGCATTTACATATTTGTGTATATATATAACTCTCTCTAGAGTGTAAATATATAGTATACATATGCAATGTGTGTGTGTGTATGTATACACACTCTGTATATGCATACTGTTAGAAGCCTTGGTATGTATCACACAGTGACTCCTCCTATATAACACAGAGGCAACACCAGCCAGCAAAACCAGCTGTAAACTTCACTGGTTGAAATGGAAGGCCTGCGTTTGTTAGGAAAGTAGGTGGGATGTTTCGTGTTCAGACTACTGCTGGCCGTTCTTTAGACGTTCCTGTTATGCACTTCCTCTAGCAGAGATAATTTGGCTTACTTGAACAATCTGTGATGGATCTGGCACCAATGACAGTTGTTGTTCCATAAAAGGGACAAGACAAGCAGTAGGACTTCCCCGGGTCTGGTTGATAGTAGTCTCTGGGACAAGGGTAGCAAGGAGTCAAACCTGTACGAGAGAACTCGCCTGCAAGACATGGTACTGCAAGAAAAAAAAAAAAGGGCATATTTTTGAGCGATGACTTGCAACCTCACGCTACCTCCCGCCACATCTTTCTCTGGTCATTTTCTCTCCTCCCCTCATAGTCCTCCTCAGACTTAATGAAACAGGGTGAAACCTGAAACCTGCCAGGAATTCACAACTCCAGGAATGCTTATTTAAATTGTGCTGTTAGGTGACATGTTGTTCTCCAAGGAGTACAGAAACATCTGGGAAGTATTTCTAGCTATTCCTTTTGCTGCTCTGGGGACAGCTTTCAAACGCAACTTCTTTTCCCTTTTATCTCTCACGCCTTTTTTTTTTTTCCCCCTTCAAGAAAAACTAAGGACAAATGACAAGTTTTTTTGTTCCATTAATCCCTGCAGACTATTTCCGCTGTGAATCTTTCTGGCAAAGCTTCCCAAAGACAGCTGGGGACAATTTCTTGAAAAAATTTATGGAACAAACTGTGTTAAAATTCAGTATTGCTGTACAGAAGATGTGGAAGCTGTTCTGGAGAGCTGTTCTGGAGATAACAGTGGGAGACATCCTCTCATTCCCTTTCTCTTCTGTAAAGAAAAAGTTATTTTCATGTAGGTACCCATCACATATGTCATTCATCTTTAGATAAGAATTCATCTTGGAAACCAGAGAAATGGCACATGAAATAATCAGGGCATCAGGAAATGACCTGTCATTTTGCTGGGAAATGCTGGTTTCTCCACACTTAACTAGAAGCAGAATTCATTCTCAGGCAGATGAATTGGATTACATTAGCTGATGTTTAAAAATATTTTAGAAATTTCTAGAATTTAGTTTAAAAAATTTCATAGCCCCTTTTGTTACAAACCTCCACAAGCTGAGACATCCACTGCACCTCTTTTTACTGTTGATGTATTTTCTGGACAAGAGATGCAATTCCTGGATCCAAATGCTGGCTGGTATGTGCCAAGTGGACATGTTTCACATGTCTCAAGACCATTAGGAGAATATGTTCCTTGCTTGCACTGAGCTATAAGGCAGAAGATTTGACAAAGATTAAGCAATGTCCAATAGCAAACATGGTTCCTAATCTCTGAAAATAACGTTGAAATCACAATAGATGTGACAGAGATTTTATTTATAGAGCTTGCTCTGAAGAACTTCATGGGTACAAAGAGCGAAAAAAAGAGGAAGTGTGGTAAACTACTGATAGCGCATATGTGAAATATTAACCAGTTAATTGTCTTCCAATCAGCTTCACAGATGAGTTACTGAAACTCAGTTAACAATTTTTAATCAACAAAGTTAATGATAAGACAATAAACAGGAAACGAAACTAGCAACCTCTTTTTCAGAACAGGTCATAAAGAGATAGAGGTGCTGAGGTGCTCAGTGCTAAAGCACTGCAGTGTAGGATGCAGATGTTTCATCTTTAATCATCAGTAGGATGATGAGGAGCTGGCAAGGACAAGAATGGCATTAAGTGTGTTAAGTCCCTGCAAAATGGGCTCACAATCTCACAGAATGAAGACAGAAATGAAATAAAGCTTCAAAGACCAGCTCTTCTTAAAACATCTGCCCAGGCATCCTACATGCCACAGCAGTTGTGAAAACCTGGATTTTTCTCTTTACATATGCATCGAGGGGCAGTTAGGAATGCTCCTCATTTCACAGGCTCACCTAATTTCAGTACTCCCACAATGAAGACCAAAAGGGTGCCACCAGGCATTCACAAGTGGCTGTCTGAAGAAGAAAAAGTTCTCACCTTTGCATTCAGAGATGCTCCTGGAGTGTAGATACTCAGTATAGCTACCAGATGGACAACTTTTGCATTCAAGCTGCCCTTCCTCATCTTGGTAGGATCCAGTCCAGCAGCTTTCACAGGTATGATGCTCCAGGGAGTAATAGGTACCCAAAGGGCAGTTGACTGTAACATTGGAAACATAAGGTTCCCCTCAGAATGCACAATCATACATACTTGTCTTGCCTCTGGAGTTCCCATTTAGTCAAATCCTGTTTCTGTGAAATATGACTCTCTTCCTCAGCAAATGGGGTGTCTTTCTGGAACACTGCAAAGATCTCACTATATGCAGGAAATGGAATCCAGTTTCCTATCTTAGCTACACATCACCCACAAGACTAACAGGGTTAAAAGACTGCATACCAAGCACTGTTTTCTTGTGTATCACCATGTGTGGATATGCCTAATTTCCCCATGGGAGTGGAATTCTGGGTACGAAAGCATCCTTTTGCCACAGGCCTTAGTTAGGAACATAAACATCCTCTGCAAGTCAAACTGCGCAAAGCATTTTTGCAGTGGGAGACCACAAACACTGGACTGTGTCAAACCATAACCCTCTGCAAACATTCTCTAAACCCCTGGTTTTCAAAAGGATTCTAAATACATATAAGGAGCAAGTCATCTGGCTTACCACACATTCTGCCCCTCAGCACAGAACCAGGCCTGCAGAACAGAAAGGCCTTCTCAGTCTCCAGTGAGTTGCTGTCAGCTACAATGAGTTCAGATGCAAACTGAAAAGAATACATGGGTTCCCTATTAAGAGTTCTATTCAGCCTGTTCGTGATCGTCTCCAGAGTTTTAAGGAGCCGTCGCTGGTTTTCCAGTTCCAAGGTATCATTCCTTTCATCAGGCAGTGGCACGCTAGCTGGGATATAAACAGAAAACACAAAAATCACACAGATTTTACAGTCAGCACTTCCAGTGTACTCTGGAGTATATCAAGAGTGCAACACTCAAGCTTGCCAGTGGAAAGCAGGCCATGTGCACAATGCTCTCCGTGAACATGAGGCTGTGATCTTTCCCCCAAGCAGAAAGTCTGTGATGAAATGGAGCTACGAGTGTCTCCAGAAAACTGTCATCTGCATCTCCAGCAGGCTTTGTGAACTGAAGGCTTAGTTTTACTGCATGCATTATAAATATGGTTTTTAAAATGAAAGAATAGGAGAAGAATGATATTTTGACTTCTCTCACCTGTTATGTTAAATATTAACTTGATTTTGTGGTCAGTCATTGGAACGTTCAGCTTATGCCTTTTAACTCGAGCAGGTGCTGCCTTTACAGAGGCAGCGAGATGCTTGGATATGTCATCTTCTTGTGCTACATCAACAAAATCATCATAGGAATAATCCAGCTGGTTTGCTGCCCCCCAGCCAGCAGGTCCTGTGAGGCATTAAGAAAGAACAAAAAAAGAAGCAACATCATCTAGAAAACAAGTGCCTGTACTTATTTCTAAAATACATCCCTAATAGAATGTGGTCTGTTTGAAGCTCCAAATGACACGTGCTGGCTTTGCCTCTGCACAGCTGCGTACTGTAACAGCATTTTGACTAACGAAAAAGGAAAAAACAGTCTCACTCCCAACCGGTATCCTAGAGATCCTGAATCTTGTGCAGTTAGCCAAAGCTTTAAAGAAATACTGCTATAAAACTTACAGGTTGCAATTATTTCTCTTCCCTTGTCTTGCACGGACCCTCACGTAACAGCAACATCTTCCTAAGCAATTCCATATTGCTTTCTCTTCCTCTTCCTGCTCAATTACAGACAGCATGACCTATGCCATGTCTCCACTTCCTCTTCTTCTCACAACTCCTGAATAGTTCTACCATCAACTGCCCTCTCAGAAATGGCTGGTAGCATCACCCTGTGTTTACTACTCTCAGACAGTCAGATTCACTCCCTGTATAACATTATTCACCTATAACATGCTTTCACCCAGAAACAAACAATTGTTTCTGTACATAATCTACCTTTTCATGATGTCTAAATCTAGAGATGCATGGTCTATTTCATTGATCTAGCTGTTTTATTTAAAAGCATTGAGATATAAAAAATTCTGCCAATTACCTGCTAGCAGTCACCTAGATTATGCTCAGTTTACAGTGGAAATTAGGACTAGTTAACCACTACAGCTTTGCAGTTAATACCACCTAAGTATTCCACAACTAATTTTCTGAACTGCTGCCTTTTACTACCAGAGGAGAGATCTGTTCTCCTGCCTCCCTAGTGTAAAAGCGCAAGAAAGTCCAGAAAAACAGCAAGAAGGTCATTCTGATAACAGGTTGTCAAGAAACAGAAGAGAATAGGACCCTACATCACATGTCCTCAACACTGGTTCCTCCAAGTGCTTTTACAAGTTAGCTCCAGCTGTCACCAATATTCATCTTTACCCCGATGACAACTGCAAACAGAACACCCAGCCCACCAATGTCAAATTACAAACAAATGTGCTCTCTGAGTTCAAGAGACATGTCTAGAAGGTGAGAATAAACAGGAAGCTCTACCATGTAACTCACTATAAACCCATAAAGGAGCCACAGTCCTATGACCGAGGATGCATTTTGATGTTAATCTGCCCAAATGCCTCCTGCTAAGACAGATAATGTGAGTTATCTGTTTTCAGCTTTTCTGCTCTGAGCACGCCAATGGGACTTGGAAATGCCAAGGACCACAGCAGTACAGCATGGACACTAACCTGTTCAAAAATGGACTGAAAATGACAACTTATGTGGCATAAAGCAAACTGGGAATAATCATGAGGACTGTCATAGCTTTCACCCTGATATTGCTACAGTTATCCTGCAAAACCTGCCCTTGCACACAGGAGGTCATTTCACAGCTAATGGGCAAACTGAACCTTGTACAGCTTTACACTGTGAGGGTTCCGTGCTGCTCTGAACCAGCATCAAGGATGCCCATTTTCATAACAGTCTCCAGAACCACCTGTTGTAATTTTTCAGTATTTTGGCTTGAAACTATATGTTTTTAAAAGTTGTTTTCTTCCAGGCTAACCAAGCAGGTTTGTAAGACTCTGTGTGTGTGCTTTTTTCCCCCTCCCCATTATGAGGCGCCTCCGTAAACTTTTCCTTTACACTATATAGGAAGCAGTATCAAAACCAGACAGCAAACAGTTCCATAATATTGTTATAAAACCTGTTGTGTAATTGTTTACTATCTTAACAACTCTATAGTTATTTTTTAAAAATATCCCACACAAGACATTGCATACTTCAGAACAAAAGTAATTATGCTATGTTAAACCTGGATGGCTAAGAATCTGTGCAATCAATAATTACCAATGGCAAATCCATTTTCGTAATCGTAATTATATTCCAAGCAATGTTTCTGTGTCTGATCTTCCAATCTGCAGTCAATATCATCAACGTCGTTACAGAATGATGGGACCTTCCAACATAAAGAAGAATAACATTAAAAAATACAACCACATAGCCCCCTCCCTTGACTTATAAAAACTTCCAGTTTTAATTTAAAGCACTGGTCCTTCCAGTGACACCAGATTTTCCCTTTCATGTCTCTCATAAACCTAGAATGATCTGCTGAAAGGAGTATGTTCTATTGACACAGCTGGGAAACAAGAGGGAAACCTGTAGGAATACAAGGTCTTTGTTATAGATCCTTTTTAAAAGAGAAGCTGTCTATTCAGGTAACCACTCTCACGTGTGAAATCCCAAAATACGGGAATAAGTTCAGGCTTGCTTCTCCCTGCTGAAGATCACAGGAGAGCTCACACATTTGAAAACATCCTGTTTTTTCCAGCTATGTAACTTGTAATTCTGTTAGGTTTACAACAATGCGGTCACTTTGTTACTAGATTTCAACCTTATTTCTTCATATCTGCCTCTTCCTACTCATGGAAAGGGACTCATGCATTTCACCGAGAGACCTCAGAGGACAGAGAAAAATCATGTGAGAAGGACAGAAACCACAGAACAGAAAACTCAACAGAAACCTTTCTGGTATTGTGGATTTCTTCTCTCCGCAAAAGCAGTGCAAATTAGACAAAAACAGATGAATGTATGATTTTCGATAGTATCTGTATTTCTTGCTTTTTCCAGAAAGGTTGCAAGCAAGTTGGGCTCTGGGTCATGTTTTGGAATTTCTTTGCTTTTTCCATATCAGTCTTCACTGGAAAGATGGCTCCTGCTGATTCTTCCCCACTTTACAGATCTCTGCCAGAATTTCAAATTATTGGGAATAAGAATAGGCATATTCAAACCAGCCTTTTTGACTATTTTCCCAGATTGTTGCATTTTGATTAAATTGCTTGGGCAGATCACTAAGCATTTTTTTCCTTATTATCTTTTGCTTGCTGATAGTAGCCATCTAAGCACTGGAACCTGGTGGTAGCTGGCTCTTAGGGCAAAGGAACAGAAATAAAACCAGCCGAGATTTCTCTACTGGAAGAGAACAAACCTGAAGCAAGACAAGAGAGTAACAGATATTTAGGTCCAAGTGTCAGAGATTGCCTGAAGTCTTATGCAAGTTTGCAGCCATTTGACAAGGGCTACTGACATATGTTCTTAAGTTGCAGTAGGTTGTCCATTATCTGTATATGCTAATAATGCTTTTTAATGGGCAGAGAGGCTTTTAGCATATGGGCCTTGTCCTGCATAAAATCTGTAATTGCCCAGGGTTCTTTTCTGAGGCAATGCTATCAGCCTAGGCCTGGACATCCATTCTGAGACCGCAGCTCGAAGTTCTGCTGTTTCTGCTTTGCAACCAAGAACAGACACATGGATTAAGAGGGGAGATTGTGATATGGAAGCAGAAAGCAAAAGGCACAATAGAGAAGGAACATGCTACATACACATATTTTATAATCATATCCAGCTTTCAAAAACAACATTGAGTTTAGGGGACAACTGACTGGGGTCTTCAAAACTGCACAGGTTCTCTCTGGAAGCCTACTGAAAAATTTATGAGCGCCAGGTCCCTAAACTACTTGGACAGTTCCACAAATTCTGTCCTGTATAGCTCCACACTGAAGACTGAACTAAACTACATTAAAATGCCAGTGAATCATCTTTATTTTTAAAGGAGACTTGTCAACTTCTGCAAAAGCACAAATTTCATTTATGGGTTTCTGTTGTATTTTCCTTGTATGAAATTAGTTAGCTGGAAAAAGTAATAACAAGGTACATTTTTTAAAAAGTATGTAAAAGGAATGAGTATTTACTAACCTACCATTTTACCAAGTGCACTCTGGAACGCATCAGTAAAGCTGTTTAGAAGATTGTTGTTATCACATCGTGTTGCTTTGTAGAGCATCTCAAAGGATTTGAACCCATGGTTTGCAAAACGGTTTACTGAAAAATGTTAGAGAAATATTTTTTTACTAGGCAGTGCAAGAGTTTCAGAGCTAAAAGCAAGATCAATCCAGACAAAACTGGAATACACTGAGCTAAGAAGCATTGTCTTTAAATCAACAACCTAAATTCCTAGTGTTGTATACATGAAAATGGATTACTCATACCTCAGGCAGTGCAGTTGAATATGACTGTTGGACAGGCATTAAATTTATTGGGAAAGCTAAGAGACATTAAAAAAAGCTCTGTGACTTATCGATTTCAGCATTTTCTTAATGGAAGAAACCTGTGAGCTGCCAACTAAACTACTTACTTGCTACTGAGAAACAAGCAATAAATATTAAAAGTCCTATTAGTAATGGTGGTAGGCTAAATATGAAAAATTCTCACACTGGATTTAAGCAAATCAAAGTTCCTAAGTGTCCAAGTCAAAGATTTTGAACAGATAGACAGCTCTGAAATACAATTCTCACCTGCTCATAGCTGAAATACTGCTTTTGTTTGCAAAAACCAAGAAATCTACTCTGATAGAAGTAGATGCAAGATGGTGCCAAGGCTGGCTTCATATGTAGCTCTAATACATTTATTATTAAAATGCCACCAGTGCTGGGAAATTCCGCAGCTGAAGTTTTGTGTGCGTCCATCTCGAAGAAAATACATAAATGCTTCTGATCTTGTGATAATTAGATGTGTAAGTCCAGCATGCACTGTGCATTTGGACTGATAAGTTGCAAATACTGTTGAAATTCCTATTGAAAAGACACTGTTAGTGTTTGCAAACAAACTGTTTCAAACACCAATTCAAAATGACAGACCTTGCCTACTTTGCCATCTTTGCTATTTTGCATCTTTGCTATATTCCCAGGATTCAAATTCTCTACTATTTTTGTGTTTTAGACAGCTTCTCAAATAACACATTTAGGGACTTCCAGGTATTCTTTCACAATATTTCTAAAAATTTGGAGGCAGAGGACAGAGGAGGTTTGTTATCATTAAATAGAAGTCATAATTTCTAAAATATTTTCATTTACTTCTTCATTAAACATAGTGTTTGATGAGTTGCAGATTCATTTTAGTAACAGTAAGACTTACAAGAGCAGCCAGGCCACTCTGGAGAATGAGGCGGTTTCCAGACACCATCCTCATAGGCACAATAGTAGTTTTCACTTGATCCTTCTGAAAAGCTATAACCCTCTGCACAGTGCAATGTACAATTAACTCCTGCTTCATCTGATGTGCATGTAAAATGACCATTCACAGGCTCAAAGGAGATTTCACAGGGAGAACCTATGAAAAATACAAAGATTTATATATTGATGAGTATGGTGAAGTAAGCACACACAGAGGAAAACAGTACTGAGAGATTTCCTAAGGTACCTAGTACCAACCTGATCTTGCCTCTCTTGAAATCTGTGGAACTATTATTTGTTACTTCCATAAAGGTAGCATCAGGTCATTGCTAAATTATTCTCAAACTCTGCGACCAAAATTTGAAATCCAGAAATGTGAAGACTTAAAAATTTGTATACATATGAGAAATTCAGAAATGCAAGACTCAAACACTTCTGTACTTCTTCTTCAAAGGTACAAGCTCAAGCATGTACTACCCAAAATAATACAAAAAATTAATCTAAATTTTCACATGAACCTTCATACAATAAATGATAATAAACTGTATTACATCTTGAATTCTGAAACTAAACATTATCCATTCTGCACTACTGCAACAATGCATAGACTTGTCAGAATCATCTTAGGAGGGATAGACTGTAAAACCTCAGTTATGGTTTATTTTACAGGCCAGTTCTGAAGGAGACTGTGAACGTCTGAAAACATTATGTTACAAACGTGGAACCACAAAAAATCTGAGGTGGTCTGGAACTTGAAATAATGCCAATTCTAAGCACTGGCTTGTTTTTGCTAAGATTTACAGCAAATCAGAAATTAGCATGTCCATTTGCAGCTTACATTTTTGAAAAGCTATAACCAAAATTCCAGTTTGCATGATTTTAAATTATCTTTTCACTAACAGATTTTTTATACAGATGCCTAACTAAGCCATAAGCACTAGAGCGCAGAGGTGAAATAGAATTTTCATCCTTAATACTCTATCAGCCAAATTTGGCCTTGAAGAAGAAAGTCTACTATGGGCAAGAGGTTTCTATGCAATAAACACAAATGCAGCAGTAAATTTATAGGTACAGACAACGTATAAAATCTAAAGAGTGTTCCAGTATCTCCTACAATATTTGTAGGTGATTACAGAAATATTTCCTTTAAGTTTTCCTTTTTAACTATAGATTTGAAGTAAGATTTCAGTAAGTTCTATTAATTCACTTCACATGGTATCTATCACTGGGAAAAAAAAATAAATCCATTACTGTAAGTTTTACTGCTTAATGAGTCATAATTTCAGCACTTACAGACCTAATTTGAAATTATAGGACCAAATTCACTGCTGTGCTGCTTCAGTCTTACACAATTTATTCATTGGTGTCAACAAATATTCTGACTGCCTTCAAGTTATCCCAATATAAAATTCAAATAACTAAAAGAAAAAATGGAGTAGCATTGCATCCTTTATGATATTCAGTTAAAACAATGCCATACGCTCCTGACCAGAAGATTAAGACAACAGACCTTTGATGACAATGTGGATTTCACATGTCCTGTTATTGCCAGAGGGATCCACAGCTGTGTATTGAACTGTTGTCTCTCCTTTGGGAAAGACATCTCCAGGTGCATGACTCCTAGTGACACTCAGCGGAGCACCTAGAAGAGTTAAAAGACAATCTAAACCATCAATCAGGGAAAGAGAGTTACTCACACCCAACCCTGACAAGTAGAGAAGGAAATGGCAGCATGTCTTCCAAATTATGTGCTCATAAAAATAAATAAGTAAAAAAACCCTCCAAAAAATCCTAAACTCCACGGGATCAAGGGGAACAGGCTGGAGTGCTCTAGCTTTCCACTGTTGTGTGCATGTTCTGGGGTGCACTATGTCACCTGAATTGTCTGAAAATTGTGGCTCTTCCCACGTCGCTGGGTACTCATTCTCTATTGCTTGCACAGGTGGTGGAGATCTGCATCTGTCAATTACAGGAGGTTCTGCATCTGCAGAATTTGAAAGCATGGCATGACATTAGCTTAACTGAACTGCTGTCACACTCAAATGAAATCTATAATCAGAAGTCATGTAAATAGCAGTTTCAGGTTCAGATCAGAAGATAAAATGAAGTTAGGTGCACACTTGTAAGCTGCTGCAACTGGTAGATGCTGAGGGAATGGACAAGACTAATTCTACTGCTGAACACATGGTTTCTGCATTCTGTTTGCTTTCTACAGAGCAAACCTTGTTTAACAGGACTGCTGAATAACACAACTGTCTGACAGAAATACTTGAACAATGATTTGCATCACCAATGTGCAAGAACCTTGGCAACTTTGCTAGAGTCTTTCAAGAAGAAGAAAAAAATTATATACATGATGAAGGCAATAAATGACAACACAATAAAGCATTTAATCTACCAGTATGAGAAGAAATCTTAACATTCCGAATGAACAATAAACCAAAACACAACCCAAACTGAACATCTGGAAGCAATCATTGCACACTACGCAAACTGCGACCCAAGATCAGCAAAAGATTTATGGAGATGATATTACTCATGGGTTTATACCTGTACATGTAAAGGCCACAGTGACTCAGTCTCTTTCTGCACAAAATTAGAAGCTTTCAGCCATGACAGACTCTTTCCCAGTGATTTTTACCAGCACTTACCAATAACCTTGACACTGAATGTACAGCTTGCCTCATTGCCCGACTTATCAGCTGCTGTGTAAGTAATGGCAACTTCGCCAATTGGGAGAAGGAACGGTGGTATGAAAGCTGGGGTAACGTGAACTGAGACCTTTTACAGGAAAACACTTTTGTTATTTAAAAAACAAAGCTGGTTAGTAATTATGACAGTCATGTTTCAAGAAATGGCCACAAAATAGTATTCTTCAACATCAAGCCTACTTATTCTTAATTCAAATAGCCTCTTCAAGTAATGAGGCTGGACTCTGCAACAGAGTGCTCTGCTCTCCTTCTCAAGACTGCCTTCTTTATAACAACAATTTACAGCACTGTGCATTAAGAAAACTCAAGACTAACTCTTATCTGCCCTGTTGCATTGAACACACACTACATGAGCTTAGAACCTGCTTTGTCTGCAGTTCAGGTCTCCAGCTGCAAGGGCAGCAGACCTGGGACATGAGTGGGGCAGACAGTTGAGGGCTATAAGCACTTAGATATTCAGTTTTAATCTAGGTATGTTTATGAGTCATTTGCCCAGATGCTTCAACACATTCTGGCATGGCAAAGGAACCCTACATTTGGAGTAAATTATACTTGCATGCTGTCTATGGCTCTTTCGTATGAGTTAGAACTGTCTTATGGAACTTCTCTTTACAAGAACTGGTTTCATGTGAACAAAGAAGTTTATCTGACAGCTGTGACTTTGACAAACCAGCAACAATTAAGAGCTAAGACATTTAGTTCCTACAGTTCAATGAATGACCCTGTGTCTGCAGAACTACAGTACCTGATTGCGGCTATTCTACAGCAAAAAAAAATGTGTGAATTTAAACCTCTTTTACTGGGATAGCTTACAGCTTCCAAGCACAGCTTCCTGTGTTTGTAGCAAATTAAAAGCACACACAGAGTCACTGTTCTTCTGCTGACTCATGATAAAGCAGTCAGTTGCTGTAACTTGATCACGTCTGAGCCTCTGTTACTCTTTATGAAACAGCTCTGGAGGAAGTTTTCCTTGTAACTCCATTTCCAGACCTCTGATACCCACTGTAGCCAAAGAATCACATCTGAACCTTGCATCGGATACAAAAATGTGATATTCCTTTCTCACTTGGGAAGCTGCAATGAGTTTTTACTTAACACAGTGTTCTCGTTAGCCTTTTAGATTAATGAATTGGTTTACTTCCTTCTGAGAAGAGTTTATTAAACTTCTTCACATTCTAAGAGCTCATTTTTAAAGCGGCTGTCTCCATTTTATAAACAAGGGCACATTCTTTCTTTTGACCACATAAATTAAACATAGGAGATTTTATGCACTTAAACACCATGCAGAATGGCCTGCAACTTCATACTCCTAACCAAGACAGAAAATGCTGAATTCTCAAGATGCAAACTTTTTAGCAGATTTTTCTTCTGCTCTTGCTTATCAGAAGAAATTCTAGTGGTTCAAAAAATTCATATGAAATAGCTAGCTATAGAAAGACTGCCGCCAGTCAAAGGCATACATTTTAACTTGCCTCATCTCCAGAGTTATCCTCAGCTGTTGGTATCTGCCAGCTGATATTGGCAGAGTTATGATGTTCCAGAGTCTTGGTCTCAATATTTTCCGGACAGTGTATCTGAGGAGCTTCGGTATCTAACTCAGAAAAAGACAAAGTAGTTTTATATGTGGGATTATTGAAATGAAACCTCTATAATGGTTAGACTGCAACTTGTCACAACCACTGTTTTTTGTGCTACCTGGAATATAAACGCACATATTTTTGCAAACTTCCTGTCTCTGCCGCTTTTTAATTCTTGCCTACAGGCTCATACATAAACAGTAAATTAACCTGAGGAGGGGACTATTTTTGCTGTATTTTTGTGTATCAGCAATATGAGACCCTGGTTTCTACATAAAAAAGGAATACATCAGATAGAATTTTTTCTCTTATTATTCATCCATTCATCGCACATATATGCTCATTAAAAAGGAATGTCTTCTCTGTTCTTTCATTGCCCACACACATGACTCATGCAGATGTAAACACTTGTTTCTGATAATCAGTGACTTAAAACTATTTGTGACATGATATATGTACCACGAACAAGACAGTAGTGACTTTCAAATTCCCTGGAGCATGGTGAGGAACTGATTTGAAAGAAAGAATGGCAAGATTTATGGCATCAGTTGCTGGAAATTTTCCTTAATAAACTCCTGCTACGAGGTATTATGTAGGACAAAAGGAGTCTTCTTGTGACATATGTGACAATGCTGGATGGTTTCAAAAGACTGGTGGTACAATATGGGTAACATCACCAACAACATTTAAGCCTCAAGTTTCTCTGACAAACTTCAAGTGCTTCTTCATTTCCCTGGCACAGGGCCTCCCCAAACATTTGTGGTTAGGTTATTTTATTGCTCTAGTGCAGTTTGATAAATGGTTTATAGACTCATGAGACAAGGATGCATTCAGATCTGAACTCATCTATGCCCAGGAGGTTTTAAACCAACTCAAAACTGATATCACTTATATTTTTATTACTAAATAGTTCCAGTAAAGTCATAAGTCAGGCAATTAAACCTCTGTAATTAAGAGTGCAAAGCAATAAATACAAGTGATTTTGCCTTCCTCTGAACTCATTCTGATGAAAATTTTATCAGAAATGCACTCCTTTAAATAACTACCAGTTTTGGTTCACACTCCCCTGACCACAGTCTTCAGGCTGGGGCAAATTCCATTTAAAAGTGAAATTCTGTGAAAAGACTAATAAATAAGTCAGAAAGAAAATGGCTATTTTGAACTGGTCAAATATGTTGGCAGCAAAATAGAGAAAGACAATAACAAGAATGAAAGCAATTGAAATGCAACTGTTCATTTTTATGAGAGAAGAATAAGCTTCAGAGTTTCTTGGTGCCTCTTATTTTATGGTTTTATACACTGGTAGTATGTAAAAGCTTGAACCCAACCCATGCTGCTTTATCTTGATCCAAACACTTCAGCCTGTAGCATCAAATATTAAAATCTGTGGTTTGGCTCAGGTTTTCACAGAAGATTCATAAAAACAATGTGGTACATCACAGAGCAGGAAATGATATGTTTAAAGAGAGGGATAAAATCTGCTGGCCATTACAGAGAAAAAAGCTCCCACTTCAGTTTCTCTAGTGACCTGTCACGATGACTGTCACAACTGTTTTCTGTACTGTTCTTTCACACAGTTCTGGTAAGTGCCCCAGTTTGGGGTGAAAGCATTCACTCTAGGAGCACAATAGTTCATGAAGAGGTGAACAGCATATTCCCAGACAAACTGCACTTTTGTTTGTACCCTCCTATAACCCAAAGCCAAACTCCTTCCAACTCAATGTGCATGTGTTTAAAGGAATAAATAAACGAACATTTCTAGAAGAAGTAGGTAAACATAGCAGAACTACACTCAAATGCACGTAACCATTTTCTGCCCATCTTTATAGTCCAGACACTTGTGTGAGCCAATTTTGCCCTTAACTCTTGTGCACTGTTGCTTGGGGCATACCCACAGCCGTAGTCAGTTCAAAGACAGCTGAAATGAACCATCCCTCTATAGTCTGTCAGTCAGGGCTTACACAGCGTTTACAGATCTACTCCAACTACAGGGCTTACATGACCCTCTGCTAAACCAGTAATAGTGTTATTACTGCTGTTGTTGTAGGAGTGTGGGTTACTCTTTGACTATCTTTAAGCTAAGAGCTTTCACTGCTACATTGAATTTAAACTTTTTTTTTTTTTTTTTTAATTTCGAATTTACCCACACACCAGGCCTTGTATCAGGCATGTTCCAAACGACAAACTTATGAGATGGATCTGGGAGAGACAGCTGATGATAAGCACTATAAGATGGCATTCAAGCAACCTTCAAACTCCACATTTTTATTACAAACTACAAGTCAATCTGATAGCCAAGCTATACTGCTACAGGCAACACTTTTTACAGGCTGCTTAAATCATGCTTTCTCCAGTTCAAACATCTCCTCTCACTCATCCTTTGTGATTTCCTTTAATCCCGCACATATGTGTATACAAAAATTACTTTGGTTGGTCTCTACCTTTACACAGAGCCTCCTGGATGTTTTCACTCCATCTCCCAAATGAAATGCACCTCAGTTCTTCTCTAGCTCCAGACAAGATGAATCCTTGGGGACAGCTCAGCTGGCACACAGTCCCAGAAACAGCAGGCTCCAGCCCACATCTGGGAGGGAGAACTGTTACACCTGCTGGTTTCTGGAAGATGGGGCAACGCATTTCTACAAAAGACCAGTAGAGTATATCTTTTAACTGACATACACAACATATACATTCAAACAAATCTGCAAATAAAGTCACATGTCATTTGTATCCCTTTCCTCTCCTTTCCCAAAATATGCAGCAAGTAACTGAAAACTCGTTCTTCTGCATGCAACAAAATTTAAAGAGTCTAAGTGTTCTAAGTATTTCCTGCCCTTTAAACTCTCAATACTGAAATCATGTTTAAGTCCAAGCAATTAAAAACTGTACTTCATTTCAACAGGATGCAAAGGTCACAGATGTCAACACATTTGTTCACTTCAGGCAGACACTGTTGGCTACGCAACACAAAACAACCACACCTGAAAAAATTCCCAAACCCTAACTTTTCATTGGTCACCACAGGAAGGTAACTGACAAATAGCAGAAAGATGAGAAATTGGAAAAAACAATGTTTTAAAAGACAAGCAAAAAGCATTAAAATGTATACTACCCAGGGAACAAGTAGAAGAAAGACTGCGACAGATGTAAGTATGAAAACCAGAGAAAACTGTATCTTTTGGGGAAGCAGTAGTAGGTCTTTCTGGTTGACATGCTTTCAACTATATTAGCAACATCCTAGTAGAGCACAGTCCTGAAACATCTCACAGACATTCAGGATAACCTTTGCTACATCCAGCCTGAGAAAATCTAAGTGGGACAGGTTTTTACCAGAAAACAAAACCAACCCCCCCCCCCAAAAAAAAAAACCCCAAACCAAACAAAAAACAACTAAAACCCAACAAACCACCCCAACAAACTGTAATAGTGTTGTCTGGCATTTTTATCTGTGCTCATTTCCAGAATTTGATTAAGCTGATCCATGAGGTCTGGACTTCATGAGGAGCAGGGTGATATCCATGGTATTAGTGATATGGATAGGGCAATAATAGAGAGACAAAAGTACTCCTAAGGAGAAACAAGAACCTGCTTTCATCTGCAACGGCTTGTGACGAAGCACAACCCTGTATTACTTCAATATTGTAACAAGAGAAAGATTACCAAGCAAATCACGCCTCTTCCCTCCAAGCCCTTTGCAAACACAGTGTTTCAAGGAATGAATTGGTCACCTGCAATTAGCAGTGTGGAGCAGTAATTCTCTTCAACACTAGGTGGCATCAAAAACCTGGATGCCAGCTGTATTTTTACCTTTATTTACTAAACCTTGAACAAAGCCAAGTAGAACTGTCGCTTGCATAATTAACTTTAACGTACTGTATTTTGATCTTTCACCAATGGGGAAGGAAACACAAGAACACAACTGTGGAAATATTTTTTTCAAATTGGAAAAATGACAAAGCTTCCGTTTTCAGCAGATGTTCTGTTTGTAGGCCATGTCTAATATATGTATCCTACTCAAAAGGAACTCACCGCTAACAGCATCTTTCACAAAAAAATATAAAACATTAAAACATATGTAGCAGCCAAACTCACATTAACTCCCAGTCTCTTGGAAAAAGATGCAATATGACAACAGATCTCATAGAACTGATTGTAAATAATCCAGGCTATGTTATGGTGCAGCATCAGCTATAGTTACAGATGATTGAAGCACAGTCTCAGTGAGCTAACTTTTAAATATGGCAAACTTTACACAGATGCACACTCAAACTGAAAAGCATTCAGAAAAAGAGCCAGGAGAGAACCCCCGAGGTTCAAGAAATCTTTTTCAAGGTAAGAGACGGAACCCAATACCAAATGTTTTTTCTAAAAAAAAGGGTAGGAAATGAATAAATCATCAATTACCAGTGTCTAAATCTGGAAGGATTTCTGTTATCTTTTATGTACCAGATGATAAGCAATAGTTAGGAGCTGTTCAGGCTAAAAATAAATGGGGAATACCTCCATGATAATGATTAACATTCAGAAAATGAATATGAAGGGTAGTCTTTGAGGAGGACAAAATATTAGTCTTCTGATTCACGTCCTTCCCTGAATAAAACTCCATATTTCCATATTGAACAGGAATTTCGGTAAGCTTGCTCTAGACACCAGTCCCAACAAGAAGCTGCAGAAAGGTTTTTCAGATAACACTCTGTGACAATCAAAGGTAACTTTTATACCAGATTTTCAGACTCAGCAAAAATAAGCTATTGCCATGGGCAATCTAGGAATGGAGGCAATATTGCATGGTATGAAAAAATCTTCTGATACAGAGCTGGATTTTAATAATCAAAATGCTAAGCTAGGAAGGATGAATTCAACTGATGAATACAGTTAATCTTCCAATTATAATCTTCCGACAGGATTTCCGAGTCCCTTCCTTTTGAAGTTAATTGAAGTTTTTCCACTGACTTCAACAGAAGAAAGATTAAGATCTCTTTATGAACTCTCTTGATAAATTAATACTTGTGGATTATTTTCGTCATTTTAGAGAACACATCTACAGCTAGAAATTTATTCTTACCTCATGTAAAGTCCACATTTCTAAGCCTGAAGTAAACCAGTGAAAAAGAGCTACAGGTTCAAGCCAAGTCACCCTACTGGCATCACATTTACTGGACCCAGGTGCCATGTACTTCACCTTGACTTTAGTTAACACTGGATCAGCTTCTGAATTGCTGGACTTTAAGCTTGTGTGTTTTTTGTAGTCTGCCCTTGGAAGTGTTTCAACCGTACTTCTTCCCCTTACCTCTTAATTATAGTTGATTTAATACGTGTTACTAGTCCTAAATGGGTACTTCTGAAGCCTGCAATCCTTTATTTCTGGAATAGCAAGATATGCTTACCCATCCCTGCGCACCTGGTGTGACCTCTGAATCCTGCCTTAGAGCTGCTTGGTCCCTAACTTGCCTAAACTCTTATTTCCTGCTGGGAGTTCCGCAAAAGTGACAACTGCCACATCTCTACTCAGCACTCACAGTGCCTGGCTAACATACCTTCGTCCTTGTCTGGAAGTCATCTTTAGCTTCAAGATGGTAACTTAAACTCCTAATTGTTCCAATTTAAAAGGTAGTATAGACCTACAACTTGCATGTTTCCTACAACACGTGTGACAGTGTCTTAACACCAGATGCAACAACCTTTTAGTTATCAGCTGCCTGTGCTGGATTTCAACAATGATTTGTCCACTTTCTCCACTTAAAAATTATTTTGCCCCTCTCCAACTTGTGAGACTAGTTAAAAACATCTATGGACGAATCCACGTTCCTACCTTAGCTTCAGCAGACAGTAAAACAGGGAGAGTTTTTCACTCGTGGCAACATGTCAGAAAAGGCTGCACTCTGACACAGATAGACTGTATGATCAGATACCTACCCACACACTTTGGTTCCTTTGAATCCCACTGTGAGTTTCCCTGGCAGGTGAGTTTGGTGTTTCCTTCTATTTCAAAGCCCTCATTGCAGGTCACAAAACATACTGTCTTATAGGAGATATCAGCCGTGGAACAATTAATGTGTCCATTTTCAGGAGTTTGAAGTTTGGGACATGTTCGAACTGCAAAAGAAAAAAAAATCACCAGCTCATTCTGCATCACTGAGAATCAGTGGAGTTACCCTAGCTTGCCCAGGTTTTCAGGGGTGCCACAGGTACTGGCTTGTACACTAACTACAGTAGTCTGTACAAATTTAGGGAATAGGGCTGGAACATGGCTAATTTTTTTCAAAGGCTTGATGCCTTTCTCTTCCTGAAACAGTCTCTCGTAGCATGTATGAGGTTGAGCACACACTTCCAAGCTCACCTAAGTTCTGATGTAAGTCCAGGCTAGCAAACTAATGGTGCTCAGAAACATTCCTAGCCATCGAAGGCACCTAGGACACAGTGTGTGGCCTGTGCTAGTAATGTCTATCAGCCTTTGAAACAGGACAGCTGCAGGCAAATGGGACCCTACGGAAAAGTGTGCGTCTTTGGAAGTTTCTAATCCTCCAGCTGTGCCTGAGAGTTCTTTGGGGTATTTCCAACTAGTAGTCTGGTACAGGCCAACTGCACACCAGGGAAGAAGTTAAGAGCTTATTAACAGGGCAGATGACTGTGTCCCAGTGCTTGGGAACTTTCTCAGGCACTCTGGAGTGTAGTGATGTAGATACATACACGTGTGAGCTTTCACAAATTGTAACAGCAGACATTCATCATGGTGGGGGAGAAAGGAAGAAGGAATACAAGGCATTCACAGACAACAGAACCACGAGAGATGAAAAGGAACGAATCAGGCTGCTGCTGAGGCAAAACAGACTCTTTCAGGTGTAGGGCTCCCCATGGAGGCAGTCCTGGTTCCTGCTCAGCACAGAGGCCTTTCTCCTGCCATGTCTCACAAACACTGCAAGCAGTGCAGTGGCAAGGAGAACACTGTCCCATGCAGGATGAGTGTGCAGAAAGAGAAGTGAGACACGGAGGGTGCTCCTCAAATTGTCTTATGGTTGTGTTACTGAATCTCAACATTGCAACTGAACACAAAGCTACACTGTAATTATGACTGATCCCAAAGCGTCTGAAGCCAAATGTAGTAGCACTGGTATGGCCTGGATTTATGTTCTTTATTTCAGTGTCATTACCTCAAGTTCTTCTACTAGGACCTCTTTCCTTTGCACCATCTCCAGCTCTCCTCCTCTTCAACCAGTATCTCATGCTTCTGCCTTTGTCCTCTTGCTCCCCTCTGGACAAGACTCTGAGCTACATACACACTACCTGGCCTTTGGATCCCTTGAACAGCTAAGCTGTACATGCCTACTGTCCGGCCATGACTTTGTCATGGTGATAAAAGTATGATGACTGTGTGACAGCAAGCCCAAATGTGTAGATGCCTGCTGGAGTCTTAGTGCATCACACAATCACAGAATCACAGAATGTGAGGGATTGGAAGGGACCTCGAAAGATCATCTAGTCCAGTCCCCATCCTTTCCTTCAATAATTCATGCCTCTCTTCGATAACTAGCTACTGATTATCCAAAACCAGTGGAAAACTTGTATGGTTGAAAACCCTGCTCTCAGCTGAAGCTGGTAGATACTGCTCAGTATGTTCAATAATTACTAGAGGGAGAAAAATACACATGGGCAAATAGCGTGGCTGCTCAAAAATACAATCCTGAAGACTGCAGTTCCCTAAACTCTGTTTTTCCTGGATTGTTTTCCACAGTTTCTGTTAACTTTGCTGGCAGGGCATCAATATCTGGTGATGGGTGGTTTCAGGGATCTGGACAACTTGTCCACTGTGGTTTGGGACGCCTGTTCTATCAATCAACACCTCCTTGCTGCAGCCAGGTAGGAGACAAACCATGAGCTCCTCTCCAAATGCACTCAAAAGTAAGACAACTGGCAGCTTCCTCTCCTTTTCCCAGTACTTTACTCTGCAAACGGATGAGACAGCACATGCTTACAAGTGGACACATGGACTGAACAGATCACTACACGCCCTCAGACTAATAAATGGGCAAATACCCTGAGTTCTCCTTTAAATGAAAGCCAGCTGTATAAATGCCAATAACTGCAAGCTCCTCAAACCTACAAAAAAGCATACGTTATAGAATACCTTTTTTCAAAACAGCTATAGTGGCACCCCAGTGGGAAAAAAAAGTCTGCAGCAAAACCTATGTATATTGGATAGGGAAGGAAGGGAGAAAGGGAGAAAGGAAGAAAGTGGGAAGGAGGAAAAGAGGAAAGGAAGAAAGGAAGAAAGGAAGGAAGAAGAAGGAAGAAAGAAGGAAAGGAAGGAAGAAAGGAAGGAAGAAAGGAGGGAGGAAAGGAGGAAAGGAAGAAAGGAAGAAAGGAAGGAAGAAGAAGGAAGAAAGAAGGAAAGGAAGGAAGAAAGGAAGGAAGAAAGGAGGGAGGAAAGGAAGAAAGGAAGAAAGGAGGAAAGAAAGAAAGGAAGAAAGGAAGGAAGAAGAAGGAAGAAAGGAGGAAAGGAAGGAAGGAAGCCATTCAGATGCATCTGATATATCTTTATATTACTACTGTCTCAAGTTTAGTCTCTGAAAGTACTATGCCTCTTGTGCTTTCATATACACAGGCATCCTCTAGGAAGTGCATTTATGAGTGTAAAAAAGATTTTGTAACTTTCATCTTGTGAGAGGTGCTCTGAGCTTCAGAGCATCTACCTAATATGCTGTATCTTAACTGTAGTACAGTGAGTAAGAAAGACGTTTTTACAGCTGAATCACATGTGCTTTATACAGAAGAGAATAGGCTTTCTCTTTTAAGGTTTTTATGGAAGCTGTCAATACCCAATCTGTGGTAAAGGGAAGCAAATGCTACCAAATATCTGCAGTATTATTGAGGAAGCCTGAATGGATTAAGAGCACTGAGGAGGCTCTCAGAAATGTTAATGTGCCTGCAGAGAAGGCATCCCCTTCCACTACTTGGTAAGTTTAGCCAACTCTTCTGAAAGGACTGCATAGCTGTAGTGCTCCTGCCTCCTCAGTGTTTCCATGCTCGTGCTTACTCAGAGTCTCAGTAGCGCTCTGGCAGAAACCTGTCACTGACCCCGTGTTATCCTGGTTGTGGTTCTATGCATTAAACACAAAACCACCCTCTGTCAATAAGGCATCTTCCACGACCAAGAAATATTTCCATGAAGCCAGTGAAAACAACAACAACAACGTTATATTCTGCTTGCTCTGTGTTTTCTCCTAATGTATTTTTCTGGATTAAATATGCACTTTGTACTTGTTTTTCTCATAGGTCACTGTTAACTGCATGACATGACTGCATTAATCATTTTCCAATAGCACAGCAGATTTTAGCTAGTAGAACTGAAGAGTATTTAATGTCAAAATCCAAAGCAGTGAGTGCAAAGGGATTTTCCTTTACTCTCTTTTACTAATTTACGATATAAAATACTCCTGGGATTAACAAGACAGCTATAAACTGTGCCTTTGATCTTCCTCCCTTTCACAGTCTGAGTGAATTGAGACTAGCTGATCCAGCACATGTAAAGACAGGAATTTTATTCTTTTTTAATTATAAGTCTTCAGTATGGTGGAGAATAGCATGAGAAAAGCAAAAATATAGCCTTTCAATACTTCAAAGGATATTAACTCAACATCAAGACAATATCTCAAGGCAGACTTTTCCCCCAACTTCCAACAAATTCCCTGTTGAAGGAAATCATGCACCAACAGCCAATGGGTGAATATTTTTAAATGGTCCAGAAAATTTTTCAAGTACTAGGATCTTCCACTTCTCTGCAGACAGTGAAGATTAAGGATCCTTTCTTTGTGGATGACTGCAGCCTTCCCCAGATTTTTTGCACTGGAGGCTACTACTGTGTGACAGAAGCTTTGACAGGCAGGTGCTCTTTCCCAGTTATCGCAATCTACCTGAAGCAGCATACATCTTCTGTCTATGTTTTGACTGCTGGAAAGCCAACAGCTCTAAGTCTAGCTTCTCAAGATACCCTCATGGTACTGGTTAGCCATTTATTTTCTACTGAAAGTTTCACCTTTCTGCCTTCTATCACTGGGAGCTATAAATGAAGACTAAGCTTTCCAGGATTACCTGAAGAAGAGTCCTGCAATGTAAGCAGAAGTGAACTGCTATATAAGAATGTCCTGAGGAACCGATCTCTAGCTCAGAACCCTCCTTTCAGAAACATGACTTGCTGTTTCTTTAAGGGCTGCAGTGTCTGCTGTAGTGGCACAAAGTGCTAATGCTTCCAAGGATCTATCCTGCCTCTTTCCCTGAACTCAAGGCTAGGGCAAGAGTTACAGGAGGAGCTGATGAGTTCTTATTTACTAGCTCCAGTGCAGCACAATAATGTCAAGTGCATCCATTTCAAGTTAAAGACATTGGACTACAGCCTGTGGCTGTTGAGGAGATGAGGGCTGCTACCTGTTTTTTCAGGCCCTCCTTGGAAGACATACCAGATAGTATGCAGCTCCCGTTCTAAATCATCAAGAATCCAAACTCAGGCAGGGACATGTGATAACAAAGCAAAACTGTGTTCCTATGTACCTGTAAGAGCTCCAGAAACAATGTTTTTCAGGATGCTCTTTTCCATGTCTCCTCTCCCTTTCACACCTTTTGTATATTTCTTTTCCAGCTGACATTCTTTTACAGTGAAGGATTCTAGAATACTGCCAGTTGTTCCTTAGTGAAACTCCACTCAAAATTCTTCTGAGGTCTATGCTCAAGGCCCAGGCTTTCTTATTTTTCATGAGAAGGAACCATAAGAAAGCAAGATGGAATTCTTCCATGTCTAATGTCTCCCAATGCCAATGCCCGTCTATGCCAGCAGTCTGGTGCAGATTCTCAAACACCCATATTGCAAGGTCTTGTTACATATGTGACCACTTCGTAGGTTTGCTGGTTTCACATAATGTAGATATGAAATTCAGAGAAATTAGATGGGAGAGAGGTTTGAGGAAGGAAAGTGTAAATTCACTTGCAAAAAGGCACTCTGCCTAGTAAATATTGCTCTGCATTTTCTATGGTAGATGTCCTTCTAACATTTTAGGAAGGAGGGAAACACAGTGATTGGAGTGGCAGTTTACCTTTGGAACATTTTTCACCCAAGAGCTAACAGGATCAGATCCGCATGCCCAACTACATAGTGAGCATAGAAAACGACTGTTAAGAACAAACTAATCCAACAGAAAAAGACTTTTCAAACACAGAACATCCATACCTCTGCAAGTAGCCTCTGATCCAGACCATTGGCCATTTGGCTGACAAAGCCGGATGCTACTTCCCACGAGATCAAATCCTGCTTTGCACCGGATCCCGCAGGCAGCATTAAAATAATTGTTGCAGGCATTCTGGACAAAGTAACCATTTTCAGGGGGCTTCAGTTCAGGGCAGTGAACAACTAAATAATTAAACAACCACAATAGAGTTAGGATGCTAGCTGGAGTGCAGTAGGCTACTGAAGGAAAACAATTTTTATCATTTCCAACTTGATTTACATCATGGTACTTTTGCTGTTTTGGAACGACACAGAAAATGTTGCATACAATTTCACATGTTCTTCACACTGCAACCACAAACAACAAAATTGTCCCAGCCCTCTCTTGTGCTTTCCAGGGGTATTCTGTTCCTGGATGGAAACATTTACCTTCACAGGTCTTTCCTACAGCACGATATCCCTCCTGGCATGTACAATCCTCAATGGAGGTACTTCCTGGTGGAGAAGTATGATTCTCATCGGGACATGAGATGCAAGTGCTGATTCCACCAGGTGAACCTTCAGGCTTGTATGTTCCTGGTGGACAAGCTGTTCAGCAAATGAAAACATAACAGAAAGGAGTTCAGGACACCCACCTTTCACAGCTAGCATAATTTTTCAGATCTCTTGCTTTGCTTTTTTACATTCTTTTTTTCTACCTCCTGCATCCAGTGTCACTTAGGGCAGGAGCATTCTCTGCTTAAAGTGCTGTACAGTTCTTACAGGGGTCAACTAAAGCCTGTCAAACTCAGTGGAGGTGTCTCCAGTGACTGCCTGGGGACTCATGTTAGGTCCATGATTAATCTTCTTCAAAAGATGCCCAGTCCCAGAAGAAACACCAGATTTTCACTGATAAAACCTGTGCTGACCTCACAAAGACATTCTTGATTTAAAGGTGTAATAACTTAGTTCAGATGAAATCCTTGCCATTCAAAACTATAAAGAGGTTTAATGCAGGTAAGTTGTTAGCAACAAGCTAGCACAAGCTATGAAAGAACCTGCCTTTGATTTACACATTATGATTATATATGATCTACACACCATAATTGTTAAAGCATATGAAAATCAAACAATCAGGCAATTAATCAAAGCAACTGCTTCCTGAAGCTTTTGCACTCATTTATATCCCATTTAATATTTTTAACTCTCTGTATCTACATGCACAAGCCTTAAAGAGATCCAGGAGATGTCTTCAGAGACAGGGAAAATGCATAGGGAAAAGGCACCTCTCCCCTGAGAACTTCAGATCGATTGGTTAAGTCTGAGTCTTACCTCTCTCTGCCTTGAATTCTATTCTTCAGGAAACCACCATAATTATCTTTATTTATTTCACGATCATGTAAGAAACAGGGGAATGACTAATCAACAGATGCTGATAAAGTGAAGTACTGATTGACTAGATTACCACTTGAAACAGAACTCAGAGACACTTGTGCTGAAAAATATACTTCCTGATGTAAAGTTCAGGAAATATTTTGAGAAGGTTATATAATATTAACACTGTAGCCCAGCCAAAAAAGCTCTCATTTCATTAATTGTCTAAAAATTTTTGTAATGGCCACACTTTTTCTTGCAGACTGCGTCAGCCTCTCATTTCCTCCCCTCAGCAGAGTCACTTTGTACCATCCGACATAGCTCTGGATGGTGGAAAGAACTGTATGACCATAAACACCTTCAAGTGCCTTCCTCCTTCCATAGCCAGGTCTGCTCTGCTTCTGGAGCAAGTATCTCCCATTCATGTATAATTCCAGGAGCTGAGAGATTCTGGCAGTATCAGTCTTTTCTTTGGTAGGTATTGGACCAGCTCCGTTCGTTCTGTGAGTTAGCTGCTAAGATCCTCTGACTCTTCTCTTAATTGGAAACAACTGTGTTCTATGCAACTGAAAAAAAAACCAACACCAAAACCCAAGACCAAAAGAAGCCCCAGTCTCCTTTTTTCTTACCTGTCATAGGAGAATTGACCTTCATAAGGCAAATTTTATGCATTATACCTTAAAATTCAACCCACGTGAACAGTTAGCCCTTTTTCCAGAAGAAACGTGATCTTTTGAATAGCTTTCAGAGAAATTTGCAGTTTTATTTTGAAGACAGCAACTGAGTGGCTAGCAGTTAAGAGATGATTTTGGATGCTGTAAATTGCCTTCACAATTCTGTATTTTAAACACAGTTTTAACAAGACAACAAAAGGATGTAAGTACAAAGTAAAGGATGTAAGTACAAAGTAAAGGATGTAAGTACAAATCAAAGCATTTTAGGAAGGAAAAAGGGCAGAAAAATCCAATCAATATTAGAGCTTGGAATTCTGCATTTTCGTTTTGGGACTTTTGGAAAAGCATTTGCAAAAAAATACCTGCCCTATAGTTCACCTGTTCTTCCCATCCAAGACATTCCTCTTGGACTGTTGCCGCTTCTTTCCCCTCTTCTGTGCAGAAATTACCTCCTTGGACATCAGGTCTTTCTGAGACACTCTCTCATGCTTCAGATGATCACCTCCAAACTGGATAAGTATCAGAGGTATTATTCTGAAATCTCTGAAATACTTCCCTCTGGCACTTTGTGGAAATCTCAGTGCATAATTGTTAAAAATAATTGGTATCCAGCACAAAGGAATGAAGTGCATCCGAAAGGGTTCAGGAAAGAGTGCAAGTTAAGCATCATGGGGGACCTTCTGTATGACAAAGCTGCCTTCCATGTGCCAGTGAAAGTAAATTAGTTTCTTCTGTTCTATGTGTGGCATACAAAATGACATCTACAACAAATCTTTCATTTAAAAAACCAAAACCAAAACCAAACAAAAACCAAGCAAACAAAACAAGCAAAAACCAAAGCCAAAATAAACCAAAACCCCAACCTAACTTCTGTCTTTCTTGCAACTTCACCTTAGATGAAGCAGCAGCAGCTCTTTTCCGTTTGTCTTTTGAGAACCATGGAATAATAATAATCACCCTTACTATGAGGGCATTTTTAACAACAAACCAAGTCATTTGCTTAGGGCTTTGAATCAGTCTGGTTTTGACAAAGCCAGACAAATTTCATTCTGAAATTACACTTACAATTTGCTCTTTACACTGGAGCAGCAGTAGGCAAATAATACTGTTAAAATAGTTATTAATGTCTCTGCTGGAAAAGACAGGTTTCCCAAAATGTTCTTATTCTTTTCATATGCTTCAAATGCTTCCCCCATTGCCTTTCTAAAAAATCGAACTACATCCTATCTTGGCTTTTTCTGTAGAATTTTCTCCAAGCCCGAATCCCTGAACTGCTCATTGACCCCACATCTCCCCTAGATGTTTAGCTACAAAACTCCATGCAAGCTACATTTGAAATTTCCACAAGATAACACTGGGTAACAGAGCTATTTCCAAGTGTGTGAGATCACACAGTCTGTCCTGTAATGCCAAAAAATGGTTTAGGAATGGAGCATAAGCTTGCTGACCTCTGCGTGTTTCCACCACAGCTGTAGAGGTTAGCCTGGCCACAGCTTAGGTTAAAACCATTCAAAATCAGCTATGGAAGAGAAGAGCTTTGGCCATCTGCTGTAGACTGGACTTGTCCATATCTGACCCAGCTGGGCTGCAGACCCAGGCCCTCCTGCTCCACACAGCACTACAGCATGGCCCAAGTCTACACACAGCAATGCCTTCAGAGGCAGGAGAGAACCTGAGGAGCAAGCACGTCTGAAGAGCACATATGGCCCCATCCATGACTGATCATACAGCTGTCCCTCTGTGGTCCCTTCTGAGAATCAAGCAGTGCCAAATTTTCATTGCATTCTAGTCACCAGTCTGCACCCACCGACATGCCCTCTGAACTCGCAAAAACTGACTGCAGGGAGAAATCTTTTTCTCCAGGGCGAATCTGTAAAAACAGGGTTTTTTTTTTTTCAAGGCTTGCTTCCCCTTGCCAATAAGGTGATGGTATAAAAAGGCTCAACGCAGTGTGTGAATTAACCCCAGTGTAAATAAGCATCAATGTGGCACTGTCAAGAATGAAAAAAAGCAAGAATTTTAAAATGTAGAAACTATATTAACAGTATCAGCCTTTAAACAGAGGGGACACTTAAGTGCACATCTGCATATACGATCTTCTCAAGAAAAGATTTAACTACTGCCTGCATGTGAACAGTGTTGTTCTCTGCACAGAAGCCAGGGGAGGAGCAAGGAAATGCTTTTTGTTTAATGTAATTCTCCTTTTGAGACCAGAATAGTGAACGCTGAGTTACACCAGAGGATTACTTCTTTGTTATAGGAATGAAAGGATATCTGGAAGCAGGGATTAGCGTGTTAACTCAAACAAGCACTGGCCCCAAACTCCCCAAGCACAGAAAGATGGCTCACATTGAAGTTGTCATCGACAATGACCTGCTTTCATAAAATGGTAGATATTCACTAGCGACTCACATTCAGATTCTGTTGTCCTTGGTAATGACAGTGGAATAACCTTCTGATTAGAAATGGGAATGAAATAATACGTGGTTACTTCAGCACACTTTCTGCATTTCTCTCCTAAGTTATGCTCTCCTAGGCTATACAACTAACTGAAATAATCAAGAAAATCCAGCAGGTCTCTTCTGGTTTTGAACACTACTAGGCTTGATGACTTCTTAGACCACCAATGGAACACACTTTGTTACTCCTTTATCTATGAAAAAAGATTAAGCTGTGCACAGAAAAGAAATGACTAGAAAGGAAATATGACACAAGTCTGCTAGAAACAAAGACCTACAGGGTAGGCATAAAAACCATTTCAGTCAATGCATATGTATTGACAGCATAACTATTTGTCAAGACATAGCCTGAGGCTCAAAAAAGGACATGGAAAGTTTGGAAAGTCCACCAAAATTTGATATTTTAATCTTCAAGCAAGAAGAATTTAACATTATAAAAGTGACAACATAAACCAAGGTATTTTTCAGAGACTGACCAAACACTTAACACGTATTATCCAGTTTGACTCTTTTTAAACAGCAAATACTAAAGCCAGTGGCAAAGCCAGGCCAATCGGTATTGAACACATACGATGGCATAAAGACTCCGGTCTGGATTTAAATAGGTAGAGAACATGTGTCAAAGGGCTGTACTCTGTGACACAGGGTTACAATACTTTTTCTCAATGTATGAATACAAACTTTAAGGATAAACAATTCCACTTTAAAAATGCAAATCTTTTAAAATCCTGGGATGGCAGGCAAGCTGAATTTCCTCTCCAGCTACCACTGGTGTATCTAAGCCACTGAAATGCAATTATTCTTCATTTATCCCTGTGTAAGAGAGAGGAGAGTCAAACTCTAGGTATTTCAAAGATTAATTTGAGGGATTTTTTATTTTCTTCAATGCATAATTTCTCCCACTAACTACATTTACTAAGTAATCCTTGGTATGAGCTGTTTTATCCACACTTGATGCTAATGAAGGATCCGATTAAGGGTTTATGTTTTGCAGGATATGACAGGAATCAGCTCGGCAAGATCCCGCTCTCTCCTGCATCAATCTGAGCTTTATTAGTACACTGCTACTGTGATAATCGTAGTCGTTAATTCTCATTTCTCCCTCATATGTATAAAGCCAAAACGAAACGATGCCTTGATGCAAATCACAAATACATAAACAGTCTCGATAACTCGAGGCCCAAACTTCTTAAATGAGGCAAGAAAACCAAGTTTTCCATTTAATCAAACAGGTTTTATGCTACTGTAACTACTTTTATGACATTGATTACATGGATACACATTCAACACATCAGAGTATACCATAAATATCTATTCTTATTTTGGTTTGCTGGTATCTATCAAAAATGATGCAATCCATAGGTCTATAAACAATGAACACTGGCTGTTTGTATTCAATTCTTTCTCTCTTTCCTCAGTTTTTGTTACTGAACATATATAGAGAGGAGATTTTTGGTTACGTGGGTCTTTAACTTGGCATATGCAGTCGCATGCTTTTATTCATTCATTGGAAGGTATGCAGAAGATCCAGTATGTGTGCCTAGAACTACTTTGAGTTATAGTCCACAACATCAGGACAAGCAAAACCTCAAATTAAATTACATTTATGCCCATGGAGGGGAAATATGGCTGAAGGTGTGGAGTCTCTCTCTCACTGCTTTACTTCAACTTGGCAACTGCAAAAAACCCCTGAAAATCAGAAAGTACATTACCCTGATCTTTCACGTGTGTGAAACAAGTGCTGTGGTAGCTGTATTTGCCATCAGTCATGTTTTAAATATGCCATTGTGAACAGGTCTGACTATAAAGCTTAGTCATTTTACTAAGGAGAAGTAAAAATTTTCATGAGGAGGGAAGTCCAAAGAAGATTATTCTGTGCTACATCTTTCTACTCTGGTATCTGCATCTCCCATTGTGACAAGGTACTACACAATCAGATTTACCTAAAGGCCAGGAGCACCCTCTACTAGAAGCACTAGGAACAAGGGGCTGTTATGTATTCCCTGTGACAATGGCCTGCCAAATAAAATACGCTTTACAAGAATAATGCATGCTGTGACAGACAAAATGGAGGTTGCCATTCTACATCAAGCAGCCAGAAATTTCCTGACACTTTCCCTCTTACTGCTGCAGTAAAGGAAGAGTTTGTGGTGTCCTGCAGTACTCACGTGCAGTGCTGCCCAACCCTCCCTCCTGCCTCCAAAAAACGTTCTGCTGCTGCTGCACGATTCATTTGAGAGTAGCCTCTGCAAGGGAAGAATGTGAATAACATGCCAGGCAAAGTGATAGAAGCCATGATTGCCTGAAACTCCCCAGTTCCCCTGTCCTTTACAAATATTTCGCAGTGTTATCTCTTGGCTGTTGCTGTAACTATTGTAATCTGCAAGTGTGGGGCAAGGTGCCCCAGGATTCTGCAATTTTCAAGTCTATTCCACCAAATCAAACAATGAATCAAGGTTGTGGGTTTCTCTCCTGATGTTTAAAAGCCAAATGATGCTCAGCTTGGGCCAAAACAGACTACCCTGGCCCCTGAAAAGTACCTCACTGGACCTGCATATGAAGATCTTCAAGCCTGCTTCTCAAAGACCTTCCATACCCTGGGTCTCTACCGTAGAGACTGCCTCCAGAAGACACAGCTTTTACTGTCACATTTAAGTTACCTGGGAAAGTTTTGTGTGTGTGTGTTGTTTTTTGTTTGTTTGTTCATTTGTTTTTTTTTTTTTTTTTTTTTTAAATCTCCCGTACAATAGGTTTGTCAGAATGGGCTCTTTGTACCCATGAAATGCCTTTGGAAAGCTAAGAAGAAAAAAATGTAAACCTTTGGCAGATACTGCAATCCACCTTTCGGCAGTTTGCAACATGTATGGTGACATAAAAAAACCCCACATGAGCCAGGAGCATGCTAGGATTACAATAAATATGCAAGGAAGTGGCTTTAGTTAAACATTTGACATGTATGACTTGTACAAAGACTGTGAAAGAAAACCTTGAGCTTGCCTTTAAGTGTAGGGATCAGGGAAGGATTTCTGCTAAGTCCCAGCATGTTCTCCAGCTCTTTAATATCTCCTGTTATCCCCAGCATGTGCTCTGCATTAATTTCAGATAGCATTGAACCTGCTCATCTATCTGCTCTTTGTCAGTATCCCTTAAGCATCCTTCTCACAGCAACATGATTAGCAATTTAACAAGCTAGATGTCTTCCCTCTTCCTGTTTGATGTATTTTGCTCCATCCCTTTATTAGATTTACAAACCTCCTCTCACTGGGGAGAGCAGGCTGAGACAAGTCAGAAGTTTAGCTACTTCTATACAAGATATATGGGGAAGGGTTCACTTACACCTTTTTACCAAGTTTACAGACATAAAAACTGCAGTATTCCACTATCAAATAGGCTGCAGCATTTGGGATGACACTTTGATATGGTGTAGCTCTAGATCTTTAAGCACTTAAAACAGGAATAACAAACTTTCAGTAGAAAAAACTTGTTCATGATAAAAATGAGACACTTGGAGCAGTAGAACTGGAAAGCTTGTCTGGAAGAAGATGCAGTCCCTTGGGTGAACATCCCACCTCAGCACCCCAAGCACACACAGTGTGGGGAACTATCTACCTGCTGAAGAACGTAAGCCCAAGAGCTGTCACAGCTCGTATAAGTTAGGATGCCTACAAGGACTTTCTTCCACATGTGAGTCACAACTGTGCTGAGCATCCCTATGTAGGCTTGGGTCCAGCACACTTAGATAGGGAAATATATAGAAAATCCATTTATGCTCAGTTTTAAAACTTTTTTAAAAAGCAGACCAACTATCGTATGTTAAAAATACAGTGAGCGCCTTAAACAGATTAACACCTGAACAGCACATGTACATCACAAGGACACAAAGCTTTTAAAAGTATTTTAAATGTTTTACAATCATAAAAATAACACTAGTATATACACTTTCACAGAGGGCAACTTCCGTATTTCTCTCAAAGCATGCAGCTCACTCGGGAATGAAAAAAAAATTCCGATTCCATGTACTGTGTTGTAGCTTAAAAAGAAGCTTTACTCATGCTTCCTCCAAGCTACAAATTCACAGGATACATCCTGACAGCTTGTGTAATTTGTGTACACAGAAATGGCATTCATGCATTGAAATGAAGCTCTGCTGGTTTAAATCCCAGTGGCATTTTAGACAATGTTTACAGGTTTGCTGTTTGCACTGATATCAAGTCTAGCCTTGGTGATATATTCGGAGAGCCTACCCAAAGCAAATATAAACATGCCTATTAGCTACTGATATCAGCTCATGCCAGTACTTTCAATTTTTAGAACCTGGATACTGATCTTGTCCTCACGTCCCTGCAAATTTCTGATACATATTGTGCTGAAAGTGTACAACAAATTCTGAAACTACAAAAAGGTCTTACTAGGAAATTAATGTAGTTGATTGTGTAAAGTTTGCCACACAGAGATTATCTATGAATTTTTTTTTTTTTATATGCAAGTGAAGGTTTTGTGTCCAAAACTACCCACACAATCAGACCCTTACTGGAAAAGGGAAATTAAATCAATTCTCAAAATGCTTTGCTCAGAGCAGAACTAATATATAGCAGGCTCCTCCTCTACTCTGCCCTGGTGAGGCCGCATCTGGAGTTCTGCATCCAGTTCTGGGCTCCCCAGTTTAAGAAGCACAAGAAATTACTGGAGGGAGTCCAGTAGCAGCCTACAAAGATGATGAGGGCCCTAGAGCACCTTTCTAATGAGGTGAGACTGAGCGAGCTGGGTCTGTTCAGCCTAGAGAAGAGAAGGCTGAGAGGGGATCTCATCAGTGTTTATAAATATCTCAAGGATGGGTGTCAAGAGCATGAGATCAGACTCTTTTCAGTGGTGCCCAACAATAGGATGAGAGGCAACGAACACAGACTGAAGCGCAGGAGGTTCCATCTGAATATGAGGAAAAACTTCTTTACTTTGAGGGTGCCAGAGCACTGGAACAGGCTGCCCAGAGAGGTTGTGGAGTCTCCTTCTCTGGAGACATTCAAACCCGCCTGGGCACATTCCTGTGTGATCTGCTCTGGTGAACCTGCTTTAGTAGGTGAGTTGGACTAGATGATCTCCAGAGATCCCTTCCAACCCTAACCCTTCTGTGATTCTGTGATCCTCTGGACATAGTCTTCACCATAATCACAGACAAACATTCCTCAGTGAACCTTGATCACTGCAGATGTCATAGCACATGCTAGTACTGTTCTAAGTGCCCTGGATCTCTGGATAGCTTCCTGCTATTTAAGTACATAAATACTGAAAAGCAACATCACAGCTGACAGAAGGGGTTCCGTATCAAGAAGGAAAAGGGAGGGCCAAGAAAAGGACATATTTGCAGAGGGGCATTCAAGTGCAGGGACCGAAGTCACTCCATACTTTTTCTTACTTTTTTATTACTTCTCATTGTACCACCAAATCCATCAGTCCATCACCTCCCTAACAGGATGGACTAATAAGCAGCTACCAGATGCCCAAAGGACCAAAATTGTCCCTAAACCAAATCCCAAGGGATAGCAGTTAGATATATCGGACAAGTGATACATCTGGGCTGCACTATATACTGCCTGGTTAACTTGCACTTGAGCTAGAGGCACACACTGGATAGTATGAAATAGTTCTCCTTTATCCACAATGGGAAAGAGGGACTACTTGGAAAGAGAGAAGTCTGAGCTGGGGCTGGCAAAAAAAAAAAATTCGTTCCTTTACAACTCCCGATGTGCAACACTCAGAGGAAGCTGGACAGGAGTGGGAATCTACTCCCCTGCCTGTGACTCTTGGGATGTGCTGAAATCACCACAACTCAGCCCATGCTTGCTCAGCACAGCCTACGCTTTCTGCCAGAGCCAACTGTCTCAGGTTACAAGGCTAACTCAACAGACCACCTTCTCCAGGGATTCTTCAAAGGCAATTTTAACCAAAATAAGGGCTAAAGGCTTAGAAATTGATAAAGCATCTACCCCAAGCTCCACAGCACTGACAGATTTCTGTGGCGAAGAACACACCTGGTGGTTCATGATCCACTTCCATTGTGTTGACCACTCAGCAACTTGAACAATTTTGTGTTTAGTGATTCTTGGGACTCAGAAATTTAACTAAAAATCACTCTCCAGTCAAACTGAATGAGCAAGCTGGCTTTCCTTAGAGCAGCGAGCTGCATGAGGAATCCAGGAGTCTGAGACTCCATATCCTCCGATCTTCTCCTTCTCATTCAGGTAAAAATTCTGAATTTGCTCTCTGGCAAAATATTAACAAAACCCTGTATGGTCATAAATTATATTACTAGTCAAATGTGAAACACTCCCTTTCTGCTGTTGCTTCCAACAACCACTCCCAGCAGCTGTTGATGCATATGATCAAGAAGGGGAAAAAAACCCCACAAACCTATTTCTGCCTCCTTTCTCTGCAGATCAGAGTAGTTCCAGTTGCTGAATCACAGATGGGGAATGCAGCAAGTAAAAGCTATTATAAACAGGAAAGTAAAGCCATTTCTGCCAGACCTTCAATAAACTGTCACTACTACATTAGGTGCCAAATTTGGCCTCTTTTTCACATCCATTATTTTTATCATTAAATATACTTTTCAATAACAGTGATTATACTTCTATTAATTAAGATTTCTGAGCACTGAAGATAGAGCTCATGACTGTGCAGATGGAGAACATATGTCACTATTTCCATGTTTATTTACTTAGCAGCCCAGGGTGAGAGTCAGACAGTTTTGGGTTAACTTAAGAGAGCTGAAGCACATGCAATGGCTCAAGCCAGTAATCAGACAATAAAAAGTGGTGGGTTTGCCAATTATTTTTTTTACATGTTGTGAAACTAGCCTGGCTATCCCTGTGTAGAGTTCAGTAAACTGTTGTAATCTCCATGTTATAGTTTCCACTTAATTCCTGGAATCACTACGGATACCCATGATTTACTGTGAAAAATGCCATAATTCCCATTCTCCATTCTTCATGCAAAACTCTCATGGAAACTGACAGGATCTCCTGAATTCTTTTAAAATTATCTAAATGTGTAGATCAAAATAGAGCCTCATTTATGGAAAGTATAATTCACTGAGAGAACTAGATCACTATGCTCACTATTAACTGCTGCTTACTGAAGAAACATTCGGAGAAGTGACTGCTTCTCACTTCATTTCCCTGATCTTCCCTTGTCCTTCGCCCGTTGCATTTCTTTGCAAGACATAAAGGAAGTCCTTAACGACGGATCTGACTCTTGCTAAAGCAATGTCAGCTGCAAGCGGAAGGGTCACCTCAGATCTGAACCACAGGAATGTGTTTTAAATACTAAGTTCTGTGCCTGCCAACAAAGTGAACTTTACCACCACAAGAACTATGGTAAAAAAGATTAAAGATAAAAAAGATTGTGTTACAGTACAGCAACCAAACACACATCCTTCGTCCTCAGTCTAACAAAGCTTCCTTCTGTGAAGAACCTCCACTAAAACATTTCTGAACAACACCTTTGCATCACTCACTGGACAGCACTAACCTGGTCTCTGTCCCTTGCCGCTCTGCAAAGATCTTCTGCAATGCAAGAATGCTCCTGTAAAGCAGGAATCCCTGGCTAGTAAGCCATGTGTTTGTAAGGCCCCTTCTTGCCATCGGTATTGACCAGAACTGTGCTAAACTAGCAACCTGCTTTACTGAAGAGCAGTTGTTTAAACTGGAATGAAATAGCCCGATACTGCTGCTGCCAAAAAGGGAGCACGGCAAGAGCAGAGGGAGATTCTTTCAAGAGCTGTCAGGCACTCAGCTTCTGTACATAAAGTGAAGCTGTGCTCTCTGTCCCCCTCCTCCACTCTCTTCTCAGCTTTAAGAATATTTTTTTTCCACCTTGAAGAAGCAGAATCACTTGTTCTCTTTCTAAAGGGCAGCAAGATCCTTTGTGTGTTTTGGGAGGAAAAAGGTCTGCCACGTTTCCACTCCTATATTCTCTAATCCCTTTTATCTGAGCTTTTTTGCCATAAACAAGGCCATCTATACCTGCAGAGATGGAGAACAAGAAGGTGGAAGCATTCTTAACTGCAACCTGTAGAAAAAAAAAAGGGAAACAGCAATAATGATTAAGTCACTGCTTAATGCTTAATGTATCTAGGACTTAGAATTATTAAACCACTGATTTTTAGCTAGAAAATCTACTGGTAAACAGCATTTGATTCCAATTAGTTACGTTCACAAGATAATTAATGCTGTCTAAAAATATGCTAGTTTTTCCTGAGTTAGAGCCAAGTTCTTTGCTAATTTCTTGCACTTTTGCAGACTGTGAACCAGTGAGGGATGCAAGTGACAGATGATGAACTACCTCTCTCATGTAGGAATGTACAAGGCACTGCACTTTCTATTTCAGTACAGGAAGCCTCCCCAAAATGACCTTAAAATTAGTGAGAATAAATCAATCTAACATCACTGGGAGTGAAATTTAAAGTGCTACAGACAACTTTGTGAAGCACCACATTCATAGACATCGAACTTGTTACTTTTAATACTCGTCCGTGCTGCAGCCTTCAGGTGAAAACCGGACAAGTAACAGCTGTAATCCATCACTGCATCTTGAGAGATAGGTAGTGAAAAAGAGGCGAGGGGAGAACAAGAAGACAGTAAGGTGCTTCTCATATGTGTTCAGGGTGCAAGTTGCCTTCTTGTCTGTGACATCATGGAAAGTGTCCGGAAGTTGATGAAGAGCTGCTGGTGATGGTGAAGAGCTATCAGGAGAGTGAAGACATCAGAATCCTGGAGGCTGTCAGAGCATGAGACCTTGTTTATCAACTGGAACTGAGAGCTGTGCAAACTGTGCTCTTGGGGCCACAGAACAGCTTAGTGCTGGTTCTAGGCTCAACTCCTCTGGTACCTAGACTAGGAAAGCGTTTATCATGGATGAATACTGAAAAGGAGCATCACTGCTAAGTGGTGGAGCAGGTGTGAATGAAGGTAACACTCAGCTACTGTTACATTAGAGATACTGGCAGAGGGTGCCTCAGTGTCTGAGCCTGGTATGCTATTTCTCAGTCCAATTTTTTGTGACATTACTTCTGTTCTTGTGGCTGTAGACTGTGGGCACAAGATGGGCTGCTGGTCTGCCTAAAAAAGCCATGCGTGAATACAGCTTGGCTACTCCCATTGCTGAAATCAAGTCACTAATGAAGACCAAGTGTCCTTGCCTTTGTGTACTCCTGTGCCATGACCTAGCCACCACCACTGTGCTGCCATTGGGGCAGTTTTGTGAAGTGTTTTTGGCCAACCAGGAAGAATATGGGTGCCCACAGAAGTCCTGTGTTTTAAAAGTGGTGTTGTATTTTGTAAGACATTGTATTTTGAATTTCCATTCAGAAATAAAAGAGAGCAAAATTTTTATACGTGTTTTACTCCTCTACAATTCAGAATGACACAAAAATTGAAGCGAAGGGATATGCAAGTGATTGCATATTTTGATCCTCAGTATGTCCAGGCAAAGGCTTAGACTTTGAAAAGAGGGAAATTGAATATTTGCATTTCAGATGACATTCTTTGTCAAGTTGATAACAGAAATAGGGCAAGAGGAGCAGAGTATATTTAGATATACACACTAATGCCTCTGTGAGACAGATAGTGATGGAAGTCCAAAAGAAATACCAACTACACGTAGCTCTGGTGTATAACCATGAGGTTTGGTAAGCACTCCTTACATTCTGTGTTGACACCAAGGCTCCTCAGAATAAGGCTACTCAGCCTCCCACTCCTCTTGTACTTAGAAAAACCCAGTCCTGTGAACTGAGTTCCTTGAGAGAGTAACGTTTGCAGCACTTCATATTCCTGCAGGCAAACCCCTCTTCCATACCCTGTTTTGAGATCTATGGCACCTCCATGACACAGAGGTAAAAAAGATGCAAAAGATTTAAACTAGTTTGCTGCTGTCTTTAAAGTTACTAGAGCACCTTTACACTGGCCTGGAGTCCCAAGAGTAACCACAGACACTGTCTCGCTGCTGTAAGACGCATTGGGACTGTCCCCTGTGGTGGATGCTGAAGTTATTGCAGCAGGCTTTAACAGACTGCTCTTCACAGGCTTCACGGGATGCTCTGAGGGCAGCAGATGGGCAAAGAGTGAAATGAGGGACAGGAAGAGAAAACACAGCATCAGGACAACATTTTCCTCCAAGGCTTCAGGAGTTCTTACACAGAAATTAAGCTCAGAATATAAATATATGCCTTCAAATTAATGTGACTTAGAGTATTCCTAGCTCATGCAGATGTAGATGTTTCTGTGTTCCACCAGAACACTGACATTTTCTTGCTCTCTCTCTCTCTACAGTTTTTAATACCACCTATGTGTATTTCTAGGTAAGAGTTTTTCTATGGGAGCACAGTCAGAACATAGAGGTTGGATTCAACGATCTTGAGGGTCTCTTCCAACCAAAATTATTCTAGGATTCTATTATTCTAAGCACTTTTCTGTCATAAATCCATAAAAACTGTAGCTAAAGGGAAGCCTGACAACAGTAATAGTAATGTTATACTCTGAACTGTTCTGCAAAGTCAGGCTGCAATTAACAGTAATAATCTGTGAAAAACAAACAAACAAACAAACAAACAACAAAAACCCAACAAACAAAACAATAAAAAACCCCAAACATGCAGCCACAATGTAGGAAGGTTCTTGTACTTTATCTTCTGGCATTCTTGTTTGAGAAGCAAACTACATGCCACAGGGAGATGGAAACTTTGCATGGGTATTTACTATGGCATTTACAAGGGAACGCTCTTTGAACTTTTTGGGCCTAAAATCCACTTATTTTTTAGCTATCCTCAGAATGTTTCTTTTGCTCTCATGGACAAAACCCAAGCAGATTTGCTTATGGCCAGGAGGAGCCAGATCTTAGGTTGTTACAACAGTGTGAAGCTCTGCGTAAAATCAATACAGCTGCACACACCTACACAGATGAAGAATTTGCCATTCCTCTATGCTTAACGCTAATGAAAAACTGCAACTTTGTGCTTAATTGTATAGGTTTTTAGTTCGAATCCACCAGGTCCAAACCATAGCTAAACAACATGACTAAATTAGACTATATGATTAACTATATTATACACACTTCTGTAAAATTAATCTTTCCCAACTTCCCCTGCTCCCTACCCCCAGCAAAGGTCCATTCATTCTTCCCATTCTTGTGGAGGAAAATACTTCATATTTAATAAATTTCAGACTAGGGAGAAAAAATCCAACTCCTCAAACTATCTTCAGATGTCAGCTCTACTAAAACATCTGCATTGGAAGTGTGAGTTGTTGGTCTGGCTTTGTTTTGCATGGTAACGAATTAAACTCTAGGGTTTTGGCCTGAAGTGGTTCCCATTTCTGTGCAGAGTCCTGATTTCTGTTTTCATCAAAACACCAACAAAACCAAGAGAAACCAATTTCCTGTTTGATGAAACTGATCTGTGTTGCTGCTTTCTCATTCCCTAGGGACCCGGTCAGCACTGTTTCTGGGTGAGAAGGTGGGCCATCTGCTGTAGGTTTTTGAGTGACAGAAGAAAACAAGGCTGCTTACAAGAAAGCAGACCAAACTTCTCTCATCCATTCTGGCTGCTGGGTACCTGGCAGATAGATTAAGCTTATCATAAAATATCTGCAATTTATTTGCCCTAATTGTGCTCCAAGCTGAGTGGGCTTTTGCCCCCTTTTCATCGTGATGTTTTTTCCAGCATACTCTTCTTGCTGTCCACTGCCTTTGCTGGACTGGTATCAGTCTGAAGTACTTCTGGACCCCTGTGGCTGAAAAAACTGAGAACGTGCACAGTGGAAGGAAGCGAAGAGCATAGTTGCAGAGGATGGAGAGAGAGGGCTTCTTCCCTGGAAGTGATTCTGAAATGATCTGAGGAACCTGCCAGACAATTTTCCACAGAGAGCACAAAGAAGGATAGGACTGAACAGGAGAGGCAACAGAAAGGCATCTCATCCCTTCTCGCTACTATCTTTCCTCTCTTATGACAGTGGTAATAGACACCATTGGTGGGATGGCCAAATGGAAAGACAGCAGTGGAAGGAACATCTACATTACCTTTTGGGTAAATATCTCTTGAAAGGATTTGCTTAGGTCAAAATCTGCAAACGAATTACTTATTTAGCTGTGGGTTATGACCCAATGAGCTTTGTGCACCTTTCCTTATACATTTTCTTCTCCCTTTCAGCAAATCCAGGGCAATTAACAGATGACCATCTCTGAACACTTGCAAAATGATGCAAACTGCATCAAAGACTTGCTTCATATTGGAAAAGAAGCAAACAATTTTATTTAAAATGTTCAAGGGAATAGTACTCATTCTTACAGAGAATACACTTTGCAATATTCACTGGCCTGGGTAGAGTGAATACCACAGCGTAAGTCAAAACAATGATTTAAAAATAAAATTAAAATGTTCATACACTCTGTGTTTAATTGGAAAATGATTCTGAGAGCTAAGAGTCAAATTTGTTTGACCAAATGACAAACACACCATGTACAATCCATCAAACTCCAAGTGCAGAGACACAGTGACTGCCTGATTTTGTCACATTAAGAGAGCTATGCTCCAGTCTGATTAAACGAATAAGCTTTCACAAGACTTTGGGAACAGCTTAGTGGTGCTAGGAATCACAACACCTACTCACAGCCTCACAGGCACAGGCACTAAGGCTAAACCTTACAAGTTAACTGTAGCACAAACTACATCCTTCGAATGACTTAAGTACTGAAAGGTGATTCTTTCGAGCCTTCACAGCCACTAGGGATAAAATAGTTCATTAAAACAAGCTCTAAGTCTCTTAACTTCTCTCCTCATTCCAGTAACTAACACTCTTTGCTGTATACTGCCATCTTATTTTGCCCCTGACGCACTCTTTCAAGAATTTTCATTTTTTTCTTCTCTAAGACAAAAGCTACTTAAAGTCTCACAGAATGCTAAAATGTCTGCTTTTAATTTGTGAGACAGGCACAAGTTCAGGAATAATATGTGTGTGTGCCTGTTATGAAAACATCCTGGCTATGTGTTTCTGAAAAGGCAGTGAAGGCAAGATGACACCATGTAATCCATAGAGGTAACCAAAAAATGTTAAAGTAAAAGTCTTTTCATTAAGGGATTCAATTGATAGACAATTATTCCAATAAGTGCCTGGTATGATACAAGTCCCAATCCTGAAAATGATCCTCAAATCTGCAAGACCAGTCAAAGGCTAATCAAAGGCCTATGCTAAAATGGTAGGAGCCTAAACTGTTTAAAAATCTCTGACAACAGGCTGATGAATGTTTCAGGCAGTTAAGGAAGACATGGTCAGCACAAAGTTTGTAAACTACCACTTTGCCCAGGACTGCATACAGCTGGAAAATGATGTTTTCAAACCGTGTAAAATCTCAGCAAAGGTAAGACAGCCTGCTTTTTATCCTGTCTAGAGACTCAAGGCAAAGCCCAGGCTTAAGAGTAAAGGTTTTACAGTCATTTAACTAAAGGCTACACATGCCTGGACCTGTATTTACACTTGGAGCCCCCTTCATTGTGATGGACACCTGCATTGTTATTATACTGGCCAAAGAACAGCTTGGGTGCTCGAAGGAGAGCCAAAGCCTGATCAGCACAGAAAGTTGGAGACTATTTCTATGTCATCTCTATTTCTATTCACAGCATGGTTTCTGCTTCTCTCAAGCCCTCCAGATGGTTGATTTTTCTCCCCTAATTGCACATATGAACTTTGGCCAGAGGCTCTATTTTCATGATTTCTGAGGTGACCAAGACAAGTCACTTTCGAGACAAGGAAAAAAAGGTAACTTGTGCACCACTTTCCAACCTCCCATCAAATTTACTACAGAAATAGCTCTGTACATAAGACAAGAGTAAGAGTCTGTATTGGCATAGAAACCTATTTTCTAAAGCCTCAGATGACATCTAGTTGGACAGGATGAGATGTTTTTCAATACTGCATACAGATGTAAACTTACACCTTTGCTTTTCTGGTCTGTGCATGTCAAAACCGAATCTGGGTTTTCACCTTCACCATACAACTTGATTTTTAAAGAATTTCCTCGGAAATGATGCCGGTAGACATAGAAAACTTTTCTGTTGGTGTTTTTTTGGTAGATTTACGGTTTTCTTTCTCTGCTACAGTTCAGTTTTAAATGCAAAGGAAACAAGCTACATGGTACAGAGCTAGAAAATTCTATACTAATGAAAAAACACTATCCATATTAGCTGTTACGTTACTTAAAATTTTAAATTTTGCAAGAGAAGACGTATATAAGTTGATACATAAGGCCTGGAGAAGAGAGAAAAAATGAGCCACAGTTCCAAGGACTTGATCCAGACCTCTTTAACACTACTGGAAATACTCTTATTCACTTCAACTGGCTTATCAAAACTACGGATATGGTTAAAAACCACCAGTAGCTGCACATGTCATTTGTGTAGGTGGAAAAATCTTGTACAAAATTGACCAAGAAAAGCTCCTTCTTTACAATTTTTCAAGCAAAGCTCACTGTCTGGCTCCAGAGTCTGTTAAAGAGTTTTTTTGATGGACTGAATCTGGATTAAAATTCCAAAATTTCCATGAGTTTTACATAATCTTAAACAAAACAACAATCCTCCACCAAAGCAAAGCAAAACCCCCAAGCAAGTCTGCATGATCACCTGAGTTGTGAATACTTAGATCCCAAAAGAAAGAAAATAAAACCCCAACCTCATCAGGTATTTTTCCTACTTATATTTATAAAATGTATACTTAAAAAAAAAAAGTTTTGCTACTGTTTCCCTTCAAAGGCTTAACATTTGGAAAGCAAATCATAGAGGTTTTACAGTACCATAAGACACACTTGAATAATTGACAAAACCTGTTATCACTTCGTACACACTGTGCCTTAGGAACCTTTTCGGTATCACTCTGGGTACAAGTGGATAAGGCTTGAAGGAGCAAAGTCAGCAAAAAAAACTTTCTTTGCCAGAAATGCCCCATCTTCATAAAGCAGGTTTTTCAGGTGGGAAAAAAACTAGTTTTGTGTCAGAAGCCACTTAAAATGCAAGCAAAACTACTGTCGTATCATCCAAGCTAACACTTATCTCTGACAGATTCATTTCTACCCAAAAATCACCTCTCAACATGAAGAGTTTACTGATATTATGCTTTTAAATTACTGAACCAAAGGAATTTATCTCTATTGTGTCCTCCATTTGAAAAAGTCTTGCAGCATCCAAATTCTTTTTCACTCATCCTTTGCTTTGCTTCCTATAGCAACAATCAGGAGAATCTCTACTTGAATTTCCAAAAGCAAAGCAGGAAATACTGGGCTTCATGGGACAAATTTTCAAAAAAACAGATGTCAATGTAAAAAATCTGGAAGAACATGTCTGCATGCTTGCAGATGTATTTATTTTCCATACAAAGTATTTGTAAAAGCCATTTTCTTCAGACTTTATGCAAACAATAATTATATTTTTGCATTATTTTTTGAAGTCTTAAGGAGATCTTTTAAAAGATAACTAATCTACTAAACTTCCATAGCTTTGTCTATGGTACTTGCTTCCTATATCTGCCTCCCTTATATACTTGTCTTCCAGTACCCTCAATGGAAAACCAGGCTGATTTATGTATCTCCTGTACTTACCCATCATGATGTTACAATAGCCTTGGTAGAAAAACATACTAATTTACATTTCTTGTGTATTTAATCATCATGATGTTATGTTCAAATTGTTACCCATAATGAGCCAAACAAGATTTATAAGAAAAGATACACAGAATGACAGCGAGAAATGTTTTTGCCAGTATTCATTAGGCATCAATTCACCGTTGCTTAGTCATGGGTACTTTGCATTCTTCCTCTTGACTTAGATCCCTGCTTTCTTGTTTTCTCTTCTCCTTACATGACAGCCAGTCATTTTAACATGGTATATTCACAATAGATCCTCTGTTTATTATCACAGACAAAAAGCCACTGAAGAGAGGCTGTAACAAAAGGCAGCTACACTCAGGAGAGGCATTTTTTAAAATGAAGAAATTACAAACAAAAGAGTGAAGTATACAAAGGTATCTCATCCCCCAAAGGGATTACAGAAAGGAGTTCATTATTAGAGAGGTGCTAAGCAAAAGGGGGGAATCACTGACTGAGAGGTGTGCACAGAGCAAGGACTCTCCAGTCAAGCTTTTCTGTCTCTACAGTGGATAAGTACAATTCTCAAGTCTCTCCAAACTGCTCAGGTTTTGTAAGCATTAATGAATGCTTCATTAAGTACGTACATCCCAACTTCTCTGCCCAGTTGTAAGCCAACTTCTTCCAACTCATCTTGTTTAATTTTTTTTTCTTTTTTCTTCTTTTTGGTTATCAAGATCTGCAGGTTTATGTGGCACAAGATAACAGACTAGTAGCCATTTGACAGTTTCCTCAAGGAGATGCTGCTTTTTCAATTTGCTTGTATTCTATGGCTGTAAGTCTCAGGAGAAGCCTTCTTTTAGTGAGAACTAAGCTAGAACTGAACAGTATTTTTCTGATTTAGAAATTAAAAACAAAGGAGAGAACAGGAACCAAACCAAACTCCTGTCCAGTTTTAAGATGCAGATCAATAGATGAAAGCATGAAACGGCTCTTGTGAGACAGCAAGAAACTAAGTTCTAAGAGCTTGAAAATCTGCAGTCTGTGAATTAATTCAAACCTTCAGATTCAACAGGCAAATTTACCCTGAGATTTTGCTGTGGCTGGAGTAATTTTGTACTCTTTTTCACACTTCCTTTCTTTCTCTCTTTTCCCACCCTGTCTGTCAATCACAGGTGGAATCTCAGGATGCTGCTGGCGGTTCTCTTCCAGATCCATGACAGGCACCCGTGTAAGAGTATAGTGGTTGTTATGATATGTGTTGTTAACTCTGGATGCCTTGGGGCTTGGAGGGATCTTGTAAACTTAGTGAAAATTTCCATGTACAGTATGAAAAGTTCAAGATAGTTGGCAAGGCTTCATTAAGCCAGTAACCCCTACAGGGTAGCTAAAGAAATGACTCCTGAAAAAGAATACTGAGGAACGGTGACCCAGTTTCCAGGGAGGTAGAAGCTCCTATCAAAAGGAAGGGGGGAAGGACACAGCATGGCAGAAGAGATGTTTAGCTTTCTTTGAATAGGCCATTGGAATCACCACTAGAATTAAAGTTCTTCCTGTATGACTAAGTAAATAACTGTTAGTAACATATTAAACACACAAATATTTTTTTCTAGCTGGAAAGCTATCCAACTCATGAACATCAGCTTTTGTTTTGCATTCGCAACAGGAACAATCCTGAAAATCTCATGGAAAAAGGCGCTCAGCAGAAAATTGGGTCCAAAATCCAAGAAACCACAAAATGCAAATCTCCCCTGCCTTGCTGGACCTGCATTTCCTCCAAGTTTAAAGTCTTTTCAGTGAATCTGTTGTGAACTAAAATTTGTAAAAAAAAGGAAAAGTTTCCACATGATTTCAGGTTTCATTGGAAAGGCTGTTTACAGATCTAATCCATGTGCTGTTTTGTAGGCAAAACTGTTGCCCTCGTAGATGTGATAACCAATATGCTGCATACTCCTAAATCAAAGCCTAGGCAACCTATTGAATACTCATACATATGGTGAAATTCTACACTTCAATAATTATATCCAAGTAGTGGGCCAGAAATAAACAAAAGAAGTAATAACTAGCATAGCCTACAAGTATGTCATTTACTAGTTCTGCCCCACCGACTGCACAACATCTTCATGGGTTCCTTGTGCTGCAAAAAATGGGGTTCACACGTCAAATAAAAGAAACTACTGGTTGTAAGACAAGTTTCCTGACCTCCCCAATAACTATGGTTCTGCTTGGGAGGTAAATGATGAGATGAACATGATGGGCATCTTCCTTTAGTTGCATCATTGTGAATCTAAAAAGTCATCCAACCCAAGAGTCCACTTAAAAAAGAACTTTCTCTGGAGAGTCTTCCTGAAAAAAATGTGTGAAAAGGCTGTGTTAAAAACATATTCCCTAACTTCCTAAGACAGAGAAGGTACAAATGGAGATCTGGACATTTGTTTAACTTTTTCCTGGAACAAGCAGTTTACCGGAACGGCCAATCTTTTTATTGGTGGAAGACACAGTGTTAGATAGTGGAAATCATGACTTTGTTTTTGTCCACCTCTGAATTTTTGTTTGGTTGTATCTAGTTTGAAACTCAACATTGGTAATCAAGGAAAGGAAGTAGAAAAAAAAGTGAAGTGTTATTGAAGAGGAAGTGTTTATGTACTCCACAATACTTGGGACTGGTTATGATAGTGCCTCTGTTCTTCCTCTTTCTCCCTTCATCACAATTGTCACAAATATCTCTGGCTGCATGAGGCTCTTCAGGTGGGCCAAGAAGCTCTTGTGTGGTTTGCTTTTTAAAGTACAGAACAGTCAGTCTGTTCTTTTTGTAGCACAGCATCAACAATATTACAAAGAACAACAGAGGAACATTGAAGCCAATTTCTGCTTTTTGGCACAAAGCATGTGGCTCCTATTTTATTTTATTTTATGGAGGCTTTCTATAGAGTGTTTTCAGGTAATTAGGAAAGTAAAGAACTGTTATAATTTTTACTTAGTTGTTCTGATGTCTCACATTTAAAACCATAAATGACAGTAAGGTGGTATAATGTATAAGCACAAGAGCATACAGAAAAGAACAGATATGTCACAGAAGAACGATCTCCCATCTGAATAAAAACTCTTGAAAAAAAGCCTTAGTTTATTAAGTAAACACAGGCTAGTAGAGCATCTGCAAGTTTAACCAATCAAAAGCTAAAACTAGTCCAATTAAAATGTAAGTCCTGTCACTGTAAACTTGCCAAAAGTCCTCTTGCATACTATACAGTGAAGAAAAGTTAAAGATGCATTCTTAAGATTCCTTACGCTTTAGCAATCCACAGCTTTGGTCCACTGGGAAATGTTTAAAAAAAAAAAAAAAGGTTGGAATCCTTTTCAGAATGAAAGACTCCAAAATATGCTGTTTTTCCTTTAATGAACATATGTTGCCTTTTGTTTGAGTCTGTCTTAAAGAATACAATAGTTGAGCACAGTAGACATATTTTAAATAACAACTTGAGTTACTCAGATCAAATTCTCCCTAAAATATATGTATTCAACTGCCTTCACATATACAGCAGATGGCTGCAATCATTGGCTTATTTGCAGCGTATCTAATACCAACCCCTTTTAAAAACTTAGTTTAGAAGCACCTGCTGCTGATGTAAAAATTAAACTTTCATCAACAGGTGCAAAGTACCCATTTAAAGAAATCAGACTTTTTTTCATTTTTGGTGGCGCTCAGAAGGTATGCTTGTCCCATCAAAAGATCCTGCCATGTAGAAAGTGTAACTCTAAAACGACAGGCGCACTATCTTTAGGAATAGCTCAAAACAATATTTAATGATATAAGCTATTGATAGAGGCAGAAATTCCATGTTTATTGTGTTCCACAGGTTACTAAGGCACTCAAGGTGGAGGAAGTTGACTTGAATTACAAAAGAAAAAATGAAGATGAAAATGTGATTTTGTCTGAAATAAATTAGAATTACAATTGAAAGTAAGCAAAATGGCATAGTGTTATCTTCATTTGGAGTTAACTGAGCACACAAGTAAGCTGCACCCACTTACATAAAACAGGATTCTGATCCAACATGCCAATGCTGACATTGACTTTAACTACATCCCTTTACTCATGTTGCACTCAAACCCCAATGAATTCCTGCTTACCTCCTCTTAATACAGAACAAAGGAAAGATGCTCCAGAGGCACAAGGTGAATTACAAGGTGATGAATGGCAGGGAGTATAATACAACTGAGCAACTTTCCAACACAAACACTGGGGTATCTCAGTCCTTTCCCACACTGGTGGCAGACAACACCTTTTACCCATCACGTGCTTATGTACAGCTCGGATCCGTCAGTGTATCCTTATAATCCTCCTCATACAGACATACAGCCATCATAGCCTCCATTAAACCTTCCCCTGAAGGAATTCTTCAGCTTCTAGTCAGAAACCTGCCTGTGTCTATTCTCTGAACAGAACTACCAACTCTTACAAGTCACATCAAGAGACTCCCTACACATAATGAAAATCACGTTTAAAAAAGCAGCATGGGCCTCATAAACAGCTATCCAACCGATTCACGTATCCATTGCACTTAGTTCACATTTCATGAGGAGACATTTCCTGAGAACTGTGATATGCAGAATATAAGTGAGATATGAGAATGCAAACAAGACTGATATAAATACTGTATTTTGTTTCTAGTTTAGCAATATTTTAAGTACTCCTTTTGTCCAGCTCACAAACCAAATATAACAGAGCTCAGATATGCTCTGATAATCGTAAAACTTTTGTCCTAGAGAAATCAATTGAGTTAGATAAAACCTGCATGCCTTCTCTGACAATAAAGAACTGTAAATTGTTGTTATTTCAACTGGAGACTTTGAATGTATACTAGTAAAAGGACTTGTCCAAAAAGCAGTAACAATAACAACAACAACAGTCTTAGCAAAATTCTATTCAAATTTCTGTTTAGTGACCCAAATGCCTTCTTCCTCTTTGGTAATTGAAAGTAAACATGAGAGAATTAAAGAACATTTAATAGACTCTAAGTTTCGCCAAGGATTTATCCTGCAAAGATACACATATACAGCCCCCCTCCAAACAGGAAAGTTCATGAAAGTTCAAAAAGTGATCAGCAAAATTTATGAAGGAAAAATTACAAGAGCACTTGAGGGCAAAAGACATTACCTCAGACTTTGTAAACTCTAGTCACGAACTGCTGGTGAGCTGTATTTTATGGAAGTTTTACTGCATCAGAACATTTGCCCTATTCTTACCTCCTTCTTGTCTATCTCTTTGGGCTATTGCTGAAGACAAGGTACGAGGTGACTTTGACTAAAAGAGCTATTCTGTGTCTTCAGCCAGAGAGCTTTCCAACAGCCTGAAATGAATTCTGATCCAGATTCATATCAATAATGCCAAATAGAGCTTTTCACTCTCAACTCTCAACTGGATTAGCCATAAAGAGAAACACAAGCACTGAGACATGAGACTCACCTGTGCATTCATGTTGTAGTCCTTTCCCATAGTATCCTTTTTCACAGATGCACTCAAACTGGCCAGTGTGAGTGCCGCATTTACAGCTTGCCATGATGTCGCAGCAGTTTTCGTTTGCCTCACAGAGATATGAACAATGTGATAAATCTTCTTGGATATAGCTGCCAGAGGGCAGGTCTGAAATAGTATCAATTTATTAACAAAAAATCCAAACAAAATCCCCCCACAACCTCATATTATGTCATTAGTGGAATGTTTCTTAAAAACCCTAGGCTGCAGTTCTAAGCAGTAGCGATGGTAGCATGAAGCAGAACCTTGCTACACTCAAAATGTAAAAAAAAGAAATTGGCTTTCTTATTCTGGAAAAACCTCACTGAAGTCCATGGTGCAAAGATCCTCAAATTTTCTAACTTGGCTTCATTTGAGTCTAAGACCACCAGAATGCAGTCCTGCTCTCAGCAGAAGCTGCCGAGACAGCCTTTCCTGGCTTTGGTGGATGGCATCTCTTTCCCATCAGTAGAGCACTTGGTCATGGCATGTATAATCAGCTGGTCATAATAAAAAAAATCTTTCCTTTGGCACATTCACATAGACCAATTACATCTTACATGTAACAAAGAGAATGGCAGTAAACTACACTATTTACATAAAAGTAGTATGCTTTTAAAAGTTAAATGTAGCAAACAAAGGCTAATGGTTAGTCCGATGCATATTGTAAGCCTCAATCAGGCAGCACTGGCTTACGAATGAAGGTCTAGTCACATGCTCTCACTTGCTAGTCTAAACTTATTCTCTTTTTCAGGAAGAACTTTGTGTTTTTTTAGAATATAGTAGACTAAAAAAGGACAAAACCACAGTTTCTTTCCACCCCTTGCTCTTTCCAGTTTTACTGAATGTATAAGGTCATAGCCATAAATTGTATTTACTCCTATACACAAAACAGTTCTGAACAGTCTAGCTTTGGTTTCTGGGTAAAATAACAACAGGTATTAAGGCTAGTCCTAATGTGTGCACTAGGTTTCTCTTTTGGACAACCATGTATCTGAATACAAGGTTCTTCTATTCAAGCAGAAGCTACACTGGGTCAAGACCATAGTCTGTTCTTCATGGACAAAATGAAGACTTGAATGGAGGTAAACATCTATATACCAAGGAGGAGAATTTGGTTCACATTTTGCTGATGACAAGTTAGTCAAACAAATAGTTTATCCTTTTACCTGAGGAATGAACACTTCTGCTAGAAAGAGGAAAAATATTTATTAAAAAAGGAATCAACACTACATGAAATGTCATTACAAGACAGTACTAGAGATCTTTCTGTTCAGACCTCCCTGTTCTCTGTAGACTTCTGAAGTTAGTACATTAATACCTTCATGAAGAGCCCTGCGTGCCAGAGCTTCGAACTCAGTAAAACTGTGAAGAAGGTAACAGTGATCTTCTTTTGGATGGGATGCCATGTCATTCAGTTCTCGGATATTTCCCTGCCATATCCCAAAGGTGAAGATCTCCACTCCAAATTCACGCAAGGATGCTGCAATGGGTCTTGGGTCTCCTCCATTGGAATATCCATCAGTAATGAGAAATATCACCTTTGTGGCATTTCCACGGGCATGCCGTAATATTTGCTGGAAGAGAAAATGAAATTGCACACCTCAGCAAAAGGTCAGCAGCGGTTGATCTGTACACTACTTCCTCCATGATGTGGCTCTTCTTATTTGAATTATATACCTAGATTAAGTCCTTGCAAGACCACTCACTACAATAAAGATCAACCATCTGCAAGTAGAGCCTGTGGTTAGACAAGACCACCCACTGAGTCACACTTCAGATGGTCACAGTCTGAACAATCACAGAAACCACGACACAATCTGAAATGAGACACTTTTCACACTGACTGATTAAGTCGCCTGTGCGTCAGACAGCAATGTTCCTGACCAGTGCTTCAGCAACTTCGTTGCATAGGTAATACAAACATTAAAAATCTAGTGCAAGACCCATGAGATGAGAAATCAGATGCTGCCAATCGTCTCAGTGCCATGGGAATGATGCGGATGTGTATCAGCTCTCAGTTTGGTCCATGTTGCTTTTCCATTCAGCTTGTGAAATGCCATTTGTTTCTAAATTTGCTTGAACCATTCAGGTAGGTGAAAACTCACCAAATCCTACCCTGAAAATGTGCTGCAAATGTGCTGCAAATGGTGGCACAACCACTCTCATTATCATGGCTTCCGGTATGTAATTTAGGGACAAATTCTCTAAAGTTTGTAAGAGGTAACTAAAAACAAAAAGTGCTTTATTAAGGATAATTTTGCTCAAAAAATCCACAGACCTACTGGAAAAATTGTAGGGACTGACAGATCCATGAAAGGTGACGAATCAGTCAAAACCACAGACACGAGGAAGGAAAAGGTAGTGAGATGGAAGAGATCCTGTCAGAAACAGTCATGTTAAAAAAAAGCATCTCAGACAGGTGATGTGCAATGCAAAAATATAGTTGTGCCTGATGAGACTCCATAAGACCCTCTCTATGAAGGGAAGTTGAACAGGTTTTAGAAACAGATGAGAACATGGGATTAATTAGAAACAAGTTCCTACTTGCCAGGCTAGAAAATTATAAATAAAAAGGAAAGAATTTGGGTATATCATGTCCTTTTAAATCAGCTTCAAAAGAGTGACAATGCACAGGGTGATTTTCTTCTCTAAACTCACCCTCAGCATCCCTCCTACAGTCAGGTGCTGAATCTTCACTACCAGCACAACTGCACTAGGAAACTGGAACCCAGAAAAATAAGCAGTCCTCAAACTGTGATTTTATGTGTGGAAAAAAAATCTACAGTGTGACAACAATCATTAGAGTTTCCTACGGCATCATGCATTCAAAGATTGAATGTCAAATCAGAGACAACAGTTATGAAGTTTAACTAGGTAACCAGTAGATGGAAGATAAACAAGTGACTAAAAGAACACTCAGTTTTCTTCATTCTGTGCGAACTGGTTTCTCCTAAGAGATTAAAATCTTTCTATCTGTATCTCCCACCATGGTGACTGCTCTTCTGTTGGTGATACACTTTCTTCTGTTGAGTCTGAGGTAACAAATATGACCTAACATATTTTAATGTTGTCTTATGTTTTGATCCACTAGATTGTAAGGCCCACTTCTGAATTATTGTTAGTCTCCTCCCAAGAAGCATTTGGATTCTTGGTTATTTTAACCCCAACATAGCACTCCCCATTTGTTCCTGTTGAATTATGCTTTTCTCTCTTATAGCAGTTTTACAAGATCACTTCAGCTTGTCCATCATGGCCTCAAAAAACTGCCTGTAATCCCTTCCGCCCCGCAGCCACCTACAGATTTAAGGATCATTTCATCTATTATGTCACAGAAAACATTTGTAAAAATACTCAGTACTGCCTAAGGACATGCCTCACAGATTCCTGGCCGTTTCATCCTTCCAGTCTGACACTGCACTAGTGCTAATTACTCTCCGAGTATGTTTGTTCTTGGATGACAGGCAGAACACTTGCAAAAATGTGACGTTAATGTCCAGTGGACTAGACACCACCCTATGGAGTCACCACACTCAAAATTAGCCACAGGCTGTCAGACTATGAGTAAATATGGGACCACCACCAACCTTGTGGTGGCCAGGTGCTGTCTGAGGTCCTAAAGCAGAGGATCATGAAGGAGCAGCTTCTCCTTCCTCTATGAACTTACCTAGAAAGAGTTAGATGCAGACTTTCAACCTGGTACCATCCAAATTACTAACATGTTTATTTCAGTAATA